>NC_092193.1:10182500-11382500 GCF_043641665.1 Enoplosus armatus
TGTCCCAGCCGTATGGAAAGTCTGCATATGAAGAGAGTCTTCCACTGCAGCAAGGTCGAAACGCACACAATAATTACATGGCTGGCTTAGCAAGAGAGGAGGCGCAGGCGGATTGGACAAATTGCTACGTGTTATGAGTGGGGAGGAAGTAGGCCACCTGAGAGGATGGCATCCCCATCTGGGATCCTCTCTGGAGGTTATCACTATGAGCAACCCCCATGCTCCAGAAGAAGATCCAGAAACCCTTGTGTTCCTAAGACCTATTAATACATCATCAGCACTGCCCTGCTTATAACCTGCCCTGGGCTATAAGCTCCTTTTCCTTTCACAGAGCATATGTCAGAAATAATAACACTGGAAATCTATTCAGCACAGAAATCAAAGGGTAATGTGCCCCCCTTTTTTGCACTTGAGTCTCCCAACAGATTAGAAAGCCAAATCAGTCAACATATTAGGAGGCTTATGGGTAGATTGGCTGTGAACTCCTAAATTAAAATTCTGTGGACATTTGAGCTCATGAAAAGCAAATACTTCTGTATTTCTTATTCAGTCCTTATGGAGTCCCCTGACCCTCCGTTTACCTGCTGTCACACACCAGATGGCCACGAAGCACAGCCTTACTGATATACAGGTACTGAAAACACCCAATTTAACAGCTGGCTTTCAAAACTACTGAGGGTGAGAGGGCAAAGAGTCAGGACTTTGTCTGCTTGAGGATCCACAGAGCAGACGGTGAAAGCCTAGCCTAGCTAACCTAAATTATGTATGCATCCATCCGGATGTATCATCACATAGTCCATCCTGATATATAACAATATGGTCGCTGCTTTTAAATGTGTGTGTGTTCATAATGGTCTGTATTTGTGGAGGCTTACCTGCAGAGTTGCATGATGTTGGGAATCCATCAAGGTGGGCCAAAGGCAGCGAGGGCATGAGGGAGAGGAAACAAAGAAAATCAATGAGAAGTTCAATAGATGTTAAGTTGAAAATAAATCAGTTGGTCAGACCTCAGTGGGTTTCTCGATAAGGCAGTGTCTTCAATTATGGATCAATTATATCTGTTTGCCTATATGTATACCCTAATCCAGTTGTATGACCCCTGAGCCTACTTACTGACATACCGATCATACATCCAAGTTTATGTGACCAAATACATTTCAGTATATTCAATAATGCACATGACATGTTAAAATACTATATCTGTAGACATAGCTGATATTCTGCAATATTTGTTAATTCTTAAAAGGTAAGCTGTCAACAAATATCAGTTTTCATATCATTCTTTATTCAAGCCAAAATGATTCCAAGTTTGACACCTTTCAGAATAAATTCTCAACCAACCACCTGATAAGTTTTGTTTCATTAGCGTAACAATCAGTGTGTTCAGTTTGACGGTTCGATGTGTCAACAGTTTCTTGATACTTGCTTATGACACTGCAATCTGTCTAAGGTAACTCAATAAAAAGGAGTTGAATGATGTAGTTCAAAATATGAAATGAATAATTCATAAAATCATCACAAAGAAAAAACAAGTTGCCAGGATGGGCTTTATTCGGTATGAGTCCCCATATGGTTGACATTTTCACATTTCTGTTAAAAATAAGTCAAAGATGTCAAGCGTCAAAGCTTAGTGACAGCTTGAACCTTTTCACTGCAGACGACATAGGCTTTGCGTGGTTATCTGTCAAATTTGAATAGCAGCATTAAATGACAACTCCAACTAATATGTGATTTTTTTGACAAAACTCAAGATCAGATGTCACTCCTGTTCAGTGACATCACATCAAAGTAATCACAGACATCAGAGATGTTCCTTATAGAGTTTAGATAATCTTGGTGCTGTTCGATCTCCAGACGACAAAAACTGCTGACGACCAGACGCTTAATTAAGTTAGCTGACTCTCCATCTACGCAGGCCCCTCTGCCCTCTGCTTCTATCTGACCTGATAGAAACAGAATGACATAAAAAGAAATCTCAGAGAAATGCCACTGAACAGACATTATGTCACTGCCCTGCATTTACAGTAATTTTCTGTCCATCCAGAGCCATCCAGGTCTGACAGACAGTATAAGTTCAATGCAACCTTTATCTAAACAATCGCACCAGGAGCTCAGCTTCCCATAAAGATGTACATTTTGCTTCTCTACTGTATGAATTTGCAGAATATTATATGATATTGGGTGACATATAAAAGGTTTCATTTCATAACATCCTGAACATTTGAAATCTTCTCCATAGTGGTTTTCATAAGCAAGAGATCCAACAAAAATGTTGGTTATGGTGGGTGTTATTTTCTCCAGATGGACACAAGAGGACAAATTATCCAGGATGTTCAAGTAAGGCTCCGTAGAAGCAACCAAACAAACCTATCTGCTTCCATGTTGAGGACAAATTACTGTGTTTAGTGCTTCTTCTTGGTTGGACTCTATGTCCAATAACTCATAGTCATCAAAAGCCACTCCATGTTTGGCTTTGCAGTAGCTTTCCCCGGCCTTGAGTCAGTGCAGGCTGAGGTGCTGCATTGCTCAGCACGGGTCATATGCAACCAGAAGAATTTTCAATGAGTCATCGGCATACCAGTTAATTCACACAGCGCATCATATAATAGCTTGCTCAGTTCTTCCTGCAGTCAAGTAACTAGATGTGTTTTGAGACATTGTGACCAACATGACACAAAATTAAAGCAACAAGCCGTGGAATAAAAGTTAAACTAATACACGAGGTAGCGGAAGGTGCTGGATGTGTGCCCCATCCACTTGATCTAGGGCTGCAACTAACAATTAACCTGCCAACTACTTTCTTGATTAATTGTTGTCTATAAAACATCAGGAAAGAGTAAAAAATGTCCATTATAATTACCCCGAGCCCACGATGGCATTTTAAAATTCACTGTTTTATCCAAACTTCAGTCCAAAAACCAAAGATATTCAATTTACTATCACATGGGAAGAAGAAAAGCAACAAATTCTCACATTTAAGAAGCTTAAATTAGAGATTGTTTAGCATTTCTGCATGTTAAAGTGTTGTCAATTCATATTCTGTTGACTGATTAATCAATTCATCGACTGATCATTTAAGCTCTAACCTGTTCCCAAGTACGAGAACATGCAGATCAGTTTGAGTGGAGATTACCTGTAGTCATTATGAGTGTCTTTGTCTGCAGTTGTGGTTGTCTAATGACAGACAGGCTCATTTTCTATGCATTCCCTGCCTTTCACCCGGTGCATGCTGGGATGTGTTCCAACCCGCTGTGACCTAAAACAGAACTAAATGGATTTAAAAAGTAAATGAATTCATGTTTACGGGTGACTGAAAGGTTAAAATTTCTCTCACGTGCGATTGCACAAAGTGCTCTGCTGCAAACAAACCTGCGTAGATGTTTTAGAGAACAAATACTGTGCTGAATTATCCCCATCTATCCAAATATACCAGACCAGTAACTCAGGCTCAGACACCCTCAGGTCAACCTGCCCTCTGGGGACTCTATCTGATTAGATCTGATCCCTCCTTTGTCAGAAATAAGGATGTCTAGTCCTGGACCAGCTGCAAACAAAGGGGTCTGAGCCAGCAGTCAGTGCGATACAGAGGCAATTACCTGCACAGAGGCTATGGTGGTTATAATCCGAGGAAATGGTATAGATTGATTCTGCCAGACAAATAGTGTTAAGAGGCTTCCTAGACAGCACACTCACCCTCACTACCCCAATTCCTGACCCTCCGTCACAACATTACACCGCTCAAATAGCTTGCCCCTACCCCCGCCCCCCTACCCCATAAACTCCCATTACATCCATCTCCTCCTCGGGGTATTGCACTCAACTGACACCCATCCAGGTCAGGGGCAAAGGCCTATGTGTGGGGAAATTCACGCATCCAGAGAGTACCACATACACACCACAAACAAACACACACACACACACACACACTCACGCAGAGCAATTCCAGCCACCTACTTGTGTTACATAACACATGCCACTGCCTACCCATCCACTGGCAGGTCTGCACTACACTCAGCCGCCGACGGAGATGCAGCACCAGAACTCATACTGCAAAAGTATATTTCTCTTCCTGGAAGACTCATTTCAGACACGAGGACAGGTCCTCTGGGCTGCTGATGCTAAACGACCTTTGTCAGTCCTGACAGTGTACACAAAGATTTCAGTCAGGTGGACTTTTCCCCAAACGTGACATCTGACAATCCATGAGTGTGGCCAAAGGATTTGTTTTCAAAGTGGACAACTAATTATGCCCGAGCTCTCACTCGCCAAACACACTAAAGGTAGGGTCCTATTTACTAAAAGCCCTATTGGCATGAGGAAACCACAGGACGATTTGTTTTATTGTGTAAACAGACAAAATGTAGCTTTGAATTAGCTTGGACCTAGATTAGCAGCCGGTTTTCTTTAAGCCAAAACCAGATTTCATGCCAGATTCTGACACAACAAAAGATGCCTTTTTTTTTGCAGCGGAGGGTCTCTTGAAGCCAAATGTGTGAAAAGCCACAATTTAGTAGTGTGAATATTTTCAGAGAGGCCCTTCACAAACATTAGCAATGAGAGATATCCCTCGCTTTAGACATATTTTTTGTGTAAGTACTTGCAACTGGACAAATAGCACAGAGTCCTGCAAGTCAACAGCACAATGCTGCTAAGAATCCAATTTGCTGAAGAAATAAATGTCCTGTAAATGTCTTGCAAAATGGATACAAATGGCGCACTATGCTTTAACACAGCAGCAGGGTGCATCTCTAGACACCAGTTGGTCCAATTTCACAACAGAATGGGCCCAAGAGCACAGCGGGGCCTGAGATGTACTGTGTGGCAACACAAGTGTCATAATTCCTCCTTTTTAACTGTACAGTGATTTATTTGAGGCCAGCCGTTGGTTCCAGTGCACGAACACAAAACCGAGGGACAGCTCATCTTCTGAAAACGGTGTCAGGCTGCTGAACAGTGCACTTTTCACGCCAGACTCCTCAATGAGGAAAATCTCATCATCCAAACCGGGGCTGTTGAAAAGCTGCACTGACACAGCCCTGAGCAAGACTCTGAGCGGCTTATATCAAACGGGTACTGCAGAGAGTCCGTTCACACGGAGAACGATACAGTCACTCACTTTGCAGCACTGTCTCATATCAGAAACACTGCATTAAAAAAAAAAAGGACCAAATGGTGCTCGGTGAACACTGTTGCATTCTGGTAATATTTTTCTTCCAAATCTCCATAGTAACATCGCTCCTAATTGGCAAGCTATTACGAATATGACTCTATGAATGGCTCCATCTGATTTTTTGCACTTTTGCCCTCTGATGTTTGCCGTTGACCTCTTGTGTCCTGGCATTTTTTGTCCTGCTATCATTTTGGCTGAACCCTGAGATAATGTGCTGTCTTGTTGCCAGAGGCTCTTGCTTTTTTTTTTAACACAGGGCCACCCTCCTAACACTCTTTTATGCATATGTATATAAATACTGCAGCAATGAAGTCATTAAGCTCCCTACACACAAAGAGATATTAACCATTTTGCCTCTAGAAAAGTTAGAAAACAACGGCTTAGTGTGCAATGATAAACTTAGACCCCTAAAACCACAAGGGTATAATGCATTAGGGTTATGACTTGTGCTCACCACAAGTCATAATGTGTTTGCAAAATGGGAAAAAAAACTTTCTATCTTTCTTTTTAAAGTATTACCTCATTAATAATGCAGTTCTCAGTTACGGGCAGTATTTTAGCCTATGCACCACAGACAAAAGGCTCCATTCAAACCTAAATGTTATGTGCTATGCTATGGTTGAGAAACTGCACAAGGGAAACAAACACAAATTCAGACATGAAAAGAGTGGGCGACATTCAGCCAAAGAGTGCCACAGGAAGTAATTCCTTCCAGCTCTGAGCCGATGCTGCGCTAATGGAGGTTATTCTGAAAGCCCCCTCAGATATCGGGTCCAAAATGGAAACAGTGATTGTGTTCCTAGAGGGGTTGTTGTACATGCAGTTCACATACCCCACCACATGACATGAGTCCTGGGTCATGGCCAGGGGGATTCAGCAGTGGAACAACTTTAGGTTATTCCAGTCAGGGGAAGGCAGGAAACGGGGGTATAAACAGTAAATGGGGGTCACATTACACTTCCTCTCCAGTGATTCCCACAGAAGAACACATCCCTTCACAACAAACCCTCCTCAGAGTTTAGTTATGACTCACAAAACAAGTGACCAAAATATCACTGCTGATCCAAACTTAAGCTGAGTAACAGATGCTTCAGCAGAGAAAACTTTGTTTTTTTTTTACTTTATGAAAACCAACTGTCCACCACAGCACTTTTTCTAATTGTTACAACAATGACATGTATTTTCCCCACAATCAGCAACAAAGTAAACTGGGAAAACAAGCACCTGGCATGTTGCCTGAGTGAGTCCTTTGAAGACTGCGAACACAAGGCCAGAGGACGTGTCAAAACACCATCAAAACAATGACATCCATAAAAGGAATGTGGGACCTGGGTGATAACGCTCAGCTGGCACGTTAAACAAGCTGTACTGACAAGAGGGCTAACCTCAGAAAAGTACTGCTGACAAAGCTGACATTATTCTCAGTTCAACCAAGATAACCTGACAAGAAGCGATGCGATACATACAGTAAGGATATTCTATTTATAGCCAAATGTGAGAGCAAATGTCAAACATCTGCGTACACATCTAGCCTTAACTACTACATATACACCACATGATCTTACCCTTAGGGTGGCTAAAGCAAGAGTTCAGTATAATAGAGCTGATTTTATCCTCGCAAAAAATGATTTATATGCCATTTTTAAAAAGATCAGACTTTTATGTGGGGAATTACGCTCAGTCAGGCTGAAGCGGTAGCAATACTACCAGATAAGGAACGACTCCGCTCTTCAACCTTTTTGCTCGACAAGATTCATTTGCACAACAGAGCAGTAACTTTCATGAATAACTCCAACCTCGTGGAGACAAACAAACTCGAAACATGTCCTTGAAGATTGACCGACGCATAAAACTGTGACACGTCCCTGAGCTATTAAAAACGGAATTACATTGAATTTCCACAGCAGTGAAACCTTTAAATAGTCTGTGTGCTCTCAATTACAGGAGTAACTGACTTCTAGCACCAAAGCTATAACTAGCATAGTGTATGCTGTCACACTCTGCAGCATTATGGCCTCACATACTGTGGGCCACACTTCCTTTATCCAGCATTTTCCTCTTCAGCGGAGAAAATGTGCTCCCTAAGGGCCAGAAAAGTCCCTGTATGAGATTTCTCTTCAAAGAGAAAAAGGCAACTGAGTTTCATTTCCTAAATACCTGAATAACTAAAACAAGATCACTGCTTGCTTTTCTAAATGGTGTTTTATTTGAAAAAAACATGCGGCTCAGGTTGATTCTTCACCGCGATTCTCCATTCATCCCCAATTACATGAGATCTGAATCCTCCCGCAGTTGAATTTCCAGAGACAAACGGGTCTCAGATAACCATTTTATATTCTAAAGGACATTTCATTCTTCACCATGATCCTCTATCCATCCCCAACCTGGATGACGCCAGAATCTTCCCACAGTTAGTCACGGGACTGCTGGCAGGCTGAGGGGACTTGGAGGCATATGTGCCTTTCCATCTGTTGCTCACTCACTGCTTTCCAAACCCCTTCCTCTGTCAGCAGCCATCTGCTTCCAGCCCTACCCCACTGGCAGGAAACATGAGCACTTCCACCATAGGATATGGATGATACACAAATTGAAAAAAAAAGGAAAAGCCTATGGCAAATTTAATTGACCACTGTCTCAGCCTTAAAACAAAACAAGATAATGTTGATAGAGGGAATTATAAATATCAAAGAGACAATACCACTTTAGATGTAGGGCTACAACTAAATGGATTCTTTTTATTATCCATTTATCTGCCACTTATTTTCTGGATGAATCAATTCCACGATTAGTCGATCAACAGCTAATGGTGGAACTATTTTGATAATGGACTGTGGGAAATTTAAACAGGAATTTTTCACTCTTTTTCTGACATTTGATGGCAGATTAATCAATAACAAAAACCTTGTGTGTGATATTTCATTCTGCCCTTGAGTTCGACAAGCCGGTCAATGCAGTAGTAAAAGCCAGCTTCTTACTTCTGCCAAAATTAAGCCTTTTCTCTCATTCAAAGATCTTGAGAAAGTCATGCACACCTTTATATCCTCCTGCTTCGCCTGCAACTTCCTCTATACAGGCATTAGACAGTCGTCCCTGTCCCGCCCTAAATGGGCTGAACCCTTCCTATATTGCAGACCTCCTAACCCTTTATTCTATCTCCAGGTCCCTCAGGTCGGCTGATTCGGGGCTCCTGGCTCTCCCCACGATCTGAAGCTCAGGGGTGACCGTGCCTTTGCTGTTGCAGCACCTAGACTGTGAAACAGCAACCCCTGACTATCAGATCTGTTCCCTCCATTGACCCTTTAGTCCAGGCTCAAAACATACGTTTACTCAGTGTTTTAATCCTCCTGATGTGGCAGAGTTTTGACTTGTGCCTATGAGTTGTTTATTTGTGCCTATGAGCTGTGTGCTTTGATGTTTAAGTCGGTGTTTCTTTTATTTGTGATTTTAGCTTCCTGCTCTGGTCTGTAAAGCACTTTGGTCAACGTGGGTTGTATTTAAATGTTAGTTGCACCCCTAATCATTTGGTCTTTCAAAAAATAGTGAATTTCCTAAAGCCTAAGGTGACATCTTCAAATAGCTTGTTTTGTCTTATCAACACTTATTATCACCAAAGACAAAGAAAAGCAACAAATTCTTACAATTGAGCGACTGGAAAAAGGGAATTTTAGTATTTTTGCTTAAGAAAAATGACTCTTATGATTATGAAAATATTTGTCTGTCAATTTACTTATTGGTTCAGCTCTACTTGCATGACATGAAAAGACTATGGTGGTGGTGTGCACACTATGGAGTATATTGTACATTATTACAGCATGCTGTCTCATCACCATATCACATATACTGCATTCAATCAGTCAGACTAGTTTTAATGAACTTCACAGTGTCCTTGCAACAGAAAGAGAATATTAACCATATTACATCACCATATATCCCCAGAAACTCTGATTTCTTTCATCTAAAACCTAATGAAGCTGCTTAATGCTCAACACCCACAGATTCATGTATGGTTGGAACAAACGCACATCTCTTATTCTGTAGTGAAAACCCTGTGACTCAAAGCGAACAGCTCAGAAATTCAATGGCTCTTCTCTTCAATAAAACATTAGATCAGAACTACTCCACACTACCCATTAACAATGTCAGAATATGGCAGCATGAAAGAACAACCCTCTACTTTCTGCTCATAAGAGATTAGGATGAGTATACTCTAAATTTTCCTTTAACAAAAAAAACCCTGACCAGCTCACCCCCGCCCCTCCACATTCAGAACACAAGAAAAAAATTAGCTGTCTATCAATGGGAGAGAGAGAGCCTTTGTTCAATAGCACAATGGAGGACATTCTGCTGTGGAGGATAGCGTCACATTCAATAAGCCAATGCTGAGGTGCTGCTGCAGAGAGAGGACAGCAGGGCTGATGCAGAAATGACACTCTGACCCCTGCAGACCTCCCAGGCCTTCAGACCGAGGCTCTGTTTACAGCGCACCAGTTCAGCTCATCTCTGCTGACCCGCGGTCAAGAGTCGGGTTCAGTATTAAAATGCATTTCAGTGGGGGTATAATGAGCATTCAGAAGCTGCACAGAGAAACTGTAATCACAGACTAATCACAAAACAGGGAGTTTTTTGAGAGCCAGACATGTGCAAACCCTGTTATCTGGTGTGCATCTGTCAGGGGTGAAGTCTGTTACTACTACAATCCCAAGGATAAACTTGTGACGTAAACTTGATGTGAAGTGTTTTTTCAACACTGCACTCAAGGATTAAACATGGCTGAAACCTGATACTTGCTGTGCTCAACAAGAGGTGGTTCAGTTGCTACAGATGCTACGGAGGATCTGACTATGTCTTCGAGTGAATGGAAAATCAAAAGAAGCTCATACTTTTATCGATGCCCGGTTGGGCGACTTGACACGGGAGCTGCATAAACATTTCAGATGTTCAGATCTGTGTTGCATCACATCAAAAGGCTCAACTGAGAGCTTGACAGTGGTGTTGTAGACCTCTAAAACTTGAGATACACCTCCTGCAGATACAGGATAGTGAAACTGAAGTCAAATGTTTTTTAGGTAATCTGTGTTTCTCGTAATTTTCAGAAACACTCGCTGGCAGCAAAATAAAGGACATTTTGGAAATGCAGTTATTCGTCCTCTTGCAAAGAGTTAGAGGAGAAGATTGATACCACACTCATATAGAGCTAGATCCAGAATATAATTAGCCTAGCTTAGCATAAAGACTGGAAGCAGGGGGAAACAACTAGCTTTACTTTGTCCAGAGTACAAAATTACACCAACTAACACCTCTAAATCTCACCAATTAGCACATTCTTTGTTTGTTTAACCCATATGCAAACAGTAAAAATGACAAGTTGTGGTTTTACGGATGGTTGTAACTATTTCTTGGCGAACAACAGTCTGGATAACTTCCTGGAGTCTGACTCACCACAAATAGTCGTTTTTACCTTTCTGTTTGTGTACTGATTGAACAAAGGATATACAACATGGTGATTAGTACGCTTTAGATTTGTTTTCAAACTTTGGGGAGACTCAGGCTAGCAGTTTCCTCCTGCTTCCAGTCTTCATGCTAAGCTAGGCTAATCGCATTCTGGCTCCAGCTCCATATTTATCGGACAGACATGAGAGTGGTATCAATCTTCTCATCTAATTCTCACTAATAAAGCGAATAGGTGTATTTCCCAAAATGTCTAACTATTCCTTAAGAAATAATGGCAATAATCCTATTTAAATAGTGGAATGCTGACCAGCCTTTGCTGTTCTGACAGTTCCCTCAAACCAAGAGGCATAGAGCTATTTACTTAACTTAATGCGGCGCACAAAATGTTAGAAATGCACCAGTACCGATGCCCAGTTGTTTAATGTGTTCTTTCTATGTGATGCAGTATGTAGAAAATGAAAAAAAAACAGGCCATGGTTGGGCCTCTTCCATGCTTCACAGATGTATTTATGTCAGACTTTATTTAGGCACAAGATCTACAACTAGCAAATACTTAGTGAGCTACACTATAAACACCAGCATTCCACATTAACAGCAATTTACATTGACATACCGTGTGAGAGACACAGCTGGTGGTATTGACTGACATTTCTAACTCTATAACAGTTTCTAATCCATATTCACAGATACGCTTTTGAAATATAATGAGCACATTGTGAAGATTTCATTTGCCAAAAGTAGCAGCTGCATTTTCCTGACACAGATGGCCCACAGTGACAACTGTAAGCCCAGTTCCTTAAATCAAATTCAAACCTCACGACCACACACATCTCAACCTTTAAACTGTTACAACTCACTGTAAAACCTCTGTAAACCCAGCCTGTATTTTCCTGTTTAACAAATAAGTATCAACCAGGACTATATTTATCATCAGTATTCTTTAATTAAACTACAAAAGCTGTATTATACAGAACGTCTGCTACCGCATGACAGCATGTGGTCAACGAAAACAGTGCTAATTAAGATATTTCAGCGTTTTACATCTCAGTGGTCATGAAGAAATAAATCCCGCTTCAGTAGCAATGGAAAGATGCATTATCATCATTCTCTGCGTGTGATTAGCAGATGAGCACTCTGTTCATGCTCTCCTTGGCAATTGACTACAAGAGAGATGCAGTGTGTACCAGGGAGCTGCTTAGGTGACACACAAAGCCAACAGAGAGCTCTGAGGCTTCAGTCTGTGTGCTTTTTTGTATCTCTCTGTGTCGTCCCTATTGCTATCTGAGCACACAATGCCCCATTGTGCAGGCTTATTAGTCCTTTCTTGAAATCCCAAGCACCCCTCTTGAGCAGCAGTGGATTTAGGTGACTGCCCTTGCTCTGACATTGGACTGTCAGTTGGAAATATGAATGTCAGCGTGAGCTTTTGCAGTTTTATGAAACGCAGTTATTTTAAGATACAAGATAACATTACAGCAATGTAACATCATAACACTCGCCTCAAGGAACTCCCCTCAAAATACACAGAGGTCAGAGTCCTGAAATCATAACCTGCTGTTGGGAAAGTGCATTGCCACCTTGAGGCTAAAAAAGCAGGAAGGAGTGTTTACATCACCCTGTCCATCACCGGCCTGTACTGTTCTCGCCCTTTGCAATATGCCAGTCATGTCACACACTGTGTAGGTGCTTTTGTACTTCATATACCTGCATTCAGTCTATCCGCATATCTTTTCAACTACCTCCAGAACGTCCATAGAACATTATACAAGTTTGATAAGACTAAAAGTTTCAAACAATCAAAACTCCCATTGCAAATACAACCAAAGAAAAACTATTCCCAAGGCATAGTCCTGTTAATGGAACACTCCTCCCCATTGAAATGAATAGCTAAAAATATAACTGAAATCACATTACAGATACCATCTCTGCAGCTGTCTCCTTATCTAAGTGATCCGGATTTTATTCTACTTATAAACCCTCACATATTTATTCCCCCCTGACCAAATTCAGACTCCAACTGCAGTTCAGGGTTCAAGATGTAAACAGCACTCCCCATTAGTAATGAGTCAGTAAAAACCACATTTACAAATAATATTAGTTTATTCCTCTGAATTAATGAATCTATCTGCTATTTCAAACAATTAATTATGCAGCAAGGACATGGTATCCAGTGTCTTGCCAAATGACTGTTGGATATTCATTAGCTTGGCTATCTGAGCTAACTCTGGTGTATTTAAGAAGACTTCTTGGGGCAAGCTTGTCCAGCCATGCACAGTACATGTGGTGCAACACTGGTGATATACATGTACAGCTTTTCTGTTGTTATTTATTTCCTTATCTCTCCCCATGACAATGTGTGACTCAACAACATGCTGGATGGAGTTTAACCTGCAATCAGTTGATCACTGCTGTGATGAAATCAAAGTGTCATATTTGAATTTGCCTATCTTGGCTGGCAGCTACAAACTTCAACTTTCTGCTACATCATCAATGTTACTTCACAGTGAGGCTTAAAGATGGTCAACTTGTTGTGATGATCGACACGGAAATGTCAAGAGAATAAACATATTTGTCTGTCAATGAAAAAGGCGGAGCTACCACTCATTAGACATCTAGACTTTTTATCCAATTGCATATTATTTCATCTTTACTCTTCATTATTTTTAGCAGCATCCTGCAGCTAGTATTTAATAAGTCAATCTGCTGGTCAGTGTGTCAGACAAAAACTATTGAATATGTTCCATCATGGGACACAGTTACAATTGGGGTGTGTATCAGCTGCTTGCTCACATGGAGATGAAGCCTAGTCCCAGACTTAAGAAAAAGCTTACCTGACAGAGCCATTGAAAATATCTTAAACCAAATCATTGTCCAGGAAATGACACTTTTCAGTTTAGCCTGATTGATAAAGTGCCGGTTTGCCACACTAGCAACCCCACAATCTAATCCTGGGGATTTTAGAGTAATTTAACATTATTTCGATGAAGGTTCTCAGTCATTCGGGTCACAGGTAAAACCTGGCAAACTGGGCAACTGCCACTGGGGCCCCCGCAAAAAAGTGTTTCATCAAATTAGCACAAACTGACAAAGAAATCCTTGAGCCAGGTAGTATTTCAATATAGGAGTACTGGTTAGTTTCTGGGCCTCTGTGCCAAATATAATAAAGCTGCCATCTATAGTGTGCTGTGTGCACTGCACCTGATAGGAAATTGAAGCCAACAGGGGCCCAACAGCAAATGCCCTGAAGCCCCCAAACAGATTACCCCGCCACACTTATCCAAGCCTCTTGGATCAGCAGTGAAACATCTTCAAGACAGTGAATCCACTTGCCAACCACTTAGTACTTCTCTATATTTTGGCACTGCCATTTTGCTTGCACATTTCCTGGTCTGGTCATTCTCACGTCTTATCATGAATTACATGTTTGTCTAATTTAAGCTTCAGCTGTCCTGTATTCACAAACCTTGTTTTAATAAAGACAAAAGAGAAAAAAAATGTTCTTTGTTATTGCAATATGAATTTGCTCACAGGCCAGAATATTAATCACTGTGATGTCAGGCAAAAAAAAATACATACACAAAAACCAGTATGGGGTGTGACCGCCACATAAAAGGTCTTATTAATCAACAACAGGGAAACCTTAGTAACGATGGGAATTCATTTTGTAAGGGCTGTAATTTCTATTCACTCTTTTCTTCAGCATTTTCAGCTAAATGCACGAGCCACTGGTTCCTTAGCAACAGACTCTGCAATGATGCAAGATTGAAGAGGAACAGCTCTGCAGTTCCACGGTGCAGGTGAAGACAAGTCGGCCAGTGTCTCCTGTTGCAGGTCTTCAAAGCCTCTTGAAGTTACAGTTATTAAGGCAACTGCATCTCATTTAACAGCATGAAAAAGCACCAGAATGTACATCAAAGCTAATGCCATGTTTTTGTGAAAAGGGCACCAAAATCTGTTATGCCTTTTGACATATGGTGTACGCTTATAAGTACCAATTTATGTCCAAAAGTCAAAGTTTACCCCAAACATGTTAACAATGTGCTCAACAGATTCATAAGTAAACAGGTACAGGGAGAATAGTTTGCATTTCTGTGCCTGTTTTGTTGTTCAGTAGTGGATTTTTGTTTTGGGGTTAAATATATCCTCATTTAACATTTTGTATAAGCCTGTACGTGTGGACAAAATGCTACAACCATCATAGTTTTGTTTTTATTCCCAAGGATGCCTGGCCAAATACAGACAATGCGACATCCTACTGAGAGATTTCCAGTCTGAAACATCCACAATAAGCGTCAGGTTTAGCATGCAGCACTTCAGAATCAGAAAGCAAGGACTTGTTTCTAATCTTTTTTGCTAATGTTCAATAATCGCACAGAGAGAAACTGATGTCACAGAGAGACCAGTCTGTCCACCAACAGAAGCCACGGTAGACGATAATGCCGTCCATATGTCGTGTTTTGAGAACAATAAAAAGTACAGCGGCCTTCAGACATGACCCAATTCATGAACTTGTTTGCTAGCTAGCAGTATGTATCTAAGTGCTAACATGCTATCTTACATTTAAAGCATCAACTCTTTTTTTCTGAGGGTTGTTAAATGGCATTCTAGGAAAATAAAATTATGTAACTGAAGTAGACACAACAGCATGAACCCAGGATTAAAGTGAAGTTCAACACAACAAAATTACTTTTAAAAATGTACGACACAGAACACTTGAAGCTGATGGTGAAGTTGTCCTTTCAGTCAAGTCTTTGCTCATCTTTTAGGAAGAAGAAATAAAAAATATTCATATCAAAAACAGAATTGCAAATGGAGCAAGCAATAACCTTTAGAGAGGTGCATCTAAGAGATAACTCATTAAAGGCCCCAGTGTTGTCCTATCCAGCTACAGAATAAAGACATGCCTTCATTGAGAACATCATGCAACAATCCTAAGGCATCAGAAAAAAGGAAAATCACCCTTTCCTCAAAAGGTTAAACTGAGACACCACAGGCCCACCAGTTGATCTCTTATTTTCACATGAAGATGACTTTTATTTTCATTCTGAACCGTCCTAAACTTAAAGACACTCCATGACACTCTGATTCTGCCTTAAGTTTTTATGCCGGTGACTATTATGTTGTGTAAATTAAGGTAAATATCAAACCTCAAATGTGTTTAACAATTACTGTTGCTGTGTCATGGACAGGTAACAGAAAATCCTGAAGCATGGTCACTGCTGACTGCATATACTGATTTTAAATGTTGTCAAAATCATCTCTGACAATCCTGAGGCCTGATCTTGAAATATTGACATATTACCAATCTACATTAAAGCCAACATGTCAACATCATCCTTAACATTACATTTGTCATTTCTTTTTTTAGCATTCAACAACATTTCCCATTAATATTTGCCATTGGCACGCTATCAGCACCTAACAGGAACTGTAGTTGTTGAATGCTAACAAAACAAGCATTGCTATAGTTGTTAATAATACTAGTTGTTATGCTAACAAATAACACTGTTCAAGACAGTTACTATCTCACCCTTTCACTGTCAACTCATAATTTCTGCCAAAACCAAACTAGCCAAACTGCTTTCACTCGATAGTCCAGATTATTTCTCAAATTGTGCAAACATAATAAAATAACGGGCACATGTTGGTGTATTTTAATGATCACTGCGAGTGCTGCTTTCAAGATAAACTGCAACTTGATTACTTTTATTTGACCGTATGAATAGTATCTAAATCAAGATAATGCTACTGGAACCAGTGGTGCAAATGTGTGCATGTAGACAGTTGCTATAATACTCCTCCAGACCCATAACAGCTGACTTTGATGGACAGTGCACTGACTGCAATGTCACACAGCCGTTGATTGGATACATGGGCGGGCGAGTAGCAGGGAGAAACACACAAGAAACCGCTACCATCATTTAAGACGTTCACATCTGACAGAGCATCACTTGGATTTGACAAGCTGCTGTAGCTCTCCACGCATTTAGGGAGGTCTGGTTTGCAGTCACTGTCATCCTTCCCTGGTCAGGTTATAACATTTGGTCTTGATTTCCAGTGTGACAAAGAATGTACCGGCTGAGCGGCTTTATAACAAACCCAATTATGTCCATAATGCCATCTCTAGTGGTAGGCCTACATCATTATTTCTCTTGCTCCCGGTGTAACAACTCTGTGTGTGTGTGTGTGTGTGTGTGTGTGTGTGAGCATGCCTCTGCATTGTTCGGGCCAATCATTAGTTTCATGTAACATGTGACTTCACATTGGCAGCCTCTGCTCCATGGACGTGGGTTCAAAAAATAAAAAGATCTCAAGTCACTCACTGGAGGTCAGGCTTTAGTGCATGAGATGTGAAAACTGTGTTCCCTTTAGAGAAAGCCACGAAGCTGCTGAAACAATATTTGAGAGCTAATTACAATCTCACAGGCTGCTTCTTGTGAGTGCCATTGAACATTTTATTGTTAACACTGCGGTGCATGGGGGGCAATTCATTCCCTGAGCAGGACTATGAGATCGGCTATACGCCCCCAGCTTCAAAGTGTAATTGTTGACACTGTGCTATGCGCCCATGACAATGTGTACATAAAAGGAAGGGAAAGGAGACCCCCCTCAAAACAGACACCCACCCCCTATCCCCCAACCCTCAATGAATGAGAAGCACCAAACGACAGAGAACAGACAGTATGACCCCCCCTCTACTCACCTTCAATGGAGATTACATGCTCTCGGATCTGGTTCTGCAGGGCCAGGTCGTCAATGCGCTCGATCAGGTCGTAGATTGCGTAAATGTTCGGGTGGACAGACTCGAACCGATGGATCTCTGCCCTGATGGCCGCTGAGTTGGACAAAACAAACTGCGAGCCCGCTGTGCCGGGTTGGGCAGCCTGGCCCGAAACAGTCCCCGAACCGAACTGGCCAGCCCCTGAGCTTGCAGACGATCCGGATCCGAACTGGGACGGGATAGACTGGGGCACTGGGACGGGGACTGCCACCGGGACCGTGCCTGGAGTGGGCATGGCTGGCTGAGACTGCTGCGAGATACCGGACACTGGGACGCTCGACTGGAAATTCATCTTGGTCTTTTTTTTTTTTTTTGGAGCGACTAACTCTTTTTTTTTTTTTTACAACGGCAACACAAATATGCAGACTAGAATTTGGGATTCAAGCGATGCGAACAAAAGAAGTCCGCGCGAATTGATGGTCTGGAAAACGATCGGCGCAGAAGCATCAATAGTTGGTCGCCAATTGCAACAAAACGCGGCTCTTGTTCATATTATTAAAACTTGACTGTGATTCATTTTCCGTTATTGGCCAGATCTATCCAGGGCCCTTTCTTTTCTGTGGCTTACAAACCCGCAATGCCTACCACTTGGACACTCCTTTCTGGGCTACAGCGCTGTTTTGGTCAAAGCCGTCTTCCTTAGTTGCTCTGCTAGAAGGAGACAATGGGCTCGGCTTCAGCAAGGCGCCCTGGTCCACTGCCTTCAATGCGTTGTTTCTGCGCTGAAATGAAATAGCGTTTAGTCCTCTTTGGTCCAAGTGGTCCCTGCCCAGCGCCCTCCTCCGCATGCTGAAACGTCACCCATCACGTAATTGTACTTGAGATGGGGGAGGGTGTGATTGGATTTGGTAGAGGGGGAGAAAATCGCAACGTGCACATCATTATAATAACCTACCTGACAGTTATGCAACCACAAAAAAAGGGATACTGCAAGATACAAAAGTAGATGCTGCAATTACATTAGGATTGTAATTGTTGTTAAATCGCAGTAATATTATCTCATGTAAGCCTACACAGCCACACTTTCACACGTGCGTGTACGCGTGCGTGGACGCGCAGGTACGTACACAAACTGCAATGTGGGCTTATTTTTTTTTTTACTTTGCACCAAATGTTTACCCTCTTGTAACTCCAAAATACTCAATGTTTATGTTCAACTCAATATCTTAGAGCATATTATAGATGGATGTCCGGCGCAACAATGACCAAATATTGGTTATTTCTTGCTAGAGGCCATCTCTTTGACATACACATATAAAAAATAAAAATAGAAAAAAAAAATAGTCACGATAAGTAACATTTTACATTGGATAAACGATAAAAAAAAAGCAGTCATGTAACAGAGTTTTGTCAGTCTTCGTATTTAAACACATACCTGGGTGTCACATTAGGCCAAGTCTCTCCAAATATCACTGCATGTGATATTACATACATTATTGACTCTCATATGACGTGGTGTGATATATGGATCATAGTGGATCGTCCTTCACTGAAAAGGAAAAGACAGAGCCACCTGCTGGTTTGAATGCACGTTACAACAACAGCTGTTCAAGGCCAGATGTCTGTCACAATTAGTCAAGGTTGCAGTGTTGGTGCAGCAGTGTGGAGTTTCACATAATGACTGATCTCAGCTAGAGACAGAGTGTAATTTGTATGTTTGCAATATGTCATACGTTCAGGTCCAGTGTCATAACTTTTCTGATGCATGAAAGGGAAAAACTGGGCCAAGATTAAAAAGTTTTATGTGAAGAAAAAAAAAGTCATTAAAATATAATGCAGGGAAAATTAAAGCACTACAGTTCCTGAACTCTCAGGCAGCCTGCAGCTCTGAAACTACTTCCTCACACATTAATAATATGGAGTGCAATAACCATTTCTTTATTATTCGTCCCAGTATCACAGTTAAAAACACAGCTTCAATCTTGAGATTAATATTGGTTTTACCACAGAGTGATTTCCAGGGGACATAAATGTAGATAATAGCCATCTTAGCATTTTTGTTCAGTATTTTTGAAAGGCATGAAAAAGTGCCAATAGTTTCTAATGACTGCCATGGTATTTACTTAATTTAATGCTTGTGAAAGTCTGTTTTTCTTTCATGTAATTATGTTTATCAAATTCATTATGTAACCCAACCTGTTCTGACAGCAGAGATGATGATGCACATCTCTGCAACAGCTGCAATATGACACATAACTTTTTATTCTTTGGTACAGCAGCGTCGTGTCTGAGCAATTATACATTCGGCACCAAGAGTAACCTGCTGCTTTGAAGATTATCATCATTATTTATGATTTTCATGAATTAATGAGCAATGCTGTGCCAAGTAAACAACTTGCAACATGCCTGTGTCTTCATTCTCCGTGTCTGCTTGTGATGAGGGAGCATCTTAAGAAGCCATTATTGTATAGCTGTTGATCAGCTATGCTTTTTATGGTTATTTTCTGGAAACCTACTGTTTTCAATACATTTTCAGAATCTGAAGCCAGCAGACATATATACTTCCTTTTCTGCGTATGTTATCATCAGCCTTCTGCCTCTATCTGCTGGCCAAATGTGGAACTTCCTGTCCCAAACACATTACTATGCTCATCCTGTTGCACTCCATTTTAGTGTGAACATCATTTATAAGCAACCATGATTGTTTAATCTGGCTATAAAGATTTTGTCACTCTCCAGTTCATTTCATAACAATGTTCCACTTATGACCTATTTGCATAACAAACTCCTGCCTGTGGTCGAGCTCTTCTGATAAATACAAAGCAGCAGGGAGCCACATGTTAAATTTGGTGGAAGATCAGATATAAAATTGACTTTCTAGCCTTTTCCAAATAACTTCACGTTCCTGATTATCTGCAGCTTGTACTCAGAGTTTCATTCTCTGTTCTGTGCGTTTACATGATGCAGTTAATTCTCTGGCTCATTTAGTATGTATTGACACATGATAATATTGGCACTGCTATTATGGACCCTGATCGTTTCAACCAGGAAGAAAGAAAAAGAGAGTGAAGTGTTTGTTAGTTTGAATAAATTCAAAATAAAGTCAGTTGAATGATAAGTTTAAGTCCGCTTCACTGAACTGCACAATGACCTCGGTAACATGAGCAAAATATCTCCCAATTGACTCGTTTGGTCTCTTGCTCCAAATGATCTGCTAGGGCCTGTGAGAACCGTCCCAGGACACTGGAGGTCGCCATGAATACTGGAACAGTCGAGTTTTATTTACACCCAGAGAGAAAAAACATTGGGGGAGCAGTTTTGTGAAACCTGTCTGAATTATACATTCTCATTTTAACTTGCAGAGAAGAGGACTAAATACAAATCTTCTAGCTGATACTTTCCCCATCTTAATAACTCATTGTGGCCAAAACCTTCATGTGAAGGCTACACTATAAAAACCATTTAGTGTATCCTGCACTTGAACTCTGAAGACAAGATGGAGCCCATCTCAAATTATTGCATCTTTATCCATCAACCACAAATGACCCCAGAAAAGCATCTTCCGGCAATGTACCATACATACAGTAATGAATTAAATTAAGATGCATTGTTATTGATCGGATAATAAAACTATAGTTGGATATAATGCACACAGACAGCTGAGCAATGGAATAAAAGGCAGAGCTATGATGCCACTCAAGGAACGCAGGAAAGTCTTTACATACTTCTAACTTAAGTTTAATTATCTTATTTACTAATACTTAAGGTATTTTTGCTCAGTTTGAACAAAACGGGCTGTGATATTGTGCCAGCTGACCAGAAAATATACACAAAGCACTATAAATATGCAGTTAAGTTTAAGTGTAAAGGCCCAGTCACATGTGATTTAAGTGAATTGGTTGTGCCTCCCTGCCGCTCATTCATGACCTCCATTGATGTCATCTCTGACTGTAGTCACATATAAAACAAACAATGACACACTGTTTCTTTGCTTTTACACTGTAAAACACACTTCAGAAATCTCTGAGTTGACTTACCCATATAGGCCAACAGTTGGTCAGGAGCAACTAATGTGTTCATGTGGGACCTCAAAACTTCATTCATAACTTAATGTTTGTGATCCAAAATGAGTTCTGTCCTCAAACACAGAGAAATTGAATATGGAAGGCTGAATTGACTTTTGTACTGTTAATGTAATATAGCTTAGTTTCTTTTTTTGAACCTTAGTTTTACAGAAGACAGAAGTGTGTTTTCGTTTTATCTTCTGTTAAGTATGCAATTACATAAATACATCATAAATCTTACAAACCTGAATTTGAAGAAAAGCGGGAATAAGCTTAATAAATGACAAAAATACATTAATTCCTCAGGACAAAATCAGACTTACTTGCATGCACAAGAGACGGCATCATTTCATAAGCAAGCTGAACTAGTTGCAGAGGAGGGGAGGTGAGTCTCTATTGATTCTCTTTTATGTTGAGGCACTCGAGTGTGCCATCCGAGACATCAGCTTAAACTACCATCTAAGGATGTAACCAGTGCAGTGCACAGAGAGCCACTGGCCTTCACAAGCACAGGCCTCTCAGAGGTTTCAGATAGCTGTGCCTGGATCAGGCCAGTGACCTTGCTGGCAGACTTGGCTGAGCTCCTCACTCTTTTTCTGTTGCTCAGGTTCAAGTTATTAAGCCATTTCAAATCCACTGAACTAAACTCCAATGAAACAAGATCATCCTTTTACGAAACACTTTAATGGAGTTTATTTTGAGCCAGAAAAACAAATAATTCACAAGTTGTTACAGGAAGGTATTTTCACTTCCTCGATATACAGGTTATTCCTGGTGTTTGATTATAACAGAACAAGTAGTTAATTGTTATTGTTTTGTTAGGTGTTAGAATTGAATAACAATGTTATGTCTTAGTTCATAAGATGCACTGATTTTGTTATAATGCTTATTAGCACCCCCAAACTCTATAACAAAAGCAAGGAGTTCTTTACCCAAAACAGCACATAAAAAATACAAATTTATTAGCAACAAATTTACAAAAGCATTTCCATACTACCACAGTTTCACATACAGATTTCAGAATATTCCTTGCAATGCTTCGTAAAAACCGTTCCCTTTGGAAATCTTGAGATCTTGAGACCAGAATTTAAAATGAAGTTCTGTAGGTTTGAACAATGCTTGGCCACACAAGACATGTTTGATTAATGGACAAGCAGGTGGAAAACAATAAAGTTGTTGTAACCCCAGTGCTCTGTTAAAGGATAACTTGATATGTCATGACTTATCTAATTTATGAGAATTGCTTATAAAGATGATTTTTGAGCTGGTTTCAGGAGTCAACGACAGAAAATGATGAATTACTTATGTTGGTGATTTGGAATTCTGTTATTAGAGTTTTGTAAGAGGTTTAAAAGAGAGTCAGACCTCAGTGGGCTCTAACTGACAAACATAAGTAACATCATAATGTAGGATAACGTACCGTACATTCCTTGCAACCAATGGAGTATATACTGTCTTTATTCATGCATAGCCCCTTTACATGTAATATATGAAATATATCCACACTTGGCATAATTACAATGCCTTATAGTCGTTTTGGTATTTTGTCACTTTCATCAAGTGTCCAAGCTCAGTTTTTACCGTTTATATTTTTTTTATTATTTCTTCATTTGCACCACTCAATAGGAGTGTTAGAGAACAGCATAATGGCAGGGATTTAAACCCTGATCCTTTGGTTAAAGAACTTCTTCCTATTTACACTATTGCTCAAAATTACAACACAAGAGTGGACATTTTCTAAGGGCTGCAGTGACCTCTTGTACAGTGACTTTGTGTACTGTACAAGAGATCACTGTTGGTAGGTAGAAAATCTGAGACTTTTTGTTCCACAAATCTTGACTGAAGTGATACGTGGTGATGTGAGAGATAATAAGGAGAGAAAGAAAAAGGAAACACCCATTTGATGTATCTGGGTGAAGTAAATTATTGTGATACAGTGACCTCTAGGGGGAGTTTGGATTATGAAACATTACAAGGATTAAAGGGTCAGTTCACCTAAATTAATAAACAAACAAAATAGTAACCAGAATTATCATGCAGTTTGATTGCCCCATGGCTGTGCCAATTACATTTTCAATCAATCAATAAAAAGTTATTCATCTCTGACAGTTATGGTGTAACTAGGCATAATTTTAATAAGCCAACTCATGTGGGATAGATTTGTTTATTTGAATACATGATGTACATTATGTACCGAGATTATATTTGGGATAAGAATCTGACCTCATCATTCCCCACAAGCATACATTCAATTTAGCACAGTAGACATTAGGGAGTAATAACATTAATGATTGTACTACTTTCATTTATGACTTAGACGTTTAGAGACTTAGGCATTTATTTATTTATCTACTTGGCAGCAACTGGTATTTGGTCTTTCTAAAAAGCATTCAAGGTTGGGTTGCAAAAGTGTGATGAATGACAGCAACCCGTGCACATTGATTGAACTCCGTAATAATAAAGGAAAAACACTTAAGGATAGAACTGTATTGATTGATTGTTTGGCTCGTTGTCAGGGATTTCGGTTGTATTAATCCCTTGTATGAGTCACTTCCTATTTGGTTTTTCAGATCACCCACTTAACCAAAGCAAATCAAAATCAGTTGCTGCAACTTTTGCACGGGCGATTTTAGTTATTTATTTCGGATTTTTTTTAGAGCGTAATTACCTTTTTCTTTCATGTCTTAAACCACGAAAATTATGCCCAAATAAAGAATATATAAAACGATGAAAAGTTGTAGTTTAGAGCTGGCAATAAGTCGCAAACTACCTCCTCGCTGCAGCAAAATAGGATCATCCACACACTGCAGCCTTACATTAACCACACCCCTTCTCATGTTGCAGCAAAACACTCGACAGCGTTTTTTCTGTTATTTTCCCAGAATACACCTGGAAAAGTACAGTGACGAACGCATATACTGATGGGAAATTTGACACTGATGTAAGAACCGAATCTTCTGAACCTATTCAGTGGGTTACACATCTTTATTTGTTAATGTTCTTTATTGATGCCAGTAGGTGTATTGGTAATGTGGACAACACAAAAAAATGATAAAGAATAAAAGTATAAAATATATATATATATATATATATATATATATATTTATTTATTTATTTTTTGAAAGACTGGTAAAAAAAAAAGACTTGATTACATACTGAAAGAAGTATTATGGAAAGCCAAAAGAATAAGTAAATAAATAACTGAATATTTATTAAATAAATAAATAAAAATCAAAAATAATGTTTGAATGTAGCCTTTATGGAGGCAGTGAATAAAGCAGACAAGAAAAAGCTTAATATTTCCTTTATGCCAGCTAGCTACTTTCAAATGTAATCTTGATCAAATTAGACATATGTAGTCTGACATGACCATTTAGAGTTAGCTAAATTACTATAGTTTGTATCTTTGATGTTGCCTACTTAAATGATACATTTTGTTAACTGCATAAGAATATAAATTCAGCATAAAAGGTTCAACACTTAACTTTAAAATGTATATATAAAAGTAGTAAACTAACCTATCTTGCAAAACAACTGTGTTAATCTAGCGTGCAGTTGGATCGCTGCTGATCGGATCGTTTACGGACCGCACATCAGCAGATGACAACAACAAAACAGACAGAGCTACTGAGAGGGTGTTAGCGTAGTTAGCTACCTGAGATAAACAACTGGTGGTTTTGTCCGTGTGTTACAGCATCTCGGCTGGGGTTTTCCAAATTAGATTTTTTACAGCAACATGGTTAATCTGCGCAACTAACCATGGTTGTCAGTTATTCTAGTCTAGTTTAGTCCAGCTAACGTTAGCTAAGTGGCTTGCTAAGCTAGCTCTATGTATGCCAAGCTAAAACAGGTTAGCTAGCTAGCTTAGTTGCTAGCTTGTTAGCTAGCCAACTCGCCTAGGCGAGGTGGAGACCAAGAACAGGGAGATGCGAGCAAAGTGAGGTAAGACCAACGAAACCATTTATTTAATTAATTCAATGTGTAATGTAATCCTTATACCAATATAAGTCCAGGCAGGTGATGCTGTATATTTTGGCCAATCTTATTACATTTGTCAAATTCATCGACGTTAGAAATAGCTATCCTGCGCTAGCCTGACAGCTGTGTTAGCTAATAGCCAGTTAGCGCAGTCAGCGGGTTATTATTGACTAGCAAGCTTGCTAGCAGCTGCTGCTGGCCCCTTCTTTGGCACTGTAACCATGACTAACTGGAGACCTTGAAGTTAATAGCAACTGTTAGGTGTCAGTGTTCTCAGTCCTAAAAACAGCAAACATAAACATTTGTACTCTCGTAACCCTGAATGATAGCAGGCCCGCAGACGTGCAAACAGTTATTAACGGTAATTAGCGAACCGCCGTTCACATAGTCTGTGATAGCAACTTAGCTGGTAAGGTGTTTTATATTGTCGCTAAGACAGTTATCCTTTAGTTTGCGCTAACTCTATTATGTAGTATCTTTTAACTTGGTACTTCATCCGTGTAGCCTTCTGGCTCGTCAGTCTCCTACCAACAAATGGCAGCTTTGTAAGTTTGACTTTGTCTTACATAGACCAACATATTAGGTGACTTCTTACATATTAAACACTTGACAGTAGCCAGTAACCAACGGCATGGTGACTCAGCTAACAAGGTTGTTATTCTGTAGACAATAAAGTGCAAGGGCCTTTCAAGTTCAGGTGGAAGGGATGACATGTTGGCCTTTTGTTAAAGCTCATGATATAAATGGACCATAGTTATAATATCAATACACATAATAACACTCTATGTTGTAGCAAGAAATCGCCTTACATAGGCACAGTATTAGTCAAGTAGCTTTATGGCATTGTGGTTTGAGTAAGTGGCAGCATCACCTCTCACCAGAACTCATTTAATGGTAAGGAAAACTAAAATGTAAAAACTGAGACTATCAGCTATCTTATGTTCATGTTTGTGTTTTTTTGCAGGGTGGCCTTGAAAGACTAAATGAGCAAGATAGAGAAGCGAGAGGAACTCTGGGAGATTCAACATGAAGTTGTATGTGTTCCAGGTCAACAATGGCAGCACATTGACATTTGACACTGATCTTGCTGTCCAAACGTAAGATACTGGCATTTTACCATTATTAGTCAGAAATAGTGGTCTGTACATCTTTGCTATTGTGACCTAAATAAATTCTTCCTTTGTCTCAGTGTACTGGAGCTTAAACATGCCATCCAAGCCAAATATAAGATTGCAATTCAACATCAAGTCCTTGTTGTCAATGGAGGGGAATGTATGGCTGCAGAGAGACGTGTCTGCAGCTACAGTGCTGGCACTGTAAGTTTATACAAGTTTTGTGTGCTTTTTTTTGCCCTGAAGGAATACATGTTGCATATGTGATTTTCTGATTACTGGTGTCTTACTGTTGATCTTCAGGAAACCAACCCCATATTCCTGTTCAACAAAGAGATGATCTTGTGTGACCGGGATCCAACGATCCCCAAAACCACCTTCTCGATTGAGAGTGAGATTCAGGTTAAGGTGGAGGAGTCTCTGCTGATGCCAGCTGTCTTTCACACTGTTGCCTCACGAACACAACTTGCTCTGGTAGTTATCCTTTTTTCAAAGCTGCCTTTCATTGGGGAATCTTTGGCCTAAGAAATTGCTGTTGAATGTTTCCCTGTCATTGTGCACTACCTTTTAGAGTTTAACTTTTTTTTAATAATGTGTATATTTTTAAGTACAATATAAAATCATTGTAACTAATCCATTAACTATGGAATGCGTTTAACTTGTCCTGACATTGTTCATTTTTTGCTTCTCCAGGAAATGTTTGAAGTTGCCAATAAACTTAGCTCTTTCTGTGAACGTTTGGTTCATGATGAACACCTTCAACACCAAGGCTGGGCTGCTATTATGGCTAATCTGGACGACTGCACTCTCTCTTATCAGAAATTGCTCATGAAATTTGACACTGCATACATAAATTATCAACGTGACTTGGAAGAAATTAAGGTTAAACTTACAAAGTAAGTGTTGGCTCACAGAACATGATATTTTGTTAGTTTTTAACTTGAAATACAAAGTGCTGCATGCTTATTAGTAATTAATATCTGCATATTGCCTTTTCTGACAGTAAGTATTTGAAATGATTTAATCACAATCTTAGCTTAATTCAGTAACTGAAATAAGAGTAAATAAATGCAAGTGGTGATATCATTTTGCTAATAGGAAATGAGCTTGATGAACTTGATGTCTTAATGCATGTTTTGTTATGATTGCAGGTTAGGTACAGCAGTTTCTGTTATGGCCAGGATACCTCTGCTGGAATGTTTGACAAGACACAGTTACAGAGAGAGCATGGAGAAGTCCAGCTCAACTCCAGGAAAGGATTCAGATGAGACGGAAGAAGAAAAATCCACTGACTCTGTGCTCCGCCCTACTGACGCACAGAGGCCCTCCAAGTTATCAGCATCCTTCCCTGCTTCGGGGACAGCCACATGTGAGCCAACTGGAGACCAAGAAACAAGTGAAATGACTGACAGTGGTGGGCTGAGAGCTGCGCTATTAGATGATGACGACACTCCAGAGTTTGCCAACCCGTCCTCCTTCAATGTCACACTATTAGACTGGATCAACGTGCAAGACAGACCCAATGATGTGGAATCAGTTGTGAGGAAATGCTTTGACTCCATCAATAGGGTGAGTCACAGATGTATAACTAGACATGTCAAAATAGAGTTCTAAATATGTGGTGGAAAAAAGTATTAAGTGAAATGTTGTTTCTTTTAGCTTGACCCACGGATCATTCAGCCCTTCCTGGCAGATTGTCGTGACACAATTGCCAAGCTAGATAATCAAAACATGAAAGCCATCAAGGGGCTTGAGGACAGGTTGTATGCTCTAGACCAAATGATTGCAAGCTGTAAGAAGTTGGTGAATGAACAGAAAGAACTTGCTCAGGTATGTCAAGTAAGAGATAAACACCATTAAATGATTTTCTCTATCTACTCTCTTTCTATTTTTTAAGAATTGTGCTAACATGTTGTCTCTTGCAGGGATTTTTGGCCAATCAGAAGCGGGCTGAAAACCTGAAAGACACATCTGTTCTGCCTGACTTGTGTCTGAGTCACACCAACCAGCTGATGATCATGCTCAACAACCACAGGAAGCTGCTGGACATCAAAAAGAAGTGCACCACTGCCAAACAAGAACTTGCAAACAACCTTCAAGTCCGACTCAAGTAAAACTGAAAACCACTTCTTCCCCAATATTTATTGTTCTACTTGTTTTATAACTCACTACTTTCTTCACATATCGCTTTTGGCTTGTTCTTTTGAATCTAGGCTTACTGGTTTTAATAATTCCAAAGTCATCAAATCATGTTGCAACTTTAACAGTGCTAATGATTTTGCATTAGATGGTGCTGCTACGTGATGCTTCATGCAGACCAGGATGGCGAGAAACTTCAGGCTCTGCTCAGACTTCTGACAGAGCTAATGGAAAGAGTGAGGGTGGTGGAGGCCCTCAGCACGGTGCCCCAGATGTACTGCTTGGCAGTGGTGGAAGTTGTCAGGAGGAAAATGTTCATGCGCCACTACAGAGAGGTCAGTGCTAAATGCCATTATTGGACAGTAATTTTGCGTTCAGACATAGTGATACAAAGAGGTGCCTCACTGAATCTGTAGCTTTCGGGCGTGTTTAGCACTAAGCACATAATTTACATATTCAGCTCTAATTGGGCAGTTGTTCTCTGATTTTGCCACTCTAGAGAGAACAAGCCTATTATGTTGTTTACTGGTGCTTGACAATTAAGTTCATTTTAAGCTTTTTTTTTCATTGTTATGTTATGGGGGACTACTTGCTTTTCATTGGCATTGCGGCCCTGTATCTTCCTGGAAATGGAACAGGCCTTGATGCCCTTTCATGTGGGACATCCTATTTAGCAGGCTCATGAAGGACTAGGAGTGTATCACTGTGTGGTTCAGTAGTTGAGCTATTGGTTGCTGCCCTCATTTCATAAGCGTAAGGCTAAAACTTTATCAGCTCTTTGAATCTTTGCCCAGGGCTTCTGCGTGTATAATACGCTCCAACTGATAATGACTGCTGTCTTTCCTCTTTGTGTTGCTTTGTCTAAATACACAGTGGGAAATTGTTGCAAGCTAATAATGGAATTGATTTTGCTCATACTTGCTTTTATTGAGCTGATTTATTTTTTTCACTGTAGTTGATACAACAGAAAGCTGCTTCTGTTGCATTTCTTTGGTTTCCCTTTCTATTTTTCTTTAACAATGTCTTAAACAGTTTCCTCCTGAGTGCCTGACCTCCTTTTTTTTGTTTTTATCAAAGGGATAATAAGACATTGATTGTACAGTTTTGAACAGCAATGAAACTGAACAATCTCCTTTTTTGACATTTAAAGTCAGAATAGAAAATCTCCTTATAGCGGCAACATTAAAAACCATGCTAAGGAATGCAAGTCCTGAAAGTGGACATTGTCAGAAGCACAGTTATTACTTTGCTGTTGTAAAATCTGTACTATTAATCCTTTCAGTGGGCTTATGCACTTGTGAAGGATGGGAAACTACTATACGAGGCGGAGAAGTTCAAAAGGGAATCCTTTGGGAAACTCTTTAGTAAGTGTCTTTTGAAAACTCAGCTGATTTGAGTTGTTGTGCACAATATGGTTTTCCAACCAAGATCTGAATTTTCATCTATTTACTTATTTACTTTCAGGGAAATCATTCCTCAGAAATCGCTTGTTTAGAGGACTTGATTCATGGCCTCCAACATCATTTTGTGTAAGTTAAAATTTAAGACCATTTTGACCAACTTGGTATTATCATTTATATTATTTCCACTGTGTTTTCAGAGGTCTCATCTTTTGCTCTGTTTATTGTTGTTTATAGACACGAAAGCCCAGAAGGTTTGATGATGAACTTCCAGACATCTCCGTCGAGGACCTGCAGTACTTAAAATCTTGTTGTCCTGTAGAGGTGCAGCCGTTCCTTATGTAAGTCACTGTCCGCAGTTTAAATGGTTTATGTAAAATCTAGTCAGTTGTGTGACACTACCAGAATTGTCCCAATACATGGCCAATTAAAACATACATTTGGAAGTTTGGAACATTTATTCAAATCGAATAATCAAATACAATCAACAGAACAGACAACAACTTGAAAGACTTTTGATTGTGTTATCAAATAATAATCCTGATCGAGGTTTTGAAGGGCGCAAGGTTTAACACAGCACAGTTATCCAGCTAACTTTAAAATCTTTTATTAGACATTTCTAATTTCTGCCTTTCTTTATACTGAGTCTTAAAAAAAACGAGTAGATAATCAGTCAAGCCAATGTGCAAAGATGAACACTAATATTTTGTGAGATCCTAGTTTGTGAAATCATACTGGGTATGTAGGTATGTGAGGAAGACCTGGGACTGTGTTGGAAACTATACATATGATATACAGGCTGTTTTGTAAGTTGATGTTAAAGTTCTTAATTCAGTTATTACGTTTTATTGATTGTTTGGAGCCTGATCCTGTGACCTGAAACCCAGCCATTGTAACACTAACTTGCAGATCTCTGCACCAAACTGTTACAATCAGGGACAGAATGTTCAAAAACTTTTCTTTTAGTACTAATATTCTGTTCTGCAGGGTTCCCACAATGTGTGACTTCGAGCCCTTAAATCGGCATGTGGAGACGCTTCACCAGCTGGTCCAAGCTGCACAGAGTGTGGATGAGATGTCTCGAACTATTACTGACCTGCTAAGTGAGCAAAGGGTAATCACAGCTTCATTAACAACCTTTTATTTGTGTTATTTAGTAAGTAGACATTTTGATAGGCTGGTTCAAAAATGGTTCTTATACGTAGTTCTTACACGCAGTATGAAATCCAAAATGTTTTTTTAATACATAGTACAATTTTGCTCTCGCTTTTCTCAATTATTTATTTATTTCCCTTCATCTGTTCTGTCTTTGCAGGCGTCCTATAGTCAGAGATCAAGTCTGTTTACCCCACAGTCTGAAAGCATACCTGGGCCCACAACACCAATGTCCTCCAAAACCCCTTCCTCTCTTAGCCTTCAGGGACCCAGCTGCCAGCCCCTACATGTTCCTGTCCCAGCTCCACTAGAGGACTTGTCACCAGACAGCATAGATGCACAAACATTTGACTTCGAAACCATTGGCCATCCGAACATGGATCCAGTCCTGCAGCAGGGCTCCCTTGACTTAGATTCTCTAGCAGAGAGCCCTGAATCTGACTTCATGTCTGCTGTTAACGAGTTTGTGATTGAAGAGAACTTGATCTCTCCGAACCCCATCAGTGACCCTATTAGCCCTGAAATGATGGTGGAGTCGCTGTACTCTTCGGTGATCAATGCCATTGACAACAAGCGAATGCAGGATACCACAACACTAGAGAGGGAGAACTCAAGGATCACTGTCCTCAAACAAGTTATTGAGAGGTACCGATCAGCTGCAGAGGAGTCCCATTCCAACTTAAGAAGTGTAAAGGATGACCTCTGTCATTTAAGAGGCCTGGTATTAAAAGAACAACATGATTTTGGCTTTGTCTTGAGGAATATGACCACAGAGATGCGCAACATTGTGGACAACATCTGCCAGACCCACAAATTGGAATTGAAGGAGCAGCATCAAAGTGAGCTTCTCTGCCTTCGGCAAGAGCTTGAAAAGCAGGTTCAGACACTAACAGAGGAAAATCAAGTAAACCAGAATATTGTCAGAGATGTCCAGCGTGCAATGCTGGAGCTGGAGGGGCTTATGGAGCGCAAAGAGAAAGAACTTACTCAGCTCGAGAATGAGAAAGAACGATGGGTTGAAACAGACAATAACCAGACAGATAGGATCAAAAACCTGGAGCAGATGATCAGTGATCAAACTGAAGAGATCAAGACGCTCTCAGCTTCAAGAGACTCTCTGACCAGCCAGCTTAAGAATCTGCACTTTGAGATTGATCGTAGCCAGCAGAAGATCCGGCAGGAGTTGGAAGTTGTCGAGCAGGCCCACTTAAAGGAGCTGGAGGACAGAATGAAGAAGGAACACAAGGCAGAACTGGAGACAGTTACCAAGGATAACCAGGAGGCTCTGGAACATCTGGCTGCTGAAAATAGTGCAAAGTTAAGTGAGGCGGCTGATCACCATGCCACTGCGCTTAGAGAGATGGACAACCAAGTTAAGGACTTGGAGGCTCGTATTACTGAACTGGCAGAATTGCGCTGCAAACTAGAGGTGGAGCTAGCCCTCAAAGAGTCAGAGACAGAGGAGATGAGGCTCTTATTTGAGGAGGCCAAGATGCAGCAGACGGAGGCTGTGAAGACACAGGTGGAGGCTGACACTAAAGTCCTTAGCGAAGAGCTGGAAGATGTCAAAAAACAGCTTCAGGTAAAAAACGAGGAGTATGAAGTGGACCTAGCAGAGCTGAGGACTCTCATGAGGATTGAGAAGGACCACTGCATCTCAGAGCTGGTGGACAGACACGAGGAGGAGACAGTTTTGTTGCGCAACGAGCTCTCCTCCCTGCAGCAGAAGGCCCAGGATGCTGATAGGAACCATGTTGAGCAGCAACAGAAACTTCAGCAGGAATTAGACCAGCAAGTGGCTGCTCGAAGTGAAGAAAAAGAAGAGCAGTTCAGGAGTTTCAAAGAACTGGAGCAAGAGTTGAGGACTGTTATCAGCAATTTGCAGGCAGAAAATGACCTGCTCTCCAAAAAACTAGAGCAGGACAGACAAGAAGAGGTCTCTAAGGTTGCATCACCAGATGCCTTTAAAGAGTTAGAGCAGCAGAAGGAGGAGATGGAGAAGAGACTGCTTGACAAAATTAGACAACTTGAGAATGAGCTTCTTGAGAGACAATCCTCAAAAAGGTAAATGTTTGATCACAATGACAGACACACCACGTATGGAAATCTAGCTTTGGTTTTTATGTTTTTGAAGTTACAAAACCTGACTGTAGTGAACAGTTTATGCAAATTTAATCTGCTTACATTGAAAATGACACACTAAAATGAAATCTGGGGTTAAATAAGTAAACAATATCTTGTACTACTAATGAACTGTTAACTATTCTGTCTCTGTGTATGCTTGCATGTCCAGATTACAAAATTGCTTTGCCAGAATGAAAGTTTTATTTTGTGCCTTTCAGCGATGAAGTGTTGCCGCTGCACGCCGAGGGGTGTGCAGATGCCGGAGCACCTCTGTCCCTAGATTCGGCACTACAGGAGCGTCTGCAGCAGGAGAGGGCGTCCCTGCAGTCCCAGATGGAGCTCCTGGAGAAGAAGAAGAATGAGGAGATACAGAACCTCAAGACATCACTAATCGCAGAGCAGCAGGTTTGTATGTTGGGCTGTAGGCCGGAAAAGTACTGTCTCTCGTGATGTTGAAGTGTAGTGGTAACTAAACATTTTATTTAATTTCATTGCAAGACAATTTACAATAGACCGTTGCCACAATTTATACATGGCACATCAGATACTGCTATTGGCTTTGTTCACAATTTGATGTGCGACAGTAATTGCATCAAGATCCACTTAGCTCTGCAACACTTAGAGGTAGTAATACTAATATTTTGTCCCATTTATCATCCATCACTTTCACCAACACCTTTTTAGTATAATGTAATACAATTGAGCATAAACTACAGCCTCCCAACATGACTATGACAATCAACACCTCTCTAACTTCATGAAAGTACAAGTTGTATTAGGCTGCATTAGTTTTAGCCAGGTGTACCTAATAAACTGGCAACTGAGTGTATGTAGTGCAGTGTGAATGCTTTCCTAACTACATTTAAGCACTGCCAACTTAAGCACTAGTCAGCTTTAAACATAGTGGCATTTTATGTTGTAATACAAATCCAATATAGCAGTACTTTGGGAAACCTTTAATCTTTAATAGTTATTGACACTGTCTCGCTCAGCCAGTTGCATTAAATTTCAAGTTAAGCCTTACACATCAACAGATCAGTCTTTAATTCATTGTTTTGTCTGTGATGGCACTAATCTTAGTCTGTACCCAAGGGGTAGCAGAAAGATTTATTTACTCTTCACAAACTGCTCACTTGCCATAAGTTTTGTATTTTGTCATGCATTGATTACAAAGATTTCTCTGAATCTCTGTTATGGAGATGTTGGACCTCTCTCTGTTAAACTGCCCTTCATAGTTTAAGCTGGTAAGACTTTTCTTTTGCCCAAAATATTACATAATTAAGCTGTACTTTATTATTTGAAAAGTTGAGCCCGCATAATTACATTTCAATTTTTTTTTGTTCCTGGGTATAATAAATGCTGAAAAGATCAGATATGCAACAATACAAAAAATCGAACAACTGTAACTACCATGACTGATCTGCATTGTTAGAGCTTCATCCTCTGAAATAATTTCTTCTTTGGTATAAAGTCTCGGTAGTGATCAAAATGGCTGTGAAGCTTATTAAATCTCTAAATTGTATTTTCTTTTTGTTTCTCTAGACTAATTTCAACACTGTTCTAACCCGAGAGAAGCTGAAGAAGGAGCAGATCATCAGTGAGCTCACAGAGAAGTTGCGGAAAGTTACCCAACAGCAGGAAAAGGACAAGGGTGAGTGCTGTACATACTTAGGGCTCTTTTTATGTAAAATAAAAGGGATTGACATAACACAAGACGGTAATGTAAAATTACTGCAATTTTCAGAATATCCATTCTTTGAGGTTTCATGTAATAGATTGGCATGTTGTGCCTGTCAGTTTTTCTTATTTATCGTAACTTATTGCAGGCCTGATAGAGACACTCTCCGAGGACCGAGCTAGTGTCATGCAGGAGAAGAAACACTTGGAAGAAGAGCTTAACCGCCTGCGCAGCACTGCACTGGTCTCCTCTGCCTTCTTCACTCCTAACCCCTCAGCTCAGGAGGTCACAGAAGCTGGAGCAGCAGCAGCAGCAGCCAGAGCTCTGCCTGTTGCTGGAGCTTTTTCCTCTGAGTCCATGGCTGAAAGTGACAGACTGGCCTCTGTGGCAGCTATTCGAGATGACGAACATGTTGATTCAGCGGTGGAAGCCAGCATGGTGACAGTCCAGTAAGCACCCTCTCTCCAATAAACATTGCCTTGTTAATGGTTTGAGATATATTGTAGTGATCTCACTTGATAGATAGTTTACAGTTCCATGTTTACATGCACTCAAGGAACCAGGCTACTGGGAAGAAATCAGGTTAAGGTAACACATTTGCAGGCATTGTGTTAACCTGAGTAAGGCCTGTGTTGAAATACATTTGGCTACACCTTATTTTTGAACCAAGACTGAAACAAAAAGCTGGCTTCTCTTTAGAGGATAATAAGGCAGATTTTGGGTCCGATTCGCTTCTGCCGACAATTGCGGGGGTGTTCCTGATTCAAGGCTGGTCTGAACAGATTATCTGCCCAAATGGGCCCTGTAGTGTGAGGGGTTTGCACACATAATCGTAATGTTACAGACTGGATCAGAGTCTCCCCGATTTCAAATCCTAAATATCAAACATTATTTGATATTAACGAATTGAAATCCTGTTGTTTTCAAAGGAACAGCGATGGAATATTGAGCAGAAACCTGCAATAGCCAATGAGAGCAAGCTGACCGGGAAGCAAATACATACAGTTTCTTTTCATTTCTATGCAGTGCACAACCCTTCAGAAATCTGTAGATACATATTGTATACATGGTCAAGAAATCAGGTTACTTCAGCAGCAGTGTAGCTCTGGTGAACCAGGTTTAATTTTTTCTCTTAACCTGACAGAGGAAACTGTGTATCTTGTTTACGTGACGTTAAGGAGATCAGGTTACTGCAGAAAGTTGACAATAACCAGGTGACTGTAGTGAGTGTAAACGTATTGTATGTCTTATACAATCAAAGGTGAATGCCACTGAATTACAACATACAGCGCAGTGTAGTTTCCTCATAATATGCTGCCATTCTCTAATCTGTCAATTTGCTTGACCTACCAGCAGTGAAGACTAATTTGGAAATATTACTTGGACATACTCTGTTCATTCAGAGGTTTGCAAAGATCAAACAGAAACTAGTACATTTCACTGAGGCATTTACAAGTCACAACTATTACCTTATGCTATTTCCTAATATTATTTAGATTGCTGTACTTTCAAAGATAATTTTTATATTTCTTTTCCTTTATTGATCACAGTATTATGGTAATTAATATTCTTTGAACATTTGTTACATATATAGTATACCTATAGCAAACCTACAGGAGATCTGGAAGTGGCTGCATTTATACACCTTTTATAGAGCCTTTTGTTATGATGAGATGAAATTGGTTGCCAGCCACTGACAGAAAGAGGTCTCGGCATTTTGAAGAAGGATTGCAAAAGACCATTGTGTAAAATGGATGGACAGAAAGGACATTTGACAGGGGAAGGAAGGCAGGCTAGGATCAGGCAGTGTAAGTTTTTCATTTATTACAATGAAGATTGAGAACTATTAAGTAGTTACGAGACTAAAAATGAGAGCCAATTAAGTTTTCATTTACTACATAATAAATACAGTTTTAGTGACATTTTTCAGCTGACATATATCAAATAATCTGATGTTTTCTTTCTTGTAGTGATAACATCCTGATGTCAGAGGAGAAACAGCGGATACTCTTACTTGAGAGGGTAAATAGACTGTACTGTATCTATCACATTACATTTTAGAGCACAAGACGCTATGTTTCTGGATGTCTCTATCTGTTTAATCAATCTAATATATGTTTCAGACTTTACACATGAAGGAAGAAGAAAACAAGCGCCTCAGTCAAAGACTGGTCAGTTATTTATCATCTCCATGGGCTATGCAACACCTGCTCCACTAGGTGGCAGTAGCATCAAAGATTAAAATCCTGACCCAGGAGGCCAAAGAGCTCAGTGAAGAAAAATGATTTTTTAGTGTCATTAGAATGTGTAGAGGAAGGAATTTTAGTGAAATAGCTTGAAACAAATACATGGATACTAATATAAGTGTTAAAATATACTTTTTTGGGTTGAAAAATTATTTAAATCAGCCCTGACATTTCATTAATCACATTGGAGGTTAAAAATGAAGTTAGATTAGAGTATGATGCTGTAAATGGGGTAAAAGTGCTAATACTAATTACTAAGCCCATTTCTAGCAAATGCCCAATAAGACAAATGTTAGAGGTCATATATAGCCAATATTGCTAACCCTTCAGTGTAACGTGTAACATTGCCCTAATCCTTTTCTTTGTAGATGTCTCAGAGCATGTCGTCTGTGTCGTCACGGCATTCAGACAAAATCTCCATCAGAGAGTAAGTGAATAAAAAGATAACACATGGACTCTTAACATGCACTTGCTGATGTGATTTTTAGTTTTTAGCTAAAACTCTGACCACCATTACAGTCAGCGTAATTATACACATTATTGTATAATTATCATTAATGTGTTGTCTTTTTTTGTTAGCAGTTTGCAGAACTCTGTCATAATCCCTTTTATCTTTTTGTCCATCTTTTTATGCTTCAGTTTCCAGGTAGGCGATTTGGTTCTAATCATCCTGGATGAAAGGCATGACAACTACGTGCTGTTCACAGTTGGTCCCACCCTCTACTTCCTTCACTCAGAGTCTCTCACTGCACTGGACCTCAAACCAGGTCAGCTACGCCCAGACCTTTTGTGACCATGATGAGGAGTGAAGTGTTGGCATTTGTTTTTTGATTTACTAATAAAATTAATATTTATCAGTGATAGATTTCATATGTCAGGCATTAATGGATTTACAACAATGATACTGTCTACTGTATGTACATGTGTTCTCAAAAACTGGGGGTTTATGCTTTATTTTTGCTATAACTTGCTTTATAAACATTGTTACACACACACACACACAATCATTAATTTGTGGTTACTGAGTGTTCAATGAGTATTTGTTTAACAAGTCGATTTGTTTTATTGTTTAGCATCAGGGACCTCAAGACGGCCGTGGGTACTTGGAAAGGTGATGGAAAAGGAATATTGCCAGGCAAAAAAGGTACTAAATTCACTAAAAGTGTTTTTTAATATGTTTTTAATGAATATTTGATAACAAATATACTGACATAAATGATGTGTGGTCTGAAAATCTCGTTTTCATTTTTTAGTGACAATGTATTTTTTTGATGTGTTGACTTTATCAATGTCAGTAATGCTCTTATATTCATGTATACATGGTTTGATGCTTCTTCCTGTCTTACAAAGCTTTCTGTCTCTTTTCTGTCACTAGGCCCAGAACAGGTTCAAGGTTCCTTTAGGAACCAAGTTCTACAGAGTGAAAGCTGTTCCATGGAACAGAAAAGTATAATAGCCAAGTAATGAGCTAAAATGTATTTATATTGCTTAATTTTTGAACAGGAACTTCACATCATAATTCATAACTTGAAAATCAAAAAGACCTTAAAAATGGAAAGAAATAAGATAGTCATCATGCTATTTTGAGTTTCAGTTCAAAATCCCACCTGCTACCACATTTTTATTTTCTTTTAAACCCAGATTTATTATTGTGGACCAAATGCTATTAACTTTATTAGGGCATTGCCCTATACACTGGCATCATGCCATTTGACCTGTATGTACAATTGAACAAAATTTGGATGTTAAATATTAGTTCTCATTATCAGCATTTGTCCTTTTGTGGAAAATACTGTGTCATTATCAACATAATTAAATAAAAATATACATTTATTATAAATGTTTATGGAGGAATGTTCATGGCATGCATATTGATATATTTTCTTTGATTTACTTATCCAGATAAATGTTGTAGTTGGAAATGTAGTTAATGCTGTTTGTTACTCACAAAGCAGTGTGGCCCTCTGTCAATACTGAAATGTACATTATGGCTGACTGATGGAAACAGTCGTCTTTGCAATCCTTGAAATGCACTTTCAAAAACAATGCTTTTTGTTGATTTGAAAAGGGAAGTTAATTGAGCTGTCAGAACTAAGTAAATATATCAGCACAAACTTCTCACTATCATAGATTATTGATATGTAGAAAGGAATACTTTGTGACTGTGTTTCATTATCAGAAGACATTGTACATTACCCATCAAATCACACATGTAACAATAAATGACTGTATTGTAAAAGATAGAGTTTTGAAACAATAAAGGATTGATCCCAAACATATTCTGCTGTTTTTATGATGGTCAATTATTGTTGTTCCATATTTTGGGAAATATATGTGATGCCAAGAGATGTACATGATGAGTGGACTCGCCCTTATAATGTTTATTGGGGGTGTAAATGTTTTCCTGGTTCATATACAAAAACTTATACCAGTAGACAATTGCAAATTTTCACCAAGACTAACTTGCCTGCTGGGATTTCTCTATTAACTAATGAGAAACTATTTTATTATAGCTTGTTATTATGAAATAAAATACACTGACTTTTAGGATGTATATAGTACACAGCTTTTTAATGATGCTTTTAAAATGTTCTAGGGGATTCAGGAGTCAACATGGAATAGCACAGTATAGTGTATTCATTTGATTTAGCATTTTCGCTTTTGTGGAAACATTAATGTTGGCACGCTGCTGCAGGAAACAGACTTCAAAAAGGCTTCAAATCGGGGCCCAAGAACGATGCGGCCCTCATGGAGAAGGAAGCCCACCAACATCACTTTCCCAGTTCACAGCGGGGAGCATAGCAGCTCTCCGCCGAGCACTCCCTACCATGTGGGTCTAGGGGTGTTTTAACAATGTTTAGCTCTATTTTCTCCATTTAGCATAAGCCTGTTGTCACATTTGGATGGCTCCTTCATAAATTGATGGTGTGATTCCTACAATTTCGGGACAGGCCTGAATGACAAAATATGCAACACAACATTCGATACCGAGGTGGCTGGCAAGCACCAACCATGTGCACTGGACAGGCTCTTAGTGTAAATGTTTACAACCCCCCACTGAGCTCAGTGCTGCTGGGAGTCACTCTCATCAGGCTGAATGGGATTTAACATTGCCATGTGTAGTCTAGCTAGTTCCACCATTAAAACTGCCTTTCACTTGCTGTCAAACTTCTCTCTATGACACTTGACTGCTTATCTTTCAGTACTGTATCATAAAATTGGCTGTTGTTAAGATATACGCATAGTAACTTACAATGTGGTGTGCGTCTCCGTCTTTGTTTCGTAATATTTATTTCAACAGGAATTTATGATTTAATTCAACAGGATGCAAACCACAGCATGTTACAAACCTCTGTTAAGAGTGTTTCAGAATAAATAATGAAGTTTTTTCATCAAAGATAGAGAAGTGCTTTAGGAAATAAGAAAACTGAAAACAGTAAGTTATACAAATTCAGTCATAACACAAACATATGTATTAAATATGTATTACATGCATACATGTACCAACCTACATATAGACATAGACACATAGAAACATATTACAAACTAGGTTATACAATTTAATAGATATATAAATATAAAATAATTATGAAAATAAGTTTTCAGAGGCGATTTAAAAGAGGTCTGAGCTGAGTTGAAGCGCCCTAACAGCACAGTTTCATTAAACAAACATCTTCTAATGGACAGTATTTAAATTATACAAAAATTGCCCTATGCACTGATAGTACTGAGGACTGTTAGACTAGTGTTTCTTTTGGACAAATGTTTTTTACTTAAAACTGAAGTGACGTTACAGTCTGTTGAATCCTTGAAAACTAATTCATGAGGAAAAGACCCCTAAAATTTAACTTCATACTTTACTAACAATATATCTTCATACGCATCACCGTCATGCCAAAAGTTCAAAAGTAACCTGAACTTTTTTTTTTGTACAAAAGCATAAATTCATCACGAATGTACTCCAATAATTGTATGAGGACAGGTATATTAATGCAGCTTTCAAATGCCATCAGCTGAAATTCAAAGACACATTATTATGGCTTTTCTTTGCATGTCAACATATGCTGGAGGCACTAAATTAAGGTTTAGATGAGTAAATGGGAAATATGAAAATGATGTCAGAGACAACTCAAAGAATGTCATACAGTCTCAGATCTCGCCCTTTGTTGCTGATATCCTGTGTATCTGAAGATAATACACAAGTTGTATTTGATTTTCCAATATCTCTGACACTATACTAGATAGACGGAGCTGCAAATAAACAAGCATTATTTGTAGAGTAAATATATGCATGAACTTCAAATGATGGATAAATGAAAATAAATAGGAAGCCTTAACATAACATTTATATTTTCAAAATCTAAATGGAACGAGCGTGTTGAAGAAGAGCCAAGAGGCATTAAGGCTGAAACTGCAAACCAAGGAGTAAATCGACTTAATGCCATCACATTTCCACCCTATTCATGCCTAAGAAAAGGGTTAGGGAAAGAGATTATGTTATATATCTGCTGTCAGGGACTGAAGAGACCAAGAAGAGAACTTCACCTAAACAGAATGATGATCAAACAGACATGCTTTAACAGACATGCTTCATAATCTCATCCGTTATTGTCCCCTCTCTGCCTTGACTACAGGTTCAGTAGGAAATCTTAGACAGGGGCAGATTAAATGTGTGATGAAATGTCTGAGAAATATGTGAGAATGCGCAATATAAGGATGGTTGATTTTCTACCCACATGACGAACATAATCACTATTAGTAACACATATCCACATAAATATGATAATTCAAAATTTAAACACATTTATTGGGTTCATATTGGAAATCATCATCATCTGATGGCATAGTTTTATGGATAATTACCGCCATAGAGATAATGCAGCATATGAAAGGAAAGCTTTGAGGCTTCTCCACTCACTGGGAGGAGAGTGCGTAGGTTTAGTTGTGCATCTGAGCTGTACCCAAAAGGCAAATATGTGGAAAGTTTGGTAACAAGCATCCAGGCGTGTGGCTAACAAGATTGCATCTGGTGAGCAGAAAGTGTAGGATATAACTTAACTACGTATTTAAAGGGCAAATTATTTTCACATTAAGTTCAATGCCATCAGTAATCCTTCCAAATATAGATAGAACTATTTCATTTTCAGTAGAAAATAATTATTCAAATACCCTATAGTGCAAATCCAATTAATTTAGTGCATGACACAGTTTTTGCTTTCCTACCACAAAACAAAACGGAAAAGAATCCAGTAAACATTAAAATCTGTTGTCTTATTTTGGTAATCTGGCTGCTTACTGACAAGTAAATAATCAATACAAATAGTTCTGAAGTGTCTGAAAATAGACAGGCGATTTAAACTGTAACTAACAGCCATGCATTTTCCAGCTGCAGTGCAGTATTGAGGAAATGACACCAGCTTTGATGGGTTGTATAGCTTTTGAGATGAGCCTCTTTATGCCGCTTGCAGTTCCATTATGGCTTTGTTCGAAAGCTTGTTTACCTGCTGATAACATACACTGGTGGATTCAGGAGCACCGATCCAAAATCTGCTGCCAAAGTCACTCAAGTCTCATTGTACTGCAGGAGGGGAAGAATGAAATGTTTATGCGGAGGGGAATGCAAATGCTAAATGTGAAATCAAACTATGGGACCAATAAGGGATCAGAATAACTTTGCCAGGTTTTATTTTTAGCCCAGTTGCAATGCTAGCTTTGTGAAACACTCTTCAGTTTAGCCTCTGTGCATCTGTGTGCTTAGGTTTTACTCAGTGGAGAAATGCTGTTCCAATTTAACAAAAATGTTAAAACTGTAGATTATTATTTTTTTCAAATAGCCTGAACAGGACATAATCTGATTCAATCATGCTTCATATTACTTCAATTAAACTGAAATAACCCACCTGGTTGAAGAAAATACCTGAATATGGTACTGTTTGTCTCTGATAATATTCAGTATCAAATAACCAGCAGATCAAAAGCTGCTCATCAAATCTCATCGTTGTACATCACTTGAATATTTTTGGATTTCACTGTTAGAAAAGCTATGGTCTCAGGTCAAAGGAATAGCCCCTTGGTTTGCATATTAAAGAGGATTTGCTAGACCTCTGTTAGCCATGCATCCCCATGCAGGCAGGTCTCCAGGGGGCCAGCAGGGCCCCACAGACGGGCAACTAGGGGGCCAGGTGACCCTGTCTCTGAGGTTAGCAGGAAACACTAAAGAGGGATGGGCAGGGAGCTGAGGAGCCACTGAGTGCGAGTGTGCAAGGCTGGTGATGGCAGCTGTCAATGGTTTGGAAGGAGAAGCAGACAGATTGTGCGTTCTGTTGGTGCAGCCAGTTCGCCACCTGGCAGGCTTTTCCTTGTTAGAACTTCTTGCTGTTTCTGTTCTCATCAGAGAAATGTTTTTCCTCTTATCCTCTGTGTTCAGGGGAAGTTAAATTTGTCAAAATGTTTAAAGATGTTTAGTGAAATGCAATTGTTTAAAGTGTGGTCTGTGCATTCTGCTGAATTGCTACTGCTCTTGTTCATGATCAAATACAGTAAAACCCCTATATTTATGAATGTTAACCTTCACTTTGGATGATGAACTACATAATTAAAATATAAAATGTACCACATACAGAATAAGAGAATGCAGAGGGGATGCCTTGTGAGTGTTGACCTTGTGCTACATTATTCAACTGTGTTTTTAAGAAAAGGGGGTATGTTTTAAGGGGTAGGATTTACTTATAAAAAATAATCTGTAACTTTCAAATCCCATCATAGCCGTAAATACTGCTCCATGTTGTTCAGTTGTTAAGGAAAAATGCAAACGTAAACCATGAACAGCTTAAAAGTACATTTAAAAATCAAATTTGGCAGTCAGTCCTTGTTCCAACAGGATTAAAAAAAAAGTCTTTCATTTGATATAAATATATGCAAAGAGAGTGGTGTGGTGATCTGGGTGCCAGAGGTGGCGCTTTACTCTGGATATTCTGGCTTGGGCCTGTAAGGGACATAAATTAACATGAATTAACACATGCATGCAATAAGAAAATAATTAATTCAAGTTATCAGTCACCTCTTCCATTCCAGGAATCTGATTGACAAGATAAAGTAATGTGCAAACTGCTTTTCAAAGCTAACAGCCTGGAGCACCCCTCCTATTAGTTAGTCATTCCCTCAGTATCACACCCGGAATCTGTCATTTCACAATTTTCTCCTATAATGCATATGTGCCGCTCTCACCACTCCACTACAGCAACTGCCATCTAACAAGTTGACACAGAGAATGATACAATTCACGTCCAGTATTCAGTTCCATATACAGCAAGCATCTGAGGCAGACGGGTCAAGAATATGGTACATTCTGTTCTCTCTCAAATTGCTTTTCCAGCACTCTAGAGAAGCTAGATAAAGCTCCCATGATATCCTTCAAACACCTAAGATGAGTTTTCAGGGTTTAAAACACTCGCCAGGTGTAAAAATAGTTGGTATTAATGAAATTATGCAATATCTCCTTCATGAAGATTCACACCTGTCTACTTTTCATATATCTGTGATTCTTGATAGTCACACAAGTTCTCATTTTACCTTTATTAAGCCAGCAAGTGTCTTAAGATGCGTTAACGCAATAATTGTACGTTCACATATAGCATATATGTAGCATTCAGGAACAGGGAAGCTTGACTGTTTAAAACTGTTACATTCCTCATGAAACGTTAAATGTGGCATTTGAATGCCTGTTATGGAGGTAGTATTTCCAAATAAAAATGCATCTTGTAAATTACTACAAACCCAGGGCGTGTACTTTTGCCAAGTTCACAAGATTTGCAGTGCTACAGCAAATAGGTAATGTTAGGCTACATTACTGGGAAACCCTGGGGTTGTTTGTTTTTAAATCAACATGATAGCATTCTCATAAAGTGTTTATAATACAGCCTTTACAGACCACATGAAATTCAGTCTGTACTTGAACAACTTTTGATAAATAGGTCAGTTAAATCATTTCCATCTTTTAACAGCGCCTGTTCACAGTGACATAGGGAATGAGTATTTTTTTAATGAACAAAATAACGCTTTCAAAAAAAGTATTGTAATTTGAACAGCCATGAGTGACAACTTAAAGTTCAGTCTGTACTTGAACAACTTATAAATCCGTCAGTTAGCAAAGCATCTCATTGTTATGTTAGCTAGTTTAGCTTTATCTAGTTTATGTTAGCTTGTTCAAGTGGCCTTTTTTCCTGTCTGTAAGGCTTTATTTAACCAATTTGATATGGTTTGATCAGCAATTATTGAATTGACTAAGTTTAGCTCAAGTTAAATTAAGCTAGTTAGCAAGCCAGTATGTTAAGCTAGGTAGAAGGTTGGTTAGCTAGTTAGTAAGCCTGTGTAAGCTAGCTAGCATCAGAATTTCTGTTAGTGAGTGCAGTATCAAATCACATAAGCTTTACTGGCATTACTTTTGCCATTACTTTACTTTTTTCTGCTAAATATGTATCTTTAATTGAGCTTAATTTGTAGTATCTGGGTCTTCTTCTTTACAACGCAAGTGACTAATTTGAATAGTTTTGTTTGCTATGTGCTATGTTTTATCGTGATGATAATAATATACTACTGTTTAAAGATTATTATATTGCTATTGAATTAGTTTGCAGAAAGTATTAGTTTGTCAAATTTGCCAACATGTTTATGAAGTATGACCAAAGGGACTGAGGTAAAGCAAGCTGCAAACCAAAAAGCACACTTGTCCAATTTGGGTAGACAGAAGAAAAAAAGCTCCAGAGGAGAATAGTGTGCACAAAAGTTGTTCTGTTGCCTGCGAGTGTGGTGTCAGCCGGTCCCAGTCCCTGTGGCCCTCACCGTGCACTGTGCAGGCCTGACGGGAAACTGACTGCAGCTCAGGACATGGCCTCGTTTGTTCACGGTCCCCCCTCTCTGAAAAGAGTTATGCTGTCTGTTTTGAATGGACAGCGTTTTTCTTTGTGTGCTCGATCAAAACAGAGGGCAAAGTTAGTCAGCAAGTTGCATAGCTTCTGCATTCTGATTCTTCAAGCCTCTTTTGTATGAAGTTTAGCACAATGTTTTACACTGTGTTTGACCTGAATGGCATGCTGAAGGTAGGAAAATTTTTCCCAACTACAAAATAGAAAGGGGTAGAATGTCATTTTGCTATCAAATATTACTCATTCATGTTTCTACTGTAGAACTAAACAAGTAAAATGATCATATGGGGTTAAAAACTCAGCTGTAATACATAAAATGACAGAGTACAGTGTTGCTGAAATATTTATATGCTTTTATCTGATCTATTTCCTAACCACAAGGTATTTGCCTGCGAATCCCTGGCACTTTTGATATTACCTGAAGGCAAATGGTATAGATTTATACAAGTTATTTACAACAACAGCCAAGCTATTCCTCTGGAAACTAGGCTGCAGATCAAAGGATTGTTTTGATCTCTACTTAGCATATTTGTTTAACCTAGCCAGTGATTCTGAAAAGTGCACAAGCTTTTCGGTGATATGCAGAGCACCCTTTATCCGTCTTTTTCTTCTGTTAGCTCTGGATTTAAGTACTTTCTGTATTTAGGAGACAACTGGATTTGCCAGCTTTTGAAATTTAGTTGCCCACTGCTAGCAGTCTTGGCACTCAGAAATAGATAACTAGGTATGTTCCACTGCTAATCCTGATCGGCCTTGTAATAGTATTTGCGGACTGTACAGCACTCAATTAGGGCATAATGTGCTATTTTTATTTCCTTTAAGTTGGATTAAATGTGAAAACATGTTTGTTTTTTTTTCATTTCCCATCTACTGTTTACCGTGTGGGTACTTTGCAAAGTATTGTTTTATACTGTTTCAATCAGTAGCACTCTCTCCACACAGGATTGCAAAATGTCAGGAGAAAAACAATGTCCAAGCGCTCTCTAAAAAAGATGCCAGGGCAATCAGGAAATTTTCTGGAATGCTTAAGAGAATGCATATGCACACAATGCCCTAATTCTCCCTTACTTTGGGTTTGGGAAAGATGAGCCCAGGTTTATTGAGAGCCAAAAAAGGGGGCAGATGGCTCACAAGAGGGATAAACCTGGGAAGTCATGCTGTAAATGTGTTTTACAGAAAACAATGAAAGGAGCGGACAAAGCGATTGTGGCAAAGTCCTTTGGAAAATGGAAAAGCAGCTCTCTAAGGTCCAGGACCATGGAGAAGCCGGATGAGCCGTCCGAGGAGAGTAAGAAGGAGAACCTTTCCAACTGCACCTGTGAAGCCCCCCAACTCGGCAAGAAACCAGTTGGTAAAAGTACCTTATTTTCTTATTTCAAGTCCATTCATACTGCTGTGTCTCTCGGTTTATTAATTTTTTTGTGGCAATGTTAATTATTACTGTGGTGACTTGTTTTTTTTTTCCATTTGACTCTCTGGCCTGCCATATCCGGTGAACAAACAAACCACATTGTTGGGCAGGAGAATTCCTTTTGAGGGAAAGTGTGTCTCCGATGATACAGTGTTGCCAGAAAAAGACAAAGCAAAAAATAGCAAACACAAAAACAGTCACAGGTGCATGGGAAAAAGAGAGAACCGAGTGAATGGTCACTGCGGTCCCCAGGAGGTCTTTCAGTGTTAGCCAGTGCGGTGGGTGGACTTCTGACAAGGACGTTGGTTAGCAGCCAGGTGGAGTGTGTAACTGAGAATGCCTCTGTTTATTCTTTTCACATGCTAATGTGGCTCCTATGTGACTTTAATGCGGCAAAACTTTTTCTTGGAGTTAACATTTTTGTTGTTTCAATACCTGCTCTTGTATCACAGTGGTGGGCTGATTCAAAGGCTCCACACTCTTTTATACAGGTTTGGGTCTGTGCCAGGGATAGAGATATATTAACCCATGCTGTATGTAAAGAAAGATTTTACACTGGTGGAATATTTTCAGCACAAACAGGTAGAAATTTGGCCTTTGAAACCATGAATGAGACATTGTCATTGTTTGTGTTAAAATTATAATTATGAGACATGTTTTGGTTTTTTTTTTACATTTAAAGCATATATATTGACATCACTATGGATACCTAGAGGAGGCAGTTCTGGTGATTCAGTATTTTTGTGGGGATAGATATCTAACAAAGCAAAATGTTCTAACAAAAGGGACATTTGGCTGATGTTTAATATAATTTTATTGAATGTAGCATTTGGCTCTAATCTTATTTGCATCCTATTATGTTCCATATAGTGTAAAAATGTGGACTACACTATCTTATATATTTTTATCCTTCCAAAAAGCTGAAATTAGGCTTATGACACTGTAATGAAAGACTACATGAGGGCTCAAGTTCTGAGCAAATGCACCCCTATGTGGACAAAGTAAGAACAGTGGGGTGTTTAGATAAAACAAACAGGCCATGCAGTCCTTATCGGGCCCTTGTCTCTCTTTCCTATTATGCTATCTGACTTGTTTGTATAATGGTATCAATATTGCAGTAAACATACTCTAAAATATATCTTGAACTTTCATGAGCGGTTCACGAGCCAGCCTGATGTCTAATCCAGGAGCACAGAAGAGCAATATGGCCTCACACTATGGGTCTTTCCATACCTTGTAGTATACAATCTGTAAATAGCTTAAAAGGCATTGCATCTGCCATCTGCACTTCTAGGAACTCTTCTGCATACCCATTAAAACAAGCTGTCTCAGAGGACATCATTCGTATTTCAGCCTCAACCCTGAATTACTGTGTGTTCATTATAATTATAAGGGAGGAGTGTTGCCAGGCTAGCCTGCAGAATGCCAGGTGCACACTTCCATAATCTACCATTTTAAACAACTCAGAGCATTAACAACAGTATCTACATGCTATTCAGCCATTAGTTCACTTTGGCTTTCATGCTAAAACTCACATCAGTCATCCGAGCATTTTGTATGCCACAACAGACATACAGGAAGAAAGTGCAATACTTTGTAGTGTTCCATTTTCCTAAGCCTGCTTAGGTTATGTGACTGAGCCATGCCGCTGTGTGAAATTTTATCCCGATACTGGCACTGTATCCTTGTGAGGGAGTCTTGTAAAATAGGTTTACTTAGCGCCTTTGCTGGCATTTTCCGAAGATAGCAAATGCACAAACACTGGTCCATGATCGGATTAACTGTTCAACAAAATGATGTAACTCTTTGTCTTTCTTGTGTGGCATAGGTTTCTCTGTTTAAGTTTAGTGGTCATCCAGTCGAGAATAGAAACATTTGAAATCCAGCCACACCATTATAACCCATATATTATAGATATAATAGATGACAGCCTTGGTTAGTCATCCTCTGTCACATAAATGTGACATGTGACTGCCCAGAGGGCATCACTGATCCAAAAAAATCACTAGATCTGACAGATACTGTCTGAAACTGTAGAACAACAGCCCTTAATTAACACAAGTCCTAATTTGTAAGGCATTTAATTTTGAACTTAGCCTGATGTTCCTTACCAGTGTTGAGGCACAGGATTTAAATTGCATGTGATAAGTGTGAAAGATTTTTTTAAGCATCCATATACAGTATAAAGTACGCTATGCCAAGTACACAGAGAACATAAATTTGCACCTGAGGACATATAGCTATACATCCAGAGTCACAAGGTGTGTCAAGACAAAATGTTAATTACACAATTTATGACAGAAATCAGTTGAAATATCTCCATGGATCTCGCTTATTTACATTTTAATTACTACTATTACTTATTCTTATTTTTTGGATGTGACCATAGCAAGCCCAATTCCTCCCCTACACTAGAAAGAAGCAAAATGACTGTTTTCCACTGGAGGTTTAGATGCTTGTTTATCACTTTTAAATACCATCATCTTTGCTGAAATCCCCTCTCAAAAGAACCTTTCACTTGCTGGAATAAATTCAAATTAAAATTTAAATCCCTCTTTGCATTTCTTCAGCCTTTTTTAAAATAGCTGCCTCCTTTTAGAAAGCTGTTTATGTAGTGATCTGTTCATAATCCAGTTTGTTTCTCAACAGCGAAAAACACAGAAATCGTATTATCACTATCTTGGAGAGATGATGCGAGAAATCAGGAAGTATAAATGTCTGGATCTGTGGAAGTTTTCAAAGTTGTAAAGCTGAAGAATATGGCAAAAGCCTTTCAATAAAGTAGTCTGTAACACTGCAATTTGACTTGCAAATATACAGAAATATAAAGTACATTGTGCTGTGATAACTCAGAAACATTTCACCAACCTTTAGCAGAGCTAATGCAGAGGTAGACAATATGTGCTCATTCAACAAATACACAATGTTTTGGCATGTTTCAGACAACATGTAGACAGCAGTTCTCATATACTGTAGATAGATGGCTCAACAGAAATGTTGATGGGTGTGACATACAGCTACTGAAGTGAGAATTGGAAGATTAACCCTTGGCACCGTGGCTGACAAGTCATGCAGATCTCTGTAAACAGCTCTTTCTAATCTTTTCTAATAAGAGGTGCTCACCTTCCAATATACTGAGAAAAACAATATCTAATCAGAAATGTAACAAATATAAACAGAAAAAGCAGACATTTACATGCAATGCCTTTTGATAACAATCCATTTCAGATGTAAAATGACACAGAAGAGGCCATAGGGAAATTTAATTTGCTCAAGCTAGATTGGATTTATTGTTTGGAAACAAATTATAATTGTGTCTCCAGAAAGTTAACCAAGATCTAAACAAAAGGAAATCAATGACCCACCCCCATTAATCACTCAAAGCCGGCTACTTGTGCTGAAGAAACTTACTTCATAATCAATTTCTTTGTTTTGCTCAAAGGGCATTTGCATTTTAGTTCATGTCAGCAAGCTTCCTGTATCTGGCGCAATCAAAAATGGCAAGCCATCCACATTAATGGAGTTTTTTCTATTTATTCAAGTGCATATCTATGAATACTCAAGATGATTTTAGCTTATTATGCAAACTACCCTACAAAAATATTTTAAAGACTGAAAAAAAAATCCTGTTGAGTGGCAGACTTAACTTTTCTGATGCTTCTCATTCTTCCAGTGTCACAGTAACACATTTTTTTTCTGCATGCTACATCATCTAACACGTTTTTTCTTTTAGTTTTAATGACTAACAACCATCCAATATCTGCTCCTTAGGATCTTGCAATTGAGCGCCCACAGGACTTCTGAGACCAGACAGAAATGCCTCCTGTTAGTTGTGTCTAGACATACTATTACGGCCACCAAGGTCGTTATCAAAGCACGCATTATACACACCTGTTACCATTGTTTAGATGCTCGTTTTTGGCTGAACATCCAAGCTCCTATCTGGCCATTTATAGGCGTGTCTGCTTCATTGTCTGCTCGCCTGAGTAGAAAAGATGGGCAGGGACCCCCAGAGACACCCAGATCTGGACCTAACCTCTCAATGACACAGTCCACAGCCTATGGACTACAAAAGCCAGACATCGACTGACCAGTCATGCATTGATTTCTTAGATGTAAGCAATCAGATGCTCTCATTCGAGGGCAGTAAATGTAAGGAACCAGTAGTGACCATAAAGGACTGATGCTTTTAGTTGTTACTGATAAGATGGATAATTTCAACATACAGTTACATTACAAAATGTAACCATGTTAATCAAACCTTTTCTGGATCCACGTGGTTTTTAGGAATTACCAGTGAACTTTTATTTTCATACACGCAATATACCGCCTTAATTGTGATTTTTTACACCATAAAAATGGATGCTTGGTCCTGTCACTTCTATCAACACTGGATCTGTGGCCCTTTAGTCATTTTATTAGTTTTTGAGGACTACCTGAGTATGTTATACCCCATCATAGGGAGATTTAGTGAGTTTGGACAACAAACTCAAATATAACAGAGCCCTAGTTCCAAAGGCACCAGTTCAAGGCAGAGATAGAAAACATCCTATATTTGTCCATAAAACATTTAAAATGTTATTGAAGTGTCTTCAAAGGACATTGAATAAACATATTGTAAGGTTGCCCACGGTCACACACACAAATCGCCCCAAAGGGGATTGCTGGGAAGTAATCTAATCATTTCTTTTAACTGAGACACAGTGACATGCAGTGTAGATAATGATCCCCATGAAAAATGTACTGTATTTTCAAAAGAATATTCCCTGTCTGTTGACATTAACATAAAGATAGTTCTACATCCTGGAGCCATATCAACAACATGTACTTATGTTTGGTTCCTTGTATTTGCATATGCAAATAAATGTTTTAAATTTTAATTTAGTCCTTTTATGTGACTTTCTGTGATGAACAAGCGGCATCAAGTGGTTGCACAATGAGGGTTCAGTACCACCAAGAAGAAGCATTTGTGTCATTTTAGACCAAGCTTAAAGCATTATAGCTGAAATTAACCACAGTTTAATATAGATTTTTACACGTCTATCATATTCAATGGCACAGTGTGAATATGCATTGTTGTTTGGATGCACGGGCTGCCATGCAAAATTAGTCGCGTTGCTTTGTTGAAATTACAGGGTGGGGTGTTGAGTGAGGGGGTTTGTTGAAGTTATACTGCTGACATTTTGATCCTGCAGTGCATTAGAAGAATTCAGTTAAACATATTTGTGTAGGTTTCACAGTGAGGACGGTATAGTGTTCAAAACAACAGGGTGCTGTGACCCTTCACTTTGCTTACATAATTTGCAGCAGAATGCAAAAAGCTTTTAGACACAGATGTGACCCATTGTAATACCCTTCTAAATGCAATCAAACACTTTCTACAAATATGAGCAGGACTTTTTAAATGTGAACCCTTGTTTGACATGTAATTTTGTCCAACCCACTCCTCTTTCATTTCTCCATCAGCTCTCTCCAGTTATGCCCACATTTTCAGTTGATGAAATAGCTTGACAAAACACTAGTTTATGTTCTATGCCTGCTCTGAATGAGGTCTCTCTCTCTTTTTTTTTTTTTTTACAGATTTGAACAGATGTTAGGGCCAAAAGAAAATGTTAAATTTTGCTATGGCGGTGCTGCGTAGTCTTCAATATGTTGCTCTCTCACAATTTGTCAAGATTTCTTTACATGACTTAATTCTTTTTGTGTTTTGGCCCAGTAATACTGATGTCTAGCTCAGGACATGAAATAATCATCCCTAGAACAGGCTTGTTGTGTCCTCGCAGCAAACAAAGAACATGTTATTTGATAAGATGCTTAGATAGATGATTCTTTACTTTCATATGTTTGTATGAATATCCGGCACAAATGGTGAAAAGAGGGGAAAACAGAGCAGGTCTACTCTCTTTGTATGTCTCTTTCACAGTGTACCATGAATTGGCTCTTGAAGACAGTTAGAAATTAGAATTTCAAATGAGGCATTAAACAAGGTGATGATCAACTGCCAAACCTTAAGTAATGATATTCTCCATCCTCAAGTCCCCAGCCTTGCATAACCAAATGCACAAATCACAGAAAAAAGAACTGAAAATACATTATTATTACATATTGTGTTCACACGTCAGTCCCCGGGGACCGAGGGGGGGCATCACCGACAGATAAGCATGTTTGGGTGGCCCCTACCATGAGCTGGGGAAGGGCTACGCTTGGATCTTGAGGGGGGCCCCCTCATGGGTATCACTTATTTTAAATCCTGAACCACACCATCCCACCCCCGTCTTTTGCCCCCCTCGCCCCAGGCTCCACCCAGAAGTGTGGTTGCCTTTGTCATTGTAATCTGGCCCTGTTTGCTAAACGCTTCCACTGTTTACTCTCTGCTATGGGGGCTTGTATGAACAGGAGTCAGCAGGACGCAGGGTGACATCACTTTGGCTGGGGGGGTGTTTGAAAAGCTGCATTTGTGATTTCTCGGGGCCCCTTTCTTCTTTCATTCTTCCCTGTCTCTATCCAGGCCTGTCGAACGCATGAGCTAACTCAGGAGGCTAACATGGCCTACAGGGAGGAATTACACCTAATTACTTGAATAACTGCTAGGCAGCAGCCTTCCGTAGTCACCAAAAATCATTTCCAGGTCTCTGCCTTTTACTGATAGCCAGACTTCTGGTGACAGAAAACCTCGGACAAAGCTTTCACATTCAAATGGTCCAGGAGAAATGAAACAGACTGACAGGTATAAACATTAAAAAGGGGGGAAATCAAATTAACAGACAAGGATTTCATATCATCTATTTTTGTTGTTGCCGTAGTGATGAAGTCGCAGACATTGAAACTGGTCTGTTGAGCCATTGTTATCATCCCTGGCCATCTGCTGCTGAGGAGTGACATTCCCTCTCATTTGCATGATGAGTGATGTATGAGGAGCTTGGGAGGGCATATGCCCCGGTCTTATGACAAAGCAAGTGAAAGTTTCTTTTTTTAAAACACATAGAATAAGGATCGATACATAAGAATAAGGCTGGATGAAAGAGTTAAAAAAAGGAATAAATCACCTGCGAGTGTGTATGTGAGTACACTTGTGTGTTTGTGCCTGCATGTATGTTGCATCTCCACTAAGCGCACACAAATCTGTGGTGTCTGCGTGTCTCTGTGTGCGAGTGTACGCGCGCATGAGTAGAGGCTAGTGCGCGCATCTGCCTTCTTGTGTGCCTGTTTGTGTGTTTTGCGGATGTGGGAGTAGAGCGAGGAGGGGGGTTGGTGGCTGTTGATGTGCAAATGTGCATCATGTTGAAGGGCTGTGAATGGGGAGGTGTGACGTAAAAAAGGGACCCGAACGCAGGTGCTTATCTCGAGGCTGTCAAAGGCACAGTATGTCATATTCCTGGGGACTACCTTTCAAAGCCACAGCACCAGCTCAGCTATCAAGAGACTGGGAGAAAATCAAACTTTTTGGATCACAGCACTAGGTTGGTGTCAAAGTTCTTTTTATTTAATATACTGTCAGTTTGGTCAGCATTTATCATCACTGATACTCTGTATCGCATATGGGAACGACAAGCCTTTTAGCTCAAGCTGTTAGATGCTGTCATATGAAATCCAAAACAGGGGCTGAAATGTACAAGTGTTAGAAACTTACTTAGATTTACACTGAGATTTACTCAGCAGCTACACTTGTGTTCTGTGGATTTTGCAAGATTATGTGACATAAAATTATGCTGGCAATTGTTTTGAACTGTCTCATGGAGTATTTTAGGAAATATTGCACTGGTGATGAACATTGTTTGCTTGATACGAATCAGTGTTCTTAAAATCTTTGCTGAAAAGCGAGTGCAGCTTCTGTCCAGGTTTCAGACAGTTTGGGAGGAGATTAAATGGCTCAAACTGTTTTTTGAGAGGCATGACCTATTTTTGATCATCCAGATAGCATGAGATACTGTCTACCTAGATTAAATTCACAGCATTTGTGTGGAGTATAAGCTTGTCTTAGAAGAACACATGTTCATATTGTGTGCAGAGACAAAGCATTGTCAGGTTGCCTGTGGCTTTGACAGTGACAGCTGTACATACAAGACCACTGAGCCTAATGCACTTAAACATTGACTCTGTGTTCCAATAACATATTTGAACAGTGAGTGAAGTATTTTATTGCATCCTGTTCTGCCTTTCTGTACTTTACATTGTAAGTCTTTGTTTGATAACTACATGCTAATATTGAATATAGTGCGATAGTAAAATTGTCTACACATCAGCTTTTGTTATGTGTTATACTTCGTGGGCAAGTCTTAGATTTATACAAATTGAGCAGAGCCAAAGCATTACGTTCTGTTCCAAATTTCTGTAATTATTTGCATTGTAACTGTGGAAAAGTTTAAAAACTATATGCTGATGCTGAATGTAGCATGATAGTAACACCATCTACAAGTGAACTGTTATATGTGGGCAAGTCTTAGCTTTGAACAAGTTCAGAGGGGCCAAAGCACTCGACAGTCTCCAGAGCAACTATTGATCTAGGAGGACGGATGCTGGTTAGAAAAGTTCATCATTTACTAGTAACTTGCGGCACATTAATGGCTCACAATCTGCTTGATGACCCAACTTTTAGTTGACCGCTGTAGGATTTTTAAATTAATTTAATATTTTTAAATGAGAGCAGAGTTTAGGCCTGCATTAGTGGATGAATTTACAGTCCTCCTGATATTATCACTTCAATGTCTTTAGATTTTGTTCTTTATTCTTTTGAACAATAGAAACTAAACCATATAGCCTAGAGTCAAAGATACTTATGTAAACTAACAACATCTGCTGTATCTGCCAGTCATATCTATTGCCATGTCTTTGAGAGACATTGTACTCTGCGACTGAGGTGTTAAATCATTTTTAGGTTTGGAGAATTTCAGTGGAAAAAATTTGAACATTTTCAGTGGTGAAATAAATTGAAATGCCGGTTGTCATTCTGCCTGTTAGCTTCCATTTAATCATAACTCCATCAGCTTATTTCAGTCAGCTCGCATCTCTCAACAAACAAGAAAAGAGCAACAAAAGACATTAGATAACACAGCATTGTGTAACAGCGTCACATCTCGATAATCCTTTGAAAAGTTTGGCAAGTTATTTAAAGACGATAGCTTATGAAGACAGGACCTGCAAGCGAGGTAATAAAGTTGCACCTCTACTCTTTGTTTTAATTACAAAAGCAGCACAGGCTATACAGCAGGGATGTGTGGTAAAGCAGTGATAAGTAAGAGGCATTATTCCTCTCTGCTCCCCTCCCTCTGCTTCAAAGCAGGATGTTAGTTGCTACACAACACATAAATGTAACCTCTGTTCGCCTCCAGGAACTGTCCATGGTACCTGCTGCCCAACAATACCGGATTCACAAACTTATTCACATAGTTGCATCACACACTAAACTTCTGTGATGAAAAAAAAATGTTTTCGTCTATTTCCATCAATTTTGCGAAAGAAATAAAAATATAAAGTTACTCAGGCTGTGGCATCTTTTGATTTCTAATAGCTTGTTTTAATTGTAAGTCAATTGCCGTCGGGTACACACAATGTAAACGACAAAATCGCACAGCATACACGTCAGTCTAGTACATGTTGTGTTACCTGTTTTTTACCCTACTCAAACTTCAGTTAGTTAATCCAGGAAAATGAATTATGTGGATTTAATTCAACAAGGTCTCAGAAATGATCCATCTGCTGTTGAGCAGCTGGTGAAAGGATAAATGTAATTAATTACTTAACTTTTGAACAGTATTACAGAAAAACAGTGCTGTTTGTGTGTCCTACTGGAAATAATGTAAAGCAACAGTGTGATATATACCTTTCAAATGAATTTGTCTCTCTTTAGTTCTCAGTAACATGTTTTATTTTAAATAGTCTGTCCACGTAGCCGCTAATATTGTTTAAAATGAGTCTTGTGTAAATGTAGAATCCATATATTTTCATGAATTTGTCACAATGGCAATATATCACTTTGAAATATTATTAGTAATATTGCATAAAGCAGAGTTCAGCCTATAGTAAATTAAATATTATAATATGTAATTTAGTGTGTAGAATTCTAGATAACAGTAATCCTCATTATATAAATTATATAGGCTTATACTGTAATTTTATTTTTTTCTCTCTGCTTTTTCTTTAGAAGTAGACTGATCCTAACCAGACACTCTAAAACTAGGCATTTAATAATCATTATAACATTTTGAAAATCTTCATTGTTGTCTTAAATGTTAGTTGTGTATAATGGCAGAGTCATATTTTCTAGCTTGGTTCTGCTTTACAGCAAAAGGATCTAAAAATGCTAACAAGGTTGAATCAGGTGGGATTTTCCTAAAAAGATAATAAAAACAAAACAGAAAAACCCTTTTAGTGAATACGTATATTTGCTTGACAGGGCAAGACTATGAAATGTTCCCAATTAATATTACATGGGATTTTTTTTTCCGCCTTTCTGTTTTAAAAATATATTTCAGAATTTACCTTGATTGTAATGTACCTCATTGGCTGTGGTTTTGTTTGTTGGCCTAACTATAAAGGATCTGCTTATACCCTTGTGGGTTGGGAAGAATTAGGATTTATGAATTTATTTCCTCTGTTGTATTGTTTAAACAGCTTTGGTTTAGTTTTGATCCCTTCCTCTTGCCTTTGAGGCTGTTCCACGGTGTCAGCTGTTGACTGATAGTAAGAGAACTGCCTCACAGTGTGAATGAAAGAAAACTAGCGGTTGGTAAACACTGATAAGGGATAAATAGAAAGCGGTCAGGCAGAGATAGTTCTGTGGGAGCCCAGATTGTGTGCGGTCTGTTAAAATGAGATTCTGAGCCTGTCCTTTTTATTCTTCCTCCCCTCCCCTCCCCTGTGCGGCGTTTGTCTGGAAAATCTCCAGTGACCCGGCTCGGCAGTCCCAGGCTGCAGTATTCTCTTTTTGTATTTGTTTTGTTTTCTAACAAGGGTCAAGTTGGCCAATAGACATGTCCCTGATGCTTATAGACAGCTGTCATGACTTCAAGTGCTTACAATAGTTACATTTTACATTGATTCATGGTTCTGCACCAACAAGCACTGCAGCAAGAGATCTGCTAAAAAACTGAACATGTACCCGATTTTGTTTTTTATGTGTGTTTATTAGCTACCGTCATATAATTTACCTCCAGAATCCTAGTTGCAGCACTTCTAAACATACACTCATCCATCATTTCTTATATTACCCATTCCATATGTGCTCAAAGTATCATTATCAAGCCAAGGCTACATGTATACATCACCATGTTATATTAATTTCAGTCACATAATTATACATTTACACTCTCTTCACTATAGACCCTGAGGAATATAAATCTAATTTCTCAATTGAAATCACTCTATGACTGTCTTATTCAATTCTTTTCAGGAGCAAGCAGCCTGTTCTTTCCAGTAGTCATTGATTTTTTTCCTGGGGTGAATCTATCTTTTATGTGATTAAAAAGACCTTCAGAGGTCTTACCTTGAGGATCACCATGTGGTTTATTTACACAGAAAATAATTCAGCCCATTGTAGCCCAGCAGCTAATGAGATTGGTTGTTAAGTGAATGACACAAAGGCTACAAAAAAAAAAAGAAAAAGCTTAGCGTTTCGGGTGAACATCACTGTGTCCCTGCACACACACACACACACACACATACACCAACCAAACACACTCTCTCAGCAGCGAGACTCTGGACTACTATGTACCCCACCTCGATATCCTTCTGCTCCGTCTCCTCCCCGACGTCACTATGAGATGCAAAACAAAGGCTAAAAGGGGCATGGTAAGTCGACCTCGCGATTCTGCCCTGTCGGACATGTTAACATGAGTGCATTTAGATGTAGGAGACAAGTGATTCTGTTTGTCTGTGTGAGGATGTGCTGTGCTGTGTAAGCCTCAGGCTCAGTTAAGTAGCTTCATGGAAGGGTCAATAACAGTGATCCTGTTTTATGTGACTCAGAATAAGATCACCACGTTTTACTTGACCATTCTTAACTTCTGAATTGCTGCTGAAACTTTTCTCTCTATTGCTTCCTGTGAGCCACTTTCTTACCTTGTTCTTGAACTTTATGTCGGGTTGTATCGGAGCTACGACTTGGATTTTATTCACAAAAGTATTAAATTGTTTTGTGTCTGTGCCTGTATTTTTTAATGGTGCGAGTTTCTTTTTTTAGTGTTTTAGTGTTGATCCTTGAGTAAAGCTTGACACAGTGTTGTCCAAGGATTTATCTAAAAAAGCCCTGACATGCATAATAGAGAAAAGCATGACAGCACAAGAGAAGGTCTTGTTAAGCACACAGATTCAGTTTGTATTGATTGCTGAACTGTTTAGATACTCAAAAGTGAATGGATGTTTCGACAGATTTTGAACACTGTGCAGATATCTTCTCTCGGACTCCTCTTTTTGATCTCTGAATAGTAGTACTGGAGCATCATTAGTAATTGCTGTAATACAGAAATCTAAGTGCATTAGCTTATCATGCTCCTCTGTCAGGCTGGAAAGTGGGTTAAAGTCCATCGCGTATATTAAACCCTGGACTTAAGTCAAATTTACATTTTGTTAAAGATTACTCCTTTTATTGATGCATATAATCATATTCATGGACCATCTGCTGATTTGGCAAGCATGGATCAAACTCACAAAACAGCCCTGCTAACCTTTTAAGTACAAAATAGTCTGGCTTAACTCTGCTAGCACAGAAGTGTGTGCGTATGTGTGTGTGAGTGTGAGAGATTGTATGGATATTGGATAATACTTAATTTAGATCCTCCAGGCTGCTCATGCCATATTTTATTTTATCATGATCGCTTTGGTAGCGGACCAGGGCTTGTGTTTGAACAACTGAGCAAATAATGTTTGTCTGACAATAAGCAAAGCAAAAATCTTGGTATAAGGAATCTGATTAAACTCTTGACCACAGCGTACAGCTCTGAGTTTATATCCGTCACCATGGTTACGTGGATTTCACAGTGCAGCATTGCACACTTCCACCTGGTTGTGAACGGCTGTACGGGCCTCACCTTCTGAGTGTAATGAAACACTGCTTAAGGCTTTTCTACTTATTCTGATAACTGATTGAGTCCTGAACTATCTCCCAGTGTGTGTTTCACAGAAATAGGAATTCACCATTGGGCATCCTTACTGCATGAAATACTTATGTTCGACTCATTCCAAACAAAGCTTACGCAGATTGAGAATTCATATGCCAGAGGTAAATCCGAGTTAACACGGATTTATACTGGCATGAGTTAAAGGACTAGAGTTTGTAATCCAGGTGGCCAAGGGATTTTACCATACAGTGGCAAAAATCACTTAAAACTCCCCCAACATCCTAAGCCACTGAGCTCAGTAAGCAGACAGATTGTTCAGAATTGATGACAGCACAACTATATCAGAGCTGGACTCTGTGTTTGTGTGCATGCGCATGTATGTGTATCTGCATGTTTGTGCGTATGTACGTATGCCTGTGTTTGTGTGTGCGCATATGTGACCATGTCTGCTTCCTATATATACTCAATTAGTACCAAAGGGGCTGTTTAGAGTAAGACCTTGACAGATTGGTATTATTTTGCTTCAACAGGGTAGGGGAGGTGTATTGGGAATACTGCTGTCTATCTGCATAAATATCAGTAGCATAAATACAAAGGACAGCGACCTCCATTTCAATGGCCTCTGAGTGATTAGTAAAGTGATTAAAGTCGCTTTAATATTCAAATAATTAATGTTTTAATAGTCTTTTGCTTGATCACCAAACCCAGTATATTAGAAATACTGGAAGATAAACAAAGGTGCGTCTCTATAAGTGTGTGGGTTAGTGTGCGTGTATGTGTGTGTGTGTGTGTGTGTGTGTGTGTGTGTGTGAACGTGCACACTCGTGTGCACATGTGTGTGGAGGACAGAGGAGCAGAGATAGAGTGGAGTTGTTTAATGACAGGAACAGCTGACTCATTTAGAGAGAGCAGTGAAAGGTAATTAACCCTGGGAAAACTACAGCTGCCATGCGAGCTGTTCACTTCAGCGCAATCTGATTAGGAATCACTGCTCGAGTCCCTGACTCCTTTCAGACACTGTGTGTTCGAGGTAAACTTTTCCCTTTGCCCCGGAGAGCCCCGGACCACTGGAGACCTGCCTTTTGTGACGGGGGATTAGCTGGAACGGTTACTACGTTTCTCCAAATTGCAGACCACCTGGTAGCATTCATGCAACCTCCTCCATGAAAGGGCCTCCTTGGGCAGGAACAATGAGCAGGATTACTCTGCTCATTGTTACACCAGGGCTGGAACTTCTTTTTCCCCAAACACCTGTCCCCAAATTAGACAGGTTTGAAAAACCATGTTCATGACAGAATTCAAAGATTCAAACTAACATGAGAGTGGTTTGGCAGACTGGAGACTTGCCAATGGATGAATTGTCTGCCACTCCATTTATTATGCTATTGATTCATAATGTAGTGCAAGAAGATACTAATTTTATTTGTCTCAATATTTTGGTGTTCTTAATTGGATTGAAATTCACAAATAAAATAGCATATCATCTAGGCCCCTTTCATACGATAAGGGAACTAAAAGCACCAGAAATTTGGTCAAAAACAGAAATTGGCTCTTTGATGTCAGAAGAAACAATCTGGACTTGGTGCCTTTGTGTGGTCCGGCTCCAGATGAACTCAATTTAGAGGGAAGGCTTTGGGATGACTTTGGAAAGCGATTACAAGATTCATAAATCACCTCGGCAAAGGTGTCACCATCTGACTCTTTTATGGGACGCTTGCTAACTCCGTCCAATAACAAGTTTCCCCTGTAGTTATGCCATCATAACAAATCATTGAAGCGATAGTGGCTAGCCAGGCTCCTAATTGTCTGTTAAGAATTCTGTGAGCTGTGTTCTTTTATTGAAGCATCTCTGTCTTGGAGAAGTGATAAGATGCCAATACGCTCCTCTATAAAAGTACTCTTTGGCAAAAGGCACAAACACTTTGCTTGGCCGTCAGGGTAGCTGTGAGGCTGTTATATCTGAAATCGCAGTTGACTTCAAGATTTTTGACTGTGTCTGCATGAATCCAGAAACCTCTATCAGGCGGAGGAATGCTCATAATGTGCCGGCAGAATCACTTTCTTTCAGATACAGTATATTTTTTTCTTATTATATTTGAAATGGCATATACCGCCACAGCACATATAGAAGCCTGATATTTTCCTTTCACTGAAATTTAGATTGTACTAAATAAACTCATCTTAATAAAGGCATTCAAGGGAGTACATTTATAAAAGGCTGTTCAAGATCTCATGTCTCTTGATTCAATTGAAAAATAAATTATTTTCTTTTAAACAGCAAATTTTACTATGTAGGTAACCAATAGGTAACCAATAATTAAACATCGTGAAAAAAAAAAAAAAAAAAAAATTTAGACCACATTTTAGACGTAAATTAGGCATCCTAGACCTCTGTTGCCCCCCCCTCCTAAAATATATCTCAGCTATTATTCTAATGTCCAGCTGGTATTTAGGCACAGGGCGTCTGATGGCTCCCTGGCCATGTCACAAAAAAAGACAAAAAAAAAGAAAAGTTGTTTATCTAAATACTCTCTGAACAGAAGTTGATTTTAATCTCTGAGCAGAGCTTAATTTACTCACCACGAATCAATTTGCATCTCAATGAAAAATGGCAAAAAAGCAATCGCCTGCTTTCTGTATACAATTCATGCTTTCCACAGAATAGGCATGAGCACTTTTCCAAGCAGGTATATTCCTGCCAGCTCACCTTTTGCTTCAGCTAGACTGGCTTTATGTTCGGCTGGTTCTCTGCACTCACCTAGAACCTCCTATAGGGTAAACTTAAATTGTATTCACTTCGCTATATCCTCAGACACTCATTACAAGGAAATATGAAAGTAAAAGGTGCTATCTCCTGCCGTTTGCTCTTTATTATACATAAACAGAAAACACTTAGCATGTAAAATTAATGTGAAAATTATTACCGGGGTAAACTATAAACACAGAAGTTACCCCGCACATTTACCCTTTTTTTCTCCTTCCCCTAGATCAGAGTGTAATTGCCAGTAATCAGGTCTGTTTGCTGCTGATAAAACCACTCTGAATGCGAGGAACCCTCTTTGTGTGATGACTCAATTATGCCAGAAGTGGCTCATCAAACCTGGCCCATCAGCTGCTTTAATAAATAAGGAGGAAAACTTGCTGCAGGCGCATTATAATTCCATTCATTCCATAATTAAATCCATTCCAGTTTTAACCCTTCACTCAGTGTGCTTCTGGAAGAGGAAACAAAAACAAGGAGAGAAAGGGGGGTGGTTGGGGTGGGGGTGGTTGGCGGGGGGGTGAGTACACACCAGACAGTGACCTTGCACAGAGCACCCATCCGTTCCCTATAATTCAAAATGATACTGTTGAAGAAAGGTTAAGAGAAAAAGGCTCATGGAGAAAAGGATGGGAATCAGTTAAGACGCGGCTCCTGTTTTTTATGTATGCATTGTTTCCACACACAGCCTTAGACAGTAATTATATTAAAAGAGTAATCTAATCATAACAGTTGGTTGGTTGAGTGTGCAGCTCTGACATTTTGAAATCTTATTTTGTGTAATCTCATTTGCCTCTATCATCTCGCCTGTACCCCCTATCTAAAGGAAATGTAAATAATGTAATTAATTTTATGGTCTCCAGAATCTTACTTTGCTACTCTGGCCTGCTTTATTGGTTTCAAGATGAGGTATCAGCACAGTACCACAGAGTTGTTTTTTTTTTTTTTTTTTTACTCCATCACAATAATGTCTGTGTTAATTACATGAGAGCGTCCCAAGTGCATGGATAAGCTGGGAACAAGGGGACACAAAGACTCAAGGTCAGTGATGAATATCCACAGCAGCTGCACGGTATTAATAAGGCATTATATGAAAATAATCATAATAGCATCACTTACAACAAAATGCGAGAGTGTGGTTAGAGTAATGTCAGGAGCGTCGGGCGTTTTACAGATATTTCCTCTCTACCATCTCAGCTTGGATCCAGCCTTTTCTGATAATGGTGCGAGGCAATGGTTATTCATGATTGCTGGACTGGGAAGGTCTCGCTCTCGCTCTCTCTCTTTTTCTACCCCCAGTCGCAGCCCATTCTCTCCTCTGTGGTGGGAATGCTAGCAGATGGGGTTAGGGGGGAATGGGCTGGGCTCAAGGACAGCTAGCAGCCAGATTAACACATAGAAAATCTCATAGACCCTAAGCATCAGGCTGCCTCCTTTCCCCCTTGAGAAATCTGCCCTAGACGCAGGGAAACAGTCCTCTGAGAAGCATTATTTGTGTTGGACTTGGGGTGTGTGTGTGTGTGTGCATGAGTGGAGGGGGTGCATAAATATGATTCAGCAGATGACGAACCAGCTCAAATAGTAGTCAGTCTTTTTTTTCATATGCTAATGAAACGGAGTGAATAACCCTCCCTCACTCGCCCCCCTCTTCTTTTTTCCCCCAGTTTTGTTTTTCTGGGGAGGCACTCTGTGAGCTATAATTAAGAAGATGTTGTTTTTTTATTTTTTTTTCAAAGCTAACAGAAATAAATAATTCCATAATAAGATCTGTGAAGTGAAGAGGCTTAATGTACTCATTGTGTTCATCCTTGTTTTCCCTCTTGGATGTTTTGTATTAATTAGAAGCAAGCAATTTGATCTCTGTCAAGCAATCAATTTGCATCGTGTTCCTTATTCCATGTGAGGTATTAATATGCTCTTTCCACCTTTTTTCTGACTGCATGTTCACATCCATGTCTCTGGATTATGAAAATGTAATGATGAAAGCCTTCAGAAAGACGGTTTAGAGACTTATAATTGATTTCTGATGCGTTAAAACAAGTAAATAAGTTACAGATTTTGATATATATATATGTGTCTGGTGTTTTTTTCTGTTCTAGATAATGAATTACACGATCACCTCCTGAGAGATAACAAGTGTGAAAGCATCAACCAGGGTGGACAGTGCGGATCTGGCATCTTATCCTACAGAGCGCTCGGAAAACTACAATCTAAGGTAAATAATCTGACACAGATGGGGCTTAAAGTCTCCGTACAAGGTGAAAACAACTTTTGTGAGGGACAAAAAGTCTCTGGGGATAAATGATTGTGTAACAGTGTTGTGGATAAGTAGCATGCTAAGTGGTGGAGTGTCACTGCTCCTTTGACCACAGTGATCACAAGCTGAGATTGTTTTTTACTTATGCAGGGCTGTGGGTGGCTGGCAGATAATACACTCTTCTGAAGGTACTGCTGAGTCTGCTTTTCTGAAGTGATGGTTGCCTCGGGTTGTCAGGTTGTCTCAGCTGGATTTGTACCTGATAAAAACTTGAGAGAGATCTGTTACAAGGTCTTTAGGTCTGAAGGACCATAACAGTGTTTTCACTTTGATAAACATTAAAGCAGACATAACGTTCTCTGTGATCAATTACTCTCTTCTTCTCTAAGTTTCTATGTGGGTGTGAATCTCACACTATGTAGAAATGAATGGAAACTAATGGCTGCCCAGAGGGCTGGAAATACATTAGAGCCTATGCTTTGGAAAATGCTTGGCAGTGATGTAAAGTGAACATGTTTTGTAGTAAAACACTGCCATCAACCTTAAACATTGTACTCAATGGCCTTAATTCTATGTGTTGACTTTCGGAAAAGTGATCCTACAACAATCCCAATTGCAATTTTGAACAAATTGAACAAAATCACTGAAGAACATCACTCATAGGGAGTTTCTACAAAAAAGAGTATTGCTCTGTCTTTACACTGTTATTCAGTGAGTTATTTCGCTGGAATAAGACCATTTTTAGGTAAATGTAATTTTTTAAAATCCACTGCTAACACTTTTCTTTACTATTACTTTAATCCCCCCATTCAGCATTTCTAAGCAATATATGAATATTTAATAAATAATTTATAACACACTATAATGGAGTTATATGCTAATATAAAGATGTGTTTATTAATATAAAGTCAACAATTATAACTTATCCTATAAAGGCATATTTTGTTTTATTACAACTGGGTGTTACGAAACTGTCATTCATTATCTGTTGACAAATACATTAATAAACACTTATATCTTCTAATAACTACACTATAATGTGTTATAAACCATTTATTCAATGTGTATACAGTATACTGCTTACAAAGGCTAAATATGGGGGATTGAAGTGTCACCATTTGACTTTAATATATCCATGACCAAATTCTTTCATTAATCTACACCATATAGCACTCTGCATGAAAAATGAATGATACATTGAGCAAAAGAATTGCCATACAATGATAATGAAAAGGTAAATTACATAAAGTTCTCAGCTCTCAGATTGTGTAGGGAATGTCAAATAAAAGCTCCCATTTGACCCTGCGTGTATCTATTTGTTCTGCTTTTGTAAACACTCAGCGTCACAGCGTTTGTCCATATTGTTGCCATGCCAGGACTAACTGTTAGCACACCAGAGCATCGACGGAGGCCTTCCTGGTCGTCTTGTTACTTGTCACTTCTTGTTACGTGAATTAGATATACAGTACCCTCTGCTTTGTCAGAATCACTTTTGTCATAATTATGTCAGAAATGCATGTATGTGCAGTGCTAACAAAAGAAAGGTTTCAGTTTGCTCGTCAGACTTATATAATATGTGAAACTGGATACGCAGCCCATGGTGAAAAAAAAATATATTGAGCTGTAGTCAAACACACAGCACAACATAATTGTGTTTCATTGGTTGGACAGGCTTTACACATTATTAGATGATTCCTAATGCATTAAGTCATAGCAAGCTGTTATTATTGCAAACATATTATTCTTAATTCATCCAGACAAATTAAAAAAAAAATACAAAAAGGTATAACAAGTTTAATGATAAAATACAGTTTTTAAAACATTTACATGAGAAGGGCACTTCTAAAATGTCAAATAAAGAAAAAAAAAATACCCTGGTAATAAACGTGTGTGAGTCATTGGTGATATTTCGGTACACTGATAACATCATTTGAACTTTGATTAAAGTCGATGTTACAATCTCAGGTTGCAGGATGTAAAAGCAACATTTTACCTTCAGAACAACAAATTTATACAAAATGTTGAAGTCTGTGTCTGTGTGGAAAAGTGTTAAAAACTAATGAGGCACATTCGTTTTTACAGAATGTAATCTATAGTGTTTGGGAGTTGTTTGTCTCAATAGGCTGTAGTAATCAAAAGTAATGAACCTATTATGAGCAGGACCTCTGAGGGCCCGGCGTGGCATTAAGAGTGTGGCACATAAAAGGTTTATTAAAGGAAATTAAGGTCCATCACTGCCACACCTGCTCCCCTATTATAAATGTATGACAGGTCAGTGCCTTCAATCACAACAGCAAACGAGAGAGAGGAGTCATGTTTCCCATTACCAGGGAAAAGTAACAGCATATCCTATGACTCACAGATTTCACTGGCCTGTGACCACTATACACCACCATCAGCCTGGAATAATTATGTTTAATAGGTTTTATTTGGGACCCACAAGCAACAGCCAGCGAGAGTGGATGGATTTTAGCAACTATTTTTGTCTAAACACACACACAGTGAGGTGCTGTCCATACTTTAATGTCATTATTTAGTGTCATTACATTTTTACTCACCTTTGAAACTTTTTCCCCCCCTAACATTATACTTTATGTGTTTGCATATTACTGATGTTTCAGGCGCTCTTTGTGATGTTGACGTGCACACAAATTGATTTGAAGGCTTACTGGCTCTGGTTGATGGACAAAAATCACCAATAATCTATAAAGTGTTTAAGCCTTTTTCCATTTCAAATAAAATAAATAAAAATGATAAATGAAATACATTCAAATTTGCCTGTTTAGTGGCTCATCTGGACATTGAATGTTTTATTTACAGATGGATTCTGATGGTGAGGAGCAAACCCTGAAAACATGTAACAATAGCACAGGTGAGTACAGCTTTCAGTTTTAGTTCGCTTTTAACTAAAACACGTGCACACACACATATTCCACTTACCGCCATGGGTTAGGGGTATCAGTTCAACAACCCAACTTTATAACTGTCAATTTTATGTATTATCTTACCGGTCTGAAGAGCACTGCACTGCCATTTCATTATTCAGAGGGGAATAACTTCATTAAATTGGAACACTGGCTCAAATTAGTTAAGGAGTGTGTATATATTGTGTGATTGAAAACCTCTAGACTGGATATGTCATTATGCAAGTGTTCAGGGCCTCTGAGGCCTGCCCGCTCACGATGGAGCTATTACTACATCTGGGGAAATTCATGAAAAGTGTTATTATTGGTTGTGCTTCATGGGAGTAGGGGCAGAACTTGTGAATGAGATTTACGCGGGCCTCTGGGAAAATTGATTTACCCTTTTAGATCATGTTGTCAAAGCTGTCAAAGGATGAGCTGCTGTTGGTCTCCCAGAGAATGAGCAGACTGAATGAAAAGCTTTTCAGATCAATGAAGAGACCACTTCTCCATCCTTATGCTGATTATACCCGATGGCATTGTAAAAGAGAATAAAATCTATGGTAAAAGGCCACATAAACCAGTATTAGCGCAGGTGGTGTCATCCCTAAAACATTATCTACAAAACAAATATTTGCAGAAGATTGTAAAAATTTCATTAGCATCAGCCCAAAAGTAGTGAGTCGCCTTGAACCTTTGATGAAGAATATGCCGACAGATGCTGTGCTACTGTAGTGGAAATGTAAACATGACTTTTTATCTGTTCTTTTTTGGCCTTTATTTCACAGGGCTGGCTGACTGCATCACTGAGACTCACAGGTGAAATTTTATGATGAATTTTCCCCATCTTTTTCATCTTAATGGAATGGAAAAAAGGAAATACTTTCTTCCTCCGATCATAGATGTGATTCATTAAGAGGGTTTTAACTTCATATAAAAAAAGTCTCAAATTTTATTAACTGGACGTTCAAAATGAGCCAACTGAGGCCTTTTATTGACCCTGCTGTGCTTTTTGTCCATTCCCCTCTTCCCTCCAGCCCATATGGGTCCGTGGCGAGGAAGAGGAGTGCTCAGGAAGGGGTGCAGGGCGCCCCCGTCAACAAGAGAAAGTCCCTGCTGATGAAGCCCCGCCACTACAGCCCCAGCGAGGCATGTGAAGAGGAGAGCGAGGACCTGGCACCGCCACAGGACAAAGAAGAGCTGAGGAACATTGACACTCCAGCAGGTAAACAGATGTCCTGTTGTTTTGTCTGTTTTGATGAACAATTGACGCTGAATTTTAAAATCCCATCTGTTGCATTCATATTTCCCTCCCTCTGCCATCAGCCAGCAGCCGCAGTCATTGTGCAGTGGAAGTGAAAGACTACACTGCTGGGTCCACATTAGTTGTGTCTCACGTCCACAAATTGAAGTTTTGACAGCTGATCTGCCATGATATTTCTGGCGTGGCTTTACCCTCTTTTGGTGAGGCCAGATTTCAGACCCCTCATCTGTCCTTTTTCAATAGCTGGTCCAAACCCATTGAATCCATAGAATGAACCACTCAATGGGGGAGTGCACCAGTTCACTTTGATTTAAATTAAACTTCCTCCATTCTTCTAAACTGAATTTTTATTGAAGTTGCCCATTGTGAAAAACAAATGAGGCGTCAACATTGCCTGGCTGATGTTCTAATGTTTTACCGTTTTGTTTTTTACAAAGGCTTAACCAAACCCCGGGAACATTTCATCAACAACAGTTAAAAAATGTTTATCTTCACTTATGCCACTGTCCTTTTCAGGAGCGAAAATGTTTTCTTTTTTCCTAATGAATTGAATTTTGTGCATTTTGGCAACAATGCTCGTGGTGTACATGTGCATTCTCTCCCACTATAATCTGCACTGATTTGGTATATTTTTAACGATGTAACTAAGCAACAAACGTAATTGTCCCTTTCAAAAGCTTTTGTTAGACCCTCTAACACAGTCTAATACATAATTAGGCATAATGTCTACAGCTCATTATAGTACACATGTGTGTAGTTAAATGGACCAGGAGAGCAGCTCACTGAATTGTGTGGATTCATTGGAAATGGAATTTATTTGTTTCCTGGGTTCATATTACATTACAATTATCTAAGTAATTCACTGTGCATCATCAGGTTTTCCTTTTGTTGTTGTCTATGCTAGATACTTTTTCTTTTTGTCATCCAACATTGATTGACTGATTGTTTTGACTGTATATTTTCTTTATTTGAACCTGATATTCAGTGAACTAGCTTTAAAACAAAACAAAATACTGCCAGAATAAAAGTGAAGAGTGTTAAATGAACACAGATTTTTGATAAACAATTTCAGAACATATTTTGATGAATTTGGGGGCTATTTTCTGTGGAAAAACAAAAATTGGAAAAGTGGACTGGAGGCATTAAGAATTTTTGCAGTATGAAGCTGGTCATATCTGCATTTTAACAAAAAGGGAGAAAAATAAGCCTCTCGTTTGGTCGAGCCACACTGCGTTCAACTCCAGCCAACTGCAGCCCTGCTGCAGAGTGCTGGTAATGGCTATTCTGGAGTACAAACTGTTCACCTGTTCCAACACACAAACCACCGGAGGGATCCAAGTTTTTTTCCTCCATCTCTTTCCTTTTTTCACTGCACTTCTGTGTCTCTGTGTTTGTGTGTGTGTGTGTGTGTGTGTGTGTGTGTGTGTGTGTGTATACGTCTGTGTGCTTGTCTCACTGTATGCGGCTGTGTCAGGCCGGGGAGTCCATCTGGATGAAAAACAAAACCCTTGTTGCTCGCTTCATAAATGTAAATACGTGTAACTGGCTTTAATTTTCCATTCAACAGGGTTTGTCTTTAGACACCTCTTTTCAAATATTGTTTGCAGCAGGGAACACATACTAACACACTGTAATGTTGCCTGAGCAAAATGCATGTGAAACCTAGACATGTCAAATTCCACTCTTAATACTCACATATTTACAAAAACAGTCTGTCTTTTTATTAGTACCTCATAATTTATGTTAAAGCTCTTTTGGTGAGGATTAAGTTTTTGTGCTGCTCCCATTAATAAGTCGTAACTCTCTGTCTGATAATGCCTGTATCATCCTCAACAGTGTGTGATCTGATTCTCACAATCCATCTATCTTCTCAATGAATCCTACTTTTGGTTCGCTCTCTGGTGTCTAGCCACTTAAGAGGATATAGGCCCTGTGGACCTATATCCTGCCTACTGAAAGTAAAAACCCTCACTGCCCAAAGAGCCTTAATCGAGCATAAGTTTGAATGGTTTTGGGGGGATCAAGTGAGATTTTGTTGAATCAATCCAGATGATAGCTTTCTATTGTTAATCACTGACCATGACTTATTATAATCAGTGGTGTTAATAAAGTGTTGTTTCAGATGCATTTTGAGGGATAACCCTAACCCTCTTTGTCTGTTCCACTGATCAGACTTTCAGTGCGTCACAATCGTGTGGCTTTCTGTACATGTGAACAGGATTTCTGGATTCAGACGAAAAGATAGACAGCAAAAGGTCAATACAAGGAAAATTATTGAGAGCACTCACACAAAATAAGCTGGAGAAAAGAGATCATGCGAAATTACAGTAAAATTTAAGAGGAAATGCATATATAGTTTATTAATCTGCATTAATGGTTGTACATTTATCATATATGGTAATATATGGTTTTTAAAACTCAAAAGCCAGGAGTTTTAGTGAGTCATCTTCAAAAACAAATAGATGACATTATTAGGAAAGCTCCTCTAACTCTCTAATTAGATAAAACATTCTATTAAATGATCTTTTCCTGCAGCATCTTGCATTTTAATGGTCCATTACGAGTTGTTCATATTTTTACACTAATATAATACCAAGGACATGTCAAAAATGTAACTGAGCAACATAACTACTTTTAAAACACAGAGTTTATAATAGAAATTAAACAAATTTTTCTATTTTTAAACATTAAAAAGCATCCTGTTTTTATGCACCCAGACAAGTTACTTTTAAAAGCAAATTTAATCTTAATACCATGGTATTTTCATTTAATTTCTTTCAACCACTGTTTTTTCTTAGGATTCTGCACCTGAATTAAAAATACAAAATGAATCTACTAATTACTTGTATTTTTCAGCAATTTTGGGTAATTCACTAAGCAAGTCACTCGTTTCTGTGGGCACTATTGTGCTTTTATCGCTTTTTTCTGTAACAAAAATGGTCAGTTTCTTGACCGAGGTGTACGGTTGGCTTCTCCTAAACCAAGTTGTTCGTCACAGACAGCAGCAGCTCACAGAGATTTCTCTCTTTTATCTTCATGTTTGCGGTTTCCTCCATCTGTGTTTTCAGGAATCCTCTTCACTTTCCTTGTTCTCATCCCTAGAAACACCAATTATGGGTTTTTAAATCAGTTTAGCAGATGACAACATGTTGCTGCTTAGCTTGCACTTAACAATACACATAACTAATTAAAAACTGGTGTTCACTGTCCACCACACAGTAAATCCCTCCATAATCTTGTCCTAAATCTATATTGGGTTGTAGCTCCAATTGAAGATACAGAGGAAGAAGAAAACAATTGTGTTTCTCATCTCCTGGTTTCATGTTCAACTAGCAGACAGAAGGGTCATATATGTTTTCTAAAATGTACTTGAATTGCTTGGACATCTTGCAACCTTATGATTATCATTTCTATTGCAACATGTGTTCTTATTAATCCTCTAGAAGGTTATAAAAAACATGTTTTTCTCAAGATATTATTTGTAGAAAAGTAACACAAAATCTAAAACCTTTAAAGGATTTGAAGAAGATTATTGAGGACATACAATTCTTATCCTGTATGTGACTGAGGGGTCACAACAGAGCATGTTTGGTCTGTCAAGTCTTGAAAACACATACAATAATAACTGTTTTCTTGTTGTTTTAGACGGAAACTTAAGTGCAATCAATGGAGTTCCCAACAAAAATGGCTGCCATGATGCGGCAGCAAAGTCCAGCGATTCTCTCGGATGGTCGGAAGTTACATCTAATGGCTCGCCACGGTGTGAGCCGGACACATCTGAGCGTCTGATGGATGAAGATGATGAGGACCTCCTTAATAATGAAGAAGAAGACCAAAGTCAAGACAGGATGAGCGGTACGTCATCACCACAGAACCCGTATGAAGACATGAGGGAGGCTGAGTGGGAGCCTCTGCCTCTGTCTGCCAAGGTGAACGGCTCAGGCTGCAGCCCCTCCAGAGCCTCTGAAGACCTTTCAGGCAGGAACGGCCACATGAGAGAAGAGCCACACTCAGAGTTAGGTGGTCTGATGGGCAGAGCGGGTATCTTTCAGGCTGAGGCTCTAAGATACAGGCCACTCCCCACAGAGGAGGACAGTGAAGGGGAGGCGGAGAGGCCACCTCGGCTGGATGGCTGGGCTCTGGGCCTCCACGAGAGAGGCCTGGAAATGAACCGAGGGAGGGTGAACCTCAGCCTGTTGGAGCAGGCCATAGCTTTGCAGACGGAGCAAAGACAGGTCCTACACCACGCCTACAGGGAGATGGACCGGTTCCTCATGGAGCAGATGACCAATGAGCGAAGGCACAATAGGATGATGGACATGGACAGCAGACTCACCTATCACGGAGGAAAAGGTAACAACATGGAGGGAAAGACCTGTGACGTAAGATGAAGCTGATCTAAAGATAAACACAGTCTTAAGAATCAAATGTGATCGGCATGGGAACGAACAGTTTTCACAAATCAGATAGACCACTTGTGATTTGGATGATTGGTCGCTCAAAAAAACATTTAAAGGAATAAAAGAAGCATACGCAGGGATGGGGGGGTGGAATCAGAGGGAGGAAATCCTCTTAAGTACTAAAAACATTTTGGCAACAAGTGAAGTAATAAATAAACAGACTAAAATAAAGAAGAACAAAATTTTCTGATGGAATTGCTACTACTCAGAATATTGGATTTTGATAGGAATCAACTGGATATTTAACCGTGACCATAAGTCTTAAATCCTCCTAAAGTACCTCGCATGTTTCCCTCTGATTCTTCAAATGACTGCAGCTAAATGTGTAATCCTAGATGTAATCTTTCGATGGATGGGCATTAAGAAGTGAATGCTCTGTGTTGAACTGCAGCCTTAACTAAAATGACAGATTAATAGATGCATTTTGTGGAAAAAGTGTGTAGCTTTGCATGATATTTCAATCTGTTTGACCTATGTACAATATGTATACAGGAAAGTGCATTATATGTATATTTCACTTATTTCTTGGTAGAACATGTGTAAAGACAGAGGGGCTTTGGTAGGCTTAGGCAGCGGTACAGTGGTTGTATTATATTTATTAATTGTGTTTTTCTGTGTCCGCAGATTCTCCACGTACAGATAAAAAGGACATAAAGTGTCCAACTCCTGGCTGCGATGGCACTGGTCATGTGACCGGCCTGTACCCACATCACAGGAGTTTATCTGGGTGTCCTCATAAAGTCCGAGTTCCTCCTGAGAGTAAGTCACACAAGCAGTTCTGTGTATAGATGCTGTATATTGGACGATTTATACTTATAAAAATTGCCAGGATTTACAATCAGTCACAGTAATTGAAATCCTCTTAGTACGGACCCAAAGAAGAAAGACCTGCTCATACATTTAGTTTAATTCATGGTGCATGAAACTTTTCAAATGAATTTAAAGGATGTCTTTCTCTCTCTTTCTCATAATGTGTTGTAATGTGTGAATATTGAATTCTTTTTTTTTTTTCTCCCCTCACACTGGCGATTGTTAAGTCATTTCAATACAACTCAACAAACATTCAACATTAAACAGTAATGTTACAAAAGGAACAGAAAAAGTAATTAACTTTTTCAAAAAAGCGCATGCTCTTAGACTGGAGGCAGTATTTGCAAATCAAAGGGCTAGCTAACGCAGCATTCAAAAATAAATAGACAACTCCAACAAACTAATTGGAGAATGTGTACAGCAAAGAAGTTTCTAAGGATACAGAGCGGACCTTTAACGACGCGTTTGTTTTGAAGAATATAATCAGCTGTCTTGTTACGCTCCTCTTTGCACTAAGCTATTTACATTTCAGCCACATTACAGCATCCCTCACAATGAGAAAGCCTTTTGATTTTTTCTCCTGCTTCTGTCTCTGTAGGATCTTTGCTCTATAGGCACTAATGTACCAACCAGTTACATAAATGATCATTTAATGTATGAAAATGTATTTTTATTTCAAAAATGCTCAGTGTATAAATATATATGTTTACCATCTTATAATCTGTCGGCTTGATTATGTCTTACATGTTGAATTATGTTGGACATGTTCCTCTTTCTGAGCTCATGTCCTGTCCTCGTCCCCTCAGTCCTGGCCATGCATGAGAACGTCCTCAAGTGCCCTACACCCGGGTGCACAGGAAGAGGCCATGTCAACAGCAACCGTAGCACCCACCGGAGGTACGTCCACAGGAGAAAGCCATTAGAAATCTGCACCCTGTTCATAGATGAGTTACAGTATTAGGCTAATGTGTTTGATTTCCTCCCCAACCAGTCTCTCAGGCTGCCCCATCGCTGCTGCAGTGAAAGTCTCCAAACCTCAGGACGAGAGCCTGAAATGCAGACAAACACCTGACCGCTCACCGAGGTATGCTGCCAGATAACGTTGAGGGTTTTCACTGCTATCAGTGTGGTCACATGTGCAGGGAAATAATTACAACAAGCATCCAGAAATCATATTCAGCTCTGTAGTGGACTGAAGTTGTAAAGACGTAACTGAGGTTATGCAAAAAAGTGATAAACACTATTATTGTTGAGGAGAGTGTGGGATATTTTTATGCACTGATCCCAGCAGAACACACAGTCTATTTCAAGCTTTCCAAGCAGACATAAGCAACGGTTGCTGGTCCTGTGAGCTCCTCTCTATTAGAGATGATAAAAGAGCGGAACTCTTTGTTCCCTGTGGATATATCATGGGCATGATGCCCACTCCTACTATATTAATTAGTCTGGCAACCTGGCTGTGGATCTACAACACACATCAGATCCCAGACTCTATGTGTACAAAAGCACTGGCATCCCTGAATGGTTTAAAACAATGTCTATACTTAAGTGCTTAATATGAGCTGGTTGGGCACTTGATATTTCACAATTTCTGCACAATAAAAAAAGTATTATTTTCTCTAATTTGTCTCCTTGTAGAGCCATCGGTTTGATAAAGAAGTTTGAGATGAACCAGTTGAACTACAGGCTCTCTCATCCAGTAGCAGCCTTGCAAACGAGCCTCACAAAAGACATGGACAAGTACAGCAGAATCCGCTTTGATTACGCCAGCTTTGATGCACAGGTCTTCGGCAAACAGCCTCTGATGGGGACCAACCACGACCAGGAAATGTCACATTTCCCTGATTGTAAGTTTCATGCATTTTATTTGAAACAAAAAACAGGTTAACATGGTATTGAGGCTGAATAGATTTTTGTTGCATGTTTTACGTATGGAGCTTTTGTTTCGGCCACAAAATTAATATTAGCCCACAACGTGCAATGTCCTGTTTATCACATTTTAAGGATTGCATCTATCTTCTTTTTGTATCAGTGGTTGTTGCTAAAACCAACAAATATCAACCTCCAACTTGTTTTCTATGTACTATTAAGTTTGAGTACCTGGTGTCTCAGTAACTAAATTATTTGCTAATTATTTGTCTTTTAGCACCTCAGCAGTATCCTGGCTTCCTTGGTGCTCCAGGTGGCCGCTTGCCCACCTCTGGTCAGCACAGCCCGCCGAGTCAATTCAAAAAAGAAGACGGTCTCCAAGCCGCAGCAGCAACCGCCGCCATCCTTAACCTCTCCACTCGCTACCGGAAGAACATGGAGGCTGTCGCCGGCCGGCCCTTGGCAACCTCCACAAAGGTAATCAAATTAGACCACTTGGAAAGGTATTTAATGTGGTCATTTTAAAGGAACTCTGATTTGTGTATAAAAAGGGAAGACATCAAAAGACAAAATTTGGCAAAGGGAGCTTGGCGCTCTGGTGGCAGAAAAACAAGGAGGTTTCCACTCCATAAAGCTTTAATGTACACAAATGAAAATTTGTGTAATCACATCAAAGAAGGAGAAATACAATCAGCCTTCTTTCCCAATTACAACGACTCGCAGATTTCTTTTCCAAACATGTGGTAGTGTATTTAGTTTCGACATCAGCTGGCATGTAAAAACCCTGAACTGTTGTCTGAAACTGCATCTTGCCCGCTGCAGATGGCAGAGGATATTTTGCTTAGTTATATGATCCAGCATAGGCTGTGTGTCTACACCAGATAGTCTTTAAAGGCATTTTACTGGATTAGGCCAATCAGCTAAAGGAGTTAACATCTGAAAAGTTTAATTCACCCAAAATCCAAACTCTTCTTGGAAACATGTGCGGGTCCAAAATCTCTTCTGCTGTCATTATCTCCAACGCGGCATTGTGTTCAGTTTTTTCCAAACTCACTTCATGATTAATATTGATCACATTCTGTGGGTTACATACGTGCACACTGTACTGTAGATGATTCAAGGTTTCCACACCTACACAGCACAGATCCTTGTCTCCCAGCTTGTTGAGCTGAGAATGTGGCCTTGTACCAGGTACCAGCCCACTGAATGAATAAAACAGTGTTAGCAAGTTAATCATCTGTTCTCATTTACAGCTTAGTTGTCTTGGAGAGACGTACAGAATAAAGAACAGCTTTCATGTCTGAAAAAAAGGGGCCATATTTAGAGTGTTATATGTCGTCGGATGCTTTAACTTATCTGCATATGTGCATATATTACACGTTGAAATATCGCACACAAAAAGCACCAAAGAGCTGGCCTTTAAAGCGTGAAAACAAGCAGATTTTACTTATTTAACATAAATGACATTATTAATTAATCAATAATAGCAAAGAAAAATAACTAAATCCTGAGTTTTAGTTTATACTTGCAGCTAAAAACAACATTAAAATCTAAATAAATCACCAAAAGTCTTTAGTTTTACACTGGTGTTATTTTGATTAGATACACACATCATCAAATGGCTGGATAATTAAAGTGGACAGCCACATCCAATGTTCATGTAAATTATCCCCTTTAATTAATTTGAAAAGCTCCCCTTTGTTACAAAAAAAATAATGATGTATAGGGTTTAATGAAACATATGCGTTGAATAATTGGTTTCATTTATGGGAAAGGATTTCAGCATTTAATGAGGTAAAACTTTTAATACCATAAAACAGCCATAAGTCATCATGCTATTGCGTTTCAGCACAGAAACGGCAAACACATCTGTCAGCGGGGAAACTTATGCCACATTAAGCTTTTTAATTTTTGCTATAATAATGATGACCTAAAACCAGCAACCCCCCCCCCCCCCCCCACAGCTGCCATCTTGGTTGTGTGTCCTAGAAAACAGATGACACAGCTGTCACTGAAAAACTACACACCAGTGATTATTTTTTTGTGTTCAGCAGAATTAACGCTGGCTTAGTTTGGTACTTTGTCTGGTGTGAGATAACCACTGTATGTATTATTTAAATACATTGTTTGTTTGCTCTGCACTTCAAGCCATTTTTCATGTTTACAGAGAAATGTTGGGTTCAAGTTTACCATATCGCTGCTGTCATATTAATCACACATCGTACTGTTCCTTTTAGTGTAATTAGAAAAGAGGTTCTATTTTTATCCCCTGATTCATTTGTTTTCATATGTTAGCATGCGCTGCAATGATATGTGACACTTTATTTATTGTTCCCTTCTACAACATGTTGTGACATGTATTCATTCATTAAATGTTGAGGATTGAACTTTTTTACCTTTAGGACATGCTCATAGAGGTGGATGAAAATGGCACCCTGGACTTGAGTATGAAGAAGTGCAAGGAAAACGTAAAAGCCCAGACAAAAACACCTTTGGACGACCCGCTGTCCCCTTCCGAGTCCAGTATGTCCAAAGGCGGGAGCGTGCTCATCAGCCCCGCCTTCTACCAGCCGCTGTGTGAGAGAGACAGCTGGGAGAGCCCCATCCCTGTCAACTTCAGCTCTGCACACGTTTTACAGGACGCAGAGGTAAAAAACAACAACTGACACTTTGGATGTAACCTAAAAATGTAGAGACAGGAGATTAGAAATACTGAGGTCATGAGTTAAAGTCACCCAATACCCCGCTCTCTAGATTTCTTGAAAATGTTTAAATAATTAGAATTTTTCATATTATATTTACATTTAGCTGTGCAAATATATTTTCTGAAAGTTTCTTCTGAAATAAACACACCACAACTAAACTCTAACTAAAATAACTATCTCAGAGCTCTCTCTCTATTATCCCTGTAATTGTGACCAGATTACATAGTTCTTTCCAGGAAACTTACACTTTTAGGAATTTACTAACCCGCAATAAAGTGTTACCATTTCAGAGTTTTCTATGTATTTACTCACAAGTTGTCAAAATTTGTCTAGAAATGTTTTTAAAGCAGTCACTTTTAGTCCTGCAGTAGCAAAAATCAGTCTACAGATGGTACAATTTAGTCTCAAAAGTCAAATTTAGACTAAAAACAGTTAAAGTAGCCAAATTTAGTCTCTAAATAGTCACATTTAATCAAAAAATAGTCAAATTTATTCTAAAAGCAGTTACAGTAGCCCGCTGTAGTCTAAAAATAGTCAAATGTAAACCAAAAATTGTCAACTTTAATCTGAAAATATTCAAATTGAGTCTAAAAATACTTGAATCAGCCCAAAACGTTTTGTAACAGTTGAATATAAAATCACCCCAGGTTACTAAAATCGCCATATTTCCAGGAGAAAAAACAGACGTCCTCGATGTTAGCTACAGCGCTGCAAGTAACATACGTGCCTAAGGGCCTGAATGAATCTTAATCTGGTCTTTAAAGGTTTTTCTTTTCTTTATTTCGCAGGTGGTATTCATTAGTAGTTGATATCAGGAGTTATCACATTTGACCTACTTTTAAATCATACACAACATCTGGCGACTCCTGTCTGTGAAAAAAAAAAGAAAAGGAGACCCATACGTCATGGCTTCACATCATACATACTATGTGGATTAAGTATGACTTTAAATGGATGTATGGTTTACTACAGTATAAGTATCCCTAAGCATAATCTCTCTGCCTTGCACTCTAACCCCCAGGGCTTGTGTTTTAAGAGTATTATACAGGGCTTTTCATTAATTATTCACTTTTAGGTCATTGCAGATCTTGGTCAGGTTTGATATTTCAGACAGTTAAGGCCTTGTTTCTACTTTTTCTTTCTCCGCAGGAGGATTACGATCACATCTCCTTGGAAGACCAACACTATCAAGGAGACGGCAGCATGATGAGTTCCAAAGCCAAGCTGCTATTACGAGATTCAAAGAAAGAGCTTTTGAGGTACGTTACGTGAAAGAGCGAAACAACTCGAGGCATCTTTATTCAGTCAGCTGTGAATGATGTGAGCTTCCCTTTTAGTTGGCAGATGGTCAGTATGAACAATACAAACCATACCTTTGTTTGAATAGGACAGTGTGATATAAGTGAGTCAAAACACACTGAAACTCACTGTGTTACCTATCATTGTAACTGCAGGTTCATGTGGAGCAGAAATGTATCTATTTGAAAGTGAGTTTCCTCCCTGTATGTCCTGTACAAGCTTACAACTCTTCACTCTTGTAGTTAGAGTGCATGCTCTGCTGGGTCTCCTCTTAAGAATCACACCACAAGTAAAGTAGGATCCTCTAGTTTCCACAGCACAGCACCCCCTCAGTGACATTCAGCGACATTATCAAACTGAATGTTGAGCAATATAATAATAATAATTTCTCTACTAAACTTCCCGCTGTACTAACTCTTTTTTTTTCTCTTTAATGCCCATGAAAAGGTTGTCAGTGTAAAAGAAAGATTCAGTTCAAGCTTGGCAAAGTCTGTGGGAAGTAGAGTAATCTGTGCATTAAATGCTTTGTGCTCTCCTGCAGCTGTCCGACCCCAGGCTGTGACGGCAGCGGCCATGTGACGGGGAATTATGCATCACATCGGAGGTACTGTAATTAATTACACTCTCATTAGCACCAGCTAACAGATATATAGACACGGAAAACAGTGTTGATTGTTTAGTTGTGTTGATTATTACAGTCGAAAACTTGTCACAAAACTTAAAGAGTTAGATTTTATATCATATGTCATTTTGTAAAAACACGGTGACATGAAAAGGCTTTCTCGTGAGGAGGAAGTGGAATTGTGTTTTCAAGTAATTTTGTATAAATATGCATTGAGACATTGTATTAAGATTATTCAATTCAGCTGTGATCAAAGAGTGCATTAAAATGACTGTTAGCTCTTTATCCTCTCTAGTGTGTCTGGATGTCCCCTGGCTGACAAAACACTCAAATCACTGATGGCAGCCAACTCTCAGGAACTAAAGTATGTGTTTTGAAAACTGTTATTGTTGCTAAAGGATTTTTCACATTCACGTTGAACTAGGCAGCTTGTTTTTTTTTTTGGCCTCAGTTTGGGTCAATGCTTTTCTTTCCCTTTTCTTTCCTTTTCCTTTTCCTTTCCTTTCTCCGGCACATTATGCATGATTTCTATGTACTCCACATGAAGTTGTTTTGCTGTTTGTCTTTACCTTTCTGCATATTAGCATGAATCCGCCGCTCTGCTCGCAGTCTTTTGCTGTAAAAAGCACCTGGTCTCTGTGTCTCTCAACCTGCAGGTGCCCAACACCTGGTTGTGATGGATCTGGACATGTGACTGGGAACTATGCTTCGCACAGAAGGTAGCAGAGAAAAATCATCGCAACTGAGCATGAAATACATTTGTCAGATCCATGACATTCAAACAGATGGTGAAAGTCTCACTTTATGCTGCAAAACATGCTGCACTTTTTGAATTCTTGTTTTTATTGATTTATTTGGCTGCCTTTTCATCTATCTGTATATCTATCTGTCTATGCATTCATTTATTATTTTAAAATCCAAATTTAGTCACATTTTGAAGCTGTTTTAGTACAACTTTACAACAAAATAACAGGTTGCTATGTGCTAATGCAGAGTACAACTTCCTCACTGATTAAACATTTATTTATTTAGACATAACTGAAACGCCATAAACCTCGCAGCTGCCTGTAACAATTTAGCTTTTATTTTTACTCTTAAATAGATTTCCTTCACGTTAACCCATACGGTCTCCAATCATTTGTAGCTTGTCAGGATGTCCACGTGCCAGAAAGGGAGGTTTGAAGCTCACACCAAACAAGGATGACAAAGATGAGCAAGAGCTTAAGTAAGAGATTTTTTTTCTTCTCATCCCATGCTGTCATATTTTTTTGTTTCAAAAATAAAATAAGAAAACATTGTGGAAAAAATGCGTCATGCTTTTATGCCTGGGGAATTATACCTGGAGGCCATTAAGTTAAACAAAGAAAATAATACTTCTCTCGTCGTAACATTAGTGAATTATTTTCTAAGGATTAGCAGCATGTTTTTGTGGGATTTTTTTCAGGGTTTTGTATTTTTTCCTATTTTCTGAATGGAATATCTGGCTTATTACTCTTCACTGAGTGCTTTCTTTATAATTATAGTATATTAAGAAAATGTTGAATTGCCCGATCCGATGGCATTGCACTCATTGGCAGCTTAATCATTGTCTGTGAAAGTGTTATTGGAAAAAAAAATAATGTAATTGATTTGCAGTTTAAATCCAAAGTCAGATATATGAGCCCTTGTTTACTTATACATCTGGACACTGATTTTTTCTTTTTAATTACTAATGCAAGGGCACGAGCTTAGGAATTAGACTGGAATAGATCTCATACACATTAAGAGAGAAAGGGAGAGAAAGGGGGATGGTAGCAAATGTCCCTACATTATTGTAAATAGTGGGCCATATGGCATGCCTCCATTGTCCTGATGCCTTGCATCAAGCTACCTACCTGTGGTAGTTGTAAGTAATGGCACTGGTGTTGTTTTGTCCTCTAAGTGCTGCTGTGCTGTCGAGTAACAAAATGCTGAAACAGGCTTTTTGCAGCAGCACTCTACAGCATGTGTGCCATTTGTATCATCTCAGGTGACCTTTCACCTTTATCAATAAGGGAAAGGGTTGGCCACCTCCAAATTACATTCTTTCGCATGAGGGGATACATGACAATTATCTGTAATTCATGTCACTCCATTACTGACCTGCAGAAAACAGGCCTGAAAATGCGACTGACAAACTCTTAATGATATTCAGCGCGAGTTGTGCTTATGTTTTCCAGCACAAATATCAGCAACCTCAAAGCATATCCACCAAACAGAGCGGTCGCTCTACCTCAAGTTTTAGTGGATTAGTAACTTAATAGTTAATGCGATTATTTCTAGTTTTGGCGACTTTATTTTTAATCAGCATTTGGCTGGATTAATCAACTTAATGGTTAACAAATCTTCCGGTCTAGTTATTGAAAGGGAGATTTTTTCTTTTTTTTTAATGATGTGGTTGTTATTTTTTGAGTAGTTAAATATCTTTGTTTTGTCTGTGGCACAGAAATGTTATTAAATGTAAGTCAGTTAACATTTTCCCTGAGTGAATCAGCAGTGTTTGCAGGTTTACAACATGTACGGCTCTCTGTCTGTTTCTCTGGTAGGTGTCCAGTAATGGGATGTGACGGGCAGGGCCATATATCGGGAAAATACACATCCCATCGCAGCGCAGGCAGTTGTCCGCTTGCTGCCAAAAGACAGAAGGAGTCGTCCATCAATGGGCTGCCCTTTGCCTGGAAGGCCAATAAACAGGAACTGCCCCATTGTCCCTTGCCTGGCTGCAATGGCCTTGGACATGCCAATAATGTGTTTGCCACTCACAGAAGGTAAGGTCGCCTGTCCTCCATTTTATCTCTAAACAATGCTGCCGGTCGACATGTTGCATTCTTACAATGGCACCTTTACTCTCATTCAAAGTCTCTATTGAAGGTTTGTCAGTTTTGTGATATTCTCCCACCTAAAAATTGTCATTTATGACCCGCTGAACTAGCTTGTCGGGTTGCCCACTGAACGCACAGAGTATCAAGAAAAAGCACTCAGAGGAAGAGATGATGACTATCAAACTGAAAGCCAGCAGTGGTAAGCTACTCTGACATGCTGTGTGGTATGAAAACACTGAAGTATTTTGCAGTTACATTTGTCTTGGCATGGAGAATACCAATATTTGAATATCTGAGCATGATAAATCAGATAATATGCTTCAACTCAGGTGTTGAAAACAAAGAAGATATTCAACATTTGGATCATGAAATTAAGGAACTGAATGAATCCAACATGAAAATAGAAGCAGATATGATGCAACTCCAAACCCAGGTAAATATCCACTCTGACAAGTTTATTTTAAAGGACAGAGGTTTGAGATCTTTGCTCGCTCAATTTGACGGGTTTCTTTTTTCTTTTTGTTTGTTTTTTTGTACCCGAAAGCAGATATCGTCTATGGAATGTAACCTGAAGACAATTGAAGAGGAGAACAAGATGATTGAACAGCACAACGACAGCCTTCTGAAGGAGCTCGCTCGCCTTAGCCAAGCCCTCATTAACAGTCTAACAGACATTCAGCTGCCTCAAATGGTACAGTAAGCCTTGGACTACACTACAACTCATTATATCTAACCTGTCCTGGACGAAATCTCATTTTCTATAAATTGTCATTTCTGCTGTGCTGTTTTCACTAATAGTCAAACATGTTTTTGTTGCAGGGACCCATCAGTGAGCATAATTTTGAAGCCTATGTGAACACATTAACTGATATGTACAACAACTCGGAGCATGAATACTCTCCAGAGTGCAAGGCCCTCTTGGATAATATCAAACAGGCTATTAAGGGCATCCATGTTTAAGCTGTAGAGCTACCACGAGGTTTGTTTGACTTGGGATAATGGCACTAGATCGCTCTATTTTACTGAGGAGTGCTGGCTTGGCTGCATGTATAAGACAAGGCTTTCGGAAATGTGTTTGGCATTTCCCGGTAAATACACTGCACTGAGAAAATTACCAGCCAGATTTGTAATGCTTTTACTGTTTCTGCATTCACTTGATATGTTTATCCTGGTGAGACTTTTACCCCCTCTTGCACTTAATTATTTTGTATGGTTTGCTTGATTTTAATCAGTACGTGTTCATGTCATTCTTATATTATCGCTATTTATTATTATATTTGTTCATCTGTGTATTTATTTCCTCGATTTTTATTTATTTCTAGAATTGTAAATGCTTAATATTTGAGAAATCTGTTTGACTTTCTGCACATTGTAAATTACATAGAAGCACATTCCAATTTCATGGCATACTTTCGCCATCTAGTGTTGAAAAACGTATATTATTATTATTATTATTATTATTATTAATAGTTGGAGCGCCCTTCAAAGTAAAAACCTACCAAAACGACTAAGCATCAATATTTTTAAGCATTGCTTTTGCTCTGTTTATTGGAAAACTGAATGTATGGTAAAGACAAAGTGAACACCGAGATCAAAAAAAATGCAATGCAACTGTACTGTACCTTTTTTCTTCTTAACCAATAACAGCTGAATGCAACCAGGAAGTGACACTGAGCAAACATGCAACATCATTCGGTGACCTGAATGTCAGATTCTGCTTTTGCATAGCGTGCCACAAGAAGAGTGCAACAAAAATAAAAAAATCCACTTTGTCAAGATGTCTTTTTTTTAAATATAGATATTAAACTGCCTTCTGTGCACACACTTTGGAGTGTGCATATAGTATGTGCCTAAATGTATATGAATCCATAAAAATATACGAGTACTATGTTTTGTGGTAGGACAGTATTATGTGGATGGTGTCTAATTTATTATACAGTACAATTATTTTCATAGGAGGAAACGTTCCTGATGACTGTTTAAATACTGTTGTCTCAGTAGCTGTAATCTCAGAGTCAGGTTTTGAAATATCACGACTGAGATTGAAAAGTCTGGTGTTTATTTAAACTTTTGCTAGCATGGAGAGGGGAGAGGGAAAAAAAGAGGAGGGAGTCAATTAAAAAAACAACAAAAACATCTACTCCTGTTTTATCTTAAACTGCTTACAAGCCTTAACATTTCAACCAGTCTTACAGTTTGAATATTCTTGTAACGCTTGGGGCAGATTTGAATAGTAGCTATTTCAAAACCGAGCTGACTACCACTACAACTCGCATTTCAATTTCAATCATTAAATGCAAAAAAAAAAGAAAAAAAAGACGAAAAAAAAAAACCGAAATGAAAACATAGACAAATGATAGTTGTTGGCTAATCAGTTGTTTGTTTGCATCAATTGCACTTTTGTATTTTCAATTATTTTGTATTTTTAGTTCACCACACTGCCCTTGACTTCAACAAAAATTGGGAAATGGGACACAGGTCTCAATTTTACATGAAGTTAATCCCAAGAGAAAAATGACACAGTATTTCATTTGAGCAATACATTTTTCATTTCTGCAAAAAAGAAGTCAAAGACATGTAGCCTAGGACATTTCGAAGAAAAATAAAATGTAACAGCAAAAGAGCCAAATTTCAGAAAAATAAGACCCTATTTTATCCAAATACTTGATATGTTTTAAAGAATTTTAATCCTTTAAAAAATTTGAATCACATTCTTTAAACCTAACACTCCTTTATTTATAATTTCTTATATTTAATTCCTATACCACACATTGTTTGCTCAGGAAGTTTTGTGAATAATATTTATTTTTTCCCTGTTAGTATTTGATGTTTTGTAATGTGAAATGCTTTTTTGTGGAACGATATTAGTATGATATGAAATTGTATTGTATTTTCTTTTCTTTTACATTAAAATGTAATGCTTTTTTTCAGTTGAAGTAGTTTGTAAATTGAAACTTCCTATTACTTTTACTATTTCATAATAAACAGATATGCGCTGTGTTGTACAGTTTGTGTATGGTAGAAATAAACTTTTCAAATGGTTGTGTGGTTTCTCAAAGCTTCAGTCAGTCAAGTGTGAACCCCGTCACCCCAGAAGAATCAAGTAAGGTGTCATGATTCATTGGGCATTACCACCACCCTGTGGTAACTTGAAGGCATTACATCTAGAGTAACAGGGAGTGGTCAGTGGAGTCAAAATACTGAGAGTTAAAGTAGCACAACAACAGCTGCTGGGGTTAGAAATAAAAAATAAAGGGCTGCATTGCTGCCAAGAGGTTTAAGGTGCTGACCATGTGATTACAACGTCCCGGGGTTTGAGTCCAGCCGGAGAGCTTTGTTGCATTTTTGTCTCTTTCCACATTTACATTAACAAAAGCAAGAAATGAGCACTTCAAAATCAAAATATAGTGCACATTACAGTCTTCAATGTGTTCACTTTAGGGCTGCAGCTAACAATTATTTTCATTATTAATTAATCTACCAGTTATTTTCTCAATTAATTGTTTAGTCTTTAAAATGTCAGAATGGTGAAAAATGTAAATCACACTTTCCTGAAGTCCAATGTGACGTCTTCCCAAAGATATTCAGTTTACTATCACATAAGACAAAGAAAGGCAGCAAATCTTCTCAATTCACAACTAATATTAGGTCAATCAATGGTTCAATCAATAGTCAAAACAGTTGCTAATATGATTTCTGTCAATCAATTATCATATCGTTCAATTTCTTACTTAGATGACTTTATTAATTAGTTTGTTTGGGAAACTAGTTTGTTCTGTGCACTGTGACAAGGAACGAAAGCGACACATGACAGACAGCTCACAGCATTTATCTCAATCAATTCATAAATAAAAGGCTGACCAAATTTGATACACTCCAGAAACAGGACCAAAATAAAAGTGGCCGTAAATATAAAAGGAAACATTTTCATAAAATCATTAAAGCATAAAAGCGATGTCAAAAAACTCAACCCTCAACACGCTTTCAAGAATATAAAACCACCAAAAAATGGTATGACCTTCAACCTGAAGTACGGTTTGAAGTCTCCTGCTGTTTGTTCCCCTTCAAAAACCTTTTCTAATGAATCAGGAGTGAAACCAGTCATAGAAGTTTTTAATAGCATATGGAAGGTGCCACTGAAACAAAGACAGCATATTACCCAGATAATGAACCAAAAGTTTAATTTATGTAGTAACAACACAGCATTCACAATCAGATATGTCTGAACAGCCTCAAAATCTGAGGCTGTTGGCTCACACTCAACAAACATCCCCTCCGTCATGCAACGCAGGGCCCGGACTTCCTGTAATGTATATGCTGTGTGTGCAGACTGTGAGACTGTTGGTGGGGCAGATATATAAAGTAGCTTGACGGCCACATATGCACTCTGACCTCAGCTCACCCTGCTGTAGTAAACAATATGTGTTTACATTCATCTAATAAAACAGGTGGCTACAAAATGTTTGGTTTCACGGAAGAAGCAAGTGAGGCCAAATCCAGGGTCCTGATTTTGTGTGATGCCTTAGTTTTATTTCAACTTATATATATTTTCATGAAGCTAGTATTGAGGACACAAGGAGGTCATTCAGCCCTATAATGACCTGAGGAGTTTATATTCTACAGTTACTCAAGTTATGCATGATATGTTTTCAAAGCTTAAAGTTTATAGTCACTATCTTTACATCTGTCTATTTTTCAACATAAAGAGTGATATTTAATTAGAGTTTCTCTATTAGCATTGTATCCCTGGCAGTGTGCATGAATAGAATATGAAAATAATTCAAAATCACAAGATTTGTTGGTGGTTATTCGAAACTTTCTTGGGGGGGGGGGGCTGACCTCAGTTTTCTAACATCCTGGCTTCATGTTTCACATAGTAATTATGACGCTAAAAACAGGCCATACTTGGGGTGGAGTTGCTGTTTCATTCATTAGCCTGTTTATGGCCATGAGAGACACGATGCTCCTGGATGAGTAGGTGCAGTATTCAATTACTAAAAACTTGAATGGACCCATGTTAAACAGTCTGCAACCTTGTGTATTTTTGTGGTCATGTAAGTAGGGCGCGCTGAAACCACCGACTGAGGAAGTCAACAAATACAAGACAACCTGCAGGAAGGAACGACAGCTCACTCTGACGACAAAAGAAAGTGAGATCAAAACATGTCGATGTGAATGCTGAAGGATTTGGTGAGCTCTCCTACTCTGCCAACAACTAATCAGCCAGAATGTTTTGTGCTTTCTGGAAAAACCAGAGAATTAGATAGTAGATATTCAGCAGCCTTTAACTGCATCTCAAACACTTTCTTAAGCCTGAGTAAAGACACTGAAAACAGGATAAAGGCGGCTTGGTTATTCTTTAATGACTGCATATTTTGCATACAAAACCTCCCATCTAAAAATAAGTAATCTGTCGTATTATCAAGAGGAGAGGTGAAGCCAGCTCCCTGAAACCTTGCCTGCTGATCAGCCCAAACCTGCGAGTGTCTGCTGACCGCGACTGCTTCCTTATTAAACCTGGTGATCGTCCATCCCCACACTTCCAGAACAGGCCAGAAAACCAGCTGCAGGCTAAATTTAGGCCTTTTCCTTTAGGGAACTGTGCAAGGTTACAAGGTGGGTGAAGCTTTCCACGATCTTTCCAATCTTGTACTCTCTTGTTAAAGGACATGATAATGAACAGGCTCGTCACAGTGGGCCAGCCATACTCAACTTTTATCTGTCGATAGATAGATTTGGTCTTTTAACTTCAAATGCCTAAAAGAAGAGATGTCAAACTAGATTGACTTAAGTGGGAAATTACAAAATAAACTGCACAAAGTAAAACCGGATTAAATCTTTTCTTTCATTTGTCTAATTTCTAATCTGACATTTGTTCCCTGCAATGGATGTCATTTTCTCTGTAGTGCAGTACATCACACAAAAAGCTACAGGAGAAAGAGCCTTTGATATTGTAAAAACCTAGGTAGAATTACTGTAAAGGAACAACTGCCTTCATGGAGAGATATATTGATGTATAAATTTTAAAAAGTCAAAGGCTCATGGGTCTTTTCAGTCTTGTTATAATTTTTGTCCTGGGTATTGCACTACATGTTTGTACTCTTGTTCTGTACTCTTGCACCTTGTGTGAAGTCTGAATGTTTGCTCCACTCCCACTGAATGTTGCATCAGTCATCCTTTTGGTTTTGCACCAGCAGAAACACAATTTTGGTGCCTCCGTGTGCTGCACTGCACTGTATACAGATGGATGACATTAAAGTCTCTCTTCTCTTATCTCTTTTCTCTCACACATAACAGTCTTTCACTAAAAACTACTTGACTAAGTAACTCTAAAATCTACTCCAAAAATTGCATGAACACAAGAAGCAACTGTTAGATAGATAGATACATAGATAGATAGATAGATAGATAGATAGATAGATAGATATATGGTATGTGTGCAGTGTGAGCAACAGTGCTTCCCTCTATCGACAACATTATAAACCACGTGACCTGTGTTTACATCCTCTCCTCAGCTGTTTCTTTCTTCTTCCACTTCGACACATCGGCTCGCCGTTACAACTTCACCATTTTCATCCAACTAGCTAGTTAGCTCGGTTAACCAGCAGTTAGCCTCTAAAGGAGGCTGGTAACGGCTGAAAGTCACTGTCACTGACCGTCGCATTGCACATCCAGTTACAAGGAGTGAGAGTTATGCGACACGGCGCTGTGAGTATCTTTTATTTTCTTTTAAGCTAACTCTAACAGCCGTTGGTCTGTTTGTTAGCCTGTTTGTATTGTTGGCAAACCTCTCCGGGTGTTAATAGTGTTAGTTTTGTTAAATGTGTCACACCATGCTAGCTGTGTGGTGTGTTTGCTAGCTGTGTAACGGCTGGATAAAGAGACGAGCTTACCTAACCTGCTTTGTCTCTGTGTTGATGATGGCGCACTCAGGCCCACTAAAGCTAACGTTAGCTAGGTTCATTGGCAGCTAGGATGGCGTTGTGTCCGACACTAGATGCAAACTCGTGCACCTAACTGTGCATTTAAATCCATTTATGTCACTTGTCAGCGTGGCAAACGTTTGCAACACTCACTTTCTGTCATTTTGGATGTGTGTTCAGGCAGTACAAGCGGGCTTGAGGACACTTTTCCGTCACAAACGTGTGCTTCATCAGCCGGAAGAGGCTCTTTATCTTTACTTTTTTTTGTTGTTTGTTTTTTGGTAGGATTTTTCCGCAGCAGTTAGTAAAACATACAGGTCTGATATTTCAGTCTCTTCTGAACAAACCGGTTTAGCTAGGCGCTGCTAAAGATTGAGGTTAATCGCACTGCAGAGAGCTGGCCAGCAACTGCGTTTTGGTCGACAAGTGGGGACAAAAGCTGGATGGATGCACAAACACGCTGTTAGTATGTGTCAGCTTGTGTAATGGATGCTTCACTCGCCATGTCTTTCTCACAGATGTCGACGGGGCAGGATCAAGAAACAGGCGTGATCAATAACGCTTGACAACATTTCATGAAAACGCTGTTGTTGTTTTGCCCCATCGTCACACGCAGTGCGAAGAAAGTGTCTCAGGCAGCTGATTGGCTGACAGGCTGCCGTCTGTGTGGCAACTGCAGCACGTGACCAGGCAGAGAGCTGATTGGCTTCATCAGGTGTCAGTTGTAGGAATTTAGGAACATCTGTAAACACCGCTGCATTCACACCGAGTGGCCAGAAAAATAGAAGCACCTGTATCATGTGAAGCAACATCCCTGCTGTACAACCTGTAAATACAACCTGACTGAAGAAAAAGTAGAAATACCACAGTGTAGAAATACTCTGTAAGAAGTGAAAGTCCTGCATTCAGAACATTTGACTTATTAGCATCACAATATACTTACCAAAATGATGTGCTGAATATGCAGAATGGTCAATTTCAGAGTCATATAATTTATAATACTGAGTTATAATTATTGATGCATTAATGTGTACATCACTTTAATATTGCAGCTGTTAAATTAATGTAGTGGAGGTGAAGTATAAAGTAGCAGAAAATGGGAATAGTCAAGTAAAGTACAAGTACCTAAAATAGTCCTTAATGCACAAACTACCATATAGTAGAATAAAGTCTTTCAGGAAGCAGGTGCAAACAGTGAAGAAGACTAAAAAAAAGCGGCAAATATTTACATTTCAGAGGCTTAAGCCAATACATTTTTGGCATTTTTGCTTAAAAAAGACCAGTTAATTTTCTGTTTATCTACTAATCGATTATTCCACTATTAGCTTCAGCTCTAGTTGAATGCACACCTCTGTGACACAGTGTTGACAGCAATTAACAACACATAAATTCTATGGCCTCACTGGCAGCCCTGTGATGCTATCATTATCATTACACATCAGACAAAAAAAACAATAGATGGATAAAATGTTAGCTATTTTAACCTCCTAAGACCCAAGCTCTATCTTAATTTCTCTTTGCTATTTGGGCTTATTGGGACCTGATAAGTATAAAAACTAAGCATCATCTGTTGACATGATGTGGTTCCGCATACGGGGACAATTTTGAATTTCCATATAAGCAGAATTAAGTATTATGGTATAACCCAAAATGTGATGTCCACGCATGTGGATGCCAGGTCTTAGGAGGTTAAGGCTGTGTTCAGACTGAAAGCGAAGTGAACTTTGGAGGCAGTGAGTTGCATATAAAGTCAATGGCAAGACGCAAATGGTTGCAGGTTCATGTAGGCTCCTGAAATTGAGGGAAAGACAATTAATTTGAGCCAAAAATTCAAAACTGTGTGACCTCTTTTCATGAATACGCAGAGACAATCTGAGCAAAAGTGAGAGGGTCCAGAGGAGAATAAGAGAAACGACTGCCATCATGGTTTAAAATCTGAGTTGTTTCACACAAACACACTCGCTTGGAGTTGGTTCCTGTTGTTAGCCTCTGCTGTCACATCCCTTGGCTGTTTGTGACTAATTAACACAGAGTCCAGTGGTTCAGCTTGCGTAAATAAAGAGAGAAGCGAATACACTTTCCATTCAGTCTGAGCACACCATAAGATCACTGCCACCAGCCTGGGGATGGAGTCAGAGGAGAAGCCATATTTCAAATATCAAATCAATGATCAAAAGGGTTTATCCACTGCTTTCTTATATCCCAGTCTGAGGATGGAGCCAAAGGAAGGGTCATTATGGTGAGCGACTCATTATACTCTGTTAATCTTGTGTAGTTGTGGAAATTATATGATACTAACACTAACATTGCCCAAAACTGTATAACTGGAGCAGAAAACATACCACTGTAATGGAATTTTTTTTAGTAGAAATTAGATCTTGAAATTGGTCTTATGTAGTGCAATAAAAAAGAATTCCTGTCCCACTTTGAGTGTGTAAGAAAGTACATAGATTTGACCTTTTTAACACACAGCAACATGCAGGTAACACAATCAAAGAGTAATCTTAGACTAGTTAACTGAACTGATAAATGGAAGATATGCCTCTCCCTTGTATGTATTCATATCAACATTGTAACATCGTATTGGCACGTGTATTACTATGGTATCAGAAGATGATACATTGCTCTATCAAACTTTTAATAGAAGTGGAAAGATCCTAGTATATAGAACTATAGAAAAATAGAAGTATCCTCAAAGGACCATGAACATATTCAGCAAATATCATCATATTCCACTTTTCAGATTTTGTGGTATATTATGTAAAATCGGACATTTCAATGTAACAGTGGTGCTAGAAATAAAAGGTCATTGGGTGACTGAAAGCATTATGATACCATGAATATCCACAGCAGGTTTCATCAAATTCAGTAAGACTAACAGACAAACTGACAACCAGCAGTGCTATCCCTAGAGCCACGCCATAAGCAGGAATGTTGTTATGAATTACAATATAATGTACAGGTGTTTTTCTATTTTCCAGCTCACTCAGTGTGGAGAGAAACTCGGCACAGCTCCTTTTTAGCCGCCTCTTTGCACAGAGAAATACTCCAGTGTATATGACTTCACGAGCACTTCTATGAAACTTTTGTAGAACATAGTTGCAGACATGTTGTGTTAATAATACGTTCGACATCACATAGAAAATAGTTGCTGAATTAATTTCTCACACAGCCAGATCTCATTAATTACACCTTCTTGCCTCTTTTTTATCTAGTATCTGATCCTTCAATGTCAACCTCACATGCTCACATTTTTTGCTGCAGTGAATATGGGACAAAACATTCGCACACAAGAAGGCCTCAGGAAATGTAAATTCACAGGCAGGATTTGTATATTTGCTAGTCGTTATGAAAAAAATATGGAAATGTTTTATCAAAAATGTATTTTTCATGGCTGTTGTAGCTTGAGGCACGAGTCATTACAAATGACAAATGCCGTAATCTGTCATTACAACATCACAAATGAATCCTGTGCACTCTCTAAAGCAAACGTGAGACTTGTGACTGTAGATTTATTACGATATTCACTGATACTCGTGGGATTATTTTCTGCGAATACAAATTATATCGCTCTGGCATTTTGCCACAGAGGTATGGATATAATTTTCTTTGCTGACAGAGCTGCTAATCAGCTGATAAAACGTCTGCATGTACACTGTAAATGCTGGTAACCATGGGGATTATCAGTTTACCTCACACTGTCTGTTGATCAGCAGTGTGTACATCTTGGTGCGCTGCCTAGACGGGCCTTTGCTATTTAGTTACAGCACTAGAGTGGAGCTTGTGTTACATGTTTCGTCATCCTGCATGGTTCAGTGAGTTGTCCCTCACCGGGTTGTAGCAGCCAGTCGTGACCTGAGATGGCGTCGATGTACATTCCACACACACAGCAGGGGTCAACCCAGGACATCTTGTGTGTGTGTGTGTGTGTGTGTGTGTGTGTGTGTGTGTGTGTGTGTGTGTGTGTGTGTGTGTGTGTGTGTGTGTGTGTGTGTGTGTACTTACCTGTGGATTCCTGTTTATAAAGAGGCATTTCATTTTCTGTGCAGGACTAGATTCACTATAGCAACAAATGTTGTTACCCAGCTGGTCCTTTTTGATTTGTCTTAAAGGAGTGGGTGAATAATGACCGCTGCTTCAAGACTTATCTTTGGTGCAACTGTACAGGCAGTGCCCAAAAGCAATTTGTTTGTACAATACCTCACCTGACCCATTTTCCTGGATTTTCTTTCCACTGCAAGCAACTCAAAGGACTATGCATTATAGAGAGGGTAGAGGGGGAAAAAACTAGGATAAAAAAATATATACAATCAGTGATGGTGAGCGACTCAATGAATCTTTTTTGCCTGCGAGAAAGAGCCAATGGAAAATTACCTTACCAGGCCTCCCACTACAAAGTCACCTCTGAATTTAATCTTTATTAGCTGAGTCAGATGTGGAGATGCTGAGGAGGCACAGAGGGAATTCAAGCCTTGACTCCCTTGGCTGCATCTCCAGCTATACCCATTCACTCTGTGCCAGTGTGGGGTGTTTTAGTTATCAAAGCGTCTATAAAATGTTTAAAGACCAGCATCTGTTAGGGATTTCCTCTTTATTGCTACGGCGTGGTACTTAATAGTACAGTATTACATAGTGAAATGTAAGTAACTTTCAGATCACCAGAGATCAGTGCATGTTTTAATTGCCCACCTCTACAAAGATTGTCCTATAGCAGTGGTTCTAAACCTTTTTGGCTTGTGCACCCTTAAAATGAAGGGAAACGTCTGCTTGTGTGACCCCACATCTCAGCTTATGGTCCTGGTGTGGACATCATGTGTGAGCAGTTTAACAAGAGACAAGAGAGTGATTTTTGTTTTATTCTTTATTGATGTTGTAAATCAATGAGCAGGATGAATTTATGGTAATATGGGATTTTTATGATTTCTGTATCAATGTGATGATGTACCCTTTTCAGGATTAGCCAAAAACATTTGTGTCTGTTTGTTTTCCGGTTATTTATCCATCAACAGTTTCTCAGTAGATGTTTCCTGAAACTCAATAATATGACAATAAATATTGATATTGTAATATAAAATAATGTGGCATGACAAAGGGTTTTATCCATATTGCCCTCTCTTAATGTCAGCTATCTGTTACATAACCCTATACTTACCCTCTGAATATGACATCTCGGCACATAGTGTCAGCCTTAGATGCTTTTCACCAGGTTTTGGTCTGAAAAAGTAAGTGTTTGTTTCTAAAACATTATTACAACAATTTATCAACAATTTATTATTTGCTCAATTAATTGTTTTGTCTGTGAAATTGTTCCCTGGGCCCAGATTGACATCTTCAAATTGCTAGTTTTGACGGTCCAACAGTCTAAACCCTACAGATATTCAGTGTACTATAATAGAAAGAAAGCCAACAAATATTCCCATTTTTAGAAGCTGGAAGCAGTGAATTGTTGGCATTTTACAGTGAATTGCGGATTCATTTTCTGTCCCTTAATAAAATGTTTCAGTTATTTTTTTAACGAATAGAGATTTTTCATAGCAACATATTTGCAGGAAAAATCACAGGTGTAACAAATTACAGTAATGATGGCTCAGTTCCATTAAGCGTCCCAGGAAGCCCTGCTCGTGAGCCAGCATATATTATATCGTGGACTAGGAACATAAATTGAATGGAGCCATTATTAAGGTTATTAATTACACCTGTGCCTCTCCCTGCTTCAACATGACAAAATGCCTGTTGTGAAAAAGGCCTGTGAATGAGCATAAATAACTGGTATAAGGTGTGTGTTGGGGGTTCATCTCTTTGCAATGGAGGTGACGTGCCACAAAATCGTAGTCTTAAGGCTGCCTAAACAAATTATATTATCAAATTAAAATGCCTTAAAGGGTAATTCTGGTATTTTTAAACCTGTGCCCTATTTTTACATATTTTGAGGTCTAAATGACTATAATTACAAAAGGCTTTGGAGTTGGTCCCGTAGATTGAAACACGCTGCATTGGCTGTAACGTATTCCTTGTGGGCAACTGTTCCCGTCAAAGTACGTCCACTAAAAGTGCTTGTTTTGCCAGTGACAGGTTCAGATTGCTATTCTAAGTGTCTGACAACATTATGGAAAGGATCCCTACAGAGATAGACCTTTTTGGCTGCTATAGCATAATACTCACTGTTCATCAAAAGACTGTCCCAGTTGTGGGAGAAGATGAATAAATCTTCGCTTTTATCAGCATCTTAAATCTGCACTATACTTGTGGATTTAACCAGACGCTGTATTGTATACTAGCAGACATAATGCCATAACATGTTGATGTCATTTTTCTCAGGTCACTTGCTGCCTGGACATGACCGTTGTCTGAACTGAAGTTTGGGGAGTCACAGCGGCAGCATCCTTCAGCCAGCCGTTCATCTCCATGCCACTCTGAGGAGGAATAGCTCATCCTGAGTACAAGTTCGGCCCTTGTGTTTCTCTTCTCTTTTCACCATGGGGGGAGCCGTGAGCGCTGGGGAGGACAATGACGACCTTATTGATAATCTGAAGGAGGCCCAGTATATCCGCACAGAAAAAGTTGAACAGGCTTTTCGGGCCATAGACCGCGGTGACTACTATCTAGACGGCTACCGGGACAGTGCCTACAAAGACTTGGCGTGGAAGCATGGCAACATACACCTCTCTGCTCCGTGTATATACTCTGAGGTAATGGAGGCTCTCAAACTGCAGCCAGGACTTTCTTTCCTCAATCTGGGCAGTGGAACTGGCTACCTGAGCACAATGGTCGGCCTTATCATAGGTAAGCATTGCGTGCCCTTTTTTTCAAGCTGGGTTTTTCCATGTGTGGGAAGTGTGCAGATGTTGTGTAAAATTTAGGTAAACAAATTTACTATAAAAGTATAGCAGGTGACCACAAATCAGCATCAACAATAATAGGACTGCAATGATTATTTTCCTGACTCATAGACCAATGTCCTAAATTCCAAGGGACAGCCTATAAGTTGCTTGTTTTGTCTTCTAGTCCAAAACCCAACAATATTCAGTTTACAATCGCATAAAACAAAAGCAGCAAATCCTCTAATTTAGAAAAATTCCTTTTATTTGATTGTCAAAATAGGTGCAGATACATTTTTTGGGTCAATCCAATCCAATCAAACAGTTGATTGTTTCAGTACTACATAACACCATAACAGGTAGTAGGTAATGCTTTGAAAATATTGTTCCTGTTGTGTTTTTTTTCCAAGGGCCATTTGGTGTGAACCATGGAGTTGAGCTCCATAAGGATGTGGTGGAATATGCCAGAGAGAAGCTGGATGATTTCATAAAGAATAGTGACAGCTTTGACAAGTAAGTGTGCGCTTTAAAGGAATATTTCATTTTGGCCATTACACTGATTTGCTTTCTTTCAGAGAGTTAGATGAGAAGATTGACGCCACTCTCTAATCTGTCCTTTAAATATAAAGCAACAGCCAACAGTTGGTTAGCTTAGCTTAGCATTAAGACTGGGAAACAGCTAGCCTGGTTCTGTCTGAAGGTAACAAAATCCACCTACCAGCACCTTATTATCTTATGCATCCCCGTCCCCCTGTTTCCAGTCTTCTTTCCAGACTGCGGCCTTATGTTTAACAGACAGATATGAAAGGGATATCAATCTTCTCATCTAACTCTCGGCAAGAAAGCGAATATGTGTATTTCCCAAAATGTCAAACTGTTCCCTGAACAAAAACTGGATGTAGCACTGTCTGATGCTGATCAGTTTTACCTGCCAGTTTGGCTCTAAAGACTGTCTTGCAAATTAAGTTAAGTTATCTTTATTAATCCATCTATTAATAAAGGATAACTTAACTCGTAAGACTGAATTAGTTCTCTGAATTTGTTAAGAGCAGTGCAGTCAAGGGGACATGGGGAAATTCCACGCAGGCCCAGCAGGGATTCAAACCGAGGCCCCTCTTGCTCTGAGGCGACAGTGCTAACCACTGAGCCACTGTACTGCCCAAATACTTCTCTCTAATTCTACTCCTCTAATCTGCATATTTCTGTCACAGCTCACAAACATGAAAATGAGGCTGAAAGAAAGAAAAAAAAAATGTTTTCCATCATTGTTTGAAGTATTTTATCCACCGTGCTTGTTTTTTTTTTCACAGGTTTGAGTTCTGTGAACCTGTCTTTGTGGTGGGGAATTGCCTTGAAATCTCAACAGACAGTCACCAATACGATCGCATTTATTGTGGCGCGGGAGTGCAGAAAGACCATGAAAATTACATGAAAGTACTGCTCAAAATTGGAGGCATACTGGTGATGCCTATAGAGGATCAGGTGAGCCATCAGAACGACACAGAATCAACAACATCATGATTGCTATTCGAAGTGCTAACACATGAAAACAAGGTAAAATAGCTTTGACCTACAAGACTGGTTATGTAACTTTCACATGCATTATTGAGCCACAACTGCCCCTGGATTTGAGCAGCCGTGTAAGGAGCACACACACAGGGCTGTATAAATAAATGTTTTATTTAAAATGGTGGATGTGTGAGTGTGGACAGACTGTGGGGCATGTAAGAGGGCATTAAGAATATTTTGGGAAGTTGGTGGAGAAAACGATGGCAGGAACTTTATCCAGTAAGGAGGGTAAAGATCTTGACACATTCATGGCCAAGTATTTTGTGCAATTCAAGGCATTTAAAGGAAAAGTGCAGCAAAGATTGAGATATTGTGACCCAAGATTTTGATGTTTTATGTTGTCTGTTATTTAATCAAGGCCTGAGTGTACTCTTCAGAGAGTACAACATACGTAAAAGAAATCAATCACGTTGTGCTGTGTTTTTAAAGAGGCTAGAAGGCGTTAGTAAGAACAGCCCGCACATTTATGAATCATGGTTGGGAAAATAATTAAACATAATTCAGATAAGAGATCTTTGTAAGTTCTAAACAGCATGAAAGCACTACAACCTACATCCGCAGAGGCCATGTCCACATTAATGCGAATAATTTCCAAAAACGCATCCTTTCTCTCTTTGTTGTGGCCTTTCATCAGCACCAAGCCGGCGCTCTCCACCTCCCACAAAAAAAAGAAAAGAAAGCTTTTTAAAATGACTCTCTTTTTAAAATGATCAGAGTTTTTTGAAAATGCTGACATACTGTGTGATTGAGTATCTTCAAAGACACAGCTAGGTACTAATGTGAAGAGGAGACATTAAGAAACAAGCTTTGTCATCTGTAACTCTCTTTTTTGACTCATTTTGTAAGTTACTGTAACATATAGATACCATTAACGTAAAACTGTAAATGTAAACACTTATATTGGGGCCATATTGAAATAAGTAATCAGAGAGACCTTGCACTCTGACAGTGTGTATTATCATGTTGAATGAAGCTCATTAAAGATGGCTGTGAATGGATGAACCTTACATCTGCCTCCAAGGCGTCTACAACCTGTTGTGTGCCACTTGAAAGCAACCCTAAACCATTACACCTCCCCCTACCAAGATATGCACTCACTTTATCACCATGCATGATGAGTCCGCAGCCTCATGTGGTTTATTTGTGTTTTGATAACTGTCATACTGAGGACTGGTAATTACTTGTTATGGCCTGAGCCACCAGATATCTGTCATCTGCTGGGGGCCAACTTCTCACACCAGTAGACATTTTGATGATGTGTCTGTTAGAGGTGGGCGTTGTGACGATGTCCTGTATACTATAACTGCAACGTATCCAGTAACAATTTCTCAATTGATTTTCTGGAAAAAGACAATACATATCAATATTGCAATATAAACTTACATATATGTATTTTATCCTTATCGCCCACCCCTTGTGTTTGGTCCTTTCATTTGTACACCTCTGACAGCTTCACCGTCCTGTTGATGCTCAGACTCGTCTCAAAGTTTGTTAGGTGGTTCTTTAAGCCCAGTGGCAGCAATATGTTCACATACAAAGCAAGTGTGGAAATGAAGTTAAAGTTTCATGCACCTATTTGATATAGTGGCATAGAAGCAAATGTAAAGGAGGGCCTGTTTCTTCTCCAGGGGCGTGGTTTATATTTCTCTGGTTACACAGTGTATGTACATCTGCCAACCATAATGAACACCTGGAATTTGGAGGAAGATCATTAGACCTGTGAATGTTATTTAATAAGCAAAAACAGAGATAATTGCAACAGTGAATTGGCTGGTCTCTGTAGAGAATCAAACAGAGAGACACATCCACATAAGAATCGTCTTCACAAAAAATTCACAAAAATACACAATAAGCAAAGACGGAGAGGTATAAAAAAATAAATCCACACAACCAAGATGTAAGTTCACCAACATGTTTGATGGTTGATAGAAAAAGAAAATATATTCTGAAGTAACTGGTTTATGCCATTAGTCCTTGCTCTCTACTGATACACAGTGTTTCATAGTGTTCAGTGTTGACTTCATGTTTTGTTTCTTTATGCAGCTGACCCAGATAACCAGGACTGGCCAGTGCACATGGGAGAGCAAAAACATCTTGGCGGTGTCCTTTGCCCCCTTGGTCCAGCAGAGCAGAGCTGATGGAGAGAAGCCCGACACTGTCCAGCTGCGTAAGTTCTCCAGCCTCTGTCCTCAAAACAAATTAAAACAGAGCCTTTGTGTGTTATTATGCCTAACTGGTCTTGAAGTGTAAAGCAGGCAATATTTTAAAGTCAGACAGTACATTCAAAGTGATGTGATGAGACGTTTCCTACAGCAATATTTGCTTTGACATATGAAGCTCGCCCTGCAGCTGCTCCGTAGAGCCAGTTATTCCCCTTTCCTTGAAATACTGAGACACGGTTTTCTCTTTGACGGCCGCACTTGTTTATGCTGACCTAGTTGAAGGACTGGTGCAGCTGTATGGATTATTCTTATTTTTGTGGCGCATTGCCCTGAAGGACTGTGTCATCTCTCTTTGTCCTCAGCCCCGGTGACTGTCCGCAGCCTTCAGGATCTGTCTCGGATCTACATTCGCCGCACGCTGAGAAACCTGGCCAACGAAGACAGCCAGGGGAAGGGGACGGCGCAAAGAGTTCCCCAGAAGCGCAAACGCAGGCGTTGCCGACGGCGACGCATCAACACCTACGTTTTTGTAGGCAACCAGCTGATCCCCCAAATGGTGGAGAGTGAGGAGGAGGAGCACCCTGAGGAAGCACACACAGAAGTGGAGGAGGAGGAGGAAAGAGACATTGGCGACATTGAAATCCTCAAGCAAGTGAACGTGTTGAGAGACCAAATAATGGCTTTACCGCTGCCCGAGTCACTGAAAGCATACTTGCTGTATTACAGAGAGAAATGACTGATTCACTCGATGTCCACTCTTAATGGGTGCAGCGCCTGCTGAAATGCTTTTCTTCACCCTTTTCAGTACAAATGTAGCATTATTTCCATTAAATCTTGATGGCAAAACTATAACGGAAAGAGACGTCATAGATAATACTGGATAATAATGTTATGATTGTCATGAATTGTTAGTTTTTGTTGACATTTTCTTTTGATTTGTATATATAAAAAAAATAATGTATAAAGTATACTAAATGGACATAGTTTCAGAAACCCATTTTGAGATTCAGATTTTATCAGTGTCAGGATTTTCTGCAGAAATGTGCAGATTAAAAATTGTATTAAAAAAAACAAAGTTCTTACTATATTTGTTAAAATATGATCATGCTAAGATGAAGACTTTTATTGCGGCTTTTTTAGAAGCTTTAACTTACTATCAGTGTCTGGTGATTTGATGATGCTGAAAGGAGCAAAAAGACACTGAAAGGCAAATGAAGCCACATCCGCCCATTTTGAGGTCAAGAGTAAGACGACGTTGCATAATCATGAATGGGACACGTGTGTCATTACTCTTCTTGATATTTAGTTTTCGGTCAACGCGTTTTGTACCTTCCTATTACAAGAGATCATTGAGAGACTAGATTGGTTCATAATTTTTTCTACAGGGCACCTTTTAATGTAACTTTTTCTACAGGGTGCTTACATACTTGTGTTTTCTCACTTTGCATATGAGTAGCTGACATCCTACTTGATATGATAAGGTGTTGTAGGCCCTCTCCTCCCCATGGTTTGCTCTCCATTGTTGATGCAAATAGTATACTAGTTTAATCAATCATATCTGAGGTTTAGAATAATGATAAAACTGATGACCAGGGGGTCAGTGGTGGTGGTTCACATTTTCAGCTTTTTTTAGTGGGAACTGGTAAAGGGGGAGATGCTGATCAATAATGAGCACATGCATGAATATACTGTATATGTGTTGGGTGTTCCTGACTTTGCTTCACATCTTATGATTGGTCACTGGAGGTGATGTCCCAAGTGATCAAGAGACAAAAAATAAAAAGGATTTAAATATTAATCAATTAGATGGCCTTGAGACAAATCCCAAATTCTGTATAGGAGTGCATTTTTTTTTTTGTTTGTTTTTTTTATCGACAACAATGCAAATCAAAATCGCTGAGGATTTTGAAGCCTTTTGTATCCTGGACTGTAGAAGTGTCCAACAAAGCACCTTATCCTGCAGTCCTCAAGTGTAAAAGAAAAAAAGAAAAAAAAAGAAGAGGTGCCATTTTTTGGCGTAATTTGTATTGTGGACTGGACATCTTGTAATGTAACTCCTGTTTAATCAAAGTACAACTTGCTTGCAGAACTTCCCTGATAGTGATGGCTTTTAAGTGCCAACGTACCCCATCACATTAGGACTTCTGCGAGTTTTTCTGGCACAGTAAACTTGCCCAAAAACAGTGGTGTATTTCTACAAAAAAAACAAAAAAAACATTCCACAGTGGGAAAAAAAGAAAACCGCGCATCACTGATAGATGTCACACTTTTTTCTTCATGCTTTACGGTCTCAGACTTGGAAATTTCCTTCATCTTACTTTGAATGCATAATTTAGTATTCCAAAAGCTGAGTTGAATGTTGTTGATATGAATTCTATTCAATATAAAAGTGATTATATATGTATTGTTATCATATGATTCTGCATACAGGTTTAATTTGCATTTGGTTTGTTGTAGCGCCCTCTTGCTGTACTGTATCTTGACACTGGGAACTCCGTAGATCACAACTCCACTGCTGTCTGTTAAATAGATAAGATATATTAGTGCTATAGGTCTTCATTTTGTTCTGGTGTAATGAAAAATATTTTGTTTGAAAACGGGGGTGATTATTCTATTAGTAGTTTTTGTGTGTGAAGAGGTAACATTTATTTTCTGTAAGGTTTTCTTTTTTTTTTTTTACATTCATCGGAAAGCTTTGCAAGTAAGCAATAATGGAATAATTTCTCAGCTTATAATTACCAATAACAACATAGTCCCATTTGATTTGCGTAGTATCCATTAAAATCCACATGACCAATTACAGGCATGCAACAGTTTATATACCATTATCAAAAATGTAATTGCTAATTACAGAGCACATTAAGTATTGAAAGCAGGGGGACCTACAACCTCGACTCTCAGGTCACGCCTTGCACCAAAGTTAATGGGACTGCTGTGATTACATTTAATGTGGACGAGAGTCGGCTACACAAAAAATGGCACCCGGTGAAGACCAAGTCATAACCAGTTCTGTGCTTTTATATTAAGTTAATTTGTCAAGAGCCAAAACAGTTGTGTTACTGTTTTATCAGGCCTAGGTTGACTTCTCATAGTTTGTGCAGTTCATTTTGAAAATGTGTTGTTTCTCCGTAAATGTTTGGCACAAAAATAAAGGTCACAATCACATCACGCCTCTTCTAATCATTGTGACTGCTCTTTTTAGTGTTTAGCTCATTTGGTTTGACCAAGTGTGCCCAACGTGGTCAAGGAGTCAAATGAGTTGTCATTTCAAAGATATGACGTAGAGACAGTAGTAAAAGTGCCACTCTGGCATCCATGGGAAGCTTGTGATGACCTTTTTTTGATTTTGTCACTGCGGGCTTTTCTGACAAATTCATGGGTGATGCATTTGCTGTTTTAAAGCTCATGGGACTTTACAGTTTTACTTAGATGCAGGTACTTGACTGAGCTATTTTGAAAAACCCTTCATTTGTATTTAACTACACTTTAGCCAGGCTAGCTGTTTCCAGTCTTTGTGCTAAGCTAAGCTAATCATTTCCGAGCCGTAGCTTCATATTTACAGCACAAACATGACAGCGGTATCAATCTTCTCATCTAAGAAATATGAAAGTGTATTTCTCAAAATTTCAAACTACTCTTTTAAGTGTAGTCATGTATATTTTAAGCTGTACTACTTACATATCATTAAAAGTGCAAAACCAATATGTTGAAAATAGCACCATTTAAGTACAGAAATCACGACACACCTTTGAGTACAATACGAATACATTTTTCATGTACTTAGAATACTTTAATAGAATATTAAAATGTGATTCGAGTGCTCCTCATGACATAAAGTAGTAAACTGACCTTTATTATGTAAAATTGGTGGAATAGCCATGCATGAAAAATAAAACCGACCACGAGTGAGCCATGTTATAAAAGGTCTTATTTATTAATTTATTACACAGCATATTTGTTAATAAAACATCTGCAAAAAAAATAAAATAAACCTCACTCTCTAGATCCTGTCTTATAAGGGTATGCAACCGAGATAAATTTAAAGCACAACAGCATCACTCAGACTTTCTTTGCATAGACTGCACCACCAGTAGTGTCCCTCAGACACTCGTGTCAGCTTAACAGGCCCGCAGAGTACCGAGCACTTTACTGACCCCATTTAATTGGCTATCCTCTAGAGTTTACTTACCCATGGGCCTCTTCTGTTTTGGATTCTACTTTGTAAATGGAAGGTAAGAGCGTGACTAATTGCGCTAATTGACCTGAACTCTTTTTTTGAATATGATAGTTTAGTTGTCCCTCTGCTGCATTTATAAACAGTTTAAATACAGAGTGAAGTTTAAAGGGCATCCTCAAAAACCTTTGGAGGCCATAGACGCTACATATTTCTATTTTCCCCGCGGTGTGTTTTGTCATTGTCAATGAAAAGTTATCATATTTACAAGCTGAAGTAAAAAAAACGATAAAATATTCCAAAAATACACCATCGCTGATTTTATTCTTCTAGATTGGTCCATAGAGTAAATGATAAAGAGAGCACGAGGTTATGAGCTGTCTACCTAGTCGTCTCTGGTGCACATCAAATTAACAAATGCCATAATCCCTACAAGTAATCCCTCAAGTAATCGCTATAATTCATAATTCTTTGAGTTCATTTGAATGTCAGTGTTTATTTACAGAATCAAGAATCTATAAACATGATGGAAGGTGTTTCTAATCATGTTTAGAGTGCTATTGTCAGATTATGGTTGTGGATGGTTGGATGGTGAACCTGATTATTATTATTATGTGTCATTCTTCATCCAAACAATAAAAACTACACTTTCACACAGCCTTTCTATCCACTAATCCAGGAAATAGTTATATTCTGACCGCAACCTGTGGGTATACGTCATATACAGAGAAAAATAAATGAGGTTACTCAGTATACTCGTACACACACCCATCTAAAGCATTCATTTCATCCTGCAATGCTGCCAGCAAACTTCAGATTCAGAATCAGATTGATGTTGCCATTTAGCTTTTAGCTGGACTCTAATTACACTCCAGTGGAAAATATATTTTACTGCTAATTCAAGTATAAATGTAGGTAAAAGTTTTCACCTCAAGAACACACATAAAAATGGAAATATAGAAAGCGTCTTCATACTACGTCATCATATCCAGTGTCCAGACAAAATCCTTGCAGAAGTTCAAGTGATGTGGAACAAAAAGGCTAAAATCTGTGTGGTTTTAACTCTCCGAATCTCTAAATCTTTAATAAAATTACATAGAAAAGCAGACTACCCTGGGGAAAAGAACTGCATTTTTCTTTGTGATGTGTTGATTATAAGGACGTCTGAGGATCAAGAGAAGGACAAGTTCACTTAAAAACATTTTGAATCACACATTTAGTGTCCAGAGAAGTTTTTTGGGAAGTTTTTCAAAGTAGAGGTTGATGTTTAGGTCCACAATTATTCCAGAAATCCCAGAAATCTGAAACGGTATCAAGTATATCACTCCCAAGGAGGTCTTTTACTGCACCACTGTATACAGCTGTCCTCCATAATGTCAGAATTTGAACACTTCCCAGTTCCTCCTGTCCACCATTTCAGGCCACAGTCACGACTTAAGTGCAACGTTCTTTTTAGAAGGGGTCTGGGGGGGGCAGCGCTTGTCAAGTGGCGTATTTGAGTTTAGGTGTCTGTGAATTACATGAGATACTGGAAAGAGAAGGAAACCCAGTGGTCGTCGCGGTGCCTTGGCTCTCCACAAACATCGGGTCCAGGCAAGCAACTTTGGCAGCAAAAAAAGCGTGAATACAGTGAAGCACAGCGAAGAGGTTTGAGAACTCCAGCTCCTGAAGGAGAGAAAAAATAAATTAATACTCAAGTCATATGTAAGTAATTCATTTTCAACATTGTTGCTTCTTCTTGTTGAATAACCTTTTCCTTGACATGCAGCATTAAATGTCTCTCAAAGTAAATTACCTTTGCTTCAATAGATTTGGAGTCTTGATTTTGGAACAAAAACTTGATCTTGCTCTTTCCATCATCAGATGATCCTTTTAGTTGGGAGAACTTGTATCTCCACAGTACTGCCTGAAATGTAGAAAAGACAAATATTCAACTTTAAACAACTAAAATACAACTATAAATCTTTATTTACTGCAATCTAATTTGTGAATTCCTTCTTGTGTCACTATTTCATGAATAATTCATGTTAAAATCCACATGGATCCGGTGAGAAATGGGGCACGTCAGCAGATCAACCAGATACCAGTCGTTGGGAGATATAAACTTGTTATTTTTGCCATTGGGAAATTTAACAAGCCACAGCAATTTCACCTGAAATAGCAGAGCTTCAGTGATTCAATTAGTGTTGAACTGAATAAACAAAAGCTGCACAGTGAGCCAGACGACAGTCAGTTTGGAGACAGGCTCCTCAGGTCGACAGCTGGCCACGCTTTTCATATGAATATGTATCGGTACATTTACTGCAATACTGTGCTAACAGTTCCTGCCACTGTAATAATTACCGTAACACCAATCGGATTAATTATGGCATAAGAAATAATGTTTAACATGCCATGCACAGGAAATCTCACTGTGGTATTTTTTGAACTTGGCTATAAAAGATCTTTTCTAATCAGAGCAGATATTCATGAGGCTAACAGGAACAGGAGTGTCACCTCTCCAACTTTCCTCTAAAAGCCAATCTGTCTCTGCTCACCGTGACAGAGGTGATGATATCACCATCTCCCTCATGTCAATCACGAGCACTTAATATCATATCAGTACGGTGACTTACATGGAAAAAAGTTCTGTTCTGTTTCGTCGTTGGGTAACATTCTCATGAGACTCTGCGACTGCAAAACTCAGTTTTATTATTGTCAAAGTTACATTATTGTTGTGCTATACTACATTAGCCGCTATGCTAACATTTATCTTATATTTCTACTTCACTACAATTTATAAGGAGATATTGTACTTTTACTCAACTATATTTATGTGACTGCAGCAGATACAAGTTAGTTCACATAAAAAAAATATGACTTAATAAAACATACATTGCTATGGATTTAATCACCCAACAGTATAAATTAATTTTATTAGCTTCACTTTGACCAACTACAACAGTAAAGGCTTACACAATAATGCATCAGTAAAAATCTATTATTGTTATTATTATTTACACATGTGTCATAATTAACAGATTTCCCCTGAAATATTCGGTTATTACACTAATTTAAATCACGGTCAACCTCATGATATATTATTATGGCTACACTTTAATCCTTGTTTGGTTTGTTTTGTTTGTATTATGTTAAATTCTGTATGTCAGCCTGTTTTTCTTTGTCTGTTCTTGTGTATTTCATCTTTGTGTCTATCGCTGTATCTGTGAAGTTGCTACTGGTTCACTACTACATTATTATTATTATTAATGTCCTATATTATATATATTATATCTTCATTATTTGTTTTGAGTGTTTGATTTGTTCTAGATATTTGCTTTATTCACGTTAGGTTTCGATATCATATTTTCTTATGTTAGTTTTTTGTTTAGTTTACTTATTTTGTTTGGTATTTGTTTGGTTTATTTTGTTTTGTAAGAATTAGGCAGCAATATGGGCACCTCAGGTTTTATATATGTAGGCAGGTATAGGACCAGCATGCACCTGAGAGGGCCTATGTTTTTTTACCAGAGCAAGAGAGGCAGCAGGAGCCATGATTGCTTTGTTTGCTAAATATCTGAATGGACAATGGATTTCTTTTTGCCAGTATTCACTACACTTCTATGGAGCACAAGTGGCCTTTTGATCTCAGATTTTATTCAAAATTAATTTGGATTAAAGAAAAATAGCCATCAAGTAAAAATTTGAATGCTGGTCTTTTACTTGAAGTACTTTTCTAGTGTAGTATTGCTGCTTTTACTTGAGTAGAGGATCTCAATATTTCTTCCACCATAACAATAATGCAGTTTATAGCATGGGATGATTTGTAATTTCTGCCAATCACTCATGTGCATGTACTTTCCTACAAGTTACAGCCTGTTAATTCAGAACACTCTAAAGTCTAAATGTCTTCCTACCAGATGATGAACCCTCTGAGTCTGTACTGAGTGGCTCGCTTGCTCTGTGTAAAAGCATCAGTTGATGTATAAAAATGTCTTAATTTATTGAACAGACTTTACTACAGTAAGTGCTTTATCCATCATATCTATACCCAGCCAGGTGAGCTGGAGCCGGTCCTTACACCCCTGACAGGACGGCAATCTACAGCTACAGCAATCCAGAGTTGCCAGTTAACAACATGTCTTTGGACTGTCGGAGGAAACGACAGGTATGGCAAGAACATGCTAACTCTGCTCCCATATGAGCCATGGTGGAACTCACTGGGTCCTGAGCCAGCAGATCACAGCTCAACTTGTCGAACAGAGTTATATTTGTGCTGTTTCAGATTGAAACTAATTCTAACATGGTTTTTGAAATGTGTCAATAGCAGCTTTTAATTACAGAGTAATCCCACCCAGTGTATTGGGTTTATGCGTTTGCAGTGTACATATGGATTGTGTTTTGTGTATTTCTGTCTGTAAACAATATGCTGGCAACATTTTTATCGTCCTTGGGGGACATTGTTGCTTCACATTGCAGGAATTATGGCCAAAATCTTAGAGAACAATATGGCAGTGCTTGTGTCCTGCTCATCCACATAATGTGCACCAGTGGAGTAGTCTGCATGGCTCTTAGACTTGGGGAGAGGCCAAAATGATCTGCAGGCAGGAGTGAGAGGTTTGAGCTGGGGGGAAACCAGCCGTCAAAACAAATGTGTTCATACTCCCAAAATGCACACAGTGCAGAATAAGTTAGTGGCCAGAAAAAAAGGAGAAGGAAGGCTGAGGCATCATGATTAGTTTCATCACACTGCATACAATACAGTTGTCTGTAATCTCCCACTGAAAGGATCTCTTCTCCATATTTTTATTGATGATAACAGACTGTCCCACACTCACCTTTGAAGCTGCATCAAAGCACACAAAGCCCATGCTGAAGTCAACTGTAAGGCCCATAAGGTGGCTCTCCATGATACAGGCATACGTTTTGCACTACAGAATAGGAGAGAACAAGATGTTACCCACAAGAGCTGCACAAGGACAAGGACACGAAAGCCGAAAATGTCACACGAGCATTATCAATCTTTGTACTAAAACGACTGAGCTGGAACCGTGTGCTAGATTAAAATCATCACAATTCCCTGCACGTTGCCTACTGTTCAGGTGCGGACCTGTATCCTCTCCACCTCCAGGAAAGTGGCCATCTGAAAAGCCTTTTCCCAGATCAGCAGCTCGCACTCCAGTTCCACGCTGAAGAACATGTCCTCCCCGCTCTCCGTCTGGATGCTGAAGCAGTGCTTCCTCTTGTCCAGAAGGTCATTATCCTAAGATAAGACAGTACAGCTGCCATGCTGATCAGGTACAGATGGGCAGAGTGACGTGGAGATAAGACAAAGCAACAGCAATGCAGTTTCCTGAAGCTTTATTCACTCTGACGACAGAGTAAAGACCGCAGACTGTGGCTTTAAGAGCACTTGAATTATTTTATTCTATATCCTCAACACTTGCATGAAGGTAATGCATATACTGAACCACACAATGTTTCACCCTAATGTATCTTTTTATTGCCTTATGCAACCCAAGTAGCACAGTGTAATAGGTATGGCAGTGTAGGTCAGCTTGTATCTGATTTAATATGTCAATCTATATGAATTCAATTTGCCATAAGGACTTTTGAGATGATGAATCGCAAATAAATTATCACGATCAAATTCAAAAGTGACCTCGAACCTGCAGAGAAGGAACAATACAATCTGAACCTTGAGTGTCTCTGTGGGATTGAAGTAGAAACACATGAAATACATCAGTGAGTGCTTTTGTGTTTCCACAATGTAGCTAGTATCAGGGTTGCTTCTTCAAATGTTCAAGAGATGAAATAGAAACGGCGGCCTTACCTTTAAAATCTTGCACATTATCTCATACACAGTAAAGCTTTTCTCTGCTCTGGTCCAGTCCCATGTTGTCACCTGAAACATGTCACACACATTTTATGTTTAATTTGAAGAATGACTCTAATAAAGGAAAGGAAACAATAACTGTCCCTAAAAGTAAAACCGAGGCATACTTTTTTTTGTAGAGTTGACTCATTTGGAAATACTTTACCACTCCAAGTCTGCAGTCATTTTTGCAACTGTGGTTCTTTGATTTCACAAAGAAGTAAACAAAAGCAGGTTTCTCATTTCTAGCCGACGGCTGTGGATTTTGTCGGACATCTAGCTAGTAGCTTTTACCAGCTGTAGCTAGCTTGGACGAGCGATGCACTTTTTTATTTTACTTTTTGTATTTTTATACAGTATGATTCACTTTTACAATAGAAAAGGAGTTACTGGAGTGTAAACTGCCCCAAACCAAATGAAGGGCAGGGCAGAGCTTTTTATATATATATATATATATATATATATATATATATATATATAAAATATGATATACATGCATTTAACTACTTGATGTGAAGAAGACAACTAAATCTATAGGTTATTTTAGACCTTTATATCATTATTTATTTATTAGACAGCCAGGCTGCTTGGACTATTAAAATGTATGCATGATAGTGAAATTAAAAGAAAATCATGAAATGGACAAAGAATTGTGTTCCTAAAAATATAAGGAAAAATCATCTGATCCAATGTCCACAGGAAATAGCCGGTTCAGAATTTTAGAAAAATTGCTAGTTTTACACAAACTTCCTGCAAGTTCACTATTTAGGTTAATTGTACAGTTAATTGCTCTGGGCTTTTATTGTTTTTTATGCAATGAATATAATTAAATATACATAAAGATATTTCAAAAGAAGTAAGCTACTTTTTCCCCTTTTTTGTAATTATATGTGGGGTCATCAGTGTATATGCAATGTCAAATAGGGGTCCCTTAAGAAGGGAAAGGTTGGGAACCACTGCTTTAAACTATGACATACTGGCCCCTTGGCTCCCAAACAGTGAACAGATATTTTTCTGGCGTAGCTAACCTGTAACTCCACAATACGTTAGCTAATGACGTGTCCCTTTCCTTTGAAAGTAACGCTACTTCACTACCGTAGGTGGGAAGCTAGTTAGCCAGTCATGTAAACACATTGTTTAATGCATTCCTTACTATTTTGGCTCGTGTCTTTTGGTTTTGGAAAGATAATAAAGAGACACCACTCTCCACACTCCTTAGATATTTAAGATCGTAGTATTGCTCTTGCTACAGTCCCATGCACACCATGTGGAGAAATCCATTTCTGGCAGCCATTTCTGGTTATGCTTGCTAAGCTATGATTGGACAATCACTGTTCGAGACTTATTGATGAATGGCTGTTGAATTCAAAACTGTCATGTTGTCACTTGAGGGGAAATGTTCCTCATAGATAACTAGTCTTCAGTAATGACGAAGCTTGTCACATCGTCTGAACAAGCGGGCTCCTATATTCCACCATCCACTTACATTAGCATATTCCATTTATATCAGCATATTCAAGTTGAGCAGGCAATCCCAGTTATCTATCAATCCTTTCCCATCTCCAGCACCATCGACAGCTTATCCCTCTTGTCATAATCACTTAAGTGGCTGGCTGAATGTAAACAGATTTAATGATCATCATCAATCAAGAGGAAGATCAATGCAGCACAAATGATTATGAGTGAGCTCCTTCCTTCTTCTTTTTTTTTCAAACAGGAAAGCATTTTCTCCCTCAACAATACATTACCATCAAATGAAAAATCTCCCGTGCCGTTGAACGACATCAGTTCAAACACTAAAGTTTGATGGCTTAAAGAAGTTGGTATAAAACAATTAAGAAGTGAAAACTTACAGGAGGTGCTGAAAACTTGAAGAGTGAGGAACCCCTCAAAGCGAGGAACTTTGGTGAGTACATTCGGTCCTGAACGGAGTCCTGCTCCTTATCGTCGACCCAGCCCATGTAGATAATCTATCAAACAGTGAAAAACAGACATATGGACGTGAGGGATGTGGCATGTGATTGAGAAATTGTTTAATGGCCCTGAAAACCTATTTCCACAATCAGTTTCTTATTATGACCGGATCTATACCTAAAAGTATCAATAATACTGATAGTAAGTCTTGGTTTGAGTATCAATACCAGAATCAATACCAAAAAAAGTGCGTGGTCTCACATTAGATCAAGTTTTGGGCACATTTGCTTACATTGCAAAGGTCTCATCAAATGTGATCAAACAACACCCACAGAGTATCAAACTCTAAATAAATAATATATACGTTGTTTTTTTTTCTCCCCAAATTTTAACTTGGATTGTTGCTTATTTAGTCATGAATATTTGATTTTATTGAGAAATACTTGAAACAAGTTCTCAGCGGCTTTAAAGATTAACAATGCAGGTACGTCTGTTTTTGGTTTATCCAGCAGATTAAATACCTGACGAATCAAAGTACTTCATCACAATGATGCAATGATGCAAAATCATATAAAAATTCAAGATTATCATTCAGCACTCTGGCTCATTGATTTGTAACATTGCCCATAATGGTCTAATACACACAGAGGTACTAAAGATGTAGCAAAAGCAGTACAAGCGGTATGGAAAAGTCTTATTGTGTCACGGAATGTATCGTCATATTGCCAAACCCCTACATGAAGGCAAAAGGTACAAAATTAAGTATTCAGGAGTAAAAAAAGAGGTCAGACCAACAGGGAGAAGAAGAGAAAGGCAGCAAAGCGTCTACTGCAAATGTTCTGAGAGATGATTTTAGACATCAAGTGTATCTCACCATCAGTACTCATTAAAGTCAGAGTGATTGCAACACAAGTAAAATGTTTGCTTGCTTTTCTGTTTGGAGTTTTCTTTTTTTTTTTCGATGGATGGCAAAACAACCCAGTGAAAGATTCGGGACAAGCAGTCGCGTCTCATGCCATTTAATTTCTTGAGTGACTTGTCAAGTGAATTCACACGTTTTTTGTGAGGCAGGAGGCAAAATAAATAAGTAACAAAAAAAGGGAACGCCACCGTCGCATTTACTCGTGTTTAGACTGAAAGATGACTGACTGAAGGCACTTAAGCTGTTTTCTGATCATTTCTCAGTGGATGGACTTTAATGATGCAAACATTCTCCATGTGTTGCAATAGCTGGCAAGAGGAGGCTGCGTCCTTTCTCTGACTGACTGACCTGGTTAGATTTACTTCTTGATTTTTTAAGACGGGGATAAGATACACAAATTTAAACTCAGTCAAAGCAACAAAGAAAATCCAAACAAGCGGCAGGAGCCTGAAAAACATCTTACCTGCTGGTTAACGGGAAAATTTCGGTTAATCTTCTTCACCTGTTAAATTGGAAAAGAACATCAATAACTCGTTAAAATATCTCCTGCTAACAATCGCACACTAATTACTGGTTGAGTTCAGAATAGCTGTGGGACCCCGTAGGGACTCACAATCTGTCTAAGAACAAATAAACTATGAGACACAGTATCCTCACTAACATGTTAACCACAGCACTGAAGGAATAGAGCTACTTCATTTATTCAATGCATGCAAATTACAAAATGAGAGAGATAGAGTCATTTCCACCAGGACCCGAGGCTCTTCCTAAAAAAAATCCATTTAAAAAAATCCATTCTGTCTGTGATAATAAAAGCAGGGGGGAAACTACTGAGAGAGCAGTCAGGCTTTAAATTAAAACATTCTGCTCACATCACAGGTATCACTCTTTCCTAATCCACACTATAGTATCAATATAACTCTTTCTTAGCAGCAAGAACACCAAATTAAGCCGTCCCAGACCCGATCCCCGTCCTCCTATAGAGGCGAGAACAAGTCACAGCTGGGGTTTTTTAAATGTTGCCCAAGTTTGTGCCGAGGGAGGAAACAAGATGTTTTGTTTTTTTCAGTGGAGGGACTGAAAGGAAACGAGCCAGATAACTGTCAAGATGTGAGCCGGGTTTGGATATACGGCAGCAGTGACAGCGGGTTTGTTCAGATTCAGCTGTGGGTTGTTGTGACCAAGCACAGTGACTGCAGGTCTAACGCACCTCTGACACATATCAGGAAAAAGGCTGTGGGGGTCCAGCATGTCATGAATCTCTCACTCTATTCACAAATACATACAGGTGAACTTTCAGAAAGTACCTAAAATTAACGAGTAGCACTTACTTCACAAGTGCTGTACTTAAGTTGAATTTTAGGTGCTGGTACTTTCTGTATTGAGAGACTTTATATTTCTAATCCTCAGAATTTCAGAGAAATATTGCATTTTATTCCACCACATAAGTGTGACAGCTGCAGTTACTGTACTCTATATAATAATATATAACACCATACTCTACTGCAGTTAACTCCTGTACTGTTTTATCATATCTGCTACTGTCTGAGCAGTTTCTGTAAAAATGTTTATTTTATTTCACTATTTTTTATTTTATGGTACACGGGGCATCTTTGCCACAACAATTAATTATCATCAGTTCTTATCTTATACAAGTTACTAATTAAGCTGCAGATTAACATTTTACATTTGTGGAGTGCAGAGAGCTGAGTGGATTCCCTCCTCCATCATCGCTCAGAGAACTGGAGGCGTTTTTTTCCTGATGAATGGTGCAATGTTTTATTAAACAGCTCAGTCCGATTGTGTGACAGCTTTCCAAGAAGGACTGAAGCTGCTCTGCAAGCAAAGGGTGACCCTATACTTTATTACGTCCTTGATATTCATGTATTTTTAGGTGTTGTTTGTTTGGGAGCTATTTTTGTCCACTTGTGCATCTCATTTGCAAGGTTTCCCGTTTAATAAGTGGGGGCCATGAATTTACATTTTTCAGAAAGGTCTATATTAATATTTAAGCCCCTCAAATACATGCTCTAGCTTTACAGTGTATTGTTTTTTTTAAGGTTTTAGTGGTTCTCCTTAGCACGATAAATTAATCAATAAATCACATCAAGTCAAAACTTCAGTTTTTGACCAAATACCTGCAAAACTAATGACATTCCCATCAGCCTTAGCTGTACTTTGTGTTTAGTGCTAATTATCAAATGATAGCATCCTAACACGCTACACTAAGATGGTGAACATGGTAAACATTACACCTGCTAAACATCAGCATTCAGCATTGTGAGCATGTTAGCATGTTGGCATTAGAATTTAGCTCAAAGCAACACAAAGTACAGCCTCACAGAGCTGCTAGCATGGCTTGAATTAGAATTTAATTTAATTTAGAAGTTTTAATTCACTTTCTGTTACTGGAAGCACATTCTGAAGTGTGTCAGTGAGGTGGTAATATATTCAGGTGGCGATAACCGATCTTTCTTCTTTGAAAAGAATCCAGGTAATTGTCTGAAAAATATTGAAACTTATTAATAATTGACATAAGTGATGGACAATGATCCATTCTGCAGAAATTGGCGTATTATACATCCTTCTAGGTAACACACCTCAGTAAATGTCAGGGCCAGAGTGAGAAATTAACCCTCGATTGTTGAGGCCAGTCTGGCAGTGAGTGATCAGTGTTATGTTTAGTACGTCCCTCACTTAGTCCACTCCAATTAACCAGAGCTTCATTATTCCCCGAAGAGTCTCTCTCTCTCTCTCACACACACACACACACACACACACACACACACACACACACACACACACAGCTAAGCCAGTGGACACATGATAATTACAAATTCCTGTTTTTCACTGCTGCTCGCTCCATGTCGTACGAATGTCATGTGGCGAGCCAACACCACTGTCTGGTTTGACAGGCTCTCTAGAAATGTAACTTACAGTTTACTGGAAATGCACCTAAATATGTTATAAATAAATGTGTCCAAACGAGTATGAGGCATTGGAGCTTGTTAGCAGTATTTGTATTTGAATCCCCCTGCTGAGCACCATCGCCCATTTGGAAACACAGAAACAAACTGCAAAAATATGCCCACAATAAGAGAAAGAACATAGCATTGTTATTTCTTTGTTTCTCGCTGCCTCTTGCTATCATTATTGCATAATGTGTTGTGGTGAATTATAGATAATAAGTGCATGGGTTTAGCTGGGGGGGAGTAAGTGTAGTACAGTGCAATTGCTGTTATTGTGACCTCAGGCTCTTAGAAATAAGTGTGTACTTTACTCATAGTGCGAAAAGGCATTAGTATGTGTCAACTTAATGCCATGACATTTGCAAAGGGGCTGTTAGATGATCCACAAATGGAAAGTCTGTTGCATTAACACCTAACTCAATATCTTATTGGTTTACATGGGGGACCTGCGAGAGGCAACAAAGCTGACAAGTGTTAGTTTCATACTCACATTGTGCTTGGTGAGACTGGAAATGTTGTTCGCTATTGCCTGAAGCCAGTCCAAGCAGTCTTCAGCTGTGGGAAACTGTATAACTCCGCTGCAGACTCCGTCCACAGCTATGACCTGGAAAGCATTTTTCCTGAAAGAATTGAGAGGGAAAAACTAAAGATGATTCAGCATTTTTTCAGGCCATGAACTAAAACGTACAGTACATACAGATTGGTTTACAACGTTCAAGGACGCAATTAGTTTCCATTTATATCAGGAGGGGATGAGAAACAACTTGCAAAGACCGTAAACTTTAGAATTTAAAAAGTTAGATTATCATAAGCCATTATTCCATTTCATCCCAACATGTAAAACTCTTTGAAAACTTTGCCTTTCCTCCGGGAAAATTCACACTTAACACTTCTTGTCAACATCTCAGTAAAAAAGTCGTATTTCACAAAACTCTTCCTTTAAAGCTGCAATAACTGATTTTTTTGGCCACTTGGGGGCAGCGGAAGCAAGTTGGGAACACAACATTGACATATCATCAGCTTTTAAGTTGATATGGGGAACTTGTTAGCAAACAGTTGCCTATTTCAACATCCACCAGTTGCAGAGCAACATTATCATTCATCCTATTTGTCATTTGTCCAATAATTACTTTGTGTTTGGTTTCTAACAACTCCTGAGGGAAATATCTGGCTCTGAGCTGCTAAATGCTCCACTATGTTCACCAGCTAGTCGCTAACTGTGTCTTCACATTGTCATTTGATAAATTATTATATAAATGTCGATTACAGCCGCTTTAAATGTACCAAAACAGTGACTACTCACAATATCAGAACAAAAATAAATAAAAAATAAAGCGTACCTCATTTTTACCTTTTGCAAGCTTGAAGTAACAAAGTATATGAAGTTCATCTTCATTCTGTCATAAAATAAACTGAACCCATTTCCCACTACATGGTTAATCGATCTAAAAACTTTTCAGTTAATGAACTAAAAACAAGCAGGTGTGGTCCTTTAAGAGTCAGCAAAGTAGAAATCTATTTGTTGACAGCTTAATGGTTTATTATGTCAAGCACCCTCTTTGTCCTACAGCAGATTGAACTGTATTGCTTATTTAATTGTATTTAAAGGGATATATTAAATAGCAGAATAAAAGAATATTTTTACAAATGAAGGACGGCAGTCTGCTCCACTTGAGCACTGAAGAAGTAAGATATCTTAGCACTACCGTCTTGTAGAGCCTTATAGGGAGATACCAGCTCTGCAAGCGAGAACAGACACCTCTGATCCTTCAAGATGAAATCCCGCATCTCACCTGCAGACGTCAGAGCCCGGGATGTATTGCGACAGGCGTGAGTGGAGCAGTGGAATAAGGCGCAGGTCCACCCATCTCTTCTCCCAGCGAAGCCCCGGGGACGTGGGCCAGGACGAGCAGGACAGCGTGTCCTGCAGAAGTGTGAAGCACAATTTAGAAGAGCTTGTCTTTTTCCCACCTCACACATTTCAAGCAGTTGACATGTCAAGAGCCAGAGTCCTGCTGCTGCTATTGTTGCTGCAGGTGCACAGGAAGGCCGAGCGAGCGCGAGCTGCACAAGAAAGCTGATTCACTCTCCTCAAAAGATAAAGATAGAGCATCCCCGTTATCAGCGAGCACTGACAGTTGCATGGAAACTTTCTGGCAGCGGGAAGGGCTGCTGCATGGTTACAGAGGGACAGTTATAGAATCGGTCAGTCAAAGGAGAGGCTGATGAAAAAAGTACCGTGTTGTTAGGATGGTAGTTCAAGTGCAGGCCACTATCACACAGAGGAGAGGAGGTCCCGCTACTCTGGTCGCTGGGGATACCTGAAAGTACAGCAGGGACACGCAAAAAAAAAGCCAATAAAGCCTCCAATCTCAGAGCAACACCTCCATCTATTTCAAGGTTTCCAACTGCAGTGAATCACTGCTATCAACAAAAGTGTGTTACTTTGTTCTCCTTCAATGTAGGCTCCTGCTCTGTGCCAATTTGTATTCAGTTGACTGGTTGGATGGCCAGTCAACCTGGCCTATATACGCGTATGATAGGATTTTATAAAAGCTTTCATGTCTGATGACGGGCTGAAGCTTTCCCATACAAAAAGCAATCAATTGCACCACAATGAGCAATGTCAATTCTCTCAGTTTAGTCTTTAGCATCTTTTGTGAAGCTTGATATGCGTCCTTTCCTCTTTTTCTCTCCTCTCTTTTCCAAAAAGGCTTCTTAATTTAGTGCTTGTCAAGATGAGCAGGTCCAAAAAGCGAAGAAACCAAATTTATATTTCTTTTTTTTTACTCAAAGTGGCTCTTCATGCTCGAGTTTATTGTCACCAGGACAACCAATCCTTGACAGAAAATAACACCAGCTATAAATAGTCTTGGTTAATTATTTTGCACTGCAGTAATGGTGATTATATACTTTAGTTTAAGAGTGCGTGAAGAGGTTTCTTACATGTGCAGTCCTCACACAGGGGCAGTTTCAGAAAGGCTGGAGTCTTCTTAAGGAAAGAGACAGTAAGAGTCACTTCTTCACCTGCATTTCTCAAAACCTGGACCTGGAAAAGAATATTTTTATTGCAGGAGCTGTAAACTGTGAGGTTTTCTTCTGGTTGCTTGCTGTGATGAAACATGGTGTGCTAATGTCTAACTAAGAATGGAAAGCCAAGATAAGACGTTTACACAGACTCAAAGTTATGCTCCTTACACACATATTTCTCGCAGTTACATTTTAAAAAAGGATGAAACAGAAGCAACTGGCTTTGCATGTCAAAAAGATACAAATCATAAAGTGAGACAAGATAAGCAGTTGAAGAGCTGTAAGAAAATGTGAGATATGAGTTGACAGCTTACCACTTCCTCGTGGCGATAACTTCTAACGTTTATTCCATTTATCTAGAAACAACAGTAACAGGGTTACCTAAATAATACTGCTGGCATCATATCACTGGAGCGCTATCTTCAAAATGATTAATGAGGCAAGTATAATAACTGTTATGGCATCTGTGCTGAAAACTGTAAACAAGGGCGTCACATCCACAGTTGCCATGAATACAGAACATCTTTGGCTGGCTAGTTTTTTGCTGAAATACATGTAACAAATGAAAGACTTGGGATGTGACATTCACCTACAGGGATGCATAATTATTCAACACAGTTCTGTGGGCAGGTGGAACATAAGCTATTAAAGTATGTGTTATTTTAGAGCAGGCAGAGATGTGTAAACAGGCATTAATGTGAGTTTTCACCTGAAGGATGCCGTCTCCGATGAATAGCAGCCCAGAGAGTTCAGCTGGAAACAAAAAAATCACCTCAGTAAAAACAAACTAGAGGAGGAAAAATGGAAGGGGTTGTAAAATCTTTCCCAAAAAAAAAACACAATATACCTTTTTGTTCTTTTGATATTTTTGATATCACAACAGGGATTTTATGCTCTGCTCCACCCTGAGGAGACAAATTAAATTGAATTACAAAGGTACAAAGACACTCGAAAGCAACTAAATTTTCAGTTAATCCCTCAGCTAACGCTGTTACTGCAGTTTGACAAGAAATTGATCGATAACACTTCATTTAAAGTAGTTGGGACGAGCAGCCTAATCAGCTGGGATCTAAATTACCTTGATGCTCAGGCCAAAGCCTCCAATTGTTTGCCTCCTGATCGTTACAGTCCTCTCCTGGAAGAGATGCAAGAAGAACCAAGAAATTAGTTCAAACTGATGCTGAACCTGAGGGAGCTCTTACAACACAACAAGAGGGACAGACTGCTTTGGTCAGAACTAAGATTTAAGCATGATAGAATTATAATAATGTTGATAAAATGATGCTAATAGTTATACATGCTTATTTGTTTCTGTATGGTGCATTTAAGTATCAATGTAGCTTATTTGTCCAACAATAGTTGTACATAGGAAGCAGTGATAATTCGATATTATCATTTTTACACATTTTGGGAATAACGCTTAATCACTTTCTACGCGAGAGTAACATGAGAAGATACCACTCTCCTGTCTAAGCATTAAATATGAAGGAGGAAAATATGAAGCTGTTTCCCCCTGTTTCCAGTCTTTATGTTAAGCTAGGCTGATCACCTCCTGGCTCAAGCTCAGCGCACAGACTTTCCAAAATACTTAACCTTAATAAAAGTTTTTGTTTCACATAATACAAGTGGAATACAGTTCATTGTTTATAACATAAGTTTGATCAATTTGTTTTGAATAAATATGCAATATCATAATATAAACTGGAAAATACCTTTATTTATTGAATGATAATAATAACAACAGCTATAAAGCACAATGATGTTATCAGTCACTCCACTGATGAAAAACATTACCACTAACATTATTTATATCCATTTAAAACTATGTGAGACAGCATTTCGAAATTTTTTTGACAAACTATTGGTGGGTAAATGTAAAATGACAAATTAAGGGTTGTCTATTGCACACCTGGTAGACAGGTGCGAAGGGAAATTAAATCATGCAAAAGTCAGCACAGTTTAATGAAAATGCAATGTTTCGGTCTGTAAAATGAACATCTTCATTTTAGAGTTTGGATATGAAATTTGGACCTGTTGTTGTCCAGTGCTCCTCCCCTATTTGAACCTCGCTTATTCATAAAAATCACTTTTCTTTGCATTGGCCATCCTGTTTTTTTTATATTTTCTCTTGAATTCTATGGATCTTGAGATATGTTTGTCTTGTTTGTCTTTGATTATGTAATTGTCTCATGTGTTGATGATTTGACCCCTTTTTCCCTATTGGTTGCTGCAGCCTGTGGCTCTAGTATAAAGATGCTGTTGTTTCATATTGTTTCATATTACAAATGTGATGCCTGTCAATACATTTAGTGCTGACAGTGTGCAAGAATTCAACTTAAATTGGTCACCAAGGCTAAAACCAGGACTTCCTGACATGCTAAGGTTTTATTAGCATACCCATGTCTTCACCCTTTCCGCTGATTAGTAATCATGTTTCAGAGGACACAAGCGCTTCCTCCATTTGTCTTTCAAATTTTATATCCCGCAAAAATGTTGTTAAATGAATAATTCCTTTTTGCGAAAGGTCATGGACTCAAGCCTCAGTGGAGTTTTTTTTTTATGAGAAACAATGAATTTATTAATGTGAAGAATAAGTTGTCAGACGTAATGACAAGTGTGGCTTAACGATTACACTCTATACACCATGATCAAGTAGGTGAATCGCTATTTAATAGCTAGATTTGATTTATGAGGAATAGATTAACTGATGTAGATTTGTCATTAATGCAGGCAGAGACTGAGTGTTCTCAGTATCTTTGTGCTGTAACCTTCATTTATTGTGCAGTGTATGTTACTAATTTCAATGTATGAGCATGTGAAGCGTGGCATATCAGCGTTCAGTAATTGTGAGACTTACTGGACTACTTACACTTGAATAAAAAGGCTCTCCCGACACGCAGATGACATCTTGTTCTTGAATTGTCAGAATATCTTTGGCCAAGTGTAGTCGAATATTAAACGGCTCTTCATTACCTTCTTGCATCAAATAAATCCCAGTCTTTGTCTGCAAACAGTCAGAAAGTTAAAACCATTCATCATCCGTCTATGACTAAATTAACTGGCCATGAAATGAAATGTCATTGAGAATACTCGTTGCAGGATGAACATTAGAATACAGAGTTTTGACTTTGTCTGTTATTTTATTTTATTTTTCTTTCCTTGTTAATGCTAATGTTGGGACCGATATTATTCAGCGCTCAGCGAGTAATAAACACACATTTAGACAACAAAAAACAGAAGACAACTGTTTACAGTTTGAAATAATGAGCAGACTCTCTAAGAAGCAGTTCTTTATGAGTTGTGATAACATTTTGTGCCCTCTGTTTGCTTTGTATACATCCACACTGATCTCATTTACTTGTGAGGTGTAAGGCTGATGATGACGACAAATTAAGAACCTGTGAAATTAAGTGGCTGGAACCAAGCTCAACCTCTACATTTGAATTTTCCCTGTGTGAGGACTGTGTCTGTTTCCAATGATCCATTTAAAACATGCTAATCCGCATAAATTTGCATTCTGCATATCCTTCCTCCTCTCTGGCTAATTGTGATGCCTGCCCTGTCCTTGACTTAAAAAGGTCTAAATAAAAGAAGCACCTTCACCTGACAAGACTGCTAATAGAGAGAAGCCACCAGTGTCAGCATCCTTGTCACCCGGGATATGCCGCTCATCAGTTAACAAGACAAGTCGGTTGCATGGTTGCTATTCTCAGAGAGGGTATCTCGACTGCAGGTCAAACCTGAATCACAGTAAGTTTATGGAGCGTATTATCTATCACCCGTAATGAGGAATGTGAAGAAATGAGCCTCTGCCTGCAGCTGCAGCATGAGAAATGAAATGAGGGACGCATTAATTCACATTATTTGAAGTAACGTCTGTGTGCGAGAGTCATTAGCCGAGCAAAATGAGGGCAGTAGTGCCATAACTTCAGTTAGCTGGGTCAGACAGCCTCTCACATGGTGAAGCGTTGACCTGTTGAAAGCTTGCATTGTACATAATTAGCCTTATCACTGACCCTGTTTTAGGTTTCTCTATTACTCTCCCCTTCATTATTATTATCTACGTCGTCTCTGATCTAACTATTGACACAGCAGACAACACCAGATATGCAACAAGGACATCTCTTCCTAACCCAGGGGTGTAGTAGTGAGGAGAGAGGTGGAACTAAGTACCAAGTGCCCCAACATGGAGAGGCCCCCCCAAAAAGCCTAGTATTAAAAGTTTGTTTTTATCTGCAATTTTAAGTTATTGACTTCATATGTAAACTATTACTCTTGGCTGACTAAAAAGTTTGGCAGACAAAACAATATTAGACCTCCCCCTGTAAGAAAGTACTCATGGTTTAGTCCACTCCTGTGGTGGGTTCGACAAAAGTGAGAAGTTTGCCTTCAAGGCTTCTTTAGGAAGCCTTTCTGCCAGAAAGCGCATTGGAAGTCAGGTGACGTAGTATAAAGAGCAACAAAGTCTATGATGGGAGAAGGTTGTGGTGGATGAATGGTTCAAACACAAGACTTTCCTCCAGGAGTTTAAGGTTCAGTTCTGGGCCAATTTTGACAATTGTGACTTATTTTCAGTTTTCAGTCGCAGTTTGGTTAGGTTTAAGCAACAAAACTACTTGGTTAGGTTTAGGAAACAATCATGGTTAGGGTTAAAATAATAAGTCAACGTTGAACTACTACTTTTAGTTCTTAAACCTAACCAAACTGCGAATGTTTCACAACCTTAACCACGTGACTCTTCAAGAAGACAAACTTCTCCTACGTGCACAAAGCACATCTCCAGATGCTATAATTGTGCTGGTGTTTTCAAGCAGTCATGTCATTTCTCTTAAAAATAAAGTAAAATCAGGCCACCAAAAGAAAAAAAGAAAAAGTCAGGAGGGAGAAAGAAAACAATCAGAGGGAAAGCCACTTGTCAGCAGTGTTTCAGAATGGCTCAATATCGGTATGTTACATGGCTAGAGAATATAAATGAACAGTTAGCTTGCTGATAAATTAAGCAGCACCGGCCTCAGTTTGAGAAACAGCCACAAAGAGCGGATCAACTGCAGGTCCATCATCACCATCGTCTCATGGTACTGAGGATGTGAGCTCATAAAGCGGCTACTATAAGTCGTTTACTGTAGTTTACACTGAAAGATGCAACATAAACACTAAGGAGTCTTTTCTATTGTGTGTGCTGATTTAGTTATTTGTACAGGTGTAGCAATGGATATGTTGAAAGGGGCCTCAGGGGGCCCATTGAGGCTGCATATGTACGCCGCTGTTTCTGCCACATACTCTCAGGCACTTGAAAATGCCAAGGCTGTTTCTATAATCATAGTCAATTCACTGTCAAAATGCTGCATTGATTGAATACTACCAACCTCTTCATTTGAAGTCTTGAAATCCATGTGCTACAACGCAGTGAGGGATACTGCAATGGAGAAAAAACGAGATTGAGTTAGACTGCGTAATGACACGACCGCAAAACCGTACAGCCGATTTAAACTAGCATTGTTAGCAGGATGCCTGCTTTCATCATAGTTCTGCCTTTTCAGAACAGAACAATGGAGAGAAATAGAAAAAATCCCCACTGAGCAATCTCGGGAGAAGACTGGAGACCATTAAGCGGTGGTGAATAATTCATTAGCAAAGGTGAGAGCCCAGGTATCCTAATAAATGTTTCAATATCGAATCCAGTGCTCCCAGAAATGAACTGTGCGTTACCATATCTGACGCCTTGTCAGAGAGAGAATAAAACTGAGCCACAGTAAAGGTAACACAACCTGAGTGGTATTGTGCCAATAAATACCACCATACCATAGGTGACCTGCTCTCTACAGACAGACACTCAAGCAATCTTGAGGAATGTAATGCGAGAGCCTCATTTACATAAACCAGTTCCACTCAGTTTTAATCAGACGTGACTGCCACTTGACTCGACAAAACGAATACAGAACAAAAATGGCTCACACTTGAATTATAGAACCTGTGCTGCAGAGGGAGTCGGAGGCTTACCTCAATAGAAAGGCCCCCAGCTCTTTGTGTGATGAGATCTAGCCATCGAGCAGCGAGTTGATCCCTGATCTGAGCCGTAGCAGTGGGCCTTCCCGAATCATGGCTGTCAGACTTGGGTGGTGGGAGAGCAATGCTGTCACCTCTCCCGGCTGGCTGTAGGTGTGTTGCAGGATTATTCCCGGTGGGGCTGATGATGAAGAGCAGAATGAGGCTATCGTGTGGTGGAGGTTTCACTCCCTGATCGGTGGCTGTGCTGCAGTAACAGGAGGAGGATGTGGTTAAAGTATCACTCAAATGCTAAACCAACTCGCAGGTGAGGAGCTGCTGTTCAACATGAGAGCTGGAACTGACAATGAAACGAAATTTAAGTCTTCAAATTCAAAAAACAGAGCTGAGATGTAATCTACAGTTGCAGGCAACACAGATGTGAAGTGTGATGTCAATATATCTACTGCGTGTATGTGGGATGTTGAATCAGGCGCAATTTCATAGCTTTATTTACCAAATAAGCACCTGTATAGAAAAAATGAGATTCAGAGGCAAAATCAACCATGAATCCTATCCCTCAGCCTATGATGAAGGACCCTCACTGGTAAAAAACTGTGGATTCATGTGCACAAATGCCAAAATGCAATTAACTCATATTCTTCCATTTTCTTGGATCTTTGAATGCCAAGCGCAAATGACTCGTTCAAAGTGTTTATTAAGTTCCAGTCGCACACCCTTGAGAAATCCCCCTCGTTAGTGCACATTGTTGGCTCGGTGCCACCTTTTTGTTGTGCTGCAGTGTTGTCACTATGATCATTGTTATACAGGATTTAAGACACTTACAGTATATACATTATATTACATTACATTGCAAGCATAAATCATTGATTCGCGATCATACAGTAAGAGTAGCCTTGATGAAACTTGCAAATGTATTTGTTAAAGCATGTAAAAGAAAAATATTGTCCATTCAAAATTCTTAAGTAAAATGTCGCTTTTTTACTTAAATGTTGTTTTTGTTTAGCTTGGTTTTGGTTAGCATTTTAATATGTTTAGGTTATCCAACTCTTGAACTGCATCCATTGCCACTTAGGTATAGGTATAATATAAGTTGTATTTATTAGAGATGTTTTCATAGTGGTATCATATATATATATATACTGAGTTCCACAGTTTTATTGACTTTAGAAATTCAATTTGACCTCCAAGATCACAGTCTTTGTCTTCATCCGGCCCCTACAGTCGACGAGCCAGCTCTGTAAAATCCTCAGACGCCAGCACGTCTGTGAGAACGCAAAGATTAAACAGGCCGAACCTTTTGTGCCTTTTTAAGTCGAGTCAGCGCAACTCCTTTTACAACCACGCCATCAGATATTTTCAGACCGACCAATTTGCCAAGCAATGTTTCTCAAATAATGCTCTTGTCTTTGACACAATGGCAGGAAGCGGAGAGAGAGGAGCAGAGTTAGATTGCCTGGATGATGTGGAGATAGTGACGTGACATCTCCATCTCTTAGACCTGAGGACAGCTGTGGCCGTACACGATGATGAATGGCCGTTTGTGCGCGCAGGTGGAGCAGCTGCCTGCAGAGTGCTCCAGCAAATGTGGTTTTACAACACGAAAAAAAGAATTTGAGATGGTTTCCACTTACTGTATGTTCGCTCGTTCTGCGACCTGGAACATACGGTGCCTGGGAGTGCAGCTTTTTAATTTGGCGAGTGATGATAGCGGATATTATCTTACTCAAATATTATGGCGTCCCAAAAGAGTCCTGCTCAACAGCGTTATGCTGACAAAATTTCACAGGATCTGCACAGCTCATGTTAGAAAACTTAATGAAATTTCTGTTGGAAGCTGCCAGCCTCCTCTGTTGTTAGACATGTACACCTTCCTGTTTCTAGTCTGAATCTTTTAAACACAGTCTTCCATCTTTAGAAAACAAATGAGAATACTTATTTATTTTGTACTTATTTTTATCTTGAAAGGAAAACACTCCCCCAAAAAGTTATTTCTTGACCAATTCTGACATTTTTTACCTTTAAAGACATTAACATTTTTAGGCCCCTTTTCTTTCATATTTGGACATTATTCAGTGATGAGGACGTGTAGATTTGCCAAAATCTAGAAGGGATGCTGAATTGTGAGGCAGATCTTGTGGGTTTGTACTCTTCCCACTCTTGCTTGTTATTTATTGTTAAAGTTGCTGGTTTCTTTAAATTTGTTTTGAAAATAAACTTGTGTTGTGTTGTGGAAATGTCACCAAGATGTATGTTGGCTTCTTTATGTCTCAAACTTGAGATCTGTAGCTGCCTTATGTGGGTTTTTTTTGTTTGTTTTAGGTGGGTGTATAATAGGTGATGGAAGTTTTAATCTAAGTGCAGGTGCAGTAATGTGTTTCGATTTTGTATCTCTGGAGTATGAAATATGTCCTTTTCATAGAAAATTAGTGTCAACAAAACCATGGGAAGCATAAGGAACGTTTTTACTATTCCTCACTTGGTTTTAGGGCTGCGGCTAACAGTTACTTTCATTATTGATTATTCTGCAGATGATTTTCTCTATTCATCGGTTGAGGGTGTGATCTATAAAATGTCAGAAAATAGTGAAAAATGGATCACATATTCCCAGAGGTGGAAGATGCCATGTACAGATTGCTTGTTTTGTCTGGCCAATACTCAAAAGCAGTTCAAAGATATTTAATTCACTATCATAGAAGATTACGAAAACAAGCTAATATTTACATTTTAGAAGCTGGAACCAGTTTCTTTTTGCAATCATAGAGCTGCAACTAATGATTATTTTCATATGGCTCATTAATCGTTGGAGGAAAAAACTGTCCAAAACCCTAAAATATTACATTTATAGTGATATCAACCAGAGAAAAGCAGCAAATCCTCACATTTGAGAAGCTGGATAATGTTTCAGCTCCACACGGTTTTAATCTACAGAGTAGTGTTTAAACTCGTGAGGTGTGCACGCTCCTCTTCACCTGACAATTCGTGACACATTAATAAACTCAACCCTCAGTCAGTGAACAGCTCGTGTCAAAAGGCAGCTGTTGTGTATTTACAGAGCACATCCTGTATTCAACAGGGCCACGTTTTGTGTGCCACTAGAGGTGCTACTTCTCCTTCCTTTTCTTTCACGCCAGATAGAAAGAGTATCTCATCGTGTTTTCAATTCTTTTAGAGCATTTGTCAAAAGATACGTCTTTCATTACCCCGTAAGTCAATACCTGAGGCCCCGGTAACAGCCAGCGGCGCTCGTCATGCCAGATGCTCGTGAATGATAGGCGGAGGAGTAAATTAGTGATGGACACATTTATAGACTGAGCTCTTGACCTTCCTGACTATGATGTATGCCTTTTGGCAACAAGGGAGCCACCGGATATCAGGTGGGTGCCAACTTAAATCAGCGAGAATCATTTCACAAACTGGTTTCCTGTTATATGACTGGATATCAGGCAGCAGAAATAGACATACGCAGGATAATAAACTATAGCTGGAAGGAACTGATCCTGCAGCGTGTTTGCTGCTGACAGGTTCCTTAATGGGATTGTAATCTTTTTTCTTCTTCTTCTTTAACATATCAAATTATGGTGCCACGCCTGTGGATAAATGGATTGGACAAGTCAAGCATGTTATCTTACATGAGGGTCTTAATTAGGCGCAGCAAATGAACACAGAGCCTTTAAACTACATTCAATAACGTAATTCATTCTCCTAATTATACTATATACGTACAAATATATATGCATACAGTCATTTTTGTATTTCAACCGACGAGGCTTGAGCAGCCTTGCAGGGGAAGACTTGGGGGCCTGGAAATGGCATCATGCTGTGTGTAGAGTACATGAAAGGATTAAAAAGCTCAGCATATTGCTGAAGGCCAGGCTACATTGAAATGAAGCTGCACAGTCGAGGGACACATCTGCTTACTTTCTAAATATAAAGTAGGGAAATATAGAACTATTTCTCAATTGCTCGGGCAAATTATTTATGAATTCAAACCGTGTGACATGAAGCAAATTAATATCTCAGGGATATAAATTGTGTTGCAGATCATCATGTGTTTACTTTATTTCCTACAGGATTCACTTAGGGTCATTTCCATCTGATTAATGTGACCTATTCACCCGAAAACTGCCTACAAAATATGACTGCTACTATATATGTATGGCTGCAATAATGACTATTTTCATTATCGATTATTCTGTAGATTATGTATTATGTATTCTGCTTTGATTAATAGTTAAAGCATTAAAATATAACAAAATTGTGAAAAATTCCCATCAGACATCTTCAAGACATCTTTTTGGTTGGAACAAGAGTCCAAAACGCAAATATATTCAACTTAAAGCAGAAAAAGAGCTTGGATTGAATGCTTGAATTAGATAACTTAAATTATTAATTGATTCTCACAATAGTTAGCGCTACATAAATGCTTAACAAATGCTTGTGGCGCGAGACAATTTCACAACTGTTAAGGTAAACAGAAACTATGACGGCCACACAGTCTGTTCTGCCATCATAAGCAGAAATTGTGAAGTGGGTTAATTGCTGCTCGGGGCCATTTTACTACTCACAGGTTGAATGGATCGCAAATGTTCCAAGGAAACACAATAATACCATTTAAAGAAGTACAAGATTGCCTTCCATCAAGGTTGAGCTGCTGCTGTGGCGTGCTGTCAAGGCGGCAGTGTTTAACGAATAAGCAGACTCTCCACATTAATCAGATGTGATCTGAAATTGTCCAGCCTGGGTTACTTGCACGTTGTAAAGGAAACACTGCTTGCCCTCAACAGAAATCCAGCGTTAGGTGTGTAGGGGTGTAGATGTTATCTCTGAGTGTTGTGTCACTTGTATGTTAAGCAGCGTGCTAGTGTTATAAATCATTATGTGTAATCTAAACCCCCTTATTGCTTTTCTAAGGGTAGTTATCACCCAACGTGTAGCTTTCAGTGTGTCGGCCTGTGTTGCAGTCCTGAACCTCTAAATCAGATGGGCTGCTATATGAGGCGCATATAAATGAGAGTTGTGTCTTCTGCCCCCCCACCGCCACGAGAGTTTGGTGTGCATTCGCCTCATTAGCCGTCAGTCTCTTGCTAAGCCAGACTAAGGGTTTTCTTGTTGCATGACAGTGACTTTGTGGCACACAGACCAACCAATATTTGCACTCTGAGAGAGAGACATCTTTCATTTGTGCTGCTCGTGCATCACACCACAATAAAAGCACATGGCCTCTCCTCTGTGAATTCAACATCTGGAGCTGTTTGTATGGCTGGTCGATCAAACAGTTGCAATAAAAGCCCTACAGCAACATCAGACGTGATGCATTTTTTCTCTCTGCTGCCGGGCTCTGGGGGCTTCATCGTAATGAAGATGTCCAGCCTCTCGGTGACATACTGTAGGCTCTCCAGGCTGCCCTTTAGATAGAACAATAGCTGGAGGAAAATCTTAAAGGATCGCTCTGTTTTGCACCAAACTGTTTTCTTTAAATAAACAAAATTATCTTTTACTTCCCTAAACAAAATGCTACTTTTTGCCGTTATTCTCTGGGATCATTTTCAGCTCAGCACTCTCTTTTATGGTCAAAATAGGTCATTGAATAAAGCCACATGGCATTAAAAATGAACTTATGCTTCACTTAAAGTGTAACCCTTGAATATTCAGAAGGACTATTACACATCAAGCTACTGGGTGATGTTGGGGGAGCATAACAGCACTTTGAATGTGTTAACATACATAATTGATGTTGATGTGTACATTCCCTGCTTCTAGTAATGCCTTAGGACAACGTATCCCACTTGTACATTTCAAGACGTTTAACTAGTCCGGATTTCTAAACGACCCACTGGGATTCAGTTGCAGGGAGAAACAGCAGCTTATTGATTACTTAAGAAGGGAAGATGAAGTGTGGAGGAACTCTTTTCATGTGCGGTGGAGACATTGTTTCCAGATCATGATTGATGCCAGTGTGCTTTAGATCGTGATGGCGCTGGGTAAAACTTTGTGACAGCCTCCTTTTAACAGTTACCAGCAGATCCAGACTGCAACACAGTATGGAGGATTCAAACAAGTTGTCCCTGGCTCTCTCTCTCTCTCTCTCGCTCTCTCTCTTTACCCGCCTGACATATTGACCAGATGTGACTGACACCATTTCACTCAGGCCTGATTTTCTGCCAGTGTACCCCTGTCACTTGGCCAAACTGCTCTTTGATTTAGCACATAAGGAGAAACAGGGGGGGGGTGCGTGTGCTAGGGCATAAAATCGTCAATGACATGTCTCTCCCTCTGTAAGAAGTGAGACCTCCAGTACATCAAACAGATTGCTCCTGACCTATGACCAGCCGAATGGACCAGCTCAGCTCGGCTCAATGAGTGTGCAGTGCTTCCTGTGCTGAGGAGAGAAAAACCAGAAATCACTGATGTGAAGTCTGATTTCTACATCTCAGTGAGGCTGCTTAGATACAGACTGCACTGACTGTCTGTCACCTTGCAGTCCATAATGAGAAAAAATAAACCAAGCCACACCAGTTTACAGTTAAAGAAGCAACATCAATTTTGTGAAACACTGGAGGATTTGTAGCGAGGCTAATAAAACACACCGGACCAGCAGCAGCAGCAGGCTGTGCTGAAATACTCCTCAGGTTTATCACAGATGGACGTTGCCTTGATGCTTTTTCCAAGAAGAAGCTGCGGAGGATCGAGAAACAAGGCGACGGGACTGATGAGCGATTTATGAACACTTCAGTGACGCTTTGACTTATAAAACGGCCTATATCTTTAATTTCAAAAAGTGGATATGTAGTCGATTATTGGCATCCAGTGCAGAGAGAGCACCAACAGCACTGTGGATGAAAAGAGGTCTGCTGCCACTGCACTGGCTGGAGGAACTGCGGGTGCTGCCTCTGTGTGTGTGTGTGTGTGTGTGTGTGTGTGTGTGTGTACCTGCACTGAGGCAATGTAAAGCTTGTCTGCACATATTCCCTGCAAATCACACAATAATGTAACGGTGTTTCATCATCAGGCCCAATCACAAGTGAACTGTTCAGCTCAGTGCATCTCACAAACGCGACTGTTAAAAGAGGATGTGCTGCTTTTACATCCATCGGATCATATAGGTGATTGGTACGTAAATGTTGGTGCGCAGCATTAAGGCAAATTACACCCCAAAAAAGTACATTGCAAACGGATTAATGTGTCATGGGTGTTTGGCGTAATAATTAACTACCTACGTTCGTCATGCACTGTATTACGGGGCACTGTAAATGTACAAGCGGAGAAAAAAAGGGTCTGTGAGGCTTACCTGATTTTCTAGTAACAGGTGGTGATGTCTTATTAGATCCCTTTGGACTCCCGATCCCTCATGTGACGGCTTTTTTCTTATTTTAATTTATGCAACGGTTGCTAAAACATCTCTGCGAAATCACAATGTACCCCTTGTGGCAGCATCGCCCACACGGCATCCTGGTCCACTCCGCTCTGTAGCGATGTGCAAAAACCGACAGAAAAAGCAGCCCGCAAAACAAGATTTGTCCATATTTCCTGGGCAGCGGCGGTTTCAGGGATTCCTCCTCTCCGTCGACATCTCTGGCAGAGGGTCCAGTTTCTCTGCTCCGCGTCCGCCTCTCTCTAGCATCGTGCTGCCAAAATGACTGAAGCTGGGAATCACATGCGGCTGGTTTAAGGCGCGCGTCAATCGACTTCGTTTACCCAAGGCACCCGCACAACTCCATCCATAAATATTACATGATTCCACTTTTCTCTCGCCCCACTGTTTCTAGGGCCGTCTGTTGCTCTGTCCAACACTACACTCGTGCTAAAGACGCGCAAACATCTCGCAAAGCGTTTTTTCTTTCTTTTTGTGCCAATTACATTTGCGTGCACTGCGGTCCTATGTGTGTGTGTGTGTGTGTGTGTGTGAATTCACTCGGGATTTTTTTTGCCCGCTTACAAATGAGATATGCTGCAAAATGCAAAAGAAAACAGAACATTTGATTTGAAAGTTATTTTTACATTAAAGGCCGGTTTGTGGGTTTTCACTTTGCTGAGATAAATGACATTTAAAAGGGAGAAAATTAGCATGGGTGGATTTTCTCAGTCTTGCACAGTCAGCCTCTCATGACTCAGTCTGAGTTGTCAATGAACACACGCACGCGCGCACACACACACACACACACACACACACACACACACTGTACATGGCCTATGTGTGTTCAGTCTCTCAGTAGTATTTGGACTCCTTCCCCGAGGCCCTCGCGTGAGCAGCTGCGCAAAGCTGACCAGGTGCAGATCATTTTCCATGCTGTCATCATGCCAGCTGAAGACTCCCCACATGTCCCCCCCCCCCACATGATGTGAACTGACTCCTCTGACGTTACATGTTGCCCACCAACCTGAGTAGCACATCACAAACAGCTCCTATTCACAAACTGGGGAGCACGTGGGCATTTCAGTCTGGAACCCAGCACAGATCAAGTCTCTTATTCTGAAAGGGTTGTTAATTAAAGGTTAAAACCTGCTGTGTCCTGTTGGTCCTGCAGCCTACAGCTGTTCTCAGGGTTGGTGTGTTTAAAGGAAGTGCTTCACTATACTACAGCAACCTCTTCGAGTGTCTTCCACTGTGAGGCTTTCCATCCCTGTCCTCCCTAATGGCTTAACTGTGATCCATTAGCAAAGCAAAGCTAAATCACACCCAGATTATGGCTCTTGAATAGCCTCCAGGTCTCACCAGAGACCTTGTAAGAGTGCTACATTTGACCTTATTGTACCTTTAACCAACCTGTCTCAGTGATGTCCTGATCTGGGAGTATCAGCCATGACGTCACTGATCCACAGTAAATACAATTTCTGCGTCAACATCCTTGAAAGATTCAGTGTTTCTGCTACCAGTTACATGCATTTAGTCATGACCGGCTGCTGACTCAGTGGCTTAGCAATCCCTGGCCTCTTGTTACCTTATGTCAAAATGATTCCAACGGGTTCAGTGAGATATACAGTTTTTCAATTTGAGAAAAAAGAGAGCACTGCTACCAAAATCAGCATCAGAAAAGAAAAATCGTATCAGAGCATCCCTACAAAACATATTTTCTCAATCAGCTTCTTACTAAGAGCGATGGGGTCCTATAATATCAACTGAATTGACATTCCAATTGAATGGACAAGATGGAGGAAAGCCTGTACTGTACTTGTTATTCTTTACTCATTGTGTCATCCCAGTCACCATGTGTGTGAAGTCTAGAATTGCCAAATTCATTCTTAAATTATTGCCAAAAACACATCTTAAAATCACAATGACCTTTGACCTTTGAGTCAAAAGTGCCTGACCAACTGTGAAATATGTTCACAATCTCCCCTTCTGTTCCTGAGTTATGGTGTTGAATAACGGCCAAGGGCATTATGATGTCACATTGAAGTTGACCTTTGACCTTTTGGGTAAAACATGCCATCACTTCATCTTTGTATTCCATCAAACATCTGTGTGAAATTCTATCATAATTTAAGAATGAATTCTTGCGTTATGGCCAAGAATGTGATTTGTGAGGTCACAGTGACCTTGACCTTTGACCTTTGACCACCAAATTCTAATCAGTTCATCCTCGAGTCCAAGTGGACATTTGTGCCAAATTTGAAGAAATTCCCTGAAGTTGTTCCAGAGATATCACATTCACGAGAATAGGGCGTAGGTGACGTCACGAACGTCCATTCTCCAATCAGAAATGAGCAACATTTGACAGCATTGTCAGGAAAATCTGATCAAACTACACCCACACAGCAGGTTAGCTGAGTGTTTACCCAAGTTATAGTTTGTCTAAGCTAAACTTAAACTTGATTGTTGCTTATTTAGTCATGATTATTGAATATTCTTGATAAAAACATCGGATTTGAAACCAAGTTTTTGGGGGGGCTTTAACAATCTGACCTCATACTGTACACTTTTAACCTCCTAGGACCTGGCATCCACATGCGTGGACATCACATTTTGGGTTATACCATAATACTTAATTCTGCTTATATGGAAATTCAAAATTGTCCCCGTATGTGGAACTACATCATGTCAACAGATGATGCTTAGTTTTTATACTTATCAGGTCCCAATAAGCCAAGATAGCAAAGAGAAATTAAGATAGAACTTGGGTCTTAGGAGGTTAATATACTATTTATTTTATTTGTTTGCACATTAAAAATACAGCTAAAAGATATGATATGTACACAAAGACATTCACATACATATACACAGACACACTAACACCTACGTACACTCAGATATACGTGGATTAAAAGTAAACAAATGCCTGTGGAGGAGACGTAGGAGGCTAAAAGCTTAAACAAAGAACGCTCCTAAAAACTGAAGGCAAGATAAGCAGGATTACATTAAATAAAAATAATGAGGGGTGGAAAGGCAATTTCAAAACAAAGGGGGAAAAAATGAAGACAGAAAAAAACATATAAGAATGACTGCTCATTCCAGTTGTTTATCAGTCAGTACTGTAATTTCAACGTCAACGATGTTTGTTTAAGGTGTTTTTTAAAAGAGTATGATGAATGAGGCAAGTTTGAATTCCACAAAACACCATCTAGATGAAAATGTAACCACACTGCTGGAACATAAAAGATGATGCCCAGACTGTAACACCTGGATGTTGTATTGAGCAGCTGCCTCTAAAAATAAATGCAAATGGTATCCTTTTACCTGTGCTTTACCATAAATCAAAAGCATGTTCATGTTTTAATCGAGCACATTTTAGCTGGTGTTAACACTATCCCGCTATGACACAATGCAGGGCCAAGGATACACGGCTTTCCTCTCTGTTAATTAATTTCGAGCTTGAGCTTGAGCTTTCAGAAGTGGTGATACGATTTGAGTCGGCGCACCGTGCTTTCACTCCCTCCTTCATTGCTGTCAGTAGGACATCATTCACATGTTCTGAATGTAGAGAACAGTACTGAAGCATGAAAACAGCAAGAAGGCATTTTTTCACCTGGCCACGCATGGTCTGCTACTCTTGGATATGGTTTGGTTGGTGGGTGATATTGATTTCAAAGCGTTATCTTTTACGGTGCACGGTGCTTCCTGTTGGATCATCACCAAAACGCCACCATTCCTCGCTCCATCCTACTTGCCATATGGAGCGCTGAATGTGTGACAGTAGCCGGGAGTTATTATGCACAGATAACCTTCCCTTCCCTTTTATAATCCAAGCAGGCACAAAGGGAAACTATTCATGATCTGCAATTATGTTTCCTAGATAAGATAAGCAGTTCACAATTAACTTAAGGCTTGCCCCAGACATAAGGAGCTTTTCATATCTGCTGACCTAGCCAATCAAACTGCTCCAAGAGCTGCTTTTCAATATCACCGTAGCTAAGCCTTTTGCCTTTGTGTGTCTATTTTTTTTTCTGCCTTGTTACCTCTAGATGTTCAACTCATGCCTCTCTCAGAAGAACTGGGTTGAACACAAGGGGGCGTAGACTGCTAAGTTTGCCTCTCCTTGTCCAGTTCAGCAGCAGCAGTAGCAACAGCAGCAGCAGCAGGGCTAAATTTGATTATGGTATCACGTCTGACCTTGAGAGGGGACTACACTTGAATTTACATTTCAAGGAGGAATGCCTTATTGCATTATAGGCGAGGAAATGTGTGGCTTTCTCCACACATGACTGCATTAGGATGGGCCATCCATTGGCAAAGCCACAGCATGAAGATGTGGGTGGCAGCGTGCAGTCTGGTCCAGTTGTTGGTTTGAGCATAAAGTCGCAAATGTGTCTGTTCGAATAGATGTGGAGATGTAGAAAATGTGCATATATATATATATACATATATATAAACCTTCCTTCTTCCTACAGTCGAGTCATTATCATCATCATTAGGAGTGCTGTTGTTGGTATTCTCAAATTCATATGTCAACCCATACAGGATAATCAAGTCCCCTGAGATTTGTAACACAACAATCATCATCAGCACCATGCACACTCCTGCAGTGATTGCATTAGCAATGGCATTTTAAATAATCCTGTCTATCTCGCCCCGTAGCTCTGATCCTTTTTCTTTTCCTTGCACTTCACTCTTTCAAGATCTCTCTGTAGTTGCATGAATATATGTATATATTAAATGCTCTGAACTTTTTTTAGCTTTGGTAATATTCTGCTGCTGCTCTTATTATCACCCTGGGTAACAGCCAATGCCAACTGTATGACGCCATGTACACTTGCATCCTTGACACACACTCAAGTCTAGCACAAAGCACCTGTCTTAACTGGAGTAAATGGCACTAACCCAGCCCCTCGGGGTGTTATGCGCTCCTATAGGCTCCAAGAGCATTTTTAAAGCTCCGTGGTAAAAGAGAGATTTAATTGGTTTGAGCTCCCAGTATGTAGATGGCAGTGGGTGGCTCCTCCCATGCACCTGATAGGGAGTATTTACAGCTCTTTACAGCTTCCCACTGCACTGTTTCCAGGAGCGCAGCGCAGCACCATGACACTCCACTGGACTTAAGCAATAAGGATTTCCGTCTTTACACAGTAAAACTGACGCTCACCGCTGTATTTTCCAAGAAAAAAAAAGTTTGCCAAAAGTTGTCCACTTTGTTTTCCAAGATGCCACGCTCTTTTCTGGTCAAGAAACACACAAACTCCGCAAAGAAGCCAAATTATAGTGAGCTGGAGAGCCCAACAGGTAAAGTTTTTCAAAGTAAAGGACCTGTCTGACTTTACAAAGTTTTACAAAGTTATGTTTCTTACATGCAGTCGCGTTTTTACTTTGTAAATGCTGTCAAACGTATTGGCCTACTACCGAATCTGCGCTCTTCGTTCAAGCGATGACAGGCAACACATGATCATTCATTTCATCTTGCTGTCTTTATTTCCAGTGTTCTTCACGCCGCACATCTACAGGGGCCTTCCTCTGCCCGTCATCCCCCAGCCGGAGATCCTGAGCCCGGCAGCGTACAGCCCCATCACAGTGTGGACTACCAGCAACTTGCCGCTGTCTCCGCTCCCCAGTGACCTCTCCCCCATCTCCGGATACCCCTCATCGCTCTCCGACACCTCCTCTAAAGACCACAGCGGCTCTGAAAGCCCGAGGAGTGATGAAGACGAGCAGATGCTTCCCAAGCTGACGGACCCTCACGGTGTGGAGGCAGAGAAATTCCAATGTAGTTTGTGTAACAAGTCCTACTCCACGTACTCTGGACTGCTCAAGCACAAACAGCTGCACTGCGACGCCCAAACGAGGAAATCCTTCAGTTGTAAATACTGCGAGAAGGAGTACGTGAGCCTGGGAGCTCTCAAAATGCACATCAGGACTCACACTTTGCCCTGTGTTTGCAAAATATGCGGGAAGGCTTTCTCCAGACCGTGGCTGCTCCAAGGACACATCAGGACGCACACCGGTGAGTGAGTGTGGAATAACAGAGGGGCCTTCTGACTGAAGAGCCAGAGTAGATGTTGAGGGCTTATTGTGTTCAACCTGGTGCATGATTTAATAGCTTGTACAGCGATAGTAGACCCTGTTTCACAGCTTAAAACTGTTTTATTTTTATACTGAGGCTGATATTGTAGTGAAAAATATGATGTTCAACTCTCAGAATGTTATTACTTCCTGTAGGTTTACAGTTGGTGGTGTATTGAAAAGAAAAATATATGTCATAAATAAATGTCATACAGGCAGAGTGCTTTCCTTTAAAAAAAACACTGTGCTGCAGCCTGCTAGAAAATAACAGGCCAAGATGCCTCTGTAACTTCATTTTTATTCAAAGATGTCTGCGTGCTATCTTTGACAATGTCCTCTTTCTCCCTTGACAGGAGAGAAGCCGTTCTCCTGCCCTCACTGCAACAGGGCTTTTGCGGACAGGTCCAATCTCAGGGCTCACCTACAGACCCATTCGGATGTGAAAAAATACCAATGCAAGAACTGCTCCAAAACCTTCTCCAGGATGTCTCTTCTGCACAAGCATGAGGAATCTGGTTGTTGTGTAGCACACTGAACTGGGATACTTTTCCACCACCAGAAAGAGGAAAAAAAAAAAACCCTCCTCTGTTGCTTCTTTATTTTTCCAAGCCCAGGAGAACTGTCAGGGAATCACATGGAAGGGGTGGGGGGGTCACTCCCAAGACTTTTTTTTTTCTACGAGCGGTCGATTTCATTTCAGAGTGAGAAATATCTCTGCGCTCACGTGCTTCTCGTTTCAAGCAGTGTTTCTGTGATTGCAATCAGTGCTGAGCTTTGTCATACCATGTACTCACCTACCTGTGCTATTCATGCACTTTTCTGCATGTCTAGAATGTTTTCTATGCCTTCACAATGCTATCTGCAGTGTTTGTACCAGTGTCTCTCAATGGCTGTTATGCAGTCCTCCACTTTTTTGTTTTATACGAACCACACAAACGATACCAAAAAGGCGCATTATGAATGACAGTATAAATATGTATAACTAGAGGAATACTGAAGCCATTGTTACTTTGGGAACAAGTGCAAACTTAGTTTTTAGGGTGAAATTATTATAACTTTTGCACAGTCATTAGAAAACAGTTTGCCAGCACTCAAATAGCAAAACAAATGTTGTGCCTCAGTTTTACTTGGCAATAATATGTATGTCTCCTTTTTATATTTTTATATATTGAATGTACGCGTGACTGAGATGATTGTATATTAGCAGTGAAAACTGTGATGCTGAATGATTTTGATATTTTCATATCCTCATGACACTTTTAAAAATAAAGTTTCATGACATTTTGTATAATTTTTTGGCATCTCTGACGTTGCTTTTTCATCTGTGTGTGAGAGCACGACTCAGCAGGACTCATTGATTGTCACACACTTCAAACGGGATAACTCGCTCAAAAAGTAAACGATATTTAATCCGGCTTGCACCATCTCATGTTATGGAGATGCAAAAAAGAATGAGGAGTGAGGTGACTCAGCTCTGAATCAGGCCTGAACCTGTTCCCTGTGAACCTGTCCAGACATCAAACAATCTTGAAATTTAACACATACTAGCTATATTGATCTGCACTCACTTGTTAGACCCTTTGAGGGCCCATTTCTTTGCCCAAGTGTGTGTGTGTAAAGTTTAAATGCAAGGGTGTAGTTCTTTTTAGCAAGTAATCCAAATTGTGAAACTCATGTCATCAAACTTGAGAAAAAATGTGTTTTTTTATTTGTCTTCCTGCTCAATCACAACAATCACTGCAGGGGCACAGGGCACTCGGATATCTAGATTTTAATATGTTTTCACAAAAAGCTCACATTTGCATTTGCTTTGACAACCTCCTTGAATTTCTGGGATGCTTGCCATCGAGGATTAAATAGACTACCTCGGGCTACATTTTGTTGTCTTTTACCATATGCTGTCTACTTGCAGCAGATAGAGATTAGACTACAAAAAAAGTGCAGTGCCTTAAGGGATACAGTCAAAGTTGAACTCTTTCTAACAAACCCCAGAGAGTGTTCCCATTTGCCCTTAATGCCCAAAAGCTGCTGACCTGAAAGATGTGATCTGACAAATAGACACTTGTTTTTCTCGCTGCGAGGGGCTGAACTCCCCTGTAGGTAGATTCTCCTCGCTGTGAGTCACCGTGAAGCTATTCCAGGTGCCTGCCGCCGCACTCTGCATAGGGCCAGGTGGCTGCGGGGCTCTTCAACAACCTCGCTGAAGAGCAGGTGCAACCAGGAGGATACAAACCACAGCCACAGGTCCACTCACACTGTGGAAACCTCAGCCATGACCTAATGTGGAAATGTTACAAGCAGCAGGTCCTATTATTCAGATGATTTGCCTCATAAAAGGAAAGTGCCATCGAGAGGCCACTTGAATACTGCTGAGATAGTAAATCTGTTTGTCCTCACTATTCTTTGGAGAATCTAATATCTTTTATTCCATAGGCAACACTTTATCATACTGGTGTCAGCAAGGGGGGGGGGGGATGCATAATGCCAATTAGCTTCATAATCTTGCAAGATTCCCCCTTTTTACAACAACAATTAACTGCATGACTGATTTCTCAGATAACAACAACGTGTTAAATGCTTTCCCCTCCAACATGAATATTTGATTTAGCCGTTGTGATGATAGTGGGAGGAGAAGGGGAGGAGAAGGAGCAGGAACTCATTTGTTTTAAAGCATATGGCTATTAGAAGATGTGTTAAAGAATGTGAGATCAAATATTTGTTAGGTGTGGAGACTGTTTATAGTCACACTGTTTGTGTTTAAGTTGCGAATGCGTAGACGCTAAATGCAGGTAGACACCCTGTGGGTGTTTTTTGCAATTAGATTAAAAAAGAAGAATCTCTGTGCTGAAATATTGTGAAGATAAGGTTCTGTTTATTCCCAAGAGTCAACTAGAATCAAAATATCTGAGGCCTGAATTTAGTCAGTGCAAATAAAATAGGATTTTGGCACAGCCTACTTTACTTTAGCTGTCTATTCATTTTATTGTGACATACTGTGAAGATATGAATTTGAATTGGATTTTGATTTGTTCTTTCCCAAAAGTCAACGAAGATGAACATATTTTAGACCTCGATTAAGTCATTTATCATATTCAGTACAAATTTCATTCATTTCATTACTGTTTAATCTGCTGATTATACACTCAATTAATCGATTCATTTTTGCCTATAGAATCAGCCCCAAGGTGATCTATTGAAATTGCTTGTTTTATTCGACCATCAGTCCAAAACCAAACAAAGATATTTAGTTTACTTTCACATATGACAAAGAAAAGCAGCAAATCCTCACATTTGAGATGCTGAGGCAGAGACTGTTTGGCCTTTAAGCTTGAAAAACGACCAATCAATTATCAGAAAAGTTGCTGATTAGTCAGCTATTTGATTAATCGACTAATTGTTGAAGCTTTAGTGCCAATAAAATATGATTTTGCCACCATCTTCTTTACTTTAGCCATCTATACACTTCATTTGGCCACCCATCCTTTTGATTTTTCACCATTTTTAAAGCCTGAATTCATAATACTCTTTATTTTATCACGTAAATTATCCCATGTAAAATAAATGTCCTCACTTGACACACGAGTGCTTAGGGTGACATAAAAAAAAAATCCAGAGCAGCCTCAAAGAACAGTGTGTTAGATGTGAAGTAGGGCACAACTCTCAGAAACCTGCTGACTTTATGGTGAATCAGGGAGCATGATTCCTTTATGACCATCAAGTGGAACAAATAAAATTAAGGGTGTCCTCTGAGGGCTGATTGTCTTAGCCGGGAAAGCGATCCCCAGCCCTCCTCTCTAACCCCGCCACATCAGAAAGGAGATGATTGTGTATTCCCCTTTACTCCGACCGCCCGGAGGAATGTTTGCCTGTTTATTGAGCTCCCGCATCTTGTTAAAAACCATTCTCTTTCATTTTTGTTGTCTCCTCAAGTGACTGGGTAGCTACTTAGAATGGCGCTGCTTTTCAGCTGGAGGTGCATATTCTCCAGATAATACTGTTTGCCTCTAATTGTGTAGCGTCCTTTGCATCGGCACTCTGTTAATAAATTGGATTCATGCAGATCGAGTGAGCATAATTTAATCACCGGGGGAAGATGGATTCTTTTGAAGTTTCGCTCTGTCTTATAGTCTTATGTGTTTATCTCATTATATTAAAGGGTTAATGTAAAGGGGCAAAAACTGTTGTTGAAAGACTTTAAAGAAAATAGCATTTTATTTTAGTTTAGTAGCTGGAGCTGCCTGTCTGATGTGCAGCAGGCTGTAGACGTGAGACCCTCCATGTAGGGCAGAAATGATTTTTGTTCTGTGTCATTATGAGCGCTGAAGTGAAGAGTCCAGCAGAGACAGACAAGGCTGTGTTGTCTTAATCAATAGCTCTGTGGTCTCTTTTTGTTGCCTTCTTGTTGAGCAGAGGTCAGCTGTCAAAGGATCCTGTGATCATATTTACTTGATTGTATTTCCTCCTTAATGTTCAACCCACTAAACCCCATGACCACAGCTGTAAAAGATCATCTCTGTAAACAACATGGTCCTTTGTGGCCACAGGTGATTGAAAGTTGTCCTTTTTACAGAAGGTTTTCACTTTCTGACAGTTATCACAGCTTAAATGATAAACCATTTACATGTTAAGACCCCTATTTAGCATTTATAAGCAGTATAAACAATGAATAAGTGGTTTATAGCACACAGAACACACTATATTGTAGCTATAAACACATCTTTAAGTGTTCATTAAAGTATTCAACTGCACTGCCCTACTACAAGAGAGCATTAGTGACAGAAGCAGTGAAGTTGACTATTTAAAGTCCATAGTTCAAAGGGATTAAATGTAGCCCAAAATCTTTTTTGCTAGCAGGTGTCTGTTTGTCTACTATTAATATTTATATAAATCAATATAATGAATTAATCTACAATTTAACACATTTAAATATGTGATTTAGTTTAACCACACCGAATCACATGAATGCCACTAGAGTCAAAAGCTGAGATGGCAGTCTATCTTCTAAGCTAGCTTTAGCTTTAGCAGGAGTTTAGCTAGGTTGTTATTTTCTCCATTATGATTGGATTTACGCAAACTGCTGCCTCATTTAGTTACGTGGAATAACAAACTGGATTACCAAGATCATCAAAATGTATATTTTTCATGTACAAATAAAAGCTAAGGAAAAATCACTGAGAAGCCTAAATTTTGTTTTAGCTAAGGTTAGCTGTGGCTATCTCAGCAGCTAGCTTTCACTTGATATAGCTCTCTTTAGCTGGCTAGTTTCCTGTGGATATTTTCCCAGAAACTTAATCTAATGGTATAACAGATTTCAGAAAGTAAATACATAATTAATATTTGACAGTATAACTCAGTTATCGTATAAAACATGTCTTTATGCTTGTGAGTATGAAATATGTAGGCCTATGTATGAATTAATTATTTTGAGAACTATTTATTATTTATATTTTTTCTATTCATACAGAATTTCTTTATGCTATAAATACTTTTTCACTCCTTTGATAACTGCGAAAACTCCAGCCGCCGAAGAAGGCCATGAGATGTGGCTGAAAGCTCTGGAAGAAATCAAGTGGACCTTGAGTTGAGATTTTATTTTGTCAAAGTAGGCTACTATTTCCAAAACCAAGAATGAACCTAGAACATGCTTTCATTAGTTTTGAACACATTTATAAACCCACCTGTGAATGATTACATTTCATAAACACTTAATAAATATTTTGTAACACACTGCAAAGATTTGTTAATATGCATAAATGTATCATTAAATGTGATAACAGTAGTGTTATATAGTGTTATTAATCATCCATAAACTGTTTATACTCCAGTTACAGGTATGAGGAGTTGAAGTTGTTGATAAATACTAAAATAAACACAAATTACACTAATGTAATTTTATCTACATATTAACTACTTGAAATTACACTTAACTTGGATGGTTTGAGTCTTACAGTTTGGTCATGTTCCAATTTGAATTCAACATAACCCCTTGAACCTTCAGAGAATTTCATAATTAATTATTCAATGCAACCTCAAAATATGCAAGATGAGCTGTGTCATGCATATATAGATACTTAAAAAAAGTGACCAGCATATAACCACTTGATTTGCTGCCAATGACACAAGACAGTAATTCATTTGGATTGTGTCTTCTTCAACATGCAGCTCTCCGCAGTCGAGTCTTGAGTCTCTTTCCTCCACGGGAATAGAGACCATCCAAGCGAATAATGTTTTCAGAGTCCTCTCCAGTGCATTTTCAGGACAAGGTGATGCTGGACAGACATCAGAGTTATCAAATAATATTCAGATAGGGACCTCTGAATGGCTGTCAGTTTCACAAAGCGATGCAGGAGACTCATAGTTTGATGCGAAGCCACTGTCACACTAAGTGGGGAGAACCTGCATTTAATTTGAATAATGATGATGTCATGCTTTGAAAAGCGGATGTAGTAAATTGTTCATTTTTTAAATCCTTTTAGACCTCAGAGCTGCCTTTGACACCGTTGATCATCCAATTTAAAATTTGAACGCCGTAAGCACTGGGTGGTATTACCTGCCCTGCGCTTGACTGATTCATCTCCCTCCACTCAAACTGAAACTTTTATTTCACCGGTGGAAACTCATCTTTCTTTTGAGCGAACATCATGTCTGGAGTTCCTCAGGGCTCGATTTTTGGGCCAACCCTTTTTTTCATGAAATCCTAATGATTCAAACAGCCTTGTTAAGCTAAACAACTGCCCTGATGTCTTCAGGAGGTGGGTGTGTCAGAGGGTTTTAGCCATGCTGGCAGCATGACTCAATGGATGACACTACTTTGGTCCAGAATAAAATATCTCAACAACTATTAAGTGGACATTCATGGTCCCCACCGGATGAATCCTAATGACTTTGTTACTCATTTTGAGCACCAACAGCAGGTCAAAGCTCTCACTTATGCAGTGAAATACTTTTTCTTCTCTCTTGTCTTCGCAACTTTGTTGATACCCTGACTTTTTCTCTAGCACCACCATGAGGTTCACATTTATGTTTTGAGTGAAATTTCTTGTTAACAATTGGATGGATTGCCATGAAATTTAGCACAGACATTCATGTCCCCCTCAGGATGAATTGTAAGAACTTTAGTGATCCCCTGACTTTTCACCTTGCCTGCCATCATCCGGTCAACATTTTCATTGGTTCAATACCTTAATCAAATACTTTGACCAAATACTGGCAAAACTAACAACATTCCCATCAGCTTCAGCTATACTTTGTGTTAAGTGCTAATTAGAAAATGTTAGCATACTAACACACTAAACAAATATAGTTAATATAGTAAACATTGCTGCTATACATCAGCATGTTAGCATTGTCACTGGGAGCATATGAGCATGCTAACATTAGCATTTAGCGAAAAGCACCACTGTGCCTAAGTACAGCCTCACAGAGCTGATAGCATAGCTCCTAAATTTGTATTAACAAATATGAAATAGTTCAGATTGAAAGATTGAAAGTGCATTATTTGCCTTGGAAACAGCACACGAGCCATTTAGTAGCTGTTGTGGAGTTTTCAACTGCATCACACAGTTTTCATTGAATTGTTTTCCTGAGCACTTCAAGGACTTCTCATCCCTATTGGCTGAAACGTTGAGATTGAAAGTTCATTGATTACCTTGGAAACAGTAGTTGGCAAAACAATCTCACCACAGGGTTAATTTAGCAGCTGTTCTGGAGCTTTTGATTGTATCATGATCTTCAGCAGATAGAGCTTAATTTTAATTTAAAATCATTTCAAAAGTTCCACATAGTTGCTGAAGCAAAATTCAGGATAAACCAAGGTCACATTCACCCTCGAACAGATTAAAGACTCAAACAGATTAAAAGTCTTCTATCCCCTCATTTACAACCACTGAAAATGTATCTTTTCAAAAACCTCTCAAAGTGGAAAAACTTGAAAAGACTGGATTTGTGTCGTAGTGTCAACTGGGGGAAAGTCAGCTTTTCAAAACTTCTGAAGTTTGTGATGTAATCTGGTGTTTGGCATGAAACTTTTACATAAAACATTCAAGGTTAACTCTTTTGCAAACTCGAATTAGACATTTGTTTTACTAAAGAGACAAACCAGTTTCACCAAATCACCATTATTTGTGTACCACCTGTTCTGCTTTATCACTATAAATAGATCATGTCTAGGTGTTTCATTTAATTTTGTATTCACGACAGGAAATATGTTTTGATCGTTATTTTCAACAGCAACGTTTTCAAAAACATGCAGTATTAATATTTGACTCATGTCAAGACTACACAAAACTTGGTATGCCTCTTTTAGAAGATGTTTTGACAGCCATCAGGAGCTACAAGTAAATTGATCCCACTGGAGTTTCACATATACTCTCTGTGTTCAAACGGGATGGTAGCTTGTCAGTAATTGGTTATCATAATGAATTTTAGGCACCAATAGTTCCTTTGTCTTTTAAATTAGCAAAAAAAAGCTCACAGTATCAGTTAATGAGGGAGATATATGATGATAAAAGACAGACCTGGAGAACAATAATGAGGATTTTGAGAACCTCTAAAGAAGCAGCGTTGATAAATGTTTACTTTAATTACACCACACATGGTTGTTTGTCCTCCTGGATCTTTAAGGTAACTCCATCCAGCTTGTGTATGCTATAGGCTGGACAGAAGCACCACATCCTCACAGTGGATCTCCACTTTTAGAGGTGATTATACTATTTCACAATGAATTCTGCTCTGAGCAACAAATTAACAGTGGGGTAGGTCTATGCCAGTTGCATATTAACCAGCTGTTTGGATCCAATCGCAACTGTGGCTGTGTCCATCCACACTCTGATAAGGAGGAGAAATTATAAAACAGAACACACCAGACTTTTAAAGACAAATAATCATCATGGAAATAGGATTTACTTTCTCATTGTACAGCTGTGTCCCGAGTCATTTATTCAAATGAATATCCTCACTGTTTTTACCTGTTGTGGTAAGTGCTGTCCATATACATGTACTTTTTTTTTCAATTTATTACATACCCTGAATATAGAAAATGTTATGGAGCACCTTTCATGACATCCACTGATGAGGTGAAGCAAGGTAAAAGCTATTATCCTTAATTGATTTCACTCTCTGAATCTATATCACTCACACAGGAGGAGACAGATAAGGAGCAGCAGACGAGTGGGAGAAGGATTCACAAGATAATAAATAGACATGGACTGTGCCAAAAGAAGGTTTCAGGTAAATACGAGGAATTACTACACATTCACAGAATATCATTTTGATCACTGATTATTACTGAGCAGTGTTGGCGGTGTACAGTGGTGTATGTGAGAGTGTGAGTGTGAAATGATCCCTGAGAGGCCGGCAGACCGAGCCAGTGACCTAATTATGATGAATCAGGGCTGGGAAAAGCTGTCTGGCCACCAGCCTTTTCTAAGTGGTTTTACACTCCGCAGCAACAGCATGAACAGATTCAACAAAGCAGCAAAACACAACAGAGATGCTCTGAGATCCACAGAGGCGCTAGGTACGTCGCTTAACACATATTGTTGTATGAGCTGGAAATGGACAGAGGGGGACTGTTGAATGTTTAAAATACAATGAATAAGACAGGATGGCATATTTTTTGACTTTTTTAAATGACCACTTTGACATTTTGGGAACTATGCTTATTTGCTTTCTTGCCGAGAATTAGATGAGAAGATCACTAGAACTCTCATGTCTGTACAGTAAATATAAGACTACATCCAGCAACCAGTTAGCTTAGCTTAGCATAAAGACTGGAAACAGGGGGAACAGCTAGCCTGACTCTGTCCCATGGTCACCAACAAAACAGAATCACTAAAGCTCAATAAATACGTTATGTCATGGGAGTTTTGTCCTGGATTATTTTGTGGCCGGGCACAGGGACTTTCTGTAGTCTCCGCTGGTTGCCTAGCAACCTCATGGTGACAAGGCTCTGCTCCTGGCCAAGACAGAGTCCAGGACACAACCCCTTGTAAAACCACAACTCATTATCATACTTTGGTTTTTGTACAGATTAAAGAAACGAGATATAACATAATATATATGTTAATTAGTGAGCTTTAGAGGTGCTGGTAAGCAGATTTCTTCAACTTTTTAAACAGAGCCTTAGGTTATCAGCTTCCCCTGTTTCCAGTCTTAATGCTAAGCTAAACTAACCAGCTTATATTTAGCAGACAGACATGAGACTGGTACCAATCTTCTTAACTAACTTAACATCTAATGTCAAACTATTCCATTAAGGCACAAAACTGACTGGATCTAAATTGTGTGAGCTTGTCATAGAAATATGCGTATCCCTGTAGAGTCCCAGGTACCTGGACATCAAAGAGCAGCTGTTCGGGGACACACACATTACTGCATGACCTCTCTTAACTTATGGGTAAATAGTGAAACAGAATACTCTGGGGGCTTGAGAAAGGCTCGCCCTGTAGTTTGGCATGACATTGGGCCTCCGAGTGATATTAGGCACCGTCCACAACATATTTAAGACTTGAATATGTTGCTTTGAGGAATTTTTGGGATTTCTCAGATGGATGTGTTAGCCCCAAACCATGAAAGGGTATGAAATCACTCTACAATATCCACTGAGACACATTCTGCAAAGAGCCAGTGGCAGCTAGGGCATCTCTAGAGATAGTTTGGATTTTTTCTTCCGTCTGTCTAGTGGTTATCTGATCATCAGTCAAGGGAAAAGGTGAGTATGGAGCACGAACAAAAGGTGCTTGAATAAACTAGCTCCCGGCCACATTATTCAGACTCTGGGTATTGTACTCTGCTGACAAGCCTCAACAGGATGTGAACCTCCAGAGAAGCTTCTCTGGGGATGGGTAGGACTCCTTTGCTCGACAAGGATCTCAGCAGATTGAGAAAATAAAAGTTATGTAGATAATATGCATATTTACTGCCGCATGATGCATATCGAAGTAGCAAATCGCAAATGTTGTACTACACAAAATGTCACAACTAGAAAAATAGAAACACCTGTAAGATATTATGCAATGCAACACAGCAGCCCTGCAGGAAATACTACTTGACATAACATGTTCTGTTTTTTTCAGACTCCATTAGTTGTTTCTGTGTTGACTTAGTTCTGTGGTACATTTAGAGGCTGCACTTTATTTTGTTTTGGGCTGCATTATATATAAAGACGCAATTTTGTCCACTTCATTGTAGGAGCCATAACTTTAGACACGTCCTACAACACAATGCAATCAGCACAACAAAAGTTGAATCAACACTGTTGACACCATGTAAACAGCAATTAAAAATGAATTAAATTATATTACAAAATACAGGCATTTGTATTTTTCTTATTAATCATTTTGTATTTCCTGAGGTCTATTTTCTGAGGTGATTTTACTTTTTAAAGAATGAACTCATTAAAAAGTGCTAATGGGAATTTCTTTGGAATGTTAATATGGTCTATTTTAAAATGTTCTTTAAATCTGTGGTCCTTTAAAAAAAAGCTACGTATAAATAATGTTTACTTGGGACACCACATCACACGTCACATGCGTCAACAAGTTCAACCAAAACAACCTCTATTTATGGACCTGAAAAGGTAAAATCATCCAGTAATTCAAGAGTAATAAAGACGAGTTAAAAAAAAAGAAGAAATATTTTCTTTCTGTCTTTTCTATCCTGTTAATCAGCTCTTGACCCCTAGATTTGTTTTGCAATGCCCAAATTAGGAACCACTGCTTTAAATAACAATAGTTATTTCAGATTTTTTTCCCTACAATATTGGAGACATTGTTTCATCGGTTAATTCGTCTGACACAGAGAAAAATGTCATCACAGCTATGGGCCATGCAATATGATTTATAGGTATTCACGGTTTCAAGAGGATGAATCTATCAAAAGCCATCACATCAAAATTTATTTAGATACTGAAAAACTAAAGGTCCCTCTAGTACTTCCATCAGGCCAAAATATCAGTTTGTACTCCAGAAATATAAACATTTAACGGGCAGAATTACATGAAATTTATGGAGCATATTCATGCTCCCCAAAGGATGAACCCATCCATTCTGGACTCAAGGTGAGGACCTCCAAAATGTCAACTTTGTTCTTTAGATATCTGATAGCTGGATTCCCATAAGATTTCTTGTGATATTTGTGGTTTCTAAAGGATGAACCCCTGATTGTAGCGACCTTGACCTGTCCTCTTGCCAAAATGTCCATGTGTACATGTATCACTAAACTTTATAAACATATCACTATGGGATTTACTAAACACTTTCACTTTCAGTTTCCAGTTGAGTTACTCATTCAGTGTTTGTGCTTAATGTCCCCTGTTATCAGTTTGATGAGCCAAGAAGCCAAGCCTTTGAACAGTCTGAACCAGCGCCAAAGTTACAAAACGTCTATTACACAATTAAGTATTCTGTTGATGGATATGATGCTTTTATTTAAAGAAAATAGTGCTCTTGTTTGAATTTGAACTATTTTTGTGCAAGTTCTGCAAAGTAACTCTAGTTGTAGTGTGATATTTTGGTGCTCTTTCTCACAAAATAATGAATCCAGTGTGTTGCAGCCCAGCGAGACACATTTCAATAGGACATGCACCATGTAATACCATCTGCATACATAACCAAAATGGCAGAACATCATCAGTCATTTTTAAAAAAGAATTTCAGTATGACTAGTTTTTTTGGCTCAAATCGAATCTCTCTGCAATCACTGGAACAGAATAGATACAACTATGTCTACAACAGTAGCCAACAAAACTGTCCACAGTGAAGTGAAAACTCCTCTGGGACTGCTGGCTTTTATTTATGTCGAACAGAACTTGCTATTGCTATTTCCCTGTTTTTCAAGAGGAGTCGGAAATATTTCAGCACTCTAACATTTCAAACACAACCCACCAGGCAGCTGAATACTTGTATGGAGTGATATTTTGCAATTACGAGTCTTATAAACACTGCATCAATATTACAATCCCCCTCTGAGAAACAGATTGTTTGTCTTTCCAAGCTAGTAGTCACAGTCTTCCCTGCCACAAATATCTCCTGCCATTGGTGCATTCCTCTGCCTTCACCACAGCCTTTGAGTTTTTGCGGAGATGGCCTGGTCTGCACTGATGCTTTCATTCCAGTGGACTGATCACAGGAGACCTGATCCAGCTGTGTCATGAGTCGCAAAGAAAACCGCGTCTGATAAGAGACCAGGAAGACACTGAGTGATGTGGGATAAGGCGTGACTTTAAAGGCAACAAGCAGCATTTGGATTGTATTAGGAGATAATGCTAATGACGTCCAGATTAACACTAATTTAAGCCTCTGTGTTTGAAGTAGCACTAAAAAGAACCCTCTGGCTTGAGATCACTGATGATAGCGTCAACATGAGACATGCCACTGAGCATAGGAATGATATGAATCGAGGGCCTGTATAGAGACAGACACGTCATCATCCCACAACAGTAGTGTTAGTTGCCACAGACAGCTGGAATGTTCCACTGGGATGACAGAAGGTGTGTCCAATCACACAACAACATCCCCCCACCTCTCTCAACACCACCCTTCCCCATCAACATGCCTCCTGGTTGAACCCCCCGCCAGCTCTAATCCCCCGGTCTGAGCTAACCGGTCAGTCGAGACAAATGGCGAGGAGCTGCCTGGTAGTGAAGACGCAGCAGGTGCTGTGCTGTCAAAAGCCACTTCACACCTCCTCTCTCTCTCTCTCACACCACAGCCACTATCGCCCCCCACGAGCCCCGGCCACCCTCTCCGCGGGAGGGGAGAGGGGGGACTCTCCAGGGTCTGCTTTGTTATCAGCATGCTCCAGCTTTGAAGTGAGCAGGGCCAGAATCTGGACTGTGTTTACTTGAAGGCATCTCCCTTGTTGTGTGTGTCAGCCCAAGGTAATTACAGCTCAGCGAGTAGCCCTGACCGTGATGACACGGTGGGGTAGGTGTGGAGAAGTAGGCAGGGCCCAGAGTACATCAGCGTCTGGAGCTGCTCTTACTCACTAGGATGTGGTGTAGACAAGGGAGCTCCCAAAGGGGGTCTGCTTGCATGGGCATGATTTGTTAAAATAAGCAACGACCATGGCCAATAATGTCCTATAATTGTATTGTTATCATGAAGCGCAGGCCCATTGTGCTTTTTTCTCAGTGGGGTGTCACATCAAAGACTTGTAAAGCAGAGCAGTACATTTGGAAATACAATTTTAGTTGCATAATTCAAAGTGACGTGTATGTTTAAGTTGTTATTCAATGTGTGGTAATGCATTTTCTATTCATTCTGGTTCAGGAGTTTGATAAAGAACCAGTGACTTAAGACATGAAATCTCTGTTTTATGAACTGTCTGAGTTTGAGGTGAAGTTTGCAAATGTCATTACTTCTTTAAGCTGTGAGTTAAAGAAATACTTCCATTTTGCTTTCTTATAGATAATTAGATGAGAAGATTGGCATCACTCTCTTGTTTGTATGGTAAATATGAAGCTACAGCTGGTTAGCTTAGCTTAGCATAAAGACTGGAAACAGAGGGCAACAGCTAGCCTGGCTCTGTCCAAAGGTAACATAATCTGCATACCAGCATCTGAAAGGTTTCCTACTTAATATGTTATATTTTTTTTGTTTAAAATCAACGTGTAAAAATGACATGTTGTGGTTTAACAGTGGGGTTGTGTGCCATGTGAATTTCTTGACTGGAAGTTAGATCTTCTCATCATCTAACTCTCAGCAAGAAAGCAAATAAGTGTATTCCCCAAAATGTTGAAATATGCTTGTAAAGGATAAGATATATTTTTGTTACTGTCTCGCGATACTTTCCGACTTCAGCCCAGAAGAGGCAGAGGATGTAAATCTTTAAGAATAAGTCATGAATATATACTTTCATTTTTTCAAGTGATTTTGTAAAACAGCTGGGCACTGTAGTTTTTGGCAACAGAATCACTAACACCGGAGTAAATAGTGTAGTTGTTTGGGACTATTTTCAGTTGCGGATTAATACACATATGGTGCTTTGAAAATAAACTACAGTGCCCAGGTTATGTGTTTTTAATAATAACAATGGAAGTCTATGGCACAGATGAATAATCTACAGTATCAAGCTTTTACTAGTAGGATCCATTCATTGTTGGTTTTGGTCTTTTCGGCAGGGATTTGTTAACAATAAAAAAATATCACAAGACATATCCTTTAACACTTTATACATAATAGTTTCATAACATTTCTATTATATTTGGACATAGTCATGCGAATCTGAGTTCCAGCTGTCCATAAGAAATGTTCTCAATATGGAATTAGTTGCTGGTTTTTCATTGCCAATTACATTTCAGCAGCTGTACTTTTAATAGAGGACTCAAAAACAAGCCAAATCTAACAGCGTCATTGGTCACACATTGCACAAGCTCACTGGTGAGAGTTTGATAATGAGATTTCCTCTCCCTTCAGCTTGCTCAGTAGCCAAAACATTTTTTTTTGCAGAATACCAATTAACTACAGAAGCCTTCAGACTATATGAAAAAGCAACATATCAGTCAAGTCTAAATGTCAAAAAACTTGACGTTGGTTTTGTCATAGACCACGTTATACAATCTTCTTTTCTCCGGCTGATGCCAGTGTTAGCAGGAAGTCAAAGGTCAAATTCCACATAATGCTGCAGAAGCCTTGTAGAGAGCCAGCCTCGCAGATACCGGTGCATGGACTCTGTAATCTGGAACTAAAATGACGTTGGAGATTGGTGCATTGCAAAAGGCCAGACATCCCCCTGCAGGCCTGGTGCAGTTGTCAGAGAGGATGTGTAAGCTCTCTGTCAGAGTAATACCATGGAAAATAAGTCTTGCATCATCTGTAATATCCTGTGAGGTGTATTTTATAATGTGTGTGCATCATTTGAATGTATTACAGACTGACATGTTATGAAATCCTGTGCCCTTTGTGCTGACTGCAGATTCTCTTTTTTTGTTATTTTGCAGAAGCACATCTCAAAAACAAATCTAAGCACAATTAGTATATTTATCTTGTCACTCTCACTTTTAACTTGGTACAATTAATTTTGTCTGTTATCCAGATTTAATAGATAATAATAATAATTGCCCGTCGGCTTTGAACAGTACTGGAACAAATGTAAATCAATTCTCTTTAATGAATAAAAGCTATCATTAAAAAAACAACAACTAAACAACAGGATGAATTCCTACACAGAACAAGGTGAAGAATCACATATGGCAGAGAGTTAATGTGACAGTGAAAGTACACACACAGATTAGGGAGGATCTACAAAGTCTATCGCAATCTGATAAGGCTTCTGGTGTTTTCATTGGTGAGTGTCTCTGCTTTTATCTTCTACAACTGCTGAGCTTCTCTTATCATGTGCAGCACAGTCTGGAATTCCAGCCTCTGATAGTTGTCTCGTAATCTTTGGTTAACCAAGCAAAGAGTTAAATTTCCATGGGCCGTAAAATATTTCACAAACTGAAAAAGGTTGCCATGATGGATCTTCCTAGTAGAACGTTTAAATCTCAGTTGTTGTTGTTGTTGTTTTTTTACCAAACTTCTGAGCTAGAGGAGCAATATCTTCTATTTATGATCAACTGCAAAATGGATGGAAATGGAGCTTGGCTGTAACAGATGAGCAATGGGAAGAGGCTATGGAGGGAGTGCCTAGAGCTTCAGTTTTGTACTAGGCAAGGCCTGATGCAGGTCACAGCACTTCATTGCTTGTATTTCTCCACGGTTAAAGGAATGGTTCAACATTATGGGAAATATGCTTATTCACTTTCTTGCGGAGAATTAGATGAGAATATTGATTCCACTCTCGTGTATAGCAAATATAAAGCTACAGCCAGTTAGCCAAGCTTAACTTAAAAACTGGAAACAGGGGGAGTAACTAAATCTGCCTACAGGCACCGCTGAGGCTCACTAATTAATACATCATATGTCATTTGTTGAGATCTGCACAAAATCTTTCAAATTAAAAATTACACATTGTGGCTTTACAGGGGTTATCAGAATCAGAAACTGTCTATTGCCAAGTAACATACATTACAAGGAATTTGCCATGGTCTGATGGTGCTACATTTTTTTTAACATATAACATGTAATCTGACAGACAACAAGCATGTAAAAATATAAAGGTAAAAGACAAAAGATAATAAAAAAAATAATAATTATGTGCTAATAGGTGGATTTTGTTCTCTTTGGACTGAGGCAGGCTAGCTGTTTTCCCCTGCTAACGGGCCGCTGCTTCATATTAAACATACAGACATGAGAGTGGTTGTCGTCTGTACAGTTAATATAGCCTAAAACTACTGCCAACAGTCGGTTAGCTTAGCTTAGCACAAAGACAGCTCGTCTGGCTCTGTCCATAGGAAAAAAAATCTGCCTACCAGCACCAACCTGAAGCTCACTAATTAACAGGTTTTCAGTGGTAACTTGGCTTTACGTGGAGTTATGTGCTGGACTATTTCTCGGTCGGGAGCAGTTTTTGTACGGGTTAAACAAACAAGATATAACAAACTAGATGTAATGTGTAAATTAGTGAGCTTTAAAGTTACTGGCAGGCTGATTTTATTAACTGTGGACAGGCTAGCTGTATTCCCCTTTTTCCAGTCTTAATGCTAAGCTAAGCTAACTGGCTGCTTGCGGCAGATTCATATTTACCATACAGACATGAGAGAGGTATTGATCTTCTCATCTAACTCTCGGCAACAGAGGCTCTGCCAGTTGAAATAGACTTTGTGATGAGCAGCTTTATCATTATCTGCAAATACATCACATTGTAACACCTATGTCGATCTTTGAAGCAACCGCCCCACCCCCACCTTTTTTATTTCTGTGGTACTGTTATCTTCTGCTGTCTGTGTATTGCTGTGTTTTTATTTGATAAGAAAACCAATTAACAGAGTTTTAAAAATTGCCATAATAAATGCTGTCTGATGAAGCGCTACTGTGAAAATGTTTTGAAAGATTTCTTAGATTCTATTTCTCATCTCTCGCTGCAAAGTAAATCCACCGACATGAAGCCTGGAGGAATACAACTTGAGGGTGAGGTAAAGCTCCTCTGCCTTGATGCCAAGAGAAAGCAGAGGCAACGGTTGACCTTGTCCTTCTCTGCTGTTGGTCTGTGGGTTTGGGCCAGGGACAGGAACTCCCTGTACAGACACTGTGTCTGCGATTGCTGAAACTACTTCACAGTAGAACGCTTTGTTCACTGCCACCAAGGAAAACCTAGACAACAAAAACACACACATTCTGGAAAAATGAACACTTGAGAGGGGTCGTTTTCTCCTCAAAACCTCTTGCTTGGGTTTCAGCGGTAAATAATATTCCCATCAGACGAGAGGGAAATCATGCAGCTTTACAAAAATGCCTCGAGATAACAAGACCTGTTGTTATCAAACCATTAATCTAAATGTACAAGTTGTGAAGGGTTATGATGTCAAAAGAGAGCCCATAACCACATTGCGACCCAAGACTTAAGTTGTTTAACTGTGTGGGTGGAGGGGGTGGGGGGGGTGTGACTGGAGTGGAAGCCCATAACTCTCTCGAAATTAAACAGTTTAGAGGTTATGTGGTTATTTGTGTTACTTAGAAAAATCTTAACACAAGCCAGCCAATAAAAATAACAATGTAGAAATGTTATTTTTAGTTGGAAATCACATAGATAATTAGATTTTGAGCAGCTTATACATAAATATAACCCAATACTGGCATCTAAAGCTCAACGACTCTTGTGACAGTATATTTAAACGCAAGATGTTTTTCAACCGCACACTAATAAAAGATTAATGCTGCAGCAACAGTTGGTCCCTCTCAGCCAAGGAGCTACTTGGCGTTCGGCATTTTTCATTCACTTCCAATCCAGCTGACCAAATATCACTGGCAAATAGTGTCACTTCAATCACTGTGCCCCCAAAACTGATAGGTTATCCAATTATGTGCGTTGATGCATTTCCTGTGAAGCTGGAACATTGCTCATGACCTTTCCTTGATAGAAATGAAATTTTCTCCCCCTCAGGCTAAACAAAATCTCACAGCACTCCACCCTTTGAGTGAGTCATGCTGGGATAGTCAAACATGCCTACACAATAATGACTCTGCAGACATTACTCCTGGAGAAGAGCTGTTTAGAAATCAGCCACCGTGCTCGCCGCCGTGGCTCTGTCTGTATTGGCACGTCTCTGGGTTTTAGAGAGGTGTCGACTAGGGGTGGAAAGTCCTTCGCAGCTCTCCGCTTGGTGTCTCAGAGCAGGTTATCTCTCCCTGCAGTGAGCTGCCACGCGCCTATTGCACCTGATTGTCTCATCGGCACATTCCAGGTGAGAGGGCCCGACAAGCCAGGACAGAGCGCCCAGACAGTGATACACTTGTTCAGCAGCCGCAGGTGTAGCTGCCCTGTTTTTTTTCTGCACTCTCCCAGAGGTCTTGGAGGCGTCGTGGAGGAGCAAGAGTAATCTGAAGGCCAGGCGGGGAAAAATCAATGACAAATGACTTTGCTTTTTTTTCGTGAAGCACAGTAAGAAAAGAACAGCCATTTATATGTGTGGCCATCTTATTGACCTACATTCCTGTCCATCATTCAAAGTAGACTCAGGTGTAAAAAAAAAAATACAATAAAGTAATAGACTGAGTGGTGAAAACACCCGACGCAGGTCATTATAAGGAGGACTTTTTCAATATATACATTGATTCAGCCTCAGTCCCTCAACTGGGCCAAACACTGCGACTGTATTCAGTCTGGATATTGGCTGCAGTGGTATGAGAGTAGACTGTAAGGACAGGCAAATAAAGGGGAATAATATCGTAAAATGTATTTCAGTGCCACAAACTTTAGACTTTATAAGTTGCTTGGCACCTTGATCCATATTCTTCATATATGTTTGCTCTTTGAATGAAGGAATTAATTAAGTTTTCACATGTCTAATTCAATCTAGTCTTGAAACATGTTCTGTATAATGACATGTATAATACTGGAGAGACTTGCTTTCTTTTCCAGGCTTTTGAGACAAAGTTAGTAAAAACTCAGCAAAATGAAATGACTTTTCCAGTGATAGGTATCTATCTATCTATCTATCTATCTATCTATCTATCTATCTATCTATCATCACATTGTTTGTGTACTCTGCACATATGATATCTATTTTCATGTCTCCCCATCCTAGAAGAGAGAGGGATGCCTCCTCTGTTGCTCTTCCTGAAGTTTCACCCTCTTTTGAAGTTATTTTGTCCACCACCTGTGCATATTAAGTGCCTTCGAGAACACACTTTAAACAGATCCTGATCATGAATTTAATTCCACCCTCTGGAGCTGAATAATGCTCTTTTGCTCTAATGCTCTAATACGTACTGTATCTCCCAGATATTAATAACTCCCCTTCATCCATTCAGACATACACTAGTATGTGCACCTTCCAAATGTATTCCTTGGTGGGTCTGTTCGACTGCCACTGAGGGGTGATCAGCCATTCAGGGGAGGGAGGAAACAGGAACTGAAGCATTTTGGTGATGTAATTGGCAGCAGATGCGGAGGAAGATGGAGATAAAGGAGAAGGAATCCAAAATAATATCTGTTTGGGCATGCATGGGGGGGGTTATCATGAGCACAGAGGGATCATGTTTTGGCTTTTGTCTCACTGATTCACTGTTGCTCAAGTGCTTTCATTTTACAGTGGTCTGGAAATCTGACATTTCAGTGGTGGTGTTGATGTTGTGGAGGAATACTGTAGCATCTCTGAAAGAAGCCTCCAGTGAAACTGCACACGGGGCCAGTACAGAAGACAAATTGGATATGCTAATACACAAGACACATTGTGAGCTGCTTGTAAACAGTATTATCAGCGGCACCCATTTTGAGAGCAATAACATCAGCTGGGAGGAGGATTTCAGATTCTCCAGCAAAGCTTCCTAACGCTGGAAACAATCCAACAGTTCTTCCAGGGTAAAAGTTATTCTCTCATGTGAAAGTCATGGCACAGAAAGCGACCAAAGAGGGTCAAGTAGCCACTTTTTGCCTTCCTTGTGGTCTGACAATAAGGCGGTGAGAACAACAAGGCAGGGCTGAGTAAGAGGATGCGAGGGGGGGGGGGGGGGGGGGTACAGGCTGGGACCTGCTTCAGCATTAAGTTATGCCTTTGTAAGGGAGAAGCACTTGCCTGTGGCAGGTGCAGGTAGCAGACGTGACGCTGCCGAGGTGTTCCTATTGAGAAGTACCCAACCTGCCGAGTTGTCGGGACAAGTTGGAGGACTCAGTCACCACCCTGCTCTGAAAAGCTAGCCAGATCCGCATACTATGACTTGCACTTCTAAAGATGTGATGGAGGAACTGGAAAATCCCAGGGCTCAAACATAAAATTATAGGATTGTTGTGATGCTTGTCATGGAGGCTAATGTGGAAGATAATACATCATAACAGCAATTACAATCCCAGAGATTGTCTCCTTTATGTTCCACCCTAAGAAAACCACTAGACGAATTTACAGACTTTAAAATAAAGGCATATATCATTCACAGAGTGCTCAGCAGTTATATTTAAAATTCAAGATGTTAGTTTTTATGGGAGTGGACTAATCCTACAGCAGAGTTTAAAAGGGCACATAATAACTGGGGCCTTTATGAAGCTTTGCATAAGAGGATTCTCCTCTTCCACAGAGGAGTTCCTCAGAAATGTGTATTTCCTTTCTGTTCATTAAGCCTTCTGAATTGGTTAAAACTCAGCCTCTCCTGTGTTTACGCCACAGAGGCACCTGTAGCTGCCAATACAGTACAGCGAATCGCCAACAAGCTTGCAAGTCTGGCCATGTCATGGGATTCCTGTCATCATAGTGCAACAGTAATCATCTGCACAGAAGAGTCTGAGTGAGGGGGAAAAAGCGAATGAAAAGGTTCAGTGTGAAAAATGCGAAGAAGAATCCTCTGAAGGAGACGTGACTCACCATGTGCTACACTCGCTCAAAACATTTTCTTGTTGTAGGAGTGGCAATGGATGGCCCAAGGCAATCATTTTTCAGGTTCAAAGATGTTCCTTGCAAACTTATTTCTGACATACGGCAGAGAGAGAGAGAGAGAGAGAGAGCTTCCTCGGTATGGCGGTGTTTAGCCAGAACTTATCAATCCAGAGCCTGTTTCTGCCTGTGTTGAAAAAAAAAAAAACCCTCAGTGAGATGATATGAAAGATTTTTAGCCCTCATGCTGGTTTGGAAAATCAAAGACAACGTCAATATGCCCACCAACATGGAGTCACAGGAATTTAAATATACCTCTTTAAGCCCTCTTTAAGCCTCCTAGCCTGGAGCTTTTTATCAGCAGGTAATTTCAGTGTGGACTCTACATGCTGCTGTTATAATTTTTATGTTATTCTCAGCAGCTAGTAGAGTAATAATAATAATAATGATATGGATCTAAAATCACAAAGTTTAGATGCAATTATCACCGTAGACACCTGAAGGAGTGGAGGCTTTTAACAATGAGGGCAGAGTAAGCAAAATGATCTGTCCTCCCTCCTCTGTTTGCTTTGCCTGAATGAACAGCAGATCCACCAGCATGGCCGTGTCAGAATAGATTAGCACCACGGTCCATCTCCCTGGCTTCACAAAATAAAATCCTCTTAAAAGCAGGGGATGTCACTCAATCTCCTGAGACATGTACTTGCATGGTGGACTTAGGGAGCTCTCACTACTGGGAAATATACCTGCACAAATAGAGGACATTTAAACTGAAAATGAGCTGCCGAGAAAGTATTTGCAAAGGTATATAAAATCTCACACACAATTTTCCCTCAGAATGAAATGCACATGCTATTAATGTTAGTCATCTTTAATGCAGTCAGAGAATTATACATTATAAAGCTGCAGACAGGAACTATCTTAAACATTTGATGTCCACTTAGTCTCTTATTAAGACGCACTGGATGTTCAGTCTTGAAGAGGACAGGTTCAAGAAGCTCTTATCCTAAAAGTATCGTCATATTGCCTTCAGCTATCTGCTATTTTATAATCACAGCCCAGGGCTGGGAGTAAAAGACGGATTTTCCAAACCCATTCAGAGTTTTCAATCTGTGTAACTAAGAAAACAACAGGAAGTTCCTCTGTGAAGAGCCCAAAGGCAGAGGTTAAGAGTTCGTCGCTCACAAAATCACTCCACTGCTCTCCTTACAAAACAAAAGTATTTATTTATTCAAACTGAGAGACAGATTGTGTAATGGATTTACAACAAGAGGGCTGTTTGTGGGCACATAGCTGTATAACACAATTTGCTTTATCAAACACATTATGTCACACCTTGAAAAATATAGTGTGACATATATTTGAACATATGTGATAGGACCCCAACCATATTTTGAAATAAATGCCAATATCTATTGTACAAAATACAAAAACTATAATACAAATTATGACTGTTTGTCCTAAATGCGAATATATTGATTTATTGTATTAGTTTATTAATTGTTGAATAAATTAAGTAACTGAGCCACGGTTATCTGCTGTTGTTTCATCTGTTGCTTCTGTTACCTGTTAAAACAGCACCCTAAAAGCTGAATACTGATATAATACACTAAATAATAAAGAGGGATCATAGAAGAGGGTCACATAGTCATGAATGATCTGTTGCTTGTCATTTATAGTATACTTAGCTGTTTTGCAGGGATTCGTTTTATTGAATTTTGTGTATTTGTACAAAGCTATGGGATAGAGATTGCAAACTGCAGGCTATGAATGCTGTGGTATGTGGCACTGGTCCATGCTATATACTTGTCTCTATGGCGCTAAATTGAATCACTAAATAATGCAAATTACCTGCAGCAGTGACTTTCTCTTTTACTTGACTTTTCCACACAAAATAGTCCAGTCGACGCTCTTCTTCTACGGTCTGTTTGCTGCCGCATAAAATCAGCCCACACACCCTGAAACTGGGTTGGTCATTTGACCCAGTAACAGCAGCAATAGCATTAGAATTTTGAAAATAATGTAATGAAACGTATTCATTTTAGCGTTATATACTATTCTTATACATACTATTACTACTATATATTTCTCTTTGCAAGATATTATTATTATGCTATTTTTATAGCAGACATCACAAAATGATTAAAAATAAAAGACAAAAAATGTAACAAAAAGAGCTGCAGACATAAAGAAATATGTTAAATATAGTATAAATAAGGTACTACAAATGAAACAAAACCAGGTCTAAACAAGTCTTGAGCTGCTTTTTAAAGGTGTCTAAAGTTTAGGAACTACAACCTCAAAAACAAGACTGTGAATAAATGTGAGGTCAACCAATCTGCAGGTTCTCTCACCTCATGATGATAATACACGGAGAACAGAGTCAATACAGATTGCCCCCCCGAGATATCCGGAAACGGTGACCTGTAAGGTGAGTTACCTGTCCGGGAAGGAGACACACTGTTGGCCTGTCAGCTTTAATGCCCACAGCCACTGCAAAGTCTGTCAGAACGATCATGTCAGTGCGAACGCGTGCTCACACATTATGTAGATTCCCCCACACCGAAGTACATATCGGGATTATGTAAGAGGTGCATTCACACACTCATAACGTGAACATTTCTTTGTCACACTTTTCTAAAGGATAAAGGTCTTGGTCAGCGGTTTGAAGTTTCCACATGAGCTGGAGAGAAGTCAGTGGGGTTTTTTTTCCCAGAGCTTCTAAGAAAGATCAGCTGTCATTTGAGGCAAGGATGTAATAGTCTACATTTTCAGCATAGCAGCGTGTTTCTCTCCTCAAATTGATTGGAATCGCTTTCCGTACTGCAACCAGAATCCTCTCCCTTCTCCTTTTCATCTCATAGTCTCATTGATCATTGGAGCTTCTGAGATACAGAGAACAGGTGTGATCATCATCCTAATGCATCTCTTCTAAGTGTGTGTGTGTGTGTGTGTGTGTGTGTGTGTGTGTGTGTGTGTGTGTGTGTGGAGGAGTGTTTTTGTGTGTGTGTGTGTGTGTGTGTGTGTGTGTGTGTGTGTGTGTATGTGTGTGTGCGTGTGTGTGTGTGTGCTAACATTTCGATGAATACACTCTGGTGTGGTCTGAAAGAACAATGAATCAATGTTGGCACAACATCCGTAGTCATCCATAATTTATCTCAGCTCAAAACACTTTCCAAAGCTTTTTGAATGTTGATTTTCATCATTCCGCAATATCGTGTTGTGATTTTTAGTGCTCAAACTGGGCTACTTGCAGGCCAGAGTGTGCAATATCTTTGCAGTATTTGTGTACACATGTGCGTGCATGCATCCATGTGTATGTTTGTGTCAACTCTGGCATAATGATAGACTGACAGTGGGAGCGACTGCACCACCCCAAGCGAGGAGAAAAGCCCTGCATTCCTGGGCTGCGAGCTGTGAATCTGAGCACAGATTACAAGTTAAAACACGCAGCCAGGAGCCACCACTGTTTTAGTAAATACTTTCAGAGCTAGTGTTTAGAGATCATAGCTTTAGGACAATCGTGGGATTGATTTCCTAAACAAGGATTGTGTGTTGTGGTTGTCCGGTGAAAATGGAAAATCGGCTTCACCTGCTGAGGAAATAGCCTGGATACTCTTCAAGGTCTATTGGTGCTTTAAAGCAACAGTTCAACATTTTGAGAATTAAGCTTATTCACTTTCTTGTTGAGTGTTGAGGTTATACCATTCTCATATCTACGCTACATATGAAGTTAGCTTAGCTTAGCACAAACACTGGAAACAGTGGGAAACTGGAAACAGCCTGTCTCTGTCCAAAGATAACAAAACTACACCTACCAGCACCTCTAAAGCTCACTAATTAACACGTAATATCTTGTTGTTTAATTTGTACAAAAAACAAGTGTAAAAACGCCCAGTAATGAAATTATACATTGCTGTTTTTACAATTTGGTTTTAGTAACTGCCAGCTGCAGGTTAGCTTAGCTTAGTACAAAGACTGGAAACAGGTGGAAACAGCTGGTTGTTTTTAAGCAAACGAAATGTAACATGTTAAGGGATGCTGGTAAATGGATTTCAGTACCTTTGCACAGAGCCAACATTCCAAAAATGTTTAAATATTTTTATAATCTGTACAAAACGTACGTTCAGATTATATTGTGTGTTGAAATGTCCATTCATAAAAAATAGTCCTGCATATAACCACCCAGTAAAACCCCAACTTGTCATTTTGTAGATTAAAGATATGAGATATGATCATTAGTGAGGCAAATTTGTGAGCAGATTTTGTTACTGTCAGACAGAGTCAGGCTAGCTGTTTCCAGTCTTTATGCTAAGTTAAGCTACCTGTCTCCTGGCTCTAGCTTCGTATTTACCCTACAGATACATGAGAGGGGTATCCATCTTCTCATCTAACTCTTGACAAGAAAGCAAATAAGCACATTTCCAAAAATGCTGAACTATTCCTTTAACTAAAAGTGCATTTTATGTGTATTTGACTCATATTTGTAAATGCGTATAGTTTCTGTTCACAAGTGCTATAAAAAAAAACCTACAATAAAGTGGCTCTCTTCTTCTATTCTAGCATGCAGCACTAAGAAATTATGGATTTATCTGGTGGTTCACTCTGGCTGCATAGATCTGCATAGATCACCACCTGCCACTCAAATCTGAAACACCTGCTTCCTCCACAGTATCCACCGCCAGCTGGCTCACTGCAGAAAACCCAGAAATAGCCATAAAAAAAAAATCCTAACTCAGCCCAGATCCAAAACGGTATCTTTCCCACATCAGTTTAAACATTTAATCCCATAAATGTAGTATATTTCATAGCTCCTGTATATACCCTGCTTAGAATATTTTCCCCCTCTCTTTTAACCATGCTTGTTTTTTTTCCACTCTCATTCCAGCTGTCCAGGGGTTGCTTGAGCTATGAAAAGAACTTTCCTGAACTCCCATCCAACACAATCAAACAGAAAATGTTCCTAATAATAATACCCACTCCCTGCATCTACTCAGTAATCATTTCCCTCTTTCCTATCTTTAATTGAAACATTAATCAAACAGCCTTGCTTAGTGTGAACGTGTAGCGCTCAGTATTCCCAGGCAATAAAGAGGAGGACTGGTGCAGACCAGTGTGATTTAGATGGCGGACTGATGATCATGCTGGGAACATACAGGAAGGAGGATCCACTCCACCTACAGGATTCCACGGGACATAACAGAGAACATCTCCGCTCGGCTGTATTAGCTCTGCCCAGCATGCCCTGCTGAATCCTTTCAACTCGACTTGATAACAAGCGTATTTGGCGGCTCTGGTCCTCCTTGCTCGGGCCTGTCTCACTCTGCCTCACTGCTTTCCTCATTGTAATTCACTGCCGTTTTGCTGCATTTTTGACCTGCTCTGCTGCATACAATCCTGTCTGATGCCTGTGGTTCATTTGTCCACTTTTCACATCTTCACATGGCATGCATAGAGTGTGATTCTTATGCTCAGTTTGTTGTCTTGTTCCAGACGGTAGCTTTTAGTTTGATTATTTTGTTATCATCCGTGGTGGAAGAATTAAATTGAGATCCTTTACTTAAGTAAGAGTAGCAATACCCTTAATGTAAAAGTCCTGCATCCATAATTTTACTTAAGTAGATGTACACAAGTATTAACAGCTAACTTGTTCTTGAAGTATTTCCATTTGATGGCATTTTATACTTCTACTCCACTACATTTCAGAGGGACATTGTATTCTTTCAATCCAATACATTTATTTGACGAGTTACTAGACTAATTAATTCCATTTTACATGCAAAACATATGGTGAGCCTCTAAAACATGGTGCATTGTTATAATTAGTCAATTGAACAATTAGTCAAGACAAGAAAATCAATCTGCAACTATTCTAACTGATAAATCATTTAAGTAATTTTTCATGCAAAAATGGCAAACCACCACTGATTATTGGATTATTATCATTGATGCATCAACATATGAGCAGCATTTTATTGTTGGAGGCGGTTGATATAAAACACATTTTAACTACTTGGGTACTGTTGGGTAGAAACAATGCATTTTATCTGTATAAGGTGATCATAAATGTTGTATATAAAATGTTAATATTCAAAGTAACCAGTGACCACAGAGGTCAGATACATGAGTTGGAGTAAAAACTACAAGATTTTCTGTAAATTGTACTTTACTTGAGTAAACATGCTTAGTTACCACTGTGTTTCATAAACCAGGATCAAAACGATGCTCTGTATGGTGTGTTGCAAATAAATGTGCTTTTAGTCAAACTGGTGTTTAATGGATGAATTGGAAGAATAAATCCTTTCAGCCTGAACAGTCAAAATCCTGGATGCTGCGTGTCAAACAAAGCTGCTGCAGCTCGTCCAACTCGAATGACGCAAACCTTCTGAGCGGAGGATTTCCAGGAGAATGTCAGACCTGCTTCAAACTTGAACTGACTGGACGACTTTCAGCAATTGTTTACAGACGGGTGTCAGTGAAGTCCAAGCCCACTGGTGATGCACTGGCTGCCTAAAATTGAATGTTAAAAAGGGGGACAGATTTGTTGAGGAAAAGGCTGTAAGTTTAACAACATAAGCAAAATAATAATGTAACAATGCCAGCATTAACCATCTTTGATCAGACGGTGCATGCAGAATTGCTGTAATGAGGCTCTTTTAACTCTCTAAACGGTGGTTAAATAAATTAATTGAACTGGTTACTTTATTCGGTGCCTATTTTCAGAGCTAAATGAGAAACAGTTTGAGGCTAATAAAATGTGTAATGCGTATGCACAAAGGCACATTTAACATTTTAATCTCTAATGGTAGATTTTTAGGGCACTGATGTTAATCACATTGCCTGTAGCCAACTAAATAGCCTCCTGTTATGACTCAGACAGACCTGCAGGGAGGAGAGTAAAGGTGGTTGTTGCACCTGATGAAACAAGGGCCTGTTGCCACCAGCTGGAGCAGCGCTGCAGTGCATCATCACCTGCAGGGAACACCTGGACCCAAACAGACAGGTGTGTTCATTCACTCTAATGAGCATGTGTTGTTTATACACACACACACACACACATACACACAGGTATTTGGTTGGTCACATTGATGAGAAAAGGTGAAATTAATGTGGGAAAAGTGTCAGAATTCTGCAGAGGTTGCTTATTATAGACAAAAACAAGCTTTTTAATTAAGAGCAATCGCCACACGACCACGGCTGTGATGTGTTTAGTGACTCTGTGTGATGCTGATGAGCATGGCAGCTTACTGATAACGTCTCACATGAAACCTGACAGGCTTTTCCCCCACATTAGCCGCATGTGGCTGCAAAATGGTTGAAAACGTAAGGTGCGCGGCACGCTGAGAGCCACAAGCGATGATTCACGTTGGTTGTTGGTTGATGATGATTATCCGAAGAGGAGGAGGATTAGTCAGAAACAGTGGTGGAAGAACTACCCAGATTCTTCGTTTAAGTGAAAGTAGAAATACCACAATTAAAAATATACAATGACAAGACAAAGTCCGCTATTCAAAGCAATACTTAAATAAAAATATGATCATCATAAAAATTAAAGGGTTAAAGTATCAAAAGTGAAAGCACTATTTTGCTGTGTGGACCATGTCAGTCTTATGTTAACTGCTTATCATATTATACTGTGTGTTAGTTTAGTAAAAGATAATGCATTATATTTTGCAAAGTGATTATATATATGTTTTATACTTTTTTGGACATTTATAGCTTTTATTGGACAGAGTGAGGTGAAGAGGAAATGGGGGAGAGAGAGAGGAGCATGACATGCAGCAAAGGTCTCAGGCTGGAGTTGTGGTCATATGGCATGCTCTGTAACCATTCAGCTACCGAGGGACTCCGTGATTATATATTTTTAAAGTCCCTGCACGCCCTAAAGGTCATATTATGTTTCAGTTCAACAAAATGGCCCCACACGCAGCAACAAGAAAATGGACGTGATGCAGGTAATAAATAAATATTGACCCGAGCGATCACAAACTATAAACAGTGTATGAGAGCAGCAATGTAGTGATGAAACACATTTCCGACCACAGTACTCCTGTAACACTGTCTCTCTCACAATGGACAGTTTTAAAAAAAGGATTAAAATCAATGCAGCAGACCAAGAGACAACAGCTTTATTTATTCCATGCATTGTCAAAACCTGGCGCCTCCATTACCCACAACGCAACTTGGAAACCGACAGTTTGGTCAGACATTCAGATATGTTACGCTAGTGGCGGCTAATGTAGCCTCCAGCCACTAGCTTCAGGCAGAGATGAGGAGCGGGCTACAGAGGTCTGGTAAGCTCACTTCTGTCTAACTAAACACCCACAGATTTTCTTTCAATTTCAAACTTGTAGTCTTCGCTTCCAACCGCCGTGACATCACTTGAGGCAATTTATCAGACTTCCTCTGGAAACACAAAAGGCTTTATACAAGTTTTTTCACATATGTAGTTGTACTTCCTCAGACCTGTAAACAGACTTTGATGTGTGAAATTGACGGAGGGGAAAACTTACCTCAACCTTATTAGTACATAGAGCTTGGCGACATCATGCTATTCCTAACATGGCTCCACCAAACTTACACCTGACTGGAGGTCTAATCAACCAGGGATTGAAAACACCTGCGTGGGTGTGCAGAGCCTTTAATCTGCAAAGTAACAAGTAACTATAACTAAATGTAGTGGAGTAAAAAGTACAATATTTTAAGTTTAGTGGATAGGACTAATACGTAACATAACATGGGTACTGAGTAAATGTACTTAGTTACATTCCACCACTGTTCAGGAGGGCCGGGTTGTCAGCGGAAGCAAACGTCCAAAGATCAATGGTGAGTGAAACAATGGCATCGGGGGTGAATGTAACAAGTGGCTCTGAATCAAATTCCAGTTTGTACAGGAAGCTGTAGAAAACCAGGAAGGACACTGCCCTCGCTCTTCCTCTGCTACGTCAAAAATACACCAGCTCCAGGCACCAGACGCTGCCCGATCAGGATCCTGTTTTCACTCTTTTTTGTTCTGTTCAACATTTGTAGTTTCCAAAAAGGAGAAGGGGTCGATGCGTAAGGCAACATGAGCTCTTTGTTGCACATGTGACCGAACGTGGCTGCTAGCATTTCCTAAGCAGCAGCATGGTGTCTAATTTGAGAGGAAGCATATGACCAAGTTGGAATAATGGATGGTTGATCACACTATAGACTCTGTAGATATTCAGGGGGTTGAAAGGTTTGTTGTATGAGGAAGTGATTACTGCAGCACTGTGATGATGATTCACCGAGCTATTACTAACTTCTGAATCTATGTCACAATATCAAAGTGACAGTGATTCATAAGTCACTTGATGTTAATACATATTGCTGTGTTTAAACAGTGTGTAATGCTGGAAAGTAACTCAGTACCATTTGAGGTGCTTATTTAGTTAAGTACTACCATTTTATGTTAATGTCTACTTCTAATCCACCACATTTTAGAGGAACATATTGTGCTTTTTAATCGACTGCATTTATTTGACAGCTATAGTTACTACTTTTCTACAGACGCTCATTACAATCACAAAATGAAAATAAAACTGGAGGCCTTATCTCGTAATTATGACTTAGTATCTCATAATTATGAGAAAGAATCTCACAGTTTCAAGAAAACTATCTCGTAATGAGATTTTATTCTCGTGGTTACGTGATCCGGATCTCGTAATTATGAGAAAAGGATGAGGTGGTTATCAATGATCCATACCATATAGGTACTGCAGCAGCATGTCATTCCCTATCTCTCTCCTGCCTTTCCTGTCCCTCTTCAAGCTGTCACTATCTAATAAAGGCAAAAAATGCCCCGCCCCCCAAAAAGACAGTGTTTGTCATACTTGCTAGTGACCGCTAACAAAAAAATCTGTGTCTCGTTGGGTCCTCTTGTAATGTTTCTGATGTCTATGAGTTGTCAGCAGTTCCACCAAAGAGAGATTTACCCTTCAAATAACAAATTCAAAGCCCAAAGAAGAAAAATTATCCAGAATTGTACAAAAAGATTAGAGAAAAGTCAGGTCATCTCACGACCCCTCTGATTTATTTAGTGACCCTTTACAGGGGCCAGATCCCTAGTTTGGGAACCAGTGGACTAAACTACCTAACTGCGTATGACGTACTAACTGCTTATGCATTGATCCATCAGTATTAAAAGTAATAATGTGATATACAAGTACATTTTAGATATAATATTTTTACTTGTGGTGGAGTATTTGGACATAATGTATGAGTACTTTCACTTACGTAAAGGATCTGAATACCTCTTCCACCACTGGGAGCACAGGAGCAGCTTGGCCAACAACATAAGTAATGAAACAGAAATGGGGAAAGTACCATGTAATGTATCTGCATTCAATCTCCATCTCCTTCCTTGTTAAAATATGGCTGCTGAGCTGCACTGCTGCTAAGCACAGAGGCTGGACTTCCAGCTGGAAATGTTCTATTGGGCTTTGGGCCCATTTGCTATAATCTTTGCTAATTAAAAGCAGCCCCTCCTGCTTTATTCACATGCTCTGTTCAACAGAATACCATAAATCCTTATAAAAGACCGAATGTGTGTGAGAGAGACAGCGAAGAGAGAGCGAGAGGGAGAAATGGCCAGAGCAATTATTCACCATCATTATTATTCTAGGATGAGATTTATGTTGTAGATCATTATTCACGTGTTTATTCAGATAATTTGCATCATGCAATTAATGGTAATTAAGCATTTATACATATATATTTATTTATAGTATTTTGTTACTTAACTACACAACATGGTGCCTGTCATGTTAGTGATGGTTAAGATTGGTGGAGTGATGTATCATGTTTTGAGGCGTACATTAAAGTGGACCACAGATTAATCTGCTCTTGCTTTATCCTCGTCCCGAAAGTCCTTTTAATTCAGCAACTATCACATTTATAGTTAACGCTAAGAGAAACCAGCGTTACATCATCATCTTGGTTCATTATGCTCCTAATTATTGGCTCCTCCAAAACAAGAGAGGGGGACAATACTTTACACTCAACACTCCACATACGGGAATTCTTCATTTGTCTCTTCATTGATTCTTCAATGTGTGTTATAATTAATAACTTGGAAACTATTGGCAATCAGTGAGACTGAAACTGCTGGACAAACACCATCAACAAAATGTGAATCATGTAGGTTTTCATAACTTGATGTATGGCTTTGATATTTGCCAGCGATGAATGCGTGCTGGGTATTTCTAATGAGATCCCGGCACAATCGCGCTTTTGGGGCTTTTCTGTTGGTCTGAATACTGTGTGAGAAATGAATAAGACCTTTTTAAAAGGAAAAACATGCGCTGTTAATTAATCTTTTGGGGTATTTTATTAATTTCGACCCTGGATCACTGCACAGACATCTATTTCCAACATCACAGTGAGGAAATGCTTTTTTTTTGTGTCAGACTTTTTGTTTGCTTTAATATGCATAAATTACGTTGCAAATGAATGCTAATAAATTGAATCCTTTTAATTAGAATTTAATGAAATGTTTGTTTAAACTCAAGCGCTTGTTTGTCAATTATGAAGTCGCAAGTCAGAACATCTTTTCCAGCAAGTCAGTGAAGGCGGAGAGGATCCAAGCGATGCAGACACACAATCAATAACACCATGATCTAAAGTGACCCCCACCTCGCTCCCCTGCTCTGTTGTACGGGAAACCCCTTTTCTGAGCTGCCTCCAAATTGAGTTGAATCCCAGCCTCTGAAGTGTTTTGATATTAGACAGGCACAGTTAGGGTATAATGAATTTGAGATTTATAAAGGTTATTTATGGCAACAGAATAAAAAGAAAAGGTTGAATGTGATCTAAATAAAGATTTTGTTTCTTCTTTTCCTTTAATTGATGTTCCCTTTTCAGAGGCATTTTTCTAAATATACTTTTTACATTGGCAGCTTTCATGAGTCAACATGTGGACGGAGGTTACGGGAGCCAGGTTCCTTAAATAAAAGCGAGGTGCAAGTCATTCCATGAACAATGCAAAAAAAAAAAAAGATCAATAAATAGTGTTTGTTTGTGCGTGTGGGTGGTTGAGTGTGTCCGTCCGTCTGTGAGAACAAAAAAATAAGCTCATAAATACAAAAATAGAGACTCTACATGAAAAAGGCTACATGATCCTGAAAGTGTAAGTGTCTGTGTGATAATAGTGCGAGGGTTTTTGCGTAGTACTGAGTTTGCATTTTCTCTAACAAGGGTCTGGCGTCCCCGCAGCCGTCAGTGGGATCCACGCTGGGCCCTTTCGCAGTAATCAGCCAGACTGTCTTGCTCTAATTGTTTCCAGATTTGTGTGGGAGGTCAGAGCCCCGGAGTGCTGATCCTTGCCAAGTTTATAAACAGAGCAGTGTTTCCAGATGGCCACTGGCTCCAGACTGGCTAGCAGGTTGATTGGGACCAGAATAATAACAGGTGGAGAACAGACAATGAATTCCTTGACACTTTTTACCTCGCACACACTCGCAGACGCGCCGACACTCTCTCAAACGCACAGAAAACACACTTTCAATATGGTGAACAGGAGAGACTCCTGACGCCGTCTCTCTGTGGTTTGAGCTCAGCAACAACCAGATCTGAGAGTAATACCGGCAGGATGTAGAGCACATTTTGAGCGCTGAACCGAGCCTGTTTTAAGGTTTTACACATGAGAATATAATGTTACAACAATCTAGAAAACGTGGGTTGTGAATTTGGAGATTTGACCAATTTTAACTCCATGTTGTGACACTAAAGCGTAGTTATTGTCCTGGAAATATCTTAAACAAAAAGACAGTCGCAGACTTGACTTCTCCTTTGTGTTGAGTAATATTTTGACATTTTACAGTGTCTTTTTCCTGACTTGGCCCGGTCCCAGCTTTATGAAACCTTTCCTTCTTGTGGGGAACAATGTCAGCTGTGAATTGCAAAAGACCAGATTACAAAATATGAGGTTCCTACAGGAAGCCAACTGTTTTTCTTATGTTGTTTTTGGATGCCACGTCAGTTAGTGAAATCATTTTCAATCTCCATGGCATCTCATTATTTATGTTTTCACATTCTGTAATTGTTTTTATACATATGTATTTTTAGCCATGTCTAAAAGCCAAATGAAATGAATTCCTAGGAAATGTTAAGAAAATAAATGTGTCACATACAATTTATGTATAATTCAAATCTCTCCTTCGTTTTTTTTTCCTCTTTAAAGTTGTCAGTTTTGGAAGTGTTCCTGTTGCAAACTTTGTCAAAGCTGAAGGGAAGGTTCACTGTTTTTCCAAGAATCGTCTGGGTTCGCTGCGACACACACACACACGCACACACACACACACACACACACACACACACACACACACACACACACACATATATACACACACACAGTCACACTTTCAAAGTGGAGATTTCAGCAGCTCCAGAGAAGACATTCCCACCACAATCACATCATTAGCTCCACCATGTCTCTTAATGCCTCTCTCAAGTTTTTGTTTACAGAATCCAGTCCTTCCAAGGTCTTTGTAATAGCCTGAGAGATCTGGGCTCTGGAGGGGAGGGGGGGGGGCTTGTGTGTGTGTGTGTGTGTGTGTGGAGGGGGGGGGGGGGGCTGCCTTTCATCGGTTTTGCTCTGCTACACTTGTTTGGGCCAAGGTTGGCCCCTGTTTTTCAGTAAGCGTACTCCACTCCAGATGTGCGGCGGCTCCAGAGTGGCTGCCATGTACAGTAAATCGGCATCTGAGGGCTCGTCAATCTGTGGGGTAGAGCGCTGCGGTGTCGTCAGCCCCAGCCACTGGTATAAACGGAAATTTGTACTGCTGAGCTCCCATGAGGCCTTGGGGGAGGTGGAGGGGGTGGTGTTGCAGGGGAGAGAGAAAAAAAAGGGGGGCAGGGGAGGATATTTGGAAGTGACAACTCAAAACTGAAACTGATGAGTAGCAAGGGACAGACACTGTTAACTCGCACAAAAGGTGCAGCAAATGTCTGAATACTCTCGTCCAAAGGGATAATGAGCTCAGTTGGCTCGGCGGCGGGACAGTAAATGAGCAGAAGAGAATGACGTCGACATGAGAATAAATGATGGCTTTCGCAGAGAAAACGGAGACATGAGTGTGGAAGCAGGTCACAGTCGGGGTATTTCAGCAAGCTTTAAATCAAATCAACCAGCTCCAAGTAAATAAATTGATACAAGTTCATAAAACAAGACGATTCAGCAAGCCTGCAACAGGCCTGCTACTGGTTACAAGTGGTTAGTGCCGGTGACCAGGAGTAGACAGGAGTGTCAAAACCAAAACATGAACACAGAAAATGAGATACAACATCACTCAGTTAATGTAAATACACAAGGCCTGCGTCATAATAGAGACAAAGCTCTTCTCGGAGAGAGGACACAGAGCAGACTCTGGAGTGCCATCAGGGCAGACAGTGTTTCCCCCGCACATTCCTCCCTTTACATTTTCCCATGCTCTGAGCTCAGGCTCTGACTCAGCGCCATTATCACTGGGACCAAGTCATAGGAAAGCTGCTGATGACTTACAGAGTGAAGCCCTCATGTCCAGACTAATGTTTTAGCTCCGTCCTCGATGTGGTTTCCTCCCATCTGATGTTATTAAAGGTCAGCCATGTTTCTGTCACCCTGAGCAGTCTGAGGCAGGAGAAAGCTACAGATAACGAAGGAATTAAGTGGGTGGCTGATCATTTTTTGTTTTAGCTGTCACCTGGTTAAAAGCCTTATTACAACAATCAGTGTGTTTACATGCACGTAAATGACTGGGTTAAGACCTTTTTAAGACTGTGCAATTTTGGGCTTTCCCCTCAGGAAAGTTGAGAGATGAAATCTTTGGTCGTCAATCAAAAACAATTGTCTCTGATCATATGATGAGCTGATTTAGTGTCAAACTGTGACAATTTACATAAAACATTGCAGATATGATATAATATATATAATACAATGAGTCAAATAATCATTTGAAAATGAAAAGAAGTTGTAATTCATTTAAATGTCATTTATTTTTTCTCGATCATCAGTTAGTCATTGCATGTTGAGCCCACTAAACTCTGCTTCCTGTCAATCTCAGTCACGCTTCTCAGAGGGGAGAAGGATTCATTGGAATATAGTCTAACTTTTCATTGGGTAAACTTCCTAAATGGTACAAATGTAGCCCAGCGTTTTTACCAAACGGAAACCATCCAATTTGGACGAGCTAGCATAATGTTTGTGCTAAAACATATTTATATCAACTCTCTTTGTAGAATTGGCGTTTCATGTTGCCCTCCTTTCCCTGGTAGCAACTGTGTCTACAGTCTCCTCCTCTTCCTCTTTTTTTGCTGCACAGAAGTGTCAGCACTATGAACAAAGCTTGTTTAATGTTTTGCTTCATTTTCAAAAGTGAAAGCAGATGGATGTCTCCACTTGCATCTTCTTTACGTAGCACTATGACTCACCCGGCATTCATCGCACATCTGGCATGCCTCAAAAAATGATAACGAACAGTCCGATACTGAGTGTGGCCAAAATTAAATTTGACCCATCTCGCACAGTGTGACATGATTGTTGTTATCGCATAGTTTATATTCATTACAGACAGCTTTCTGCAGTAACCTGATTTCTTAACATCTTAACTTCTTAACTTCTTAACCGTTTCTTAACGTCATGTATACGGGAAGCCGGTACCCGTACTTCATTTCCCCTGCTAGATTTCTCCTGGAGAACGCAGATTTCTTGGTTATGTAACCGGCTATCTAATCAGGTTTTTACATGTACACATGTGCATGACAAAGACTTCAGACAGGGAAATCAACAGCAATACAGCGAGATGAAAGGAGGGATCATTGTACAAACTGAAGTCCCACTAAAACTGAAACTAACACCATACTGGATGTATATCGTAGTGGTGTCGGTGTTGTTATCCGTCTGTAGGCATGCCCATATCATGACCTTTTCCTCTTCGAAAGACAGACCCACAGCCCGACCCCCTGTCCCTGGTTTCCTTTGGGATCCCCCACACTCAACTTTGGGTTTTTTCCCCCCCTTGGCCAGTAACAAGGCAAGGCGTCAGAGGCCTGATTATTTGCACTGACCCGGGTCTGTCTCCTCAGGGCGGCTGCCTCGGCACAGTCGCACTGGATCCCATTGACACGGTGAGAGGGAGAAGAAGGGGGGAAGAAAACAGACCCTGGCTCCAGTCAGTCGGCCCTCCTCGGCAGGTTGATGAATGTCCAGGACTTCACGATCTTTGCCACCCAAGCCAGTGGAGTCAGGCTACAATGAGTTACAGTCTCTTGGTTAGAAAACCCTCCTGCCCGCCACCACCACCGCCGCCGCCACCAACCCCCCTCCACCCCGCCCCAGCCAGCCCACGAGCCCCACAGTCCCCCCAGAACCCGAGCTGGCCGGCCTCCCTCCCTTCACAAACACTGGAGGTCTATCCTTGACTGCTCCGCGCCGCACTCCTGCCACCACCTCCCTCGCCCTTTCAACTCTCGGCCCTGACTGCGCCGATTCTCCCCGGCAACACACACTCACAGGTCCAACCACAAGCTGGCACAGGTCACCTCAGCATGCCTTTTCATTACACCCCTAGCTGCTTATGTCAGGTTGCTGCAGCATCGATGCATTCATGAACCTGACACCTGACTGTCTGAAAATATACCACTAAGTTCATAATATAGTTAGAAAGTAAACTACAAAATAGAATATTTTGACAACAAACGTTGCCACCAGCCAAACTACACTAAATAATAAATGTGATAAATATTTTATCGTCTTTGTCTTTCTTTACTCCTTACATCACGTCTCCACCGACAATGTACCTTGTAAATGCAAAACAGAGGTGAAAACGTGTGCTCAGGATGGCTATAAAACTCAACCGCAATGGCAGGAGGAAAACAACAGCATTGTTAAGATCAGCCCCCTGCTGCCGCAGCTAATTGTACTCCAGTCATGGGCTATTCACTGTCACAGCTAGCTAGAGGCAAGTATCAACTGACTGAGAAACTCTTGCTCAAGTGTTCCTCTCATCATTTGTGCTTGAATAATGGAGGATGGGCTGATGATAGTGGTTCTGCAGAAGGATGAATGTAATCACAGGCTCATACAACCACTGTGGTGTCTCATGACACTTACTGTCTCATGTGAATACAGTCTTCTAACATGATTGTCTAAGCAGGCTGAAAGGTTACTGATAGGATGGAATCAACAGAAAGAAAGAAAAAACAGTAGGAGGTATGATGAAACTATACAGAGCTGAAGACAAATATGCCGTGCCATTAGAATTGCAATTATTCGTTATTATGGCAAAGCACAGCAGCTCATTATGTTACCCTACAATTGAGACTGGCAACACTCGTGGTAATTTGATGACGCACAAGTCATGGTGCTTTTGGCTGCAGAAAGCGAGTGTTTCACGCCATTTTTCCATCTTCAGCCAGAAATCCCGACTGACCTCTTTAATCGCCTCAGGACTTTCCTTCTTCTGACTCCTGTGAACGTTTGTTTAATGTAAAAACACTACAATAATTCCACCAAGTAGTAATGAGTTGTCGTCATAGTGTTTCTATGAGCATGAACTTGACTAATCTAAGGACAGGTTTAAGTGAATGTTCTATTTACATAGAAATACATATTTTGTCTAAACTGAATATACTTGTCAGAGTTTGGGTAAATATTCTTCCTTTCTGATATAAAAAAAGTGTGAGTGTAACATTATTATTTTTTCAGATAAAGTGATGAACGTTTCCTGATCATACTTGAATTTCATTCGATTTAGAAATTCGCTTGGTTCGTCATAACCGTTGTTTGGCTCATATCAGGGCTGCCAACTTTGGGTACCTGGTTGGAGTGAGGTTTTGATGCCATGGGCTTAATCACGCGCACATGCACTTATTTGGACTCAATTCACCATCAGCGTGTGCGTGAGAGTTGGCAACACTGCCCATACATTTAAAAAAAAGTAAACTAGCACATTTTACTTTTTATTACTGTGAGGTGCATGTAATCACATTGACCTAAACTGTAATTTTCTGGATCAGCTAACCATTAGCCTTCGAGTCTGAGGAGCTTTGGATTTGGTAACTTCCAATGCTTTAAACAGGATAAATGGGTATAACTTGTATTGTTTTTGAAGTACTCATGAATTACCTCAAACTCCCATTACATAACCTCAGCACTGTTGCATTATTGTAATGTTAGACTGAAATAATGCTAAAAATACTGTTAGCTAGCTGACATTAGCTCAACTTGCTAGTTAGCTAGGAGCTGTCAGTGACTTAAACACTCGAAGGCTTAATGACAATAAAAATTATGAAACTGATATTTTCCAGTCATATAAGAGGAGTTGTGGAAGAGTCTTGTCTTTACTTCAAGTAGTAACACCAGTGTTAAAATACTACAAGTAAAAGTCTATCATTAAAAATGTTACTGTACAGAATCAGCAAAATATACTTAATATATGAAAATGAAATGTGCTCATTATGTTCAGTGGCTCCTTTTAGAATGTTATACAGTATATCAATATAGATTTTATATTATTGGATTATTTTTACTGATGCATAAACATGTAAGCAACATTTTAACGTCATAGCTGATTTTAGAGGTAGATCATGTTTTATATGTAAAATCTCAACTAAATAGTGCAATATTTACATCTGAAATGTGGTGGACTAGAAGTATAAACTAGCATAAAGTGAAGAGTATATTGCGGTGTCAGTGGTTGCAGTCTTTCAGCACATTAGACACCAGAGAAAAGAGTCAAAAGACTTGTAATCAGCTGACACACTCGTTGTCAAAGGATTCTTTGAATGGCTTTTCAAAGGAAACACTGTCCGCACACGGTTCATCCGTCTGTTCCCTTTAAACCTCATCTAACTTCCGTTCAACCCCCCCAGTGGTGCAGGAGACATTCCTCACAAGATGGTTGAATGGCAGCCCTGTTGCAGGTCAGCCTAGGCGGCAGCAAAAGGCGATTTACAGGGTCCCTGCTGTGTGGAGCTGTGACCTGGCCTCGGAGCAGTGCTCCCAGGTGACAAATAAAACACTAGCCCTCACAGGAGTGCGACTTCAGGCTCCACAATGCTAATGCAATACAATGCGTCTAATTGTTGCCTATTTCAGAGAGGCTAGCAAGATCCTCTGCCAGCCATTCAGAGGATTACTGCTAATTGGGAAATAAACGTGTGGTAAAAAGAGTCTGGGATGAGGTAGTTAATGTGGAACCCTCTTAATGGACACTTAGAGCTTATTAGCTTCATTCTCACAAAGCATTGTTTGATCAGAAAGGCTCCTTTATTTTCTCTTTATGGTGTTCCATTAGATTTGGTGTTTTTCTTAAAACACTGATTGTTTTGTTAGGCGCCACCAAAAGTCATCATCAGTCAGCATCAAAGACGTTATGCAATGTTGCGGCTAAATATCAGTTCAATTATCTTGGCAAATTCATGACATGCATTAAAGCATAATTCACACAAAAGAATATTGTAGAAGTGGTCATGGGCTTTTTAGATATGGACCACTCATTACCAAATCCAAAAACCAGACGGTCACAGTGCTTATCAGCGATGGCTTTGTTTGATATTTTGCAGAGCTGCTCCACTGACAGCAGATGTTACAAACTCAAAGACTATTTGTGTAACAAAATAAATCTTGATTTCATAGTGCTACCAAGACTTTGAACCTGAATATATACCAATATTCCTGGATAAAACAAATAGCTTGGATGTGTTGTTGTGTAAAACCCTGTTGGGTACATGTACCATTTGGTTTTCAGTCAGTAATTTGTATTTAATCAAGAACATTCTGTCTGAAGTATAGCCCTTAAGTACTTGTACTGTATGTTTTATATTCACTCATGTTGTATCTGCTTTACAATACTGCATCACAAACTGGCCAGCGACAAATTGTATCTGCATCAGTCCTGTTTAAGCAAGTTGTGGTAGCATCACAGTTGAAATCCATAAGGTGTTTTTAAATTCATCATTATCTAATCCATCTGTATGGACATTAAGAAACGTTGACTGTCCAGTTGACAACACTTTTTCATAAATAGTAGAAACAAGGCACAATTTTGTCACTTCAGTTAATAAGAATAACATCTTTGACAATATTCAGTTAAATTATTCTATATATTGATAAATGAAACAGATATTCACCAAGCATTAAATCATTTTGAGTTCAAATGATTTATAGCTTCAGGTTCATGTATTTTCAAAATAAATAGTTTCCAGTCTGACCCAGAAGGGATCTTGACCTAGAAATAGCTTTCCCATATGTAGCAAAAAAAAAAAAAATCTATTGCCACCATTTTGGAGGCAATATGTCTTGTTGAAATAACACCTATCTGTTGTGCCCTCGATTTCAAGTTTGTGACATCAAATCGAGGGCTTGGATATTATGGGCCATCAATAAGACAGATGGTCTATGAAGCGAGGACTCACTCAGAAGCACTGCTGCATCACGTTGGTTTCAGCCAGGCACAACGTGGTTTTCTATCTCAATTAAGAGGGCAAAAATGATCCCAAAAGCAAAGTGAAATCAACTGTTAACTGTTTGGGGACAGAGCTAAAACTTTGCGGGGTAAGACAGATACCAGAACTGGCCCTGGACCAAATATGTTGTTGTTTCAGTAGCTGATAAGATGGATTCCCATTTACTTCCATTCATTCATCAACAGAAAGTTATGCCATGTTGTTGCAGAAATAAATTCCATGTTTTAAAAAGGGTTTTTGGCTGCCAATATGACAAATGTCCTGTGTCACAAATCAGTTGTTGCATCAGTGGCTCAAAGTAGTCTGGAAAGGAGTCTGAAGACACTGATTAGATTATGGTGATTATCTGTGTCAAAGGAGAATCTGACACAAAGATGAATGCAATAAGCTTGTTTAAGTAGTAACATGAATTTCATAATCTTATATTTTTGTGATCTTACTTGTATGTTACAACATGATTAACATACCACACACTGAACTCTGTCTTTTGCTCCTTTTTGCATTGCAGGCGATAATTCACATGTAACTTCTACTGACCTTTTACATTCTTAACAAGCTGCCTCTCAGTTTTACTCAAAAGGTCACACTGATGGTTTTGCATAATTTTGCCAATTCACTACAAGTCACATATATTTTACATTCTGCTGGACATTTACTAAAGCAAACCAAAGCTTATAGATGCATTTTTGAGTGTATTAATGTTTTGTTCTTTTGTCTTTGAAAACCAACTTGGAGAGATCTGAAACTTTCTACCAAAATGAACATTTAGTTATTGTTATTGTTGCATGGTAATACAACTGTAAGTATTAGTTGATTTGTGTGCCAGTATGGTGCGTTCATGTGTTGTTGGGAAGCTTTAACATCCAAGACTTATGAGTCAACTGCTAAACAACAAACTTTGTAATGAAACTAGCTTCGAAATAAATATTATCCTTTTTCAGATTGTCCATATTTACCTTTTGTTTGACTAAACAGTTCTGACAAACAAAGCTTATTTTGATTTGAGACATCTGCGCTGTATTACCACAGAACAATAACATAACCCTGACATATAAATGTTGTTCACTGCCATGCATTATCCAAGTTGTATTTCATATTTAGCTGAAATAAGTGGAAACCAATGGCTGCCTGGAAGGTCAGCAGTAGTGTAGAGTATACATGATGTGTAGTAAATTGTCTCAAAAACGCAAAAGCATTTGTATTAAAGGCTCAACATTATCGACCCGCACTTAGTGGACAGAGAAAAATCAAAGACGCCATTTTCATCCAACACCAAAGACTTCAAAGAGTCCATGTTTGCAGTCTCCCCCCATGTGACCACTTGTTATCATGTGACCAAAGTTTGTATTTAGGTCATATGATGACAACTGAGCCATGTCCCTGACACAAGAGCAAATTTATCTTAGCATACGTATCTGCTTATGAAAACCGTTACTTGCAGTTGAGAGCTAGTAAGTGGACCTTGAGTTAAGATTTTAGTACCAGTTTGGTGAAATAGTGTGACAAAAAAAAAAAACAGTGACATAGAAAACAAATACGATAGACATAATGAACAGACATACAGACAATAACATAGAGCAGTTACGATTGTGCATGTGATGATGTGATAAAAGTCCGGGAGTAGAGATTGGATTAGATTAAGTAGAGTATGTGTGGGTAATGTGTGTGTGTGTGTGTGTGTGTGTGTGTTTAAATGTTTGTATGAGAGGCAGTGATAGGTATGTGTGTCTTTAGTGATCCTGGATAGGTTGGTGTGTGGAGTACGGAGTATAGCATGTGTGTCAGAGAGAGAAAAAAAACAAAAATAGTATTGTTGTACCAGTACCATTTTCTAATAATACACATTTTTATAAAGGCGGGTATTTACCCTTTAACACTTTCTAATAAGCCACTTTGTAATTAGCAACTTACAACTGCAGACAGGATGTATTATTGTAAAAGAATTATCAACATTTCTAACCACAGACCTGAGAGTATTATGGAAAGTGAAAACCCCATGAGCATTTATTAATGGATTACCACCATTTATTACTGCATTATTATTAAATTGAAAAGATAGGCATCAGCGAAAGGGGTGTTTCATAAAAGTTGTTCTTATCAAAGGCTTGTAACTGATGTACAAAGCATTAAAAAGTAATTTATTAACCATTAATAAAGCCCTTAGTTACTACTTATAATCCCTTTAAATAAATGTGCCTTATTAGAAAATGGTACCAAAATTTCTATTCGTCAAATTGCAACAAGGAGCTTTCACACTCATTACTATTATCCTTTGAATTCATCCTTTTTTTTACCAGTAAATTGACCTTTACTTGCCTCTACTCAAACTTTTTTTTTAATTTAGTAAAGTAACACAACTTTCAGGACTGTAAATGTATCAGGACATTTTGATGCTCTTTTCCAACCCTAATAATCACACTATGCTCACAATGGGAGTCCCCACAGCTTCATCCGCCATTGACAAGTCCCAGAAAGTCTTTCACGAGTACATCACACAGCAGAGTCTGTCCTGCCTTGTGTAAAACCTTGTGAAAGTGACTTGTCATGTTTATAAATCTTATATCGCTTGTCAAGTGTTGTGTGTCTCCCATAACTGCTGGATGACATTACCTACCGCATTTAACAATAATCATGACTCTGGGATTAAGCCAGACCATTAAATATGTTTTTGATGTGTCAATTCTTAAAAATCTAGTTAATGGAAAGACTCTAGTGTTGTTATGTAGCCGTATTTTCTATTTTAGGCTGGATATCATTATGGATTCATGGAAATGGGGAGCAAAACATGTACATGGTTATCTACAGGATTATAAATGAACTTTTCCTTGATAATCTGCTGGATGACACTGGTTGTAAAACAGTCCAGAGCAGGCTGTCTCCTGGATCAAATGGGCAGGTTCTCAGCATGCTATCAGCACTGTTAACTCCGGCTGTAAACCAAACCTCCCAGGGGGTCAGAGGTCAAAATGTTTGGGCTTCAGAGAGACGCCATAGGCTGAGCATGGCCAGGATTTAATATGAAGTCTGACACAAAGTTACTGCTTGTGAATTAGTGACCTTAACATCCACCCTCATATACTGTAGGAAGACAATACAGAGGAAGTCCAGATGTAGATCATCCAGGCATTAGACACAGGTTATTAGGAGGGTAAACTCAGAAATACTGTATTTAGTTTTATAGCTTTATATATAAGTAGTGGTTATTATTTTGTTTGTGTTTTTGCCTTAATGTTTTTAATGTAATGTATTTAATTACTATCTCATTGTTTTAGCTATGTGGCATGGCTCTATGGATGTTTGTTGGTCCACCACTTTAGTCAAGACTGAAATATCTCAATAAGTATCTGATAGATTGCCATGAAATTTCGTACTGACATTCTCTTGACCTTTTCTCTAGCGCCACCATGAGGTTGACATTTTTGGCTTTTAGTGAAATGTATTGGATGGATTGCCGTGAGATGTGCATAGATTCATGCCCCCTCCTGCGCCATCACCAGGTCAACATTACCATTTGTCTAATACTTTGGTGCATCACTAAATACTGCTAATTAGCAACATGCTAAACTAAGATGGTGACCATGGTAAACATTATACCTGCTAATCAGCATGTTAGCATTGTCATTGGGAGCATGTTAGCATGCTGACGTTGGCATTTAGCTCAAAGCACTGCTCGCAGAGCCACTAGCTAGACTTTTATTTCATCTTTACAACTTTATCATATTCACTCATTTAACTAAAAATGTGTTGCCATTGTTTTATTTATTTAGTCTTTTGGGTGGAGTATAGGGGGGATGCTTTCATGAGCCCATTTGTTTTTGTTTTTAAGTCTCAGTAGCATTAATTAAAACAATCTAAAAAGTAAAGACTGCTGCTACTACTTTTCTAAAATATGAATTACATGAGAAAATAAGCTGATGTAAATCATATTATGCAAAAATAAACAGAATAAAGATAACATGAATAAGAAACTTACTTTACTTAGCAAATACACTCATACTGTTGAAATTATTATCAGATGTAATCTTCCTTTTGACACAACAGGATAGAAACGGTTAATTTTGTACCTTGTAAAACCCGATGATACATTTGTCCTGATGAATAAAGAGCCAGTCAGAGAGGTGACGCTGGATGAATGAACATTATATCAGCTGAATGAACAAACAGTTATGTGGAAAAGTGACTCATTTGTGAGGTGTGCATTTGGACTAACCCTGTTAAAACCGACAGGAGCAAGTGTGTCATGTTGATCTGTGAAGCTGCATGGCAAGCTCAATGATCTAACAGAGCAACAAAGACTTAAAAGAGGTCAATTGGATTTTGCTGATATTATATAAAAACCTTTGATGGAATAGTTTCTGGTTACAACTGGAGGCTTCATTGTAGTTGGCTCCACAGTGACAATAGACAGAAACAGCCGTGTAAATACTAATGAAGCAAACATAAACAATATGCCTGAGTTGTTTTATGAATAGCAAGAAAGCAATCTGGGCGGTGAAAACAATAGATAACATGCTTATAATTCATTTTCATGAATTTAAAGCCTCCATTAAGTTAAACAGGAACACCACCAGACAGATACAGTCAATTGAGAGGACAACGTTAATTTAAAGCGTAATCTGGGTTTTTTTGTTTGAGATACTTATTTGATAAGGTAGATAATGAAAGTGCCTTAACACTGCGGTCAAAAGACTATACTTTTCTGTGCACAGCCTAATTGAAGGTTACTTCAAATGAATTATTTCTTTCAAGAATATTTCACCCAGATAAGAGACTTAGAGCACCCTTGCCTGCTTCCCCTTCTTGCTCTTCATTTGGCATGCATTTTGGCAGGCACCTCAATGCATTGCACTCCAGGGTGGTACAGATGATAAAGGGAGAAAGAGGCAGAGACGGATAGAGTCGTGGGCGGGGGGGGGTAGTCCGTTATCAGGAGCTGGGAGCAGCAGCCTTTACCTGAGACATGCACCTGCTGGTTCAGAGTGTTCTCACGGAGGACAAACCCCCCACCATGGTACATCTGGATACACTTGGAACATGAAGACTAATTACCGGAGTATTAAAGTGTTCTTGTCTGGTATCACAGAGATTTGTCCGCACAGCACTCTGCAGTGGCACAAAGCCTAATTTTCACACATTTGGAGGTCAACCAAACCAAGCATAAGACATCCAGCTACATGTGCAGTGAGACACTAACTATGAAGAGACAAATTAATACATGGATACATGAGAATAACTGATTTGAAATTAATTAAAATAGTTGAAGATTGTGGGATTGTGCATCTTCAATTTCTTGCCGAGAATTATAGGTACACTAAATATGAAGCTGGAGTCAGTCCTGGTTAGCATGTTTTAGAAACAGCTAGCCTGGTTCCGTCTTAAGGCAACAAAATCACCTGCCAACGCCCGTAAAGCTCACTAAGTAAAATTTTATATCTTCTGTACAAAAACACAAAAGTGTAAAAATTACAATTGGCAAAGAGTAGTAACTCCGCTGGTTGCCTGGCAATCCCCCATAAAACAGCAAATTGTCGTTTTTACACTTCCGTTTTTGAACGGATGAAACAAATGAAATTTAAAAATCATTATTATTATTATTCACTTCCTTTCCCAGAGTTTGATGACGACGATGTCTCATGTCTGTACAGTAAATATGAAGCTTCCACCTAATATGAAGCTTAGCTGGAAAACGGGGGGGAAACAGTTAGCCAGGCTCTGTCCAAAGGTAAAACAATCCTCGTACCAACACCTAATCAACACATTATTTCCCATTTGTTTAGTTTGTTTTTCCACTTCAGTTTTTGTATACATTAAACAAACGAGATATAATGCGTTAATTAGTGAACTTTAGAGGCTCTGGGAGGAGGATTTTGTTACCATAGGACAGAGCCAGGCTAGCTGCTTCCCCGTTTCCAGTCTTTATGCTCAGCTATGCTAACTGGCTGCTGGCACCAGTTACATATTTACCGTACAGATGTTAGAGTGGTATCGAGCTTCTTAGCTAACTATTTTCCCAAAATGTCAAACTATTTGTTTAAATAATGTTATCTCACAGACTACTTCACTACAATACTTAGCTAATCATGTCTTCAAATGTATTAGTATCAAATAATATTTCTGTAGGGACTGATTGCCCTCTTGTTCCTCCTGTGTGACTGAGCCCAAGATGAGAGCTATTGTAGGGAGCGTTAATACAAACCAGATGTTAAACTTGTGTCCTCAAAATGAATGGGCCTATTGGGAAACCAAGGCGAGTCTCAGGGGACATTCCTCTGGAGGCTAAGCTGATTGGTTCATATTGAAACAACATGGCCAAGATAAACTGGGATTTCAAGAAAGGGGGTCTCTGGACGCTAGAGTCTAAAATAAATCGTTAGGGCTAAAGGAGGAGCTTAGCTCATCCTCTAAGGAAAACAGTGAGTTTTGCAAGTGACTGACACACATGATGACTGTGGCGCCAGGCAACCTCGGTCTACGGCCCAGTTGTGGGCTGCATGGGAAGTGGAGAGCATCAGGGGCCATGCTTCTTTTGTGCTGATGTCACAAAGCTGCAGGGTATTACTTTTTCCAAATTGTTGTATTTATTTTCCCCTCACGACTTGACTGTTTTTGGCAGGGGGAAAGCTAGAGCTGAAATGGTCTCGTAAAGACAAAGATTACTCTTATGATCACAAATTTAAATGCAGCTCATTTGTTTAATTTTGCATAAAGGCATCAAAGGTATCATGTGTGACTTGAACTTTGCAAACACAACTACATCTTGATCTGTTTACTTTTTAACTCAGTACCGTGTTCTTTGGTTCATGGGGCTGAGATCATGTATTTCACAAAATATCAGTTTAAATGAAGTTTTTGAAGTGTTTGATTGCTTTTTGTCCCTAGCTGATTATCATTTAATACAGTTTTATCTCAGGGGCTTTGCTTTCATATTTTCAAGATTCAAAGATTTATTTGTCGCAAACACAATTGTACACAGTACAGTGTGCATTGAGATACTTAATTACCGCAGACTGTGCACTGGGAAAGTAAAATTGAGAACAAAATAGACATTAAAAAGTACTCCTCATGTTGTATGACAACAAGCAAACAGACTGTTACAGCTTGTTTTAACTTGTTCCAGGAGGAGTGAGAGGATATGTTCTTTCACTTGTATAACTCAATAGGGATGTTGACTCTCATTAAAAGCCCATATCAGCAGTGAGGAGATAAACTCAAATCGAGGCTTGCTCTTGCAGAGTGGACGTCCACTTTGTTTTGGACCTCATGTGTGGGATAAAAAAACAAAAACTCTCAAGGTCACAATAGTGGCATTTTAATTACCATCAGCCAGTCATGGAGGTAATTGCTGGTGCCATGTCCTTTGGTACTCTGAGATGTCAGGCTTCACAAAGAAAAGATCTAAAAAGAGAAGCACGCTTCCACACAATAGCTGGAAAGCAGGAGTGCGGCGGTGCTTTCCTCTGTCAGTGGGCTGGTCAGCCTGTTTTGTAAGCACTTCCATCCTGTGAAAGCCCCTGGTAGACCTCCACCTGCTAGCTCACTACTAGTCTGCTGCAAGTTCTCAGAGAGAAGCGAGCCAGCCTCTCCCCCTCATTTCACTGGCGCCAGCGCTCAATGGGCCCTGCACTTTGATTATTTGTGTTAACAGTTAATTTAGCACCACAGACACATGTGCCAAAGCTGGCTTCACTTCCTCATGCATCACCAACAAATGTGACTTTTATGAGTTCCTTTTCACAGGGCCGCCACCCCCCCCTCGGCTAAGTTCTCGCCTGTCGACTCACTCTCCGAAACCCTCTATGGACTCCCCACACACATACACACTCACCCCTGCAGACACCATCTCCTCACCTCCTCTTACCTCTCCTCTTTCCCTCCTCCCCCTCATCTCATTTTCCAAACCTCCCGCCTCCACTCGCTTATTTCCTTGGTTAAGCCTTAATCTCTTCCACATCTTGCCTGCGAGAGTTATTTCTGGCTCCTCTGTTCCCAGTGTTTGCATTATCAGGAATACATTTCATGTCAATTTATTCATTGGTTAAATACCACAAGAGAGTCGCTCTTTGGGAGATTTGAACTGCAGTTGAAAAGAATGCTTATCCCCCAAAAGAGGGTCCTCTCAACGTTTTCTGACGACTTTTTCCATTTGGATCTGAGCTTACAAAAATAACTACTGAGGAGGAATCAAAGACATAACTGTTTCATACAGTAAGCTCACTTAAAAAGACATTACAGACCACAAAGAATGCATACCTTAATGCAACTGATGATGAATGGCGCTATCATCCAGACTCCTGGCCGAGGATGCCCACTGAACAGAGTAAAGTGTTCCAAATATTAAGTCAAACCTGAGAGCATGACCTGCACTTTTTCAGTATTAGGTGACACCAAGATATAATCTGCCTTTATGAATACTTCTACCCTCAATACCAAGTGGAGCCACAGTCTAGTGGGTAGTGGGAAAGGGAGCTCAGAGGACTTTGTCAATGCCTAGTTAGCTTCGACATTGATACTTACAGACTGGGAAAGAACAGTGCTGAGGGAGCACAAACTAGCCGCACACCGATGAGCTCATGCCAGGACTATGCAAGCAGAAGGCCACAGGAGCCATGGAAATATTTGGACATCTATTTTGCTCCCCCGCTTGTCTGTAGTGCAATACAGTGCATCATCTTTTGTGGTTGAGAGACACGTTTTCAAGTGGCCAGAGGCAGAACCTTAAAAGGTCGGTCTTGCATTTTTTTTTTATTGTGTGACTGCATTTCAGCCACTCAGCAGGAGCAAATTGCGACCGCATCCCGACACCGCAGATTCTTCTTCATTAATTCTCCATCCGCGCCATGTAGTCCATCACTGCTTGAGCATTGATTCATGCGCAGTGGTTCATAATAGCACGCACGCTGTGACGCTGTGTGTTTCAGTCAGACAGAAATGGTCACTGCTAGTATCCTTAAGCAGTGTTATATGTGGTGAAACTGCCTGTGGAAACATGTAATTGCTTTTTGCTTTAACATGAGCACACAGGGTCTGGGTCTCTACAGTCAGGCAGCAGTGAGGCATTGAGCTCGCGGAGGTGTCATAAAATCTTTCATTTGGATTATATTTCATCTCTTAAGAGGTTCAAGCCTTGGCTTTAAACTAACAGCAGGTGAATTATAACACTTTACATTAAGCCCCCTATTTAGCATTTATAAGCAGTATAAATGATTAATAAATGGTTTATAACACTATAATGTAGTTGTAAACAGCTATAAGCAGCCATGCTAGCAGTGTGGCCCTAGGGATGGTAATGTTGGTCTGTAACTATTGGATGGATTGCTATTTTGTACAGACACTCATGGTGCCCAGAGGATGAATCCTACTGACTTTAGTGATCCTCTGACTTTTCCTCAGTGTCAAAATGAGATTGATATTTGTAGTTTTGAACAAAATTGACTACTATTGGATGGATTCTCATGAAATTTACACACATTCATGTCAGCCACAGGATGAACTGCAATCATTTTGGTGATCCCTGACTTTTCCTCATCGCCATCATCATACAGTACAGTTTATGACTAAATAACTGCAGAACTAACGACACTCCCATCTGTGTGCGCTGTACTTTGTGTTTAGTGCTATTACACAGATGTTAGTACGCTAACTCGCTGAACTAGAATGGTGACCACGGTAAACATTAAACATGCAAAACATCAGCATGTTAATACTGCCTTATTGTTAGCATGCTGGCATTAGCATTTAGCTCAGAGCACCGCTGTGCATAAGCAGCCTCAAAGAGCCGCTAGTGTAGTTAGCCTTGTTAAGTGTTTATTAATGTATTTGTAAACAAGTTATTGAGATATCTGTAGCTTAAGTTTGGTTAGTAGCTAAGTACCATGACCTAGAGAGCTAGACTGTAATAGTTTGATAATGAGAAATAAACATTGCAAACTTTAAATTGATATCATTAAATTGATAGCTTTTTTACATAACGTTTACACTTTAATTAAAAATTAAAATGACATGACAGAAAATGTGCTATTGTAATTAAATCATTAAATAACATTCACTTGCTAGCTAACAGTACTGTAGCTTAGATAGCTTAGCAGCTAAGCAGCATAACTTAAAGAGATAGACTCGAATATTTGCAAGTTTGATAACTGATGATGAAGATGACAAATACACACACACACACAAAAAAAACACTACAAACTTTAAATAATGCAGGTGTGGCATTCAAGTAATTATTTTGAGCTAAATTATTAGGAGCATATATTTATTCTAAACAAAAAAAACAAGGAGTTTAGGTTCCATGCAACTAATGTTCTTATATCTGCGTAGAACTACTTTATAGGGGGTTATAAATCATTTATTAAGGGTTTATATATTACTTGTTTAAAAAAAAAACCCTGTGAGGAAGCTAGGCAAACTTCATTCTCAGTCCCTGCACATACAAAGGTGAGAGGATGACAAAGTCTATCTTCGGGGGAGGGGGGGGTCACAGGGGAATGACACTCGGCTGACTGAGCTTCTGCACACAGCTCCGGGATTCCCTCCTCTTCCTTCCCAGTATTGTCTCACATCCTGCAGGGCCCGGCTCTCCTCTCCTCTGCGGCCATCGCTGCCACAATAGCATCAACAGGCAGCGGGCACCGAGGGGTGACCAGAGGGACACCAGCAGTCAGCCTGACAGGATGTGACACACTTCTCTCAACAATTAATGAGTACAAAAGAAGCGGCTGACACGACATGACAGCTTAGCATGGCACTTCAGGCCTTAATGGCTCGCTGAGTGGCATCTTCACACCCGGTCATCACACTTGGAAACAAAAATGGCCCATGATGGCAACACGGAAAAGACTTGCTAAAATATTTTATTCAACAGGAGGTCGCACTCTTGGAAAAAATGACACTACAATAGGATGCGAAAAAAGACTCATGTTCAGCAGCAGAAAGTAGCTAAGTAGTACTGCACTTCAGTAGAAATTTGGGGGTACTTTACTCGAGTATTTGCATTCTATGGTATTTTATACTTCAACTCCACCACATTACAGCAGCAAATATTGTACTTTCTACTCCTTTTACTACTTTTACTTTATTTGACAGTTATAGTTACTAGTTATTTTGCAGATTAAGATTTTAGGCCAACATACAAAATATACCACAAATTACACAACAGTATATAAAGTAGTTAATTTTAGTTTCAATTTGCAGTATTAATAATCCAATATTATGATGTAACACTTACAGAGACCATTCTGCTGCCTAATGAGTACTTTCACTTTTAATACTTTAAGTACATGTTGCTGCTAATACTTCTGTTCTTCTGCTTAAGTAAAATCTGAATACTTCTTCCCCCAAAGTGCATGGCTACCTGTATAGCTATAAGGAGAATTATTGCAACGTCTTTGATATAACACCATCTTCCCAAATATCATAAAATAGCCAAGAAAAACAGCCTTGCCATTACTAATTTCAAAGCAAAGATATTTATTTGTCGGAGAGATAAAACATTCAACAAACTAGTATTGATATCCTCTTTCCCCAGTGACTCTTTGGCCTCAGTAAATGAGCAAAAGATCTGAATTTCTGCCTCCTCTGGCGTTTTCTGACTGTGAACAGCAGCTTTCTCAATATTAATAATAATATTACCGATGGCACCACTGAAGGAGAGGGATTAGTGCTCATACTGCTGAATGAGAAGTCACCGCTTGGCTGGTATACATGTGGGATTTGACTTGACTTTTCTTTAAACACAGCAAATGGGAAGCCAAAAATCTTTTTCATTTAAGCGCAATTAAGTGGATCCCAGAATCACTGGCTCCAGCATGCCGCCGAGGCTTTTTTTTCCAGGTTTTATTACCCATTTCCTCTCCCTTGCGCCAGCAGAAGGAATGCTCACTTTTCTCTCACAAAGCCACATTTCCAACGCCAGAATCACACAGGGACCACCATGATTAAGTGCAAGCCAGTGCTTCCCTAAACATGTGAGACATTATAGACCCCCCCCTCCTCCTCCAAACACTGGAGAAGTGTTGTGTTCCAACATTTATGTGAAGTAATTAAAAACATCCACCAGTAATTTAATAGTTCTCACCAAGTAGAGACATGAAGTCTACACAGTTTTTTCACTCTGTATAAATAACCTGGAATGCAGTGAGTACACAGACAGACGATTTGGTCGTTTTTATTTTTTTTTCTTCCTGCTTTTTGCAACATTTTGTAAGAAGCCCTGTTCTGTGTCACTTTGACCCGAGACGAGGTTGTGCAGTTACAAGCAACACGCTGACTTTTAAATTTGTGTTCCAGATAGCGTGATCCATAGATCATACGCTGACAGCACATTCAAACCAAAGCTTTCCTATAACTTGATACTGTCATTCTGCGAGTCTTATAGTCTAACATCAGTGAGCATAAAAATGACCTCGAGCGCTTGCTGCGGCAGCGTATCCAAATGTGGATGGCTCTGTGAAGTGCATGTCAATAGCCCAGAGAGCCGGCAGTGCAACAAGACATGTGTTTCCAATCTGTCTCTTTTCTCACAGCGAGAGAGGAGGCCATTCATCTATCTCACTGTAAATACAGCACTTAAACACTCAACAGACACACTGTTTCCCAAGCCCCCCAAAAACTGTCCATGTGGGTAATTAACTTAAGCAAACAGTGTTATTGTTTCTGATTAAATAATACATTTCTCCATCTTTAGTTATTGGTTAAACCTGTGCAATATTTGGATCAAAACCTAAGCAAAGCATGCTAAGTTCATTGTTTCTTAAAAATCCTCTGTTATTTTTCTAGGATGTTTGTTGGACTGTAATGTGGGTGCAGAGAGCATGGCATTCAAGACCCTGGGGAAGGTGAACAACAAACCTCATTTGTTTTGGCTAAGAAAATCTCATTTAATTGATAAAGGAAGTTGAAGACTGGTGGCCAATTTTCTGGTTTTGAATTGCTTTGACTATTCAACCTGTTCATGATTTGAGGGTCAGGATGAAGACACTTAAAGCTGCGCTAATGAACATTTTATTTAAACACTGGATTAAACAACTACGTGTAATGTGAATGGGGTCATCACTGTGATGAATCCACAGAGAAGTAGCTTCCGACTTACTTAACAGTTCCCCACATCTCTACAGAGCATTTTACCATCTTTCAGCTCATTGTTTTGATTTTATGTACCACAACTTTACTATTTTGGTTCACTCGCACTGCTCTCATCAAAAAGAAAAGCTCTGATAAACCCACTGTGCACTCCCTTCTCAGCACCAAACAGCAGACAGGCACAGTTAGCGACTAGCTGGTGAACATAGCGGAGCAGCTAGAGCCAGACATGTCTCTCAGGAGCTGGTGGAGACCAAAACAGTGCAAAAAGAGAGTGAATATTGGACTTACATTCACCAGATGGCCAGAAACACAACTCACAAATGAGTGCTAATGTTGCTCCAAGCCTATTGGATGTGTAAATAGGCAACTGTTTGCTACCACATTCGCCATATTAACTTTAGAAAGTAATAATATATTAGTGTTGTTTTAAGTTTGTTGCACAAGTGGCCAAAACAATCTATTGATGCCGGATTAAAGACAAACTACAGTTCACTCAGAACAACTTAGTCAAGGATGTGTTGGGTTTGAACCAAAGAGAATATGTCGGCAAACATCAATACCACTGAAGGATAGAGCCGTAGAATTACAACGCAGTGCAGTACATAATATTTATAACAACAGAGCCCTGAGTATCTCAAAGACCAGTATCCTGTAGGGTTGGGGGAACTCAGACTCAAGAGCTAGTGTTGCAGACTTGTGATTTCCAAGGTTAATACCAATATGGGTACTTGTTGCTTTAGGTCCTGTGGTGCCAGGAACTGGATTAAGTTACCTTTACACATTAAAAAATAAGAGACAAATGTCAAATTCTGGCTTATGGGAAACTTTGTAAACGATCATCTTACTTATAATTTATGTACTTTTTTATCATTTATTTTAGAGATATTTGACTTGGAGTGATATTATTGGTGAGGATATAGGTACTTATTGTGTTGGTTTGTTGGTAGTATATCGAGTAGTCACCCAAACATTGCTATCTTTACATTAAGTACTACAATGGAAACAAGTCTTGTGTTATCCTTTACATTTTTGTAGTTGTGTAGTGATTTATTGCCCCCCCCCCCTCTCACATAAACTAAATCTTTTGTCACATTTGGTTTTATTTTTTAATCTGAAGCCACAGATTTCATGAGCTCTCTTGTGTACATGTAAGTTTTGACGAGGACTTAAAGAATGGTGACAAATGGGGTTCCTCATGAAGACAGGCACCTTCTCCCTTCGGTGGCCATAAAGAAGACAAAGCTTTTTACAGTATCAACAGACGCAAGACATGACCTTTGGCCCCTCAGGGCAAAAGGTGAGAGCTCTGGGAGCAGAGGCCTGGTTCCAGCAGTCTGCCGGCAGACAAGACGTATGTCGTCCTCACCACATTCCTTCCCATCTTAGATCACCTAACAGCTCCCTCCGGCTCTCTGCCTTCAGTCCCTTCCAACCCAAAGCAATATAACTCTTTATTTTTGCCCGGATGGCACCTTATAAAGAAACCAAAATAAACCGGGTGGTAGAAGTGTTATAAGCTCAGTGAGCTTCCAGCATTGCTTCAGCTGGTGCTTTGGTGCAGGTGCCTGAGTTTGAAATTCAGATTAGTCTGATGGGGCTGGAGGTTAAATAGTCAGGATTTCCTACTTCCATTCAATTGAGATTCTCCAAAAACGTGTAGTTATCATGAGCAAAGGTTCGGAGAAGTCTACTCTGGAAATACATGTGGTGAATAAAGGAATAAGCCTGTGTAACCTGGGGCTGTCTCTTTTATATTTGGGGATGACTGTGCTGCCGAGTGAACTGGCTGCAACACAAGCCGCTTCTGATTTCATATTCATGACTTCCGAGAGGAGTGGGGGAAAAATAAACAAAACAACACGCAGGGAGAGTATAGCTGATGGAGGCTAGTCCCATATACTAACTGTCACTTCTAGAAAGTCAAATCTCATATTGCTCAGACTGAGGAAGAGCAAGGTCATCCTCTGCAGCAAACACTGACTCATCTCACACCCACACTCGCACAAATTGAAAGAAGAAATCTTGCTCGCATTCAGACATCTAATGGCTTCATAGTACAAATGCTGCCTTACTTATCCATCGACGTGCCCAACCTCAATGGCCTCATGAGGACACACGGGGACACCAGCAAAGAGCCCTTGTGACAGTAGCCTACAAACAGCTGGGCTGTAGTTCCCTACAGCAAACTGCAAAGCACGTCACTTCTCTAAAGAATAATGACAACATGCACAAATGGAGCCTGGAAGCATCACAGTGGTACTGCCTTTTCAGACAAGTCATGTCCTCTAAACAGAAGCCCCGACACAGAGCCCTGTCAAGGACATACATGAGTGTGGAGCGCCCTCTAGGGGACAGAGCTCTGTGTTGATTGGACATGGAGAAGCAGTCAAGCGATTGCAGTGCAACCAAATACACATCAAAGCTCACACTATGCAAATGTGGTTTGAAAATGAAAATAGCTAAAATTTGTGACTTTTGATATGCAAATGCTGCATATATGGTTGATTAATTCCTAAAGTTCACAATCCAAGTATGTTTTCTTTCTGTATATATATATGTTGCTTTATTACTTGTGCTCATACAAGTGTATATAAAGTAAAACATACAGAGACAAGATGCCTTTGTGGGTCTATTTATCTTTATGCAAGTCAGCTGTCTTGAGATTACATACACTATAAAGTATGTGACCCCAGTAAAATCTTGTTTCTTCAGGGGGTATTTTTGAATCATCACCAACTCTCAACTCAAGCTCTTGCCATGTTGCAGTGACAGTGTTGCTGTGCGGGTCAACGTGGCCGACAGACGTGTGCTCGTCCCAGCCCCCGAGACAAGACAAGCTGCCCCAAGTCAGGCTCTGCTGCAGCGAGGGAGATATACGGCCAGGAGGTCAAACAGGTCGAATGTGGAAGCCACCACAGTTCATCATTTTTAGATGTCACAGAGACACACTGTCTTGAGGCCTTGAATGCTTTTGAGGACACAGATTCATCAAGAGTTGTTTACAAAGAGGGCCCTGCAGCTTTCAAATTCAACATCCATCTAATTCCCAATATTGGGTCAATGTCACAAGCTCTGGATGCAAGAAAAAACTGAATTGATGGTACATTTATTTCTTGCAGCTGGTCCATCAAATATTAATCCTCATGAAATAAGTTGAGTCTGGTGTCAGTGGATAATGGGAATGTAAAATGCCAGAAATTCTCCCAAAAACACTATTAACCCTCCCTCACAGACCAGATAGTGTCCCGAGCTGTCACTGGAACAAAGAATGTGGTCCTGCTCAATTTTGCTGATAAATAAGGTTTAAAATTTTTAATTCAAAAGATGCTTCAGCAACTTAATGTTTAGCAATACACATTTATTCTAAACAGATAAACAAACTGTGCGTACTAAAGATAGATTGCGCCATCTGCAGTGAATTCCTTTTAAATGCCCATTTGGTTAATTAAACTTTATGAATAATCAAACAGCTGAAAAGCAACAGAAGGTCACATTCAGAGGGAACAGTAGCCTTGCTTCTCACAGCCACATTGGATATCTACTAGCAAACACTGTGCAGTGTTCACAGACTAAAGCAAGAATTACACACAATATGACAAGGTTTGGATGGACTGTCAATCATTAACAGGCTTGTTCATCTAGTAAATATGCCACTGAATGACAACTGCAGTGTATAATAAATGGCATTTTGATTATATTATTGTAATGAGCACAAGTCACATATCAAATATCTGCAGAGTGGTGTTACCCAGCAGTTTCATTAACCTGGTTTCCATTACATGGTCCGACAGTGACAGCGAGAGCTTGCTCACAACATAATACATGACTCGTGCTTCCAGTTGCCAACAGGAGTCAACTTGTCAGCTAAGGCCCTCTTGTGGGAAAACCAGCAACTGTAGGTGCAGCTGTGGAGTCAAATAAACTTCAACCTTGGGTTTTTGTTTTTGTTTGGGTTTTTTTTTTTGCAGTGATTTTAATTTCAGAAAATCACAAGTTCATACACCTGCCATTTTCACTAGAAGTTAAATGCAAGGGTTTCAGAACAGAACAGGCTTCAACGTCTGTTACATGTCAAAGAGCTGCAGAACAGAAACATATTGGTATCGTGTCAAATACAGATATATATATATATATATATATATATCTATAAAAAAAATCTTTCTTACCTTGTGACACTACTTTTAGACTACAGCCACAGTTCAATTTTCAGTTATCTGCATGATATTTCAACCTGCTAAATTTGACTAAACTCAAAAAGTGTGGCTTCTCTTTGACTAGGTATTAGTTACAGAACATGCCTTCAAACACACATCTTGTCATTTATTTCAGTGATCAGTCGTTTGAACATAAAAGTATTGGGACTCTGGTACAGCCTCTGCGTGGCCTCATGCTTCCCTCTTCAAGCCCACTCAAGCTGGAACACGTCGAACATAAAAGTCATTGTTAAAGTAACTTTATTAAAGGCGGATAACTGTGGTCTTGTAGTCTTTTAACTATCTATTCAGTGCTTAACCGCAGGGACATTTTCTTTTTCAATGAGCTATGTAATAAGAAAGTCCAATCTTGCTCTTGCAGACGATATTGTTGATGTGCGAAGTGAGCCTCTTGATGATTTTACACAATATTTCTAAGAGAGTAAGGTTTAAGACAGAGGGTCGAAACAATCCATTACGATTAAGTGCTGTAGGTTTGTCCTTCTGGTGGTTGTGGAAGCTTCATATTTTCTTTGGACATCATTAGACGCCTTAACTCTTGAAGAACAATTTTAATGCTATAAGAATTCTGCCATTTTGTTAATATTGGTATGCTACGTGAATCCACCTGTGAGACAAAAAAGGAGAGAGAGAAAAACAAACACATACTCAGTCATTGTGACAGGAGTGCTGACAGTGAGTTATTGCACAGATCACATCTGAGCATCACAAAACTGCAACGCAAAACAATTTCTGAGTTCAACAAATGATACGGCACAAAGCAACACTCAGACATAACCTTGTCAGATTTGGGATGACACTTACCGTCCCGTTGGAATTATTTATCCCATTCATGTTAATTTTTGTTACAAATCTAACAGTCGGGGCTGCCTCTGGGTATCTGGATCCACATTCCACTTTCAGACTGTATATTCTGTTCTCAAAATTGGTCTGAAAAACAAAAGAAGTAGAGAAAAACATTTACTTCGGTTATAGTATCCAGATTAGGCAACGGTACTGGAATGACGGTCTACATGCTGCTCTGCTTACTCTTGCTGGTCCAATGATCATGCCTGTCCACCGTGTGAGAGTCATGTCTTCGTCATCCTCGAGGCCCCAGCTGACTGTGCCATCGCCTTCGCCCTTCTGCCCCTCTTCAAGCTCCTCCAACAAGCGAAAATTGCGTGGGACTTTAACTCCTAAAATAAGAAAAACAGAATATGAATTATGAAAACAATGATTGATCCTACCAACTAGTATTTTGTGTGTGTGTGTGTGTGTGTGTGTGTGTGTACAGCCAAAGCCTGATACAGCTTATTCGTCTGCTCCACTGTTGTCTAAAAACTATTAAAAACACATCAGTGAGCCACACTGCTGCACTGGGTGACATATTCCTACATTATGATGGGCACTGTAGTTTATTTTGAGTCAATCCCGCATATACCATCCTGCTGCTGGAAATAATCACAAGAGCACCAAATGTGTATTAATCTGCTGCTGAAAATAGCACCATTTCCTCCTCTTTGAATAACTTTTGCTAAAATCTACAGTGCCCGGCTGTTTTATGAAACCAATGAGCCTGAAATAAAAAGGCTTTAGATTTACGCCTTCAGTAGGAAGCAATGGCTGAGAGCCACAGTCAGGTAGGTATTGAAGTCAAAATGTACTGTAAGACGACAAACCACCAATACATTGTTGGTTTTGATCTTTTCATGGGATTTGGGAACAATAAGAGTATACAGTCTATATAAAGAGAATCTCATAAAGGACTTTTTCTTTGTTATTTCTTTGTAAATTAAATATCTTTCATTTAGACTTTTGGTCTGACAAAACAATTCTAAGACAAAATTGTGAGATTGAGAAATTATGACATTTTTTACAAATCACTGCCATTTTTAAGACATTATTAATCAATAAATAGAAAAACCCTTGACAGATTAATCCATGAGGAAAATAATTAGTTCCATCCTTAATTGTAAATAGTTGTTACTTGCAGCCTTAAAATTAAATTAGAAATGCAACATTAGTTGTGTTGAAGTGTTTTGTCACCTTTGGTGCTCAATCTGTGCATCCCTTCATGAAAGCTGATGCAGACACACATTCATCTTTCTAAATCATAGAAAAGTAATGCATTCAAAAGGAGTAAGGGTGTTAAACATGTGCAAGACAGGACTGGTTGATACAAGAAATGACTCAATAGATTGACAGACACATGGCCATGGCACATCCTGATCTACCTTCTGTGGATCTGCATCTAATTTGATACCCTGTTCACAAGACATTAACTAAAAGATATCTGATGCTGCTGAACATTGAAGCTTAATAAAATTCTGCACTCTTGACAGCCTTTTGGACACAGTCATGAGATTTGGAGCCCATGGGCTATACTGCGGATTTTTAAAAAATGATTCAGGGCAACATCCACTCGTCATATGACCGATGTTGTAACAGCTGACTCGATAATAACATCATTCAAGACTAGTCAATCAAAGTGTTCGGCTACTGGGGAAATGTTCTTGGAAGACAGTTCAGATGTTGGCATTACATACAGCCTGACAGGCACTCACGGAGGTGTAAATGATCAACCACTTACAGCTCATGACTGGAGGTGTGGAGTGGAGGTTGCGGGGACAGCACTTAAGTAAAACCACTGCTGACAAATTCACAGAAGGGAAAGTGAAAAAGGGATTTTAAAAAGGCCTTGTGACTGAGACAGAAGACACAGTGAAACATTCAAATTTTACCCCGTCATCCTTCATTTCACCTCCTCCAATCTCAGACAACATCCATCACCGTCAGCCTTCATAAATCACTTTTTAAAATCAATGTTTCACATCTGGTGTGCAGTGGCCACAATGAAGAATTGATTCTTAAGTGGCACATTTGCTCTCCCATTTTCTTAAAAGGCATTTACTCACAAGTTGTTAATTTGCATTTGCTCACAAGAAGATTTCAGTCCTTTATCCACATGCAAACACTGAGTAAAGAGACCAATATCATCGACTAATTTTAGCTCACCACGTAACAAGAAACTGCTGCCCAGAAATGCTTACGATACTAGGGCCACATCACACATCTATTAACGTTCAATTAATCTTCCGATTATTTAACAGATTCATTGTTTGGCCTATAAAAAAAACTACTGGTCAAACATTTCCTAAAGCCCAAAATAATGTCATCAAATAGCTTTTTTGTGTGACAAACAGTCCAAACCCCAAAATAATCAATTTATTGTGGTGTAGGACAAAGGAAAAGCAGCAAATCCTCACATTTGAGAACCTGGAAGCATCAAATGTTCTGCATTTTAGCTTGAAAAATAACTTCAGTGATTAGACGACAATCAAAACATTGGCCAATTAACTTTCTGTAAATTGACTTAAATCGAATTAAATCATTGAGTTTCAGCTCAAAAAGATAAGTACACTTTCAGTTAAGTTTACTATTATATTTGCTGTTAGTGTTGTTTTTCAACTGTAAAATTGTCCCTACAAAATGTTTAAACATATGTAAAATTATTAGTTCATCATTATTATATTCAATTCCAATGATAATATACAAATTCGGGCTACGTCAGGAATATTTGCTAATTTGTAGACTAAAAATCAGGTCAAATTAGTGACTCATTTAATCAAAAAAAAAAAAGAAAGAAAAGAAAACTCACCAGGCCAGTCTTTTTCAAGTCATGTTATCTGTGACACTTGTAACTTAAACCTTGCTAGGTTAAAAATGAATTAGCAGGTCGCGCCAACTAGTCCTGAGGTAGTTTCGATTATGAAGTCACTTCCTCGTTTCTCCACTTTGTAATAACATCCCCGTGTCGTATTGTGACGCAGAAGAATATAACTTAATAACCTTGTGACAATTTGAACCATATCAACATTATTTTGTTTGTCTGTTATTTAAAGAGTTCATTTTGCAAGTTTGAGAACCACGCTTCCTGCAGAGCGCTAAAGAAGACATGGGCTCCGACTATATGCTGAAAAGAAGCGTGCCAACAACAGTATGTTTCATCAATCTGGAGTGTTTCTACACTCCCCCACCCTACAATGGCAAACACCTATCTTGTTTACAGACACTGAGTTATTGCCTGTATCTATTCCCAGTGTTACGGAGTAGAAATCGTGTTAAAATATGACAATACCGTTAGCAAATGGCGTGCTAACGAAAGCAGCAGGGGGACTGGTTCCTACATTGAAACATTACCGTTAGGTTGTTGCATTGTGCGGTGCTTGACATAGAAGCTGTCAAAATCCCCAGATTGTATTGGTCGCTGTTGAATTACTACAGCTTAATGTCTATTAAGGCAAACAAAATACGAGTACCTGCACAGTCAACACAAATAAAGAGTACGTTTATGCCGATCAAGTGACTAGCCAGCCGACGACAACGGAATACACGCTAGCTGCCGCGCGGCGTTGGAATATTCTAGTCGCCAAACTAGCTAAGCTAGTTAGTGCTGCGGTTGTTTACAATTCCCCTATAAAGAGGAACATATAGCCTTATTAAACGTTTATATCGCATTACACTGGTTGCACTTTTGTTTTATTTGTGACACATAATGTCAATACTAGCAATACTGACGCTTATTTCTAACACCGTTTCAGCTAACTCACGGGGAAAGCTAGTCGATCGCTTAAGCTAGGTTAGCCAACACAGCAACGTTAGCTCCGTGAGGTAGATGGCACCAACGAAGATCATTGCTTTACCGAGAGGTATTTACGAATACGTTACAGTTCCAAGCAATTTTGTAAACATTTTAAGTGAGCAAATCGCCGCGTTTGAGGGTTAAGAGAACCGCACGGTCCCGGCTTCGCCCACACTTTGTGTCGCTGTAGGTGTTAATTTGAAGGCACACAAACCTGAGGAGGCCGCCATCTTCTTCAGCCGAGTCCAGAAGCACACAGAACTGTGACATCACATCGGTTAAAACCTAAAACCGACGGCAACATCACACCGGCAGACCAGAGCACTGCAAGCTGCCCTGTTCACACTCATATTGTTTACTGTTCACCGTCAGTGTAGTCTGAGAGACAGCAGTTACACCACTGACAACTTGAATTTTAGACTTTTAGCCTCTTGAACATTTAAGCAGGTTTAAAGTCAACAAAGCACGCTGCATTTTTTGTGACATATCCAAATTCACTATGTGCTTTTTACATCACATCATCAAAGCAATATGACTCTTTTGTGTCTTTTAATGGCTGCACCATTCCATCAGATGTAACTTTCAGGCTGATATGTTTAAACTCTTCTTCCTTCACTATTTCTGTTGTTAGGTTGGTGCACAACTATGTGATGAACACACTTCCAACAAAGGCTGAAGACAGTAGAGGTCTTTGAAGTGTAAGTGGAAGCAAGCAAAGCAGTATTGGACAACAAATTCAATGATAGTGATTAAAAATCAGAAAAAAAAGGTGAAACAAAAGTTAAGCCAAAGGTGTTGCATAAATGAATTGGCAGTAACACGGGAACTGGTTTCACAACAAGCTTGCTGTCAAATTAGTTACATAACAGGAAGGGCCCACAAGAGTAATAATAATACTAAAAACAGTAAAATACATAATGATAGTTAGGCCAACAGTTAATTACGCTACTTAGTAGCAACATGTTAGCTTCAGATTTGGCTAGTTTAGCAGAAAATGGATTACACAAACGCTAAATTGACAGATCACAAACACAAAGCAGAGTAGGGATTTCTGGCACTACTAAAATTTGCTTTTGAATATTTGCTTGGTTACAAATCACACAAAATTGTGTTTGTAACAATGTCGTTAAACTGCAACTGCCACATGGAACTTTGCCAGGAGTAGTTTCCATAGCAACAGAATGTTCAAATGAAACCAGAATAGAAAAGTTGGAATCTCCACTTCAATTTTAGATGAAGTTTCGTGGGTTAACAAAAAGATTAGAGTTGAAAAGGTTAATTTTTAACAGTAGATGCCTTCTCCCAGAGCGAGTTTGAGAATTCAGTGTCTTGCTTAAGTAAAATACGACAGAACAAACAAATATCATTCCCATCTTTAACCTCTTCAACCTCACCCACTCCCCTCTGGTTTAAGTTCATGTTGCTGCAACCCTCAAACATAATTTACGAAGTTCTTGTGGTGAACCCAAAGTTTCCAAATATACAAAATATGCTGGCCGATTATGAGGTTATGTGTATAAAATGACGGACATGTTGAATATTTCCATTTAATAAATATCATAGTTTCAATGAAGAGCTGGAACAGCCTGGTGCGAAACATAATATAATGTATATGTGATACTGCCAGAGAGTGCAGATTTATCTGATTTTAACAACGTTTACAGATACTCAGGAAAATATGATGGAATTTAATTCAACTAAAACTTACAACCACTGGAAACAAGAAACATTCCAAGCATTTTCAGTGAGCAACATTTTATTTTCCCTCTATTAACAAGTAGTCAATGCAAGCTACAAAGACGATTCAATTCTGTGGAAATAATAAGTACTACATTTTCCAGAGTAGAAACCGGATACAAAAGCAACATACTCAACCCAAGACATCCCACAAAACAAGAGAAACAAACTCTCATTCATTACAATGTACATAACCACAACTCAGAGGACAGGATTATTGAAAACAGGTAAACAAATGAAATACAAGCACTTTAAATATTAGCTCTTTTAATTCTTTTACTCTTTTAAAAAGTATTTGCTCTCTTCTCTTTTTTTATTTTTTATAATCACAACAGGACAACCAAGTTTGAATGACTCATGTGGTTATTCTGAATCATGTCTCTAAATCCGAGGATATTCAACATCTAATCCGCCCAGAAAACATATGGTGGTTTAATTATACAAAACTTTTTTTTTTTTTTTTTTTTACAGAACAAGAAAAGAGGTCGACACAGGATAGGATTTAAAATAAAAGGACTGTACATAATTACAGGGTGTGCCTTAGGCGAGGAGACGAACAGTCTTTCCAGTGACCGTCAAGTAATCCTCATCAGCCAGGGCTCGGAGCGCCTCATCGAACAGCTCCTTAGTGATCGCCTGAAAACAAAGTGACAGTGAAGGAAGTCAGTACAGGAAGTGGTGCTGTTGTTGATAAAAATGGACAATGTTAATCAACTACTTTCATAGCCTCTCTTTACTTTGGCTGAATTAAATTTTAAAAGAAAGCACTATGAAATTGTAATACCTCAGGAGTTGAAAATGAATATATAACCTTTTTCTGAATTGATTTCAAAACTTTAATTGGATGAAAGGCAAAATATAATATTTACAGTTTCAGATTGTCCTCTGAGGTCATCAAGCAGCTGCTGGTATTTCATGGCAGGTGTCTTTCCCTTGGCCTGGATCAGCTTCTTTAGGGCTTGAGCGACCTCCTCCTTGCGCTTGCGGGCAGTAGCACTCATACCTGAAATCACAAATGAATACACTCAAACACACAGTCGGGCTGCTACTAATTATTAACTAACTATTTTCATTATTAATTTATCTGCAGTTTATTTTTAATTATGCAATTGTTAAATAAAATGTCAGAAAACAGTAAAAAAAAAATAAATAAAAAAAAAGTCACATGTCACATACCTCAAATAGTTTCTATTATTCCAAATCAAGCAGTTAATATTCACAAGGCCTTGTGCGTCATACCTGTTGTGATAATAGAGATGTCAACAAATCCTGTTCTGGGGTCAGTGGCCGACTGTTTGAGGGCCTCTCGGTGCAGCCGCTTGGCCTCCTCCACGTCGATGGTCTCCACCTTCTCAGAGAAGCGCACCTTGGCATGGGCCTCTGCCAAGCGGATCAGGGACTCCAGCTGTCTGGGGTAGGCTGACACCATCCCCCGACCGCTGCCTATCTTCCTCATGTCCACATAGGCCTGAGGACCAAAATGCACAACGTCAGTTGAGAGCCGACGTCAAATAAATATTGCTTAAAGACCAATGGGTGTGTTATTAGGCAAAGCTCGCTGCAAATACTCAACGTAACGTACATAAACATTGGGAATTCTTAAGAGAAAACAAACCTCAATGAGGGCCTGGCTGGCTTCCTCATTCAGCCTTGGATTAATATATGTTCGTGCATATGCAATGTAGTCTCTCAACACAGCCATGTCGAGGAACTCTTCCTCCATCTGCTCCTCGCTCTGGTAGTACAGCGACACCAGGTGGTGGGCCAGCCTGCGGTCGTAAGCCTCATCTTGGGGATCCAGCATCAGGAAGATGAGGTCGAATCTGATGGAGCACGTTAAAGCAGTGTTAAAGACAGGAAAACGGAGACATTATGAACAAGGATGACATTAGGTTGGATGTTTATTCGTAGCATTTGAAAAACGTCCTATATACTGTAGTCCCTGTTGGTCTTGATATATCACTACATTACTGTAACATGTTTTAACTGAGCAGGAAAAGAAAAAAGGCAACAAAGAGACGAGGATAATCCCACACTGTCACACTAACCTGCCCAAATTTCCCATTTATCACCCATTTGCCTTCTCTTTCAAGCTGAAAGACACTAAAAATAAGGGGTTGTCAAATTGAGAGCTTGTTTTGAACTATACTGAATATGTGAGTATTATTATTTTGCTGTTACTGGGCTGAAGTAAGGTTCACCTTTGATTAAAATGAGCAGAGGATGATTAGTAAACTCTCATTTAGAGGTAATTGCGAGAAACGCTGCACTCAAAAGGGTTTGAGTTGAGTTGGGTTCCTCATTTTATTTTTTACTGTATTAACTCATTCATGCGTTTCCAAGTCACCCGCACTTTAGGCGCAGGTGGTGTGAGGATCTCAACTCTCAGCAACATTTTAATTGTGATGATGTTAGTGAGAATCATTTTCCATCAGGTGTTTCAGTGTGATCATGCCGATTGATGGTATTCACCTGGACAGCAGTGTGTGAGGCAGCTGGATGTTCTCTATCGTGGTCTTTTTGGGGTTCCACTGAGATTCAACAGGGTTAGCAGCGGCCAACACAGCGGTGCGGGCGTTCAGCTGGCAAATGATTCCAGCCTGCAGACACAGAAACAGAAAACAAGAGTGAGAATCAACCAATTTCCTTTTGTAACTAAACAAAACATGCTTGAGTTTTCAGTCTTACATGCTCCTAATCTATGTTGAACATACCTTGGCGATGGAGAGGGTCTGCTGCTCCATGACCTCATGCAGCACAGAGCGCGTGCTGTCGCTCATCTTGTCGAACTCGTCGATGCAGCAGATGCCGTTGTCGCTAAGCACCAGAGCTCCGGTCTGCAGGACCAGCTGCCTGGTCTCCGGGTCCTTCATCACGTAGGCGGTGAGACCCACGGCGCTGGAGCCCTTCCCCGACGTGTACTGGCCGCGGGGCACCAGGTTGAAGACGTACTGCAGCAGCTGGGACTTACTGGTGCCGGGGTCTCCGCAGAGCAGGATGTTCACCTCTGCGCGGAAGTTGCCGCGGCCGGTCTGACTGAAGTCCTTACGAGTGCCGCCAAACAGCTGCAGCAAGATGCCCTGAAACCAACACGGAGGGAAATAAATCCTCAAACTACTCACAACTTTATCTCATCTCACCTCATTCTTCTCAACCTTAATAAGACTTGCCATAGCTCACCTAGAAGGAATGCAGTCAATTGCACCTCCTACACTCCTGCTATGTTATACCAACGTGTCTGCTGTGAGAGGGGCTATTAGCTCAGTAAGCCAGTACGCACAATACCAGAGCCCTGAAACTAGCACACCTACATGAGTCATTAATTTTATTCGATGCACCTGTGTTTCTCCTGCTATAATGTATCACAATGTCTGCCTTAGATTTCTGTTAGCTTGTCCTAAAATGCATGTTGGGCATTAAATGGAATATCCAGCCTGTTATTGGTAAATCAGTGTGACAGAGTTGTGTTGTTGACTTTTTTCACTCTTGCTAGTGGTTGCTTGTACAGGTTGACACTTACATTTTGGCTTGCATCCATTCTCTCTCACACTCACACACCTTTTTGATGTCCTCGTGCTCGTAGATGCTTGGTGCGAGGGCAGAGGAGAGGCGCTCGTAGACGTCTGGCTTGGCTGCCAGCTCCTTCAGGGTCTGCACTCGGTCTTCGGTGAAGAGCTTCTGCTCGGCTTCCTCGTTCAAACCGTGCAGGCGCTTTTCGTCCGTCTTGCGGAAGTGGATGGCGTCGATGTGAGTCTTGTACACAGACTTCACATTGCTCTGAAAGGGGTTGACGCGCATGGGGACAGCTCTGTAGATACCTGCAGGGACAAGTGAAAGGCTGTTAGGATGTCTATTGATGAGTGAAAACATGGACTGATTTACTGTCGCTGCATGAGCTCCAGAGAGGAGTGTTCCAACAAACACTTGCTGGCTCCTGCTTCTCAAATGTGAGGAATGTCTGCACAGTAAAATATATATTTACATTTTATAGTATTTGTTGGACAAAACAATTAGAGCTGAAACGAGCAGTCTATAGCCAGAAAATGAATATGCAACTATAATCTGATAATTGTTTGAAAAGTAATTTTTCAAGCAAAAATTAGAAATATGATCTAGCTCTTATGTTATGATTTGCTGCCTTTTCTCTGTTGTAAATCACTGAATATTGAATATTTTTGGAAGTTGGTAAGACAAAAAAAGCAATCTGAAGACGTCACATTCAGCTCTGGCAAACTGTGATGGTCAATTTTCTCTATTTGGTGACATTTCATTAACCAAACGATTAACAGAAAAAACAACAGGCAGATAATGAAAATACTCGCAGTAGAGATTTAGGAAATCTTACCGGTGATGTTTATGCGGTCTCCTGGCTGCACTTTATCAACCAGGTCATTATGAGCATAAACAATAGTTGTGTGAGGCGTCTGACCAGCCGGCATGTCTTCAGGAGACTCTTGGATTTTGATCTGTTGTGAAACGAGATCAATACATGAACAGATGTCATGACCTCAACCGCAACACATCACTAATTGCCATTTAACATATTCAGATTAGGTGTCATTGACTGTAAGCAATCTGCCCCATTACCAACCCCTCAACCCCACTGAACCCTCACCATCTGTTTGTCTGAAAAGACTGAGCGATTGTGAACGAGCGCCAGGCTGTGGGTGGTGTTGCAGTGGCGACACACAGCAGGCTCAGCGATGCGCCCGCGATCCACCTCTACACGGGTGCTGTAGGCGCACACCTGGCACTGGAAGAAAGCCTCCTGCATCTCTGGGATGAGCTGGGAGGTGCGGATCACCATGCCGCTAATAGTGATCAGCTGATCGATGTCTGTGGAGGCAACACATAAGGCACACAGAAGCTTTAGCCTGAAGCCGATACCTCACATTTTATCAAAGCAAGGAACAACATTCGCAAAAATCCCACACTAAATATGGGATGGAATATGTTGGTACGGTAGTCCTAATAAGTGTGATTTCATTTTGCACCTATCTGGTGACATGGGTTTGATTAATGACTCCACACACCTTCTGGATTCAGGCTCCTCATGTTTCTGGTTTTCAGGGCGTTGTAGGGGCGGACTTGGATCTGGTACTCCAGGATGGAGTCTGGGAAACGCTCAAAGAAAAGCTCGTTGACTGCCATGTCGAAGGTTGGGACGACTTCCTGCAAAGGGAACAAATTACTAGCATCAATATGGACAAATTAAGTATAATTTAAACTTTAACAACGGGACAAAGATGCTTAAAACAGACGTTAAAACATCCTGTAGATAAAGTGTGACAATAATCCCAATAATCAATTCCCACTGTATTCAGGACTGTGTAGCTTGTTCTCAAATGTTTGTATTGTGAGAAGGCCTTACACCTTTTCTGTCATAAGTATAATAAATGAGTTATTATTCTGTGGCTGTTTAAGCACTTGGGTACATTTCTGGTCAGTTTTTATAATATATTTTAACTTGAAGACCAAAATAAAAGGTCAATTAATCACTTTAAGAATGTATCAAAAACATATGCAACCATGGTGCAGGAAAATATTTTGGGTCAAAATTGTCCAAACTGAAATTATTATAAAATATGGGACATTACCTGTGGGTAGCAGATGAGCTGCCTGTAGAGATCTGCATCAAAGGACTGCACATGCAGACAATTCACATTCAGCACTGGATCACCGACAACACTGATCTGTGAGACAAAAAGAGAAATATAATAGTCTAGATCAGCCTAAACAATACCACATAACACTCAGAGCAACAGACTACAATGAAATAAACACATAAATAAGTACACTACCTCTTCCAGCTTCTGCATGTATAAAGGCTCGTTCAGGTCCAGACCAGCGTTCTCATCTTCAGTGGAGGTTGGGTCAATGAACCTCTGCAGGAACCTCTGAACGCAAAAAACAAACGGTTAACTCTTCTGTATTAAGAATAGGGAATGTCTTGTAATAGCTGAAATGTCAGATTTCATACCTGAAACTTCTCCTTACAGGTCCCCACATTGACATCAGTCCCCCAGATCACCAGTCTCTGGCCTGCGTTTGGCTCGCTGGCTACGGCACCATCGGCACTTGGCTGCACAACGACGTAAAAAGTGTTAACTTACTGTGGTTTCAAGTTTGTCATCCTTATCAACTTAATTCTCTGAATATTCCTGACTCCCCCACTGACCGGCTCAGAGTGAAGATCGACTTGTGGCGCCTTCCTGACTGAACCCAGATCAGGACGCTGTCTGGCTGGGGTGCCACGCACACTACTGCGTGGGGTCCCTTCAACCCTGGAGCTGGGGGTCCCATACATCAGAGGGGAGCTCATGTCCACTTCATTGGGTAGGACTGTTAAATAAAGACCACACTGGAGTTAACTCAAGTGTCTCACAACAACAGAACATTAAAACGTTCCTGTATTTCCACTGGATAAGACTAAAACAAACCAAAACAACTTTGTGTGTTAGTACCTGAGGGACGTGGGCTGGAGAGCAGAGAAGTGTCCTGAGGTGCTGCTGGACTGAGCATGTCGGTGGCTGGGGAGGTGGGCATCGGCATCAGGTCCCCGGCAGAGGAGTCCTGGCCTCTGCGCCGCTGAGAGGGAGGCGAGGTGGGGCCCTCACTGCTGGCTGAGGACACACAAGACACAAAGACCAGTTAATAACAGTACACAGACACACACACACACACACACACACACACACACACACACACACACATCTCAGTGGCACAGGAGTTCATTTCATTTAGGACACATAGAAAGTCATATGAAAACAAGATGGACGTACGTGTGGGGGGGTTGGTGTTCCTTCCTCGTTTGCGGCCACCAGGAGTCGACGTTGGGGAAGACATTGTTGCAGGGATATCTAAAGATCAAATGGATTCAAGTGAATTCATTTTTAGCATAAAGAAAAGGCTGCCATAGTATTTACTGACTTCTGCAGAGAAAATAAAACAAAAACTGCCAACCAACTTAAGACAGGCGAGTAGGAGTGTTTGTGCTTGTTTTGTGTTGGAGACCAGGGAGGACGATAGCCTCACAACATTTTACAAGGCAATCTACAAAGAGTCTTATAAATGTTTTCCTGCCTTCTATGCTGTTTTGTTTAGATTAGTCTGCTCAGCCTTGCAGGGCCTGTAGATAACAAGAGCTATATGGAAACTTCTTTTTTGGCTTAATGCTTTTTTTGGTTCCACTTTAATACCCCACTGCCTGCTAAATATAATCCTCTTAGTGACGCCAAGATTAGATATGTTTGATACTTTCTCATTTATTCACCTGTCACATCTGAGGCTTCTGGTGTTCAGCTACATTGTGAAAGTGTGGATAAATCCTTTGGAGTCCCCAACATTTCTTATTTTCCTCATTTATTTGATGCTGATTAGGGGTTGAGGCTTTGATAACCACTTAGTAGACTGTAATTATTTTTAACAATACTTGAACATTTCCACTTAGTCATACGTAAGTCCTCTATTTTTACTCAATACACGCTCCTCTAGTTACTCCGCAGATTAACACTTTACATGCAAAGCAAACAATGAACTCGATATTTACAGTTTAAACTACATGAATGTATAATGTGTTCTAGCATCACAGTTGAAGTACTGCTAACCAGTACATGTTAACGCATCACTAAGTTAACTCCCAATGTTTCAGAATAATAGCTTATCTTTACTTATACTTAAACATGTGTAACGTTTTTGTGTAATTATGATGTATTTATTATTTAACAGCTACTTTTATTGATTTGATTGGGCCAGAAAACGATAACTTTATCACCATCTGACATGTGGCTGCAGAGGAAACAATAAGATGAAACTTACGTGCACTGTTTAACACTTAAAAGTGGGCGTGCGAGTAAAATAACAAGTTGATGCGCAATCAAACAAACGTGTACAATAACAGAAACTATGATTCAATCAAGATAATCAACATATTCAAAAGAAATAAGTTCATTAAATGAAGTCTAATCATACCTCCGACTGTGTACGTCCGAGTGCAGCAGATCTGGCGCGAAACTGCGGGTGACGTTATTTTCGCGGGGAAGTTTGGACCAATAGCAGAGCAGGATCATCCGTTTCTTTCCGGCCAGTTCCTTCACTGCAGGGGGGTTCATGTTGACTTTCACTCACTACGACTTTAATTAAACACAATACGATGTCTTAATGAATAAACTAAATAGTTTTAAATATAAATAAAACTACACGTTTTTCTCTATGATATATTCAAAAGACGATCTGTTGTTTCCTGCGCGCGGCCTTGTGCTCATCGATACCCTGAGCTGATTTGGTTTGATCCAACACCAAACGTCTCTTTTTTCTGCCTTTTCACCATACACAGTTCACTATACAAAAATACAAAAAATCATATTAATAAAAACTTTCAAAATGCGAAGCTAAGACCTTAAAAAAATAATAAAACGACAACTGAGACAAGGACATGAATAATAAGCTAATAACAAATAGATAAAACTATTTAATGAGTTTCATACATGCAATACAAAAAGGATAATATACATAGGCTTACATATCTCATCGTGGTGCATGTAATTTTATCCAAAATATAAGGTTTTTTATGGGAAACATTTTTTAAGAAAGGTTTACGAAGTACAGGCTGCAGTTTGTCTTGAAATTCATAATTCTCGACTAATGAGTTTGAAACTTTCCAAGAAGGTACACGTTTGATGGAACTGGAAATGAATATATATATATTTACATTAGTTGAAATAATAGAGAAATGTCTGGAGTAAACCAAATCCTCCTCTTTGTTGCAAAATGATCAGTATTTAGGTGTTAGATAATACAGGTGTATTATTGAATGATGCATTTCTTTGGCTTTATTTGGTGATAAACATCTATGAGGTTAAAGAAATGCGACTTCACCCTGCAGGTACGTTCAGGGACCACCATGTGGCGCAGTTCCCATTTTAAAAAAAGGGCTTTGACAGAGGAAAAGTACTGCACACTTCCTCAGGGGACGACATAGGAGCGTTTCCGAGAAGTGTCAGTACACGCGTCCTTTTTTTTAGAGATAAGATTTGTAGGATAAGATAATATCTATCATCAAATAGTATTGTAATATAAAGTGTAATGATGTTAATAACTTAATAATGACAGGGTAAATAAGGGTTTTTGTAATGTAAACTTCAATGAATATAGCCTACAATATACAGACACTTCATTATCATACTAGTGTATATGTACTGTTTACTCTCAGCATATGCACATAAACCACTTCTGTATAACTTAATATCCATACAATATTTATTCCTGCATCCCTGCACCTATCTGTGCCATGAACCTGTGTGTTTAGTACACAGTAACAATTTGACCTGTAAATATTGGCGATAGTTTGTTGTCCAGCTCTGGACAGTTTATAATAGCTATACTGTATGTTTACGTTTGTTTATCTGTTAAAGTTGTAATTTTTGTTTTGGTGCGTGTGCAGTTTTGTATCCTTGTGTGGATTTGTTCTCTGTGTGCAGGTAACTTGAGAACATTTGTCAAATTCCCTGCATGTGTTAACTAAAGTTGTAAGTAATGATTGTTTGTATCATTACAAAGATGTTCAATTTACTATCTGAAATGACAAAGAAAAGCGGCAAATCCTCACACTGGAGAAGCTGGCAACAACAAACAATGAAACAATTAATCGATTAGCGTATCAAAATACCTGCCAGCTCTAGTGCCAACACACTTGTCCAATAAAGTTGATTCAGAAAATCTGTTATATATCTTTAAATACTTTCAAATCAGTGCATTTCCTCTCAACATCAGCATCATATTTGCCATTTTAAATTGTGAATGTAATGAGAGCCTAAAAAGGAGGTTATGTTGTCTTTGTTTTTGGTGGTTTTCCCTCCACAGCAACACTTTTACCACATGCTATTTTGTACATTGAATCACTTTGGGGACAGACGTTTATAGGCCTGGTGACGGACGACAAATTCAACTTTATCCCAAATCATACATAAACAACATAATTACCTCAAAGGGGTAAATAAGAAATAAGTAAAATATAAAACATGACTTACCAAAGTAAGTAAATCTTAACTAGAAGCTGAATGCACGGCCCTACAATACTACATTTAATATGCTGTATATTGTCTTGTGTCACGTTTATATTTTGTAATTAGTACATTTCCCCTTCATGAATTGTCACATATCCTTATGATGTACATCAGCACGACAGTATTTTTGTTATAAACTATGAATGCATGTCTGAAGGAGTAACCGCAGCCTATAAAAGAGGATATGTTGCTTTCGTTTTGGTGGTTTTCCCTCACTTTTGAGACCAGTAGTGGAAAGTAGTGTAGTGTATTATACTTTAAAAGTAGTTGTACTTTACTTGAGTGTTTCCAATTTCCGCTTACTTTTTACTCCACTACATTTATCTTTCAGCTATAGTTACTTGTTAATTTTCAGATTTTACAAACATAACATGTGATAAGTTTACAAAATATGATGTGTTGTTACAGATTAAATTACCAAACAGTATATAAAGTAGTCACAATGAGCTTCACCTCGACCAGCTACAACATTTAAGTACCACTTACATATTAATGCATCAAAATATAATAATATACTATAATATATATATATATACTATAATACATAACATAACACACATAGTACTTTTACTTTTGATACTTTAAATACATTTTGGTGATAATAATTTCACTTTGTACTTTAACATTTTGAATGCAGGACTTTTACTTGTAATGGAGTATTTTTACAGTGTAACATTGATACTTTTACTCCAGTGAATGATCTGAATACTTCTTCCACCACTGTTTGAGACAAACATCCACAGAACTTGTGACAAACTAAACTCAATCCCAAACACTCAGAGCCTGGAGAGTGTAAACAACTCTGAATCATTCATACAGCCGTAGTAAAAAGAGGGTGGCATGAGGAACACGCCCCTCTCTCCTCAAATGGGAAGTTAACGGACACCACGTGACCTCCGTTTTGACTTTACTGGCTCGTGGGAGGGCGGTGCGTGTGACGTCAGCGGGTAAACGATACAAAACACTCCGCGAAAGTACAGATGCTTCAGAGAAGTGTCAAGAAGTGTTTCGGTGCCGTCAGTGACACAGACCCTGACAGCCAACACCCAGGGATAAACAGCCAGGGAAGACCTTTTTAAGAAAAAGTGAGAAAAGGCGCGTGCAGAGAAGGTGAAGCCGCTGCAGAGTTACTGACGCAGAGAGCTGTCACACCTGTGGGTCACACTTTAACACGTTTTTTTCCTTCCTAAACCACGTGGGCAAGTCACCAGGGTTCATGTGTGACAAGTACAGCCTGGACTTTCACTGCGTGTCTCCACAATGCAACATGAGTTGGGCGATGGAGCCTGCTAACTTCTACGAGAGCACCAAGCTGGGCGGTCCGCAGCAGGGGGTCTGCAAGCCGGGCAGCAGGAGCGACGGCACGGGCGAGGACGGCACCATGGTGGAGCTGAGCACCGCCCATGCCATGTACGACGACGAGAGTGCCATCGACTTCAGCCAGTACATCGAGTCCATGACAGCCGTGCCGAACCTGGAGCTGTGCAACGACGAGCTCTTCCTCGACCTGTTCAACACTGTGAAGCAGGAGAAGGTGGACTTCTACAACATGCAGAGCTCCGTGCAGACCGGCAGCATGCAGCAGCTGTCAGCCACATACACAGCAGAGAGGAAGGCGGACAGCGGGCTGGATAATGGGGCGTTTATTGCGCCTATCAAGCAGGAGTCCGACTGGAGTGACAGCGACATGTCCTCATCCCTGCCTTCGCAGATCGAGTCCTGCGCCCAGACTTCCGTCAGCCTCCCCACGGGGCAGCCGACTCCCCCCACCACCCCGGAGCCTGTCTCCAATGTCAGCTCGGCCAAATCCTCCCCGCGGAAGATCGGGAGGGAGAAGGCGAAGAAGGCGGTGGACAGGTACAGCATTGAGTACCGACAGAGGCGAGAGAGGAATAACATTGCAGTGAGGAAAAGCAGGGACAAAGCCAAGATGCGCAACTTGGACATGCAGCAGAAGCTGATGGAGCTGGGCTCTGAGAACGACAGGCTTCATAAAACCATCGAGCAGCTAACCAGAGAGCTCACCGGGCTCAGAGATTTCTTCAAGCAGATGCCCAACTCCTCCTTTGCGGGCTCCTTGAGTGCAGAGGGCCGGTGACGAATTCATTATCCTATGAACTGAGCTTTTAGGAGACATACCTCAACAGACTTTTTTTTACCATCTGTACCAGATGTATTTTAAGCTTACCATAATGGCACTGGAAAATATATGATGTTGCTGCCATATTTTTGTGGGATTTTCCTGTATTAAATTATTTTACCACTGCATTTACATGATGTTATACCTGATATGGTACGTGTTTTATAATTCCAAACTTTGTATAAGAGCCAGAGCATGATCTTTTATATAGTTTGTATGAAACCTTGAAAACATTTTTGTTTATGGAATCTATAATAAAATTGCTGAAAAGGTGCAGAAACATCCTGGTCTGTGAGTAGTCTTTTGCATGTAATGGTTAATGTATGTTGAGCTGGAGTGTGTTTTCACAAGAAGTCAGAAAGTGCAACAGGAAATAGAAAGTAGAGTCAGCAAAAATACAACGTTTATTGACACAGTGTCAGAAATCTTAAATGCAGAGGTAGGTGAGTTGGAAAAAAATGTGTTTACAGCCAGAAGTCCTGTTCAAAAAAAATCCCATCGCAGTTGATGAACCACGTGGTCTGCTTTGACAGACAGCATGCCACTGGTCTACCCTTGGGCTGTCAACTCCTGGTCCACGGGATCACATATCATTAACACAAACAAGACCTTGTCTTCTTGCAGTCCGTTCACTCCAGCACAGCCTCAAGCTGTCAGGGAGGCCTTCAGAGGGGGGTAGGGGGGCGGGGGACTAAACTGGCTCAGACCAAGGTATGGCGTGCAGATCCTTGGAGCCAGCTGAAGGCTGAGGATTGATATCATTAGCTACTTGCCCCGTCAGCTTCAGAGGCAGATTTCTTCCAGGCCGATCCAGAGGGCGGGGTTCCTGGTGACGACTCGGACGTAAACGGTGAGGGGCCCCACCTCTTTTCCCAGGACATTCTCCACATCGTAACCTGGGAACTGAAACAGATGCTCCATCAAAAAACTCCCGCCTGGAATACTGAAACTTTATTTACAACTTGTTTAGACCGACAACTCATATTTTAACCAAACATCTCCCCTTAACATTTTCCTCCTCTACCTGCACATGAAAAAAATAGTTTATTAAAAGTTTATTTATCTGATGAGGTTGCAAGAACATTTGAGTGCACTTAAGGCCCTGACCTTTGCACACTGGTCAGCAGGATTCCTGTTGATTTAACAATGTATTCTGCACCCATGAGCTCCCCTGGTAAAGAGCATTAATGCCTACAATGCAAACAACACTATGTGCAACATTACGAACACCACCTCTAGGTTACATAGGAAACTAATTATAATATTTCCTGTGTAAAAACTAGCATGAGTAAGTAGAAGAAGTCACTAAATACACGAGGCGGAAAATGATTGCTTCAGTATTTTGACAGCAAATTCCTTCAATTGTATCAATGACCAGCATGACTCAGGGATTGCTTTTTTGTTCAGTACAGAAGAGGCTTTATCACCCTGACATGGACCGATGACTGTGCTTTCAGGACATATTGACAGAGGATCAATGCACCGTGTTGTTTCGCCCTAAGTTATGTAACAGGTTGAGATAGCAAACCTACCTCATTACCCTCTAGGGCTGCGGTGTTTAAGATGGACATGATTGTCTTTTGTTGCAGCTGTCGGAGAGATGAAAAGGTGTTGAGAGCCATTAATGTCTTTATAATCACCGTCCTAATGTTGTAAATGAAAAACAAACTGCTGCGCTAACATGTCATGCTCGCCAGTGAGTAACAGACTGATAGAAAGGGTTAAAATATTAGCTTGCTGATAAGAAGAACATTGATAATCAGATAGGCTCACTTACTCTGATTACAAAGTCACAGCAGGTTTTCCATAATAAAAACACCAGCAGATGCACATAGAGTGAAGGATTTTACTTCTTCAACCTCTTTGAACTTTCATACTTGCTGCTTCCTTTTTTTCTCTGCTTAAAGCAATGATTCCGCAATTTGTGGGGAAATGCTTGTTCAGTTTCTTGCCAAGAATTAGAAGAGAAGATCAATGCCACTCTTGTGTATGTAGCGCAAATATGAAGCTACAACCAGCAGCTAATTAGCTTAGCTTAGCAAGAAGACTGGAAACAGAGGGGAAGAGCTAGCCTGGCTCTGTCCAAAGGTTAACAAACTCTGCCTACTAACACCTCTAAAAGCCAGGGAGAAGTTGCCAGGAAACCAGTTTAGACTCCAGGAAGTTATTGGTCCCAACCAAGAAATAGTCAGACACATCACCTCCCGTTAAACAGCAAATCATCACTTTTACACATTGGCTTTTGTACAGATTAAACAAATGAGATATAACATGTTAATTAATATGCTTTGGAGGTGCTGTTTCCCATCTGTTTCCCTGTTTCCAGTCTTTGTGCTAAGCTTAGTTTGCCGCCTCCTGGCTGTAGCTTGTGTGGTATCAATTTTCTCATCTAACTCGGAAAGAAAGCGAATAAGAGCATTTCCCAAAACTATTCCAGTAAATGCATGCGAGTTACACAGCGTAAAATAATACTTCATCAGCCCAAAAACATTTAGATTTTTGAAGCTTGATTCACCACATTGAAATATTGGTATATAAATGCAAACCCAACAACATTGTTCTCACCTTAACCTTCAAAGTGCAATTACTTAATGAAGAACTCAGCAACACTTCCAGTTGAATCTTTGTGTCCGGCTGATCCAACACTGACTTACAAGAAACACAGCGGAAGTTTTGACTGTATAAAGAAAACAAAAATAAAGTTATGATTTGCCCTGATGTTCAACATTAAGCTATTCTGCTTAAACTTACTGTCTTTCAGCGGCTAACATCTGCAAGTTGTCACTTCCACAGTGGTTGCAGGCAGGCCAGGAATAAGCAGTGCTCTCATCCACACCAACTATCACCCCTGCAGGCAGAAATGAAACCGTTAAAAATGTAATATTAAAACACACAAAATCATCTTTGGGAAACATCCATGCACACTGTACCTCCAGTTTACGAGCTTATTTTCATTATTCATTTCCTTTTCATTTCAAGTTTTTCAACTGGTGAATGCCAAAGCAAAAAACATTGACGCCTAACTAGAAGAAACACAGATAAATCATCTATGCATAGGTTTCAAAGTGTGTGTGTTTGTGACAGGGTGTGAGAGATAAACACATCCCTTTCATTCTTATCTGAGATTGCGGTGATAAATGCAGTGCAGCAGAGTACTCCCTGCCTTAACACCATCTTCACTTAACAACCAGAGCTGCTGCCCCACAAACACAACCACAGGACATTAAATAAGATACTAAATTTAACACTGATAAATCGATCTCACACTTTCCGGTCTGAGCCTTTTTCCACTGGTAATTTCCAGGAGATAGTATTTTCGCACGAGTGCAAAAGATAATAAGTTTGTTTTATTTTTTTTCAGCCACCTGACCAAACATGTACGGCCAGAGGGGCCTGAAGCAAGAGGGTTCACAGTTTGATCTTTGCCCTCGACTGTGACACAAAGTCGACAGATGCAGATTATTACCGGATTCAGGCTGCTCTTCTCTGCACCACATTTACATAACAGAAAAGAATCGAAGACAGTAAAAACTGCACGACAAAGACTTTTAACTTACGCTTTAAGCAAATGAGGTTGATAAAAGCAGAAAAGAAGTTCTTCTACATTTTAATTAAATTGAAAAAAGTTACGTTTCTTCAACATATACGTAGCTGTGGCAATAATATCTGATGTTAGCAAATAGTAACCAGCTTTAAAATGTAAGGAAACATGCACATTGACTGTATCCAATAGAGATTTTGGGGAAACCATGCTATATTCCTTCAAACTGTAACTCATTTTCACAACATTATTGCACCCTCATCTGTAATGCCTTATGGAGAACAGGCATGTTCATTTCACTCCAAAATGACATGGGAATTGAGACAAATCCAACAGAATTTCATGTGTTTTTATTTCATAAAGTCCCAAACAATGACAGCCTGAGGACACTGAATAACAAACAGCAGAAAGCGATGCCTTAAAGCCACATCAAGGCCTCTCGCTGAGCTGTAAACTTACATACGAAAAAACAAGTGGTTTTCTTCCCCTGAGAAAACAACTCATCGGGCATGTTCTGCAGGAACCACTTCAGATGAAGCGAGTTAGAGGCGGGAAACTGACCTGTGAGAGAGCAAAGGGAGTTGGGCGTGATCTCGGGACTCAGGGGATCCAGTCTCACAGGTTGGGGCAGTTGGGACAGCGACTGTGAAAGTGGCTCTGGCCCGGCTGAGGACTCGAGATTGCCCTCAGGATCCACAGAGCACATCTCGACAACTGACTGCTCTGCACACAGGAGAACACCTGGAAAAAATGCTCCCTGTGACTGATACAATATGACATATGACATTAGATTGTTAATACTGATGCATTAGTGTGAAAGTAGCATTTGTATAGTGCTGGGGTTCAGTTCAGTCCAGTTGTTCCCAACATAGAGCTCGGGCCCCTCCAAAGGGTCACAAGATAAATCTGAGTGGTCATGAGATGATTAATGGGGCTGGAAAGACGAAAAAAGCAAAGTTATGAAATATTGGATCATTTGACCTCTCTGGGCCTCAGTTATTTAAATGAAACCATCTGAGAGATTTAAAGGTGAAATCTGAAACGTAACAAGGAGCCCCAACTGGACAGCAAACAAGGCCTCATAAGCCAGAAGGGATGGGAAATACTGGTTTAATCTTTACTGTAGTTTATAAGCTTGTCATAAACTATCAAGCAACCAGTGGTGGAAAGTAACCAAGTTCACTTCCTGAAGGAGTGTAATTGAGGTACAAGTTTCAAATGTCTAAGAGTTGTTAGCAGTTCCACCAAAGAGACATTTATCCTTCTGAACTTCTCACATGGTTTCATTTAAACAACTTCTCAAATTATCCAATAAATCAAAGTTTACAGGAAAGTAAAAAAACACAACAACAGAATTTTTGTAGCAGAACTTTGATTTTCCTTCTTTCCTCCCTTTAATCATCTCACTACCTCACCAATTTATCTTGTGACCCTTTGGAGGGGTCCAACCTCTAAGCAACTGAACTGTATACAAAGAATTAGCTCTACAGCTGCTAAATGCTCCACTTCGTTCGCCAGCTAGTGGCCACCTGTCTCTGTCTGCTGTTTGCTGCTGAGCAGGTAGTGTACAGTGAGGTTTTAGAGCTTTTTCTCTTGCTATGTGAGCGGTGAGAGTGAACCAAAACGGTAAAGTTTTAGCTGGTACATCCTGGACAGGTTGCCGGTCAATCACTGGGCTGACACACAGAGACAGACAACCATTCACGCTCACAGTCACACCTACGGGCAATTCAGAGTCAATTAACCTAACCTGCATGTCTTTGAATCGTGGGAGGAAGCCGGAGAACCCAGAGAGAACCCACCCAGGCACGGGGAGAACATGCAAATACCACACAGAGAGGCCCAGAACTACTGCACCACCAGTACTTGCACTTGTAATGGAGTATTTTTACATTGTTGTATTGGCACTTCTATTTGGGTAAAAGATCTGAGTACTTCTACCATGACTGCAAGTAACTACTCACCATAGCTGTTAGATAAATGTAGACGAATAAAAAGTACAGTATTTTCCTCTTAAATGTGTTAAAGTAGAAGGATAAAGTGGCAGAAAATGGAAGTACCCAAGTAAAGTACAAGTACCTCAGAATTTTACTTGAGTAAACGCCCTTATTTACTTTCCACTAGTGTTAGGGTGCCCACAGTCTGATAAGATTAAACGCCTTATGAGATCGTGGTTGAGTGGCATGTCAGGTCAGGTCATAATAAAGTCTCTACCATGTTCTTTGATGGCATCTCTGAATGACATGCGACAGGCAGCGGGGGAATTTAGTGCTTCGAGGACAGAGGAAGTGAGCACACAGGAAGTGTTCACACACAGGGCCACTGTTCGCCTGCATGGCCTCTCGGGCTGCTCCTCCTGAAGACTGGGGTCTGTCAGCACCAACCAAACCTCACCCTGGCCTACATCGCCGCTCTGAAATAGAAACAGAAAGGCAGACCAAGACAGAAAAGGGTTAGGAATTACTGAGAAACAGACTGACCTAGAAAGAAGCGGCTTAAAGGAAACAATACATAACAAAAGCTTACAAAGCACAAATTAGAGCAAATTGTCATTTCTGTTCAAGAATCACAGCTTTGATGAGATTATTCATTAAACAGGATACACACAGTGCTGGCTACTCATACAACAACATTAAAAAGTGTGTTTCAGTAGCAAAGTCCACCACTTTGTTCTGAGCTGCTATCTCATCTTGGTCAAAGTTTAAAGGTCCAATCAATGGTAGAGGACGCCTGGGCCTCACACAGATTGTCATACGAGCAGCGATATGGACGCTGCTCTCTACGTCAGAACTCAATCTTATCAGTTTGCTGGTTCAAATGATCTCAAAAGGATGATTGAGGAGCTCTACAAGACACAATGTTTATTATGTTCTTCTGACTGAAGTAAAATTAAATTAAAAAAGCAGAAATACCTGCATTATTCTCTTGTATACAACAGTGGCGACAAAACTGCAGCGGCAGTTTTTAAGCTCGCTCTGAAAAAGAGAAGAAAACAGGTTTGAAATCGACCTACTGAAGATAAGTTATCACAATCTGCAGCAAAGTTTTAAATGTTCTCTGCCTGTGTGAGAAACTGTTCACCTGCAGTAGGTCTCGTAAGGTTTGTATTGTGCGGGGAAGGTAAAGCGGGGACACAGTCTGCCCCTCTGTGGGTTCAACTGAGCCCTCCTGACCAGACAGCAGGTAGCAGAAACTCGGAGCTGGACCTGCAGGTCTGCTTTCCTATAAAAACAAGACATGTGAATAGCAGCTTAATTTTTAAGAAAAAAAATATTTAGTCAATCCAATCCTAAACCAAGCCCTCACTTAGTGAAGATACAGGATTCCTACTGTGGGAAGAACTTACACTGGACATACTGGGAGTGTTTCCATGATCTTTAAGAGGCATCACTGGGGGCCATAGACTGTCTATCAAGCTGAAAAGCCTGGTGCGCCTGAGAGTGAGACAAAAAAAAAGGGGGAAAAAGTAAGGAGGGAGGCACTGAAGGGGGGTGGGTGGGGGCGACTAGTGAATACGGGACTTCAATGGCAAGATAGAGAGCTTTCACAGCCAGTTTCACTTCCACTGAAACACGAATCTGTTAAGACAGAGCTCGTTTCAACGTCACCTAGAATTAACAGAGAGCATGCTTGGGCTGGCAGAGCAGATACACACAAAAACTGTTTTTACAAGCAGGTTTTGAGATACTGAAGGGTGGGAAAACGGTTCACACCCTATGTAAATCACTATATCATTGTGGCCCTAAAATAATAAGGTTTAGAAAATCAATTAAAGCGGGATTTTAACGACCACATGTCTAATGACATTTGCCTTCTTTCACCACATTGTTAATCTCAGTAATGACAGATTGAAATGAAATTTTATGATGTTTCATTTACGTCAAATTGATACTGGAAGTAGGGATTAAATCATTAAAAGGGGAAATTCAACCAAGTAGCAACTCCAACAGGGCACGTCAACCTCTCTTTTCCAAGAACTACTTGCCGAGCTCAGGGTGGCCGGTCAACGTTACTTATTCATCCATGTGTGTGCCGTCATATCAGCCAGTGCTTAACAACCTGTTAGTCAGCCTGTAATCACAGGGTTTCTTTGTGTGGAACTGGTTCTGCAGCCCATACAAGTCCAGTGAGGCCTGCTCAAGGATGAGTAACAACAAAACTAACAGGACTCATTTAACTCATTGTGATTTTGATACTGAGCTTATACACTTGTTTAGCAAACATTAATGCACCTTTTAAAGCTTTAATGGTACAGCTGTACCGTTTGTAGTTAGTAATCTTCAAATGTCTCCCTCCATTAAGAGCTGAGGTGTAGATCGTTATGACATTTCTTTTAGTTTTGGTTGGCATAAATCCAAGAATAGGCAACTTTCCTGTGAAAACATTCTCTTACCATAAGGACAATATTGACAGGCCTCACTACTCACACAGGTGCCAGAGTGGCCTCTGATTATTTGTTTAGAAACCACACACCCCTCAAAGACTAACACAAGAAATAGTTGGACATCTTGGGAAATTCACCTTTTCTCCTTCTTGCTGAGAGTAGATGACAAGATTGATATCACTCTTATATATGCCCAGCTAAGCTACAGTCAGGAGACAGTTAGCTTAGTTTAGCAAGACTGGGAGCAGGGGGGAAACAGCTAGCCTGGCTCTGCCCTAAGGTAACAAAATACACCTACTAGCACCTGTAAAGCTCACTAATTAACACGTTATAACTTGTTTGTTTCATCTGTACAAAAAACGAAGTGGAAAAAGTGACAAATTGTGGTTAATGTCCGGGACTATTTCTTGGCCGGCCACAGTGACTTCCTGATGTCTTGTCTTCACAGTGAGGTTAATTAGTGAGCTTTAGTGGTGCTGGAATTTATTTGTTTTTAACCTTTGGACAGAACCAGGCTCGCCGTTTCCCCTGCTTCCAGTCATTAAAAAAAAGCAAATTCACCAAAATGTCAAACTATTCCTTTAAGGTAGAGATTATTACAATATTCTTAGAAGTCCAATATTTACTGGTTCTAAGAAACTGGGGGGAAAAATTAAACCCTAAGTTATCCCAACCAGGCCCACGTGTTTTTCCACTAATAAGACGGCCCATGTGTGAGCACAGAAGATCCCATCCATCACAGGCTGACCACAGACAACCTTCTGGGACATTATAGGCTGCGGTGGCATTGAAAATACCAAGGATGTAAACATACCCCCAAGCCGGTCTCTAAATGTTCCCATGTCAGTTCTTCTAACTGCTGCTAATCTGGGATCCTGACTATGGAAACTCACAAGGGACACAGAGCGTGCACCTCGGTATCACTTTACATGTAAACACAGTGGCACTGCTGGCAGGACAGCATAATCAGGTTCATGTGAACGTTAAATTCTCATTGTATTGTAAATGTGGGTGTTGATGTCTGAGAGGGGCATTCAAGGATAAAAATGGGGAATTTGCTGCGGTTTATAATACTAGAGATTCACACATAAGGCACTAAAACCAAGATCCACATGTGTGATGGTTCAGCTTGAGACTTCTATAGCACAAGGTCCTGAGGCTACTTGACTAGAATTTCATATCAGGATCTGTCTATCACACGCATTTAGCCAAGGCTGTTGTCTCAGATGGCTAAGGAGCGAGATAAGATAACCTCTCATATAGCAGAAATCCATATAACTAAATGGTATTGGTCACAGGTTGAAGTTTACCCTTGGCTGTGAAATGAACTACTCAGGCTTGGAGCGACGGGTACAGAACAGAGTGTGGGTCTCACCTTTCTCGTGTGACCCGCTGCACCACTTTAATGCCTCTCAGTACGCAGGTCCTCCCCTGCCACATGTGGCGGTAGTGGTGGAGGTCGTCTCTGCAGGACAGGAGGTGGAGCTGGACCACGCTGAACATGCCGTAGCTGTCCTGGACAAGCACACAGAGCCTGGGGGGAAAAAAAACAACAAAAATGGAGAGTCAAAAATTAGACTGGTTTGATACACTGATCTTCATCTTAACATTTTAAATCACGTTAAAGACAAAGTGAAATACATTTTCCAAGTTTTAATTGTTCAGTTAAATATTTTTGATGACTCAAAACTTAACCAGTCAGTTGTGATCTGAGGAGATCTAAGTGGCTGCATCTGCACCCTACTGGGGCTGGATGTGCACACTGTCCAATTCTTTCATGAGTAATTCTAAATCAAATAAATACATATTCATTAAATAAATTACATTTTCCCCCATATTGTTGTATTATTGTTTTTTTTTTTTTACATCAGATAATCCGATCCTTTTTTGTTTTACAATAAAAATGGGCCACCTAAGGAAGGAGTCTCTGTCTGACTGTCCTTCGATTATCTCGACAACCGTTCATCCGATCGACTTCACACTTGGTAGGTGTACTTCTGAGGACCCAAGGGAATGCAGTGTCGAGTGTGAAGTCGATCAGCTGAGTGGCTCCAAACGAACACTGCACTAGTTTATACATTTAAGCATTTACAGGACTGAAACACCACTGCTCCCAGTGACACACCAGCAAACACAGTTAAGGTTTAGTACTGACATTTGGAAGTGTTATTGCTGGTGGCTGGTTTGACAGGCTGCTGCTGACAGAAAAGACCTTTGGCCTACAAAGTTGTGAGGCAGTAAACTGCTGTGTATTCCTGAACTCTGCTGCTCCCAGTGAGCGCGGAGCTGGACTGCTGTAGGCTCCAGTATCTCAGTCAGTCAAGCCCAGACACAGCCCTGTACCAGCCCTGAGAGTAAACAGTGGAGTTCATATCCCCTGGTTAGACAAGCAACGGCCAGGGAAGAAGAGGAGGAGGAGGAGGAAGAAAAAAAACTACACAGAGAAGAGGGAGGACTGTTAGCATGCCCATCATGCATGTGCATGCATGCGCACATCCCAGACATTGGGAAAGTTTTGAGACTGTTTTCAACCACCTGATTGAGCCTATAAATGTCTTCTGTTGGTAAACATGGGGTCTGTCTGTGTTTGTTTTGGGAGACCTGGAAATAGATATCTAAATAACATTCCTGACATGACATTTGGTGGCGTGGGCCAATGTTTTAACCAAGACTATTCTCAGTTGTTTGCTTTATTCACAATCCAAAAGCAGCCCTATATAACATCTTGTTAAAACATACACATACATATACAAAAGTGAGAAATATAAATATAATGTTTTCTGTAGGTTTTATGTTTACAGAGCTGTAAACACGAGTGCACAAGTTCAAAGTGTGAAGCAAAGTGAACAGAGCCCAGCCCCCCTTTACATGGATGGTATTTATCAAAGCAAGTTGGACACTTCAACTTGTCAACTCAGACAAGGAAATGCCTAAAGAAAAATGTAATTCCTGAAAGGCAAACACTACTTTCGAAACACAAAAACAATCCTTACTGCTGTTAAAGTGAAGTAAAACAGAAAATTAAGTCATTTTTGCTTCATAAATTACTTACAAATGACTGATTGGCGACTTCGGACGTTTTAGCACGAGGCATTTTGTTTCCTAACAACCAACTTTTTGGAATCTACAGTATGTCATTAATTCAACATTATCAATGCAAATGTTCACACTGCATATAGCCAAATGAAACCTTTAATGCATGGAATATCTTAACAAGTAAGGCTGGAGATGTTCTGCATTTTTCTTTTGTCAACAAATCCCTTGAAAAAAAACTAAATCAACGATGCATTTCAATAATTTACAACTTCACCAAACCCACAGTTTTTTTTTTAATCTTTGAAAGTGTGTCACTAAGATATAGATAGTTTTTAAAAAAAGGTTAAATAGCTCTTTAAACCATTTGGGCACAATGGCTTTTAGCAAACATTACTCAAACATGAGGAAATAGTGCATTTATTGGGGACTATATTCAGCTGCGGATAAATACACATTTGGTGCTCTAGTGAGTATTTACAGCAGCAGGATGGTGTTTGTGGGATCGACTTAAGATGATCTACAGTGTGCATGTTCAGCATAATGAAGAAACACGCGACCCAGTTCAACAGTGTGGCTTATTGATCGGTTTGTAATCATTTTTGGACAACAATGGGTTAGGGTTAGGGAATGTTAGAGGAATGTTTGGGATGATTAGTGTACAGAGGAATAAGATATATCAGCCTTTGGCTACACAGGAAATAGTCTACTTGTTAATTTGTTGACAATAACAAAAATATAGAATAACACCTGACTTGTCCTTTAACTATTACTATATAACAATCACTATAAAAGAGAAATTAAAAAACGCTGTTACATATTGTATTCTGTACCTAATACTTGTGTTTGAAACCAGGAGTTTACAACAGTAGTTTTATGAAATTTTATTAGGCTAAACCAATAAATCAATAGTTGACCTTGCCTACAATATGAATACAGCTGCTAGAGGCACATTTGGTGGGGATACATACATACACTTTCACTTTTAGTGGAGCTTGTCTGAACTTGAAAAAATCTGATATGACACATGACAGATAGAAAAGATAAAGGCTCTCCGAGACTCTTGGCAGTGCCAGATTGACATAAACAACCACCTCCCCGTTCAGGTCCTCCTTTCTGCCATTCACTGCCCCACTTCCTCAAACAGCGACCCCTCACTATCCTGGCATTGGCCGTTTTCAGTCACAGGCCGTTTTCAGGAATTTGTTATTGTGAGCGATCTCAGAATTCTCAGTAACTCAGGTTTTCTTCCAGGAACTACGATCCACTGAGCCTGTGCAAACACACACACACACACACACACACACACACACACACACACACACACACACACACACACACACACCCTCCTACAAACATACACACTAAGCAAGTGACCCACACATTAAGAATACAGATGAGAGGCCTCATTGGTGGGGGGCGGACAGGCGGGATTCCTTCCTATGTGTTGTCCACCAATCAGTGCAGGCAGAGTGATAAACACGGTTGTAACAGGATCCTTGCAGCACATTGTGTTCCTTCTCCACCAAGAAAAAAAAAAGAACAACTAGCTTCACTCCTCACTTCCTGCAAACAGTTAATCTTCTTGTTTATTCTACTCTGAATTTACGGGAAGTTAACATCTTCTTCAGGCATAAATATCATGCTGGCCTCTCTCCCCTGTGTGTGTTAACACAGAGGCTAAACAACAAAAAGGATCAAATAAGCATGCTGACCAGGGGAGTGAGTCATAGAGGCTGGGGACACAACATGAGAGGTACACACTGTCCTTGTCTTTATACAGATTGGGGCCAGTGGGCTGGGAAGTAAACTACCCTCCTCTCCACAGAGCAGGCATGCATCCTGGAAAAGTACTATAAGCAACACAGTCTACCAAAAGTTGTTGTTTCTGTGCAGCAACCAAAACCTTTCATTAAAAGACATGAAAGTGAAAGAAGTGTTAGGCACTTAGTTACTTTAGCACCCTGTTATATTTTAGATGGTAAACAATGAAAATAAAAGGTAGAAAAGGGCAGACAAATAAAAGAGATTTAGGACTTAGGTTAAAAATACAACTTTCCAGACAATGTTCAAATCTGTCACAATAAGCAGGCAGTGTCACCCAGATATTTTGAACTCAAGCCCTTGTGATCCTCCATCTTTTCACTACCAACCAAGCCTGTTGAATCTGGTTGAGTTGAAGAGAAAAGGAGGGAAGGGCAGGAGTGTTTCCGGTCAGAGGGCGGCGTTTGTTTACCAGCCTCAGAAGCAGCATGGCAGGAGCGAGTGTCATATTACAACCAATGATCATTTAGTCAGTTAGCTCATCAGCTGACCGTGGGCTCTCCTCCCTTCGACCACAGAGTGCCCCACTCAGAGGAACCAATAGTTTTCTTTTCTTACTCAGCAAAGGACAAAAACAACAAGCCTGGAGAGGGCCAGGCAACAAAAGGTCATGCTCGCTGGATTTGCTTCAAACAGAACTTTCACTGATTCATTAACTATAACAAGACCACTTGAGTAAACCTCTAAGTCATTTCAATGACACAGGAACCTTTGAACAGCTCGCACTGCAAGTCTTTTAACAAGAGTTTAACTACTGTTGCATTTTGTAGAAACGTCACTGCTTAAAAATATGCACTTGTTTTAGATGTTATTTGTCAGTAAAATAAAACAGATAATTGGACATTTTTAAAGCTGCACTAATCAATATCATATCAACAATGGAAACCACAGCCATGTGAATTAGTCACTCACAGTGACAAACCAACAGATAATTATCACTCGACTCTGCAGTTACCCTTCAGCTCTACGGGGCGTTTTAGCGTCTTTCAGCTGATTGTTTTGGTTTCACAGTCCACAACTTTACTATTCGTTTCAGCATCATTTCCAGTCACAACAGGAAGCTGATTTCAGTGAAAAGAGGTCTGATAAACCCACTGTGCGCTACAGCCAAGCACCAAACGGCACACAGACAAAGTATGCCACTAGCTGGTGAACATAGTGGAGCATTTTGCAGCTAAAGAGCCAGATATTTCCTTCAGGAGTCGGTTGAGACCAAAACAGAGCTGAAGGGAGAGTGAATATTGGACTTAACAGGTCAGGAGGCCAAAACACGACTCCAAATTAATGCAATTCTCCGTGTCTGCTGGATGTGTAAATAAGCAAATGTTCGCCAACGCTGTCGCCATAGTAACTTTATAAGGTGATAATATGTCAGTGTTGTGTTACAGCTCGTCACGCTGCCCCCAAGTGGCCAAAAAAGTAAATTAATTCTGGTTTAAAATAAAAGTAAATTATAAATAAAGGCTGCAACTAACACATTTTTCTTGATTAATCGTCTTATCTATAAAATAAATAAATAAATAATAAAAATGCCTGCTACAATTTCCCACAGCCCAAAGTGATGTCTTCAAATGTCTTGTTCTGTCGACCAGCAGCCAAAAACATACAGATATTCAGTTTACTATCATGTTTGTCACAGAAAAGTCTAAAATCCTCATATTTGACCAGCAGATGTTTGGAATTTTGTCTTAAAAAGGGAGTTTTCCATTACTCAACTATCAAAATAGGAACCAACTAATTTTCTGCAGATCAATGGATATTAGTACAATTTATAGGTTCAACCTTCAGCTAAAGTAACCAAACAAATCTGACTCCATTCCACACAACTGTATGTGACATTTTAACACCCATATAGAATACACTTGTGGTTTTCTTTAGAGCATTAAGGTAATAAAAGCTGTTGCAAACCTGTTCCACCCAGTGGAGAATGAGTGGGCACCAATTCAACTCTGGCTTGCTGGTGCATGAGATTCTGAAAACATCATGTTGTCTTTCCTGAGAATTGGCCAGAATCGCTCACAGAGGGGCTGGATTCAATTAGAAATGTTTGTGTCCTTTGTCAAACAATGCCATATGGCTGGAGACAGTGTGAGCACTCTGTGGGGCCTGCTGCTCTGTGAACAATAGCTCGACCACTGAGACACATTTTGCCACCAAGGAGAAGCATGCAAGGCCTGAGACCGAGGAGACCAGCATGCATGTTTTCACAAAAAGAGTCATTTATATTGTGGGAGAGAAGCATACACAGCAGATAACATGTGATTCAATTTTCCCACTCTCTTTTGGCAGCAAGTGACAAACCAATGGCCCCACTGGGCCGCCAGTCATCAGCTAGTCCAACAGTACCTGGTTTTGCCTTTTTCTGCAGGAGGAGGAGCTGAGGAAGACCTGGAGGGAACCCTGGCCTTGAGTATGGACACAGGAGAGCAGCCCGGCACAGGGATGGAGTACACCCTCTGGACCACCACCTCCACGTCCTGCCCCACAGAGCCAGCCAGTCCCAGCCCCTCTATAGCTTCCAGGAGAGAAAGGCAGTGTCTTGTCAAAATCCCTGAACCTCCAAAACTGCACGGAGCATCTGGGGAAGCAACCTGATAGGGAGAAAGACAGGAAAACAAGACAGTACTTAATGTAAATTTTGTATTAAACCATGGAAGCGATAGTCAATGATTTAGTTGATCTGCAAGTATTTTGATATGCGATTCATTTTTAAAAAAAATCAAAAATGCCTGTTTCAGCTTCTCAAATATGAATATTTGCTGGGTTTATTATTCAGTTTAATATCATATAAGACTATCTTTGAGTTTTGGACTGCTGGCTGGACAACACATGTCAACTAGTTGCAGCTCCACTGAAACCTCTTGAAACAGCCTCTTCAGTTAGACTCACCTCTACTTGAATAGCTTAGTTTTGTTTAGTATGTAAACATCATAATACCATCATGTAACCCACTGATTATTTTCTTGATTGATCCACAAGTATATGCATATCACTTACATTTTATGCCATCACACAATAATTTGCGCATCGTTTTTGTCAACAATCATCCTGGCAGTGAGCAGTATTTATCACGAGGATCACCTTTTCTTTACGCTGCATTAGAAATCTGCTTTAAAAAGTAGGCCGTGGCCGATGGCGCCACGTTCTTCAGAAGCTACTCAATCGCTGCCAGGAGTGCTTGGTAAATTGATTTGTATTTGCTCAAAGCAAACAGAGATTCAGATTTAGGAAATCAAACATACATGTAAACAAGCCACTTATGATATCCCGACAGTAGAGACTGAACACACAAGCCTCCAAATGTCTGATGATTCAATGCAGATTGTTTGCACATAAACAACTAAACCTGAGTAATACCTGATGGCCAGTAGCCAAACTACCCTGCACACAACATACTCCAGCTGTAACCACCAGCTGTGTTTAGATGCTGATTTATGGAACTGATGACATCTTTCTGTTTTAAGTTTTTGACTGAAAGTGAAAGTGAGTGACATAGTTTAGTCCTGTATGACCAACATTTTGAATTGGGAATTAAACGTACAGCACTTGATTCTAATGATATAAACGCCACACACACCTGTTTGTCACTGTTCTCCTCTGTGGTCCTGGATACCTCCAGCAGTCCAAATATTTTACACAGAGGATACGGGTGGCATCTTTCCGCTGAGAGATGGCCTCCAGGAACGGACATGTCGGCTGGTTTGGGAGCAGAGTAGACTTTCTGGCTGAAGTGTGTGTTCAAAATAATATCACAGCTGAAACCCTCTATGGAAAGACTTTGCCTGCAAAGAGATAAAGTTCATTAGTTTTGGAATTGGGGTATAGCGGTTGTTTGACTCTGCAGTTTCTTACTGTTTGGTGCTAAATAACGGAGTTTAGGACCTTGAATTCACCATGAAATTAAACAGATTTAAAAAAAGGTGTTGGGCAATGATAAACAGTTTGTGTTGTGATTGCCTTGATAACAGATGCAGAAAGTCAGATTTTACAGTACATTAAATGGAATAGATTATTGCACAAACGTGGGGGGGCGAGAGCTCGAGAATGTTTGAATGTCAGACTCAGATAAGGTACCAACCACCTCCACAGGTCTGTTCACTAGGTACCACCCAGCACAGAGTACGAGTTCAAATACGTTAACCTCTTCCGAGACAAGTGAAAACACACAGCGGATGCATTTGTCCTCTTTTTTTTTTTACTGAGGTAAAAGATACATTTTCCATGTAACTGTGGTTCTTAAAAGGCTTCACCTCGCAGCGCTGCACAGCTTGATTAAAACACTTTCCAAATGTGACATCATGTGTGGAAAAACACTTGAACGCCTCTCAGAACCAAACTGATCAAATACACCAAATCAAACGCAAGGACTGCGTATGTGTGACCTGAAGTGCTCTTGGGTTAGTGTTTCATTTTACTGTTAACCAGCTCAGATTTCACTCAACTGCCAAGAAGAAGAGAAGATGCTGAACGTCTCCATAAAATCTTGGGAAAACATTTCTGGTCACATGCTTTAGCTAACGACACATACACCTGAGTGGTACTGAGCCTGGGAATAAAATAACTTGAATAACAGCCAGATAACATGGCACGCTGATTGTGGTTAAGTTTGAGTTACGACTTTTTCCACATGTGACACGGTTAATAGTGTGATGATGGCTTATCACTGATTCAGAGCCAAATGCACTTTGTGACTGGAACAGCTGTACATGTCACAGCTCGTCTCAGACCCGTGGTGATAAAGTGGGAAAAACTATTTGTTTGGATAGTGTGCAATGACAACAGGGAGAAGAAAAAAATCATTCAGAGACCAAATTATTATTACATACACTCAGACGCTACTTTTACGTGCAGCTAGCTACAGCGAAATGCAGTGGAACCTTTGTGAGAGTTAGATTAAGTTTTAGAGAGATGTTTATTTGTCGTTCTACTGAATTGTTTTGCATTATACTGAACAGGTGTTTCTAATATTAATCTACCCTGACTGATATAAATTGGTAAATACTCTCCTTTTACAAATCAATAGAGAGCATTATTAATAATAATTAGCTGTAGACATGATTACATGTTCACAGGATATATATTCCAAACTAACAGCACACGTAGTCTAAAGAGGGTGGACACGATTACACAAACATCTGGACAAAATCAACACCTGAGAATGTCTACTAACTTAAATTTAATATAATATAAATTATTATGTAATCTTTACAAAGGAAATATTTACTGCAGGACTATTGTTCTTGATTACATTTAATTGTACATACAGTTCCTGACACTGCGTGCTTTACCATGTCGGTGCAGACAACTGGATGACTCATACACTTGTCAGTCAACTGAAAATGAATGACGGTCAATAATCTAAGTAATAAGTTATTCATCAAACAGACGTACCTACTGACATTTGCTGGTTGCACTTTGAAAAGTGCTTCTTGTCTTTCTGTAAATCATATTATAAAATAAATACTGCAAGACAGACTATGTATGCGTCATTATTTTCAACATTTTATTTAATAATTAGCTGAAAATGGTAATAAATAATGAAAAACCTTTTTGAAATTCAGTGGTAGAAAGTAACATTACTTCACATTAAGTACATTTAATCAAGTACTGTACTTAATTTGAGTATTTCTTAATCCTAATACTGCACCACATTTCTGAGGGAAATATTGTAGTTTTTACTCCACTATTATTTGACAATATGGTTGACAGCGACAGTATACAGCTTTAGATATTATCTACATTTAACTTAAAACATATAATTAGTTCATAATACATGATGCAATGTTTTACAATAAATTACAAATCAGTAACAATATGCTCCACTTCAAGTGTGTACTGTGAAGTACTGTCTGCATGTTGATGCATCAAGACCAATGAATAATATTATTCAATAATATAAAGTAATCTCTTCTTTATCTAATCTTATTTTTCTATTTTTATTGCCATCTTATTCCTTCATTTTGCTGTTCTGACACCTGCACCAAAACAAATTCCTCGTACACACGTACTTGAAATTAGGTATTTTACTACTATGTACTAAGTATGTGCTGTGAGTACTGCTGCTGACATTTGCCAAACATAATACTGACTTCTCTCACCAATGAAAAGCAAGCACTCAACTCATGATTAAGCCCGATAGTGACGTTTAACAGTCCAACATCTGAGCAGAGATCAGTAATCAGGGGAAGCCATACAACTATGTTAGTAGAGCGGAACGTACTGTTCACTAGAACAGGTACAGCAGCCGTACAGGAAGTGTGACCCATTGTGAACAGGTGAGTGGGCAGCTGTCATCACCAGACAGGTAGCCGGTTTAAGGAGTGGCCGCGGCTGCTGGCGTCACAGCTCTTAAGTGAACAATCCCTGCAGGTATTTCCGCTCATGCCTCGGCCCACTCACAGCAAGGCGTGGGAGGTGGGAGGAGCCAACCTACTCACTCACAGGAATTATGGGGGATGTTAACCCCTCGCGTGTCATACAGGAAGCTGATAAGAGGAATTTTACCAGACACTCAGATGCTTTAAATTCCGGGTTTTTCCACGTTGGCCTGTAGCTGTAGAAGTTGGATGAATGAATATCTCTTGAGAGAATATTAAGCTTGTCACCAGCCTTTCTTGGTTATGACTGTTTTGTTATGATTTAGGGACCTTTTATTCAGTTAGAATACTGATTGATTGAAAATGTAGACCAAATGCTGCAACTGCTGAAAGTAAGTTACGCAATCAAAGAGGATTTTAGGATGCCTGTTCAGATGAAAAATAATTCTTTGAAAGAGTAACTGAGGGAGTTTGGTGGGGGGCTCTTACTCCATCTTGTGATTTCAGGAATAGAACACAACAGGGAAGGAGAGGTGCTAAAGCCAGAGATACTCTCAAACCACCATGTGTTTTCAATCTCAGGCCTTTTGGCTCCCTCCACTCTCTGCTCCCAAATGCTCCAGAAAATAATCCTACTGTGTTTTTTTTCCCCGGCTTGCTGGAAATGACCTAACTACTGCCAGGAAGAGGAATGTGAAGCATTCCCTGGAGCTGTTTGTGACGTCGGAGCGCTGAGGAGGCCCCTGTGCTTCCGCCAGCTTGGATATTCCAGAGCACACTCAACCCCAAACTCCCAACAGCTGGAGTCAACTGCTGCCTCGCTCCAACTCCAAAACAATCCTGAAAACACACACGCCCCCACCTCCCACCTCCCAGCCTCTCTGCCCTGTATGTGAGGGACTGTTCTTCACATCTGGTGCTTTGCTGCTTACTATTGTGAGCTGAGAACAGCACATTTTTATACTTTAAACCCCAAATAAATGTATTAAATCGTGATTTTTTCATTGTTTAATGTATAAAATCATGTGTAGTACTTCGTCCTCAGCATTATTTTGTGAGACCCTGTTACTCTTTGTTCTGCACGTAATGAGTCAGTCTTGTATTGTGTAACAGTGTTTTTGATCGCCTGCCAAGAGGTGATTTAGTTAAAAATGAAAGACAGAGAAATGCTAGAAAGAGTTTCACTGATCAGTATAATATCCATTAGTCACAGAAATGTGCCACCCACCAAATATTGATAACATGACATTAGTCGATCGACAGAAAATGAATCGGCAGCTATTTTGATAATCGATTAATCACTAATTTGTTTTTCCCCCGATCATTCGTTCCAGCTTCACTTGTGAGGATTTTCTGTGTTTCATATCGTTGTGAACTGAACATCTTTGGGTTTTTGACTGTTGGTTGGACAAAAAGATCTATTTTAAGGCGTCATCTTGGGCTTTAGAAAATTATGTGCATTTTATAGACATAATTAATCGAGAATATTATGAGCAGATTAATTAATAATGAAAAGAATCGTTAATTGTAGTCCTAATTCTCGTAACAGCTTGAAATTCATCTGGAATTGCAGAAGAACACTCAAAGGTGACAAATGATCCTTACTTAGTTTTCTGCAGTTGGTGCTTAATGGTCGTCACTGTGAGACTCTGCTAACTGCCCTGCAGCACCGAATATCCAAATCAAACTAATCAAATCAAGCAAAATCAGACACATTTTAAGACATGTGAAAATATTCTGCTTTGAATAGAAATTTGTGTCTGATATGGTTTTTCCACTAAAAGGGGTACATTTTGTAAAAATGTAACTACTCCTGGAAAATCCAGATTCTATGAATAAATGCAAATCCTGTTTAATCTAAAAGTTTAACTGAACACAAGATGTCTTCTATGTCACTGTAAAGTCCATTCTCAGTGCACTGGAGGTTTCAAGTTTCCACATCACACTTGTGTATGCTGCATACTGGACCATGACTGGTTTCCAAACTGGTTGTGATGTCACAAAATCCTGCTCAAATGTTCACATGTTAAACTCAGATTGAAGGTGAGCACAGAGAAACTTTCTTAACCCTACCCTTCAGCAGATGAATGAGAAAACAGCCTTCTAGTGTAAAACTCTGCGCAAACACTTTTCTGCACAGTGAGGGTCAAACAATAAGCAAAACGTATTTTTGAGTGGAGGGGGGCTTTAAAGGGTGACGTGTCCTGCATCCTCTCACCATGGTGGGTATATGTGGATGATGTCTCTGGGTGCAGGAATCAGCTGGGCAGCGGTCTCTCTGTTGAATAACACCAGCATACGAGCTCTCTCCTCAGGGTTACTGTGTTGGTGGCCCTCTCCGGGGGGTCGGTGGTGCTTGCAGTGCGCCAGTTGCAAGCTGCACTCCTCCTGAACCTCCAGCACCTCCAGCACCAGTACGCCAGGCCTGTCCACTGGAGTGCAGAGCAACAACAACAACACAGATGTTGAGTGTGTGTTTCAGTGTGTGTCTGTGTGCAGAGCATACACATGCTCTCACGGACTCTTGCTCTCTGTGGGACTCATTATTCGTTAATCAAGAGAAATTCACTTTTAGCATCAGGACAGTTCGCACTGCATAACTGTAAAGCTGTTACTGACTCAGACTGAGTTGGATATGAAACTCAGTGAATCCCACTGGGTGAGTGTGCAAATGTTTGGAATTTTACCACGACGCTGACTGTGCTTTTGGCCTGAACAATAAAGTCGACAGAGATAATTAAGAAGAGCAAATCAAGACAATGCCTCAAAACTTTAAATCAAACTGAGATAAGAGGGCAACTTGGCTGCATGCACATTCTTGTGTGTAAAGTTGATTGCAATTAATTGTGAAAATTGCAGCATGAGAGAACACAGTCAATGCAGTTCAGTGTCGGTGTAAGTAACCGATCCCTGAACGTGGCCAGAGGGGAAATTTTAATATGACAAGAGTAAATCATATCAAAGGGATCGCTAGAGAGCTATTAAGTTTTAACATGCATTTGTCCAAACATGAATGTTTAGTGCTTCATTTGTGCTCTGTGCATTTCGGTCCCAGATTACAAAATTGTCAGAATAACCACGAGCAGCAGGCCAAGACTGAGATAGCAGTCGAGTCCTCCTCTTGACCTATAATGATAAGTCGTAGGCAGAGCATTATGTCAGGAAACAAGGCCTCCTACACGTGCAAGCGCACTTACATCACACACCAAAATTACTACAGCCAAAATAAACAGGTGTCCTATAACAGCATGATCTAGTCGGGTTAGAGAACAGTGTTAAGAATTCGCCAGTCAGTGGGGCAAAAAAATAAAAGAATGAACTTCTCCTGAAAAAGTCTCATTATGTAGTAAATTACATGTTTTAAAAAATGCTGATGGGAACCATCTGATGGTTTGAAAGCTCTACATAAACAGAAGCAGGAGCCTTCAATGCAAAAACACCAAATATTGATTAGACTTTAAGAGTTAATATGAACCTCCACGTTTTAAACCTCCGTTTAACTCTTTACACATCACACTAATCAAACCATCGACTGACCACAAACTCTAAGTTGGATCGGGTGGTTGTTTTCTTTTTCCACAATCAACCGTCAACTTTAAGCCACTGCTTGTGTCCTATCATAAAAGGATATACTTTACAACAAGAGAACGCAAGTGGTTTGGTACACCACGGAAAAGGAAAAAAGACCTAGGCAAGCAGTTTCCTGTCACCTACATATTGAGTTCACAGTTCAGAGCCACAGTGATCAACCTACAGCCAGCACTTCCTCAGCGCGGCCTCTCCGTACAATCACATACAAGAGAGAATCACGCCTGCGTACAGACTGGCTTCAACCCACTCACAAATCAAAGTTTACCGTTAAACGTGAATGGTGATTCAGAGGTGAAAGTGTGGGCAACATTAGCAGTTTGTGAGGATCACCTGTTGTTGTTGTTGAGGTGTCAGAGATGGACTGGTGCCTCCAGAAGCTAATAGCTGACCTCTGTCTGCTCTGGAGTCGACTCAGCCTCTCAGCGAGACCTCCACTGTGAAACAGACAGACAGAGGTACAATAGATGACGTTACTCGATAAACTCACACGGCTTGAACAAAAGCACGTGCAAAATTCTTTATTTCAAAGAAAAAGATTTTCTGATGCCTAAAAAAAAACCAACCAAGATGTCGAATACTACAGATAGCCATCTGTCAGATTTGGGGGGCTTGGAGATGGCAATGACATTTAGCACCCACATCATGACACCAGGTGTCCCTTTTATCATCAGTTCTGCTGTGGAAACATCGCTGCCAAAGTTTGACTGTCACCTGGCAGCAAGAAATGTGTCTTTGTACTTTGTTTGCTCTTCTTATGAGGCAATACTCTGTAACACTTGATATATGTAATAATGTGAGGTAGGGGCGAACTGATCAGATCTACCAGATCAGCATTGGGCCAATACTGACCTTTTTAAGCAGATCTGCGATCGGCTACACATGACCCACATTAAATATAGTTTCTTCAATAATGTCATTATAAGATTCAGTAATTCAGTCATAACGGGGTGCTGACTTCGATCGATTTTAGCTTCACAGCCATCCCTGGACTCATGTTACCTTACATTAAAACGATCCCACTGAGTTCCACACACTGTAGTACACAGATTTTAAATTAGGGGAAAAGGGAAGACTAGTATTGAATTGGGAATTGGTATCAGCAGACACCCAGAGTTCAGATATCAGAATCGGTATCATGAGAGGAAAAAGCTGAATTGGAGCTTACCTAATTTGACTTTTAAGAATAATAATAACAGTCAAACCTTTGAAATTTCCTTCTCTTTTTGGCGGAGTCTTCGGGAGTCTTGGACTCCCTGTCGAAATGTTTCTGAGGCGTCTGCAGCATCGCCTGAGCAGATCTGACCCAGTCACTGACCGACCTTTTGCTGCCCTCACCAGTTTGGAGAGGAAAGCTCTCGGAGTCCAGTCTGCTTGAGGTCATTGTATCGCCAATATTCTCGCCGTCAGACATGTAGCCCGAGATCTCTAGCTCTGTCATCTAGGGATAAAGTAATAATGATTGATTAATGAAAATTATTTGACCCAATTTCTTAAAAATTATCATGTTTGAATGAATTTCAACACTTTTAAGTGTTAAATCACAGATAAAATACCACTTTATATCAGGGGGATATTAAATATTAAAAATGGCCCCAGCCTTCAGTAAACTAATGAATGAGTCATTAATGATTAAATAAAATCAACAAACTCAATAATACTGTGGGTGGATATGGTACACTGATTCGCAAGATATGGTAACAAAACAATCTTTTTTGCTGTATCACTGCTTAGAACACCTGAGGGAGTCAGTTCTCATGGAAAAATCCACAAGAAACCTGAGTTCCTGTCATGTGCAGACAAGACCAGCATACCAGGCTCTGTCAGCCAACGTGCTCTCTTATTTGAATCAACTTGACCCTGCTAGGCGGCGTGCCAGCAGACGTCACACTCTAACCAGCTACAGAGAATAAGGAACACTATGTTCCTGGCCCGGGCTCAAAAATGTTTTCACCCGGCACTGAAAGCATTGTAAGTACACAGCTCTGCGCAGCCTCATCCACTCGCATGTCGTCCTGAACAAACAGTAGTAAAAAGATGTTTATAGTCCTGCTCTGTTGACACGGCCCTGATCTAGCGTAGCCCTGATGTGGTGGAGGTTGTTGACCCTTTGAGCGGCCGATGTTAGCAGACTCGGGAGCGAGCAACATGCTTCATGTGGGAAGTGGCCATCCTGTTCAGCCTTGAGATGTGAAGTCGCCCTCATAGCTCCGCCTGTCCACTTTCAGCGCAAGTACAATAACACAAAAAATCTGGCAGACATACATCAAGTGAGTCAGCCTTACATTTATCTGTAAACTGGGACTTGGATCTTCCCCTTCTCTGTATCCTGTTAGATCCGGATGGACTTAGCAGTGTGTAAGCAAGCTTTCCAGGCAGTGAAAAACTCAAACTAGTGTTAATAACTACGTTATAATAAATGCTAGATACCCAAATGCTATTCCCATTACTGAATATGCACTTGAATAATGAGCAATCAAACTGTTAAAAATACCACATGCATACATTTCTAGTGGGCCTCTGATCTTAAATCCTATTTGACCCCAGAAAGCTGATAGCAGCAAATTAAACTGTGACAAGAGGAAGTAGCTGGGTCTGCGGGAGAGATGTTAATCTGTCTATGGGCTTCCTCTCCACATAGAGCCTGCAAACTCAGAGCTTCGTCACAAGGCCCTGGTTGCTTAAATTCATCTTGTGTTTTACAGTATGAACAGAGTTTAATTAGCGGGCACAGTGTTGTACAGTGCTGTGCTGACTCAGATGATTACTGGCTTCCACCAGCGCCATCCTCTTCAAGGACATTTTTCATAAACCGCTATCTAGACATCCGCATCACCTCAGACGTTTGGCCATATCTAGCCGATCCATTACATGCTGTAATGTGTGCTGCCACGACTAAACGCTGTGTGTGTGGGGTCTTGAACCTGAGCACAACACCTTCACCACTCCTTGTAGATTCTCTCCACGCCAACCCTGCCTTTAACAAATACTGCTCCTGAATGACTTCTGAGAAGGAGCAGTTAATCCAAGTCTCCACAGCATACAGGAGAGCCCACGAAAGATTAACTCCAATGATAATGAAATAGCAAGAAGATAGTGATCAGTTAAAAACAGTTTTCATCTGCTGATTATTTTCTCGATTAATACCTCGGTCTCTAAAGTTTCATTGAATGGCTTGTTTTTTTCTTAAAAACAGTCAAAACCCTCAAATGTTTGGTATTTTTGCTTGAACAATTACTAATAGTCAATAATAGCCCACTCATTTTCTGTGGATCAATTAATAAACTGTGTTGCAGCTCTACAGTGTTTTGATTTCCATAAATGACACTACTGAAAATAATTTCAGAGGATCAAACGCAACTTTCCTTAAAGTAGAAAAGTTTTATCTTCACACTTTACCACCTGTTTTAAATATCTGCTTAATATCAGTGAATAAGTGGCAGTATTTCCCTCCACACTCAGTCAATACTTAATTGCAGCCTCAGCTTGTGAACTTTGACAGTTTGGAACATAACCTGAATCTGAAGTGCACAGTGCAGGCTGGTTTGAGCCTGTAAGGCCCTTTCAGGACATGAGGACATGCCTGCAATACTCCACCTGGTGGTACAATGGAATACAATCATAACAAATTAAATCTAAACAACACTAATATGAGCATCTGGTGTCTCACTGGACTCTAGGAAAAGTACTGACGCTTACAGCACTACTTCTAGAAAAACTCATACGCTGACAGTCAACTCAACACTTCTAATTAGAAACATAGTCTGGACTCAATTAGCTATGTAGAGTTTAAGTGGTTGTGTGGCGCCATCTAGTGTTCATTAAAACACATGACACCCTTAGAGAAAATGGCCATACCGTGTACAGACCACTCAGCATCATTGTACATTGTGTCGTAAGGTGCCTGTATTTTGCACTAATGCATTTCATAATTTTGATCTCCTGCCGGTTGTAATAATGATTTTCTGGAATCAACAGAAAGCATCAGAATAAGTATAGTTCACTCACCTTTGTAGGTTTAAGAGGTAAATCCTCTGTTTTTTCATCAAAGGACTCGGACTCACAGTCAGAGATTTGTTGCCCACTGTCTTTTTCAACATCTTCCTCAGATTCATCCAGATCACTATCTGTGTCAATGACAGGAAGGTTATCTAAAGAAAGAAAAGAAATCATGAATGAAAACAAACATCTCACAGCCAACCAGTGATTGAGATTGCTCAGCTGTGATCAAGCAACGAAGTTCCTTACTTGACCATGACAACTGAGAAAACTCTGGAAAAAGCTAGTGTAAAAATACATTTTGGGAAATACATGCTTATTAATTTTTTTGCCACAAGTTCGAAGAGAAGATCAATGCCGCTCTCATGTCTGCAGTACATATGAAGCCACAGCCTGCAGCCAGTTAGCTTAGCTTAGCACAAAGACTGGAAACGGGGAAACAGCTAGCCTGGTTCTGTCACAAAACTAACATATCTAAACTCACTACTAATTAACATATTATATCTTGTTTGTTTAATGTGAACAAAAGACAAAGTGTAAAAACGACAAGTTGTGGTTTGAAGGGAATTATGTGAGGGACTATTTCTTGGTCAGGTCTCAGCTGGTTGCCTGACAAACTCACAGTGACAAGACTACCTGAAGCTACTGCACCCAGCCAAGAAATAGTCATCTATTCTATATCTATTCATATTTAATGTACAGACGTAAGAGTGGCATCAATTGTCTCTTCTAACTCTCTGCAAGAAAGCAAATAAGAGTATTTCCCAAAATGTTGAACTATTCCTTTAAGAGCTCCCCAGGTCAGGAATCACTTTTCACACTCAAATGGGTATAAGTCTTATAGACCATGTGTAGCATGAGATTTAAAACAAAGGTCAGCTCTTGAAAAGCTGAACCGCACATTAAGAACAACCTAATATGTCCAAGCCCTGACTCTGCAAATCACAGCAGACTTAATTTACCTTTATCAGTGCTGAGCATGCGCAGCGCTCTGGAGTAAGACTGAACAGGAGCTGTGGGTCTCTCCGGTCTCTGAGGATGTTGTTGCTGCTGAGCCACAACTCTGGACAGATGCTGCTCCTGGCCCTCATCATCAGACTGATCACTGTCACTGGAGCTCCACGCAATGTGCACCGAGTCCTCATTACAGTGACCAGGACTGGTCTGCACTGGGCAAACACAAGAGAACATAAGAGGATAATATCGTACCATGATCAAGACAAGATGGGGTGCCTGTCAAAATTAACTTACATACAAGCTCTTTGTTTTCTTTCAACAAAACAAGGACGACTTCTCAAATATAAAATGTCTAACCACAAGCAGCTGTACAAGAACTTCTCCTTCATAAAATAGTAAAAAAAACTATTGGATTAAATCAGGAACTTGCTGCTCAAAAAATGTTAAACATGATTACGAATTTGATAAAACATTCAATGCCAGCTTTCACTTTGCTATTTTTGATTATCTGTGGTATGACATTTTGGTCGACTCAAAAAAGAAATATGGAGGTTTGACACTCAACTGTTCAGGTAAACATATATTACATATAATGTGATTTTACTAAGAGTACAGATATCATAATTATAATGCTTGGTCAATTTAAATAACAAAATTGTGGATCATAGTAAACTAAGAAAACCCACAGTATGTTTATAGTGATGATAAAATATTGCACAGCCCTTAATGTATTTGTCACTTTAATTAGATTAAATAACAAGTTACCTAAAGCAGGAGTCTGTGCCAATTTTCTTATGTCAGACAGTTTCCTTCCTGATGACTTGAGGCTCTGCAACAAAAACAAGTATCAACACCATCAACAACGTTAGAACAACAGGGGAATAATGCAGAAGAGTTGGGGATAATGTGAGTATCCATCATGTCATGATGCACCTCATAAAACTAGCAACCTTCATCACTGGAGAGTCCAGAAAACTGTCTCCACACTTCTCCCAGCTTTTGGCGGAAGACACGGATGAAAGTGATGATGGCTCTCTCCCCACTTTTTGGAAACCATTTTGGACATCATCCGGAAAGAAAACACACTTTATATCCTTGTAGTTTCTTCTACGCTACAAAAATTGAACAAAAAAAGTGGGGTCACGTCAAACACGTTTTACATTACTGAATGAATCAACTGCTTTGATAGCTCTTATTTAGCCCTGATTCTCATTGTGATGGCTGTCCTGCTTCAAGATTACTTTTTACCGGGGTTCACTGTAACAGCTACCGAGCTTAAACTACAAACAGCACTGTATCTGTTGTGATGACAAAGGAAATCAGGTAATACACGACTGACATGTAAACTCCACTGCGCTGTGGGCGGGTAGAGGCGGATAACTTGGGTAGCTAAAGCTAACTAGCCTGTAGCTTAAAGTTAGCGTAAAGTGGCTAGCAAGTTAGCAAGCTATCTAGGTAGCAGCTTTCTTACCTTTCTGGAAGACATGACGACAAAATGAAGTAATTTTGGTCGGTGTTAGTTTATGTGTGTGTTCACGAAACGTTATCTAACCAACTATTTTCTATTAGTTGACCCATCGTTGTGCAGTTGCAGTTTGCCGGTGGTTGCAACCTCACTGTTTTAACAAACTAAGCTAACAAACCAGAAGCACATACACGTCGCTGTTGCTCAATCTGAAGAGGGGTGTGTTTCATTATTCAACAGCGTGGACCGGAGGCAGCGCGTTAGCTTCTTATTCAAAATGATGGGTTACGTGCAATGGTGGATAGCAACTAAGTACAATTTAATCAAGGACTGGTTAATCAGGTAGGATTTTTAGGTACCTTTATTTTACTTTACTTGAGTTTTTCCATTTTCTGCTTCTTCATACTTCTACATCATTACATTTCAGCTGTGGTGGAAGAAGTACTAGAAATAAGTACTGACGTTACTACGTTACAAGTAAGTCCTTCAGTCAAAATTTTACTCAAGTGAACGTACAGAGGCATTACCAGCGAAATATCAAAAGTGAGAGTACTCATTGTACAATGCTCCTTGCAGAGAGTTATGTCATTATGTACATTATAATTATTGGTTATAAATTGGAGCTGATTTTAACTACTTTAAATAATAATTGAGTATGTAGTAGTTGACCTATAACCAATGAATTGGATGAAAAAAAGAAATACAGCTGTAAAATAAATATAGTGGAGTGAATATTTCTCTCTGAAATGTAGTAGAGTAGAAGTAAGCAACATTTTTACATATAAAATATATGATTTAACAACCTAACAGTATTAGTAAGTAGTTAGTATTAGCTCCATCTCCATCAGGTCTATTAAAATGCTGCTTACATGTTCATGTATCCAATAAAATAATACATATAACACTCTGCATTATAAGTACTTCTAATACTTGACGTACATTTTGTTGATAATACTTGTGTACTTTTACTTGATTAAAACAGTATTTTCACACTGTGGTATTAGTATCGTTACCCAAGTAAAAAATATGAGTACCTCTTCCGACACTGCCTGCTTGTATGTTAAATTATCATGTAATGAAATACTTTACAGCAGATATAAGAATTTAATTTAAGTTCTTATTACTATAACCATGTCTATTTGCTGCTGTCGGAGTGACATGACAACACTCCCATGGACTCAAAACGTAATTTTATTACAGCAAATCCATCCGAATCTCAACATCTTTCAAATAGCAGGTTAAACATACAAAAAGCTCACTTAACATACTTGTTTTTTATTAAATATGTAAAAAGCAGGTCAAGTTATTCACAAATAAAATGCAAACATGCAACACGTTTTTTGGGGAATGCATAATGAGTGGGACATGAAAAAAAACATTTACCATTCATTAATTATTGACAGTACATGTTTACATTCCTTTTCATTTACACAATAGTATATGACTAAAGCATTATGGTGCACTGCCCAGTTCAATATTAGTAAATGCAATATTAAGAAAGGGTATACAATGTACTTACTGGAATATAGCATGGCAAATTACTCAGTGAACAGACTCATCTCCCTAAGACCTGTGGGTTTAAAAAAAAAAAAAGAAAACTCTGAAATCTGAACAGACCACAAGTTCCAGCTGAGGTTTAAAACTTAAAATGCTGCATCATAATAAGACTAGTCCACAATAATGTTTCTTCCTTCCCTATGTTCATGGCATACCAAGTAAACTATACCACCAAACCACCTGTATGGTGTGAATAACACATTGTTGAGCACACTGATTATCTGAAGTCTAATTTGTGAGGATAGCTGTCAAACAGTCATATGATGGCATTATACTACATTTTATTCACAATTCATCGACTGTATTGTTCTCCTTCATGAGGATGCAATGCAAAATCTTGCACTATTTCTAAGGCTTAATAATAATAATAATAATAATAATAAATATGGTGAGGGTCTATGGACAGATTGTCCAATACAGAGTCAAATGTCAGTGCAACATATGGAAGGAGGTTAAATAAGAGCTACTACGAGCCCTTTCAGGGCTTTGCTTATTGCATTCTTGTGATTAATATTGTTGATATGCAAAATAAAAACAAAATAAAATGAAAAAAAAGGACAGAAGCTGGGAAGTTAACACTTGCACAGACAGATAACAGTTACCTGTCTAAACTTCAGCATTTCATCACATCTACTGTAGGTTTTGAATTGACTTTCCACCCGCACAGTCCTCGGAAACTTCTGTGATGGTCTGAGCTTGTCTGCTGGTGGAGGCCATCTCCACAAAACCTGCCACAGCAGTTCACCAAAAGTCACAAAAAACATCGAACAGTGAGCAGAGGGATACAAAAAAATAAAAACTGTGATGGTGCTTGTATTCAGGAGGTTGCTTCATGTGCTCAGTCTTGGAGGAAAACAAAAAATAGACTATGAGGAAAAATTAAAATCCTTTAACAGTTCTCACATATTAAAAAGAAGGGTGTAACTGCGGTGAGGGATGATGGCAGTCAGTATTCATCCTGTTCCTCCTGCTGATCATCTGGTGCCTCCTCGTGGGCTTGCTGGTCCACTTCCTGTCCGTCACCCTCAGCAAGCTCCGCTCCTTCCTAAAAAAAGAAAAGGGGGGGGGGGTTAATACACCTCAATACGAGTGCCACTGCAGTATGCTCCAAGGCAAACACATGTGACTACGCACAAAGACTGAGTTCTCATCTCTTTTAACCACACAATAACTTCCACATGATTTTACCACAAAAATGACACTTTTACTGGAGTACACCGCTGCACAATCTTAAGCTGCTTATCTGAGTCAAGAAAACAGCATCCAACTGTCCTGAGTCCTGTTCAGATCAATCTCAGGTCACAGACTGACCTGTTCGTCTGAAGCGTAAAGGACCTCCATTAGCCGATCGACAAACGGGGCATTTTCTTCACCCTGTTCCTGGCACAGCAGCTCCACCTCTCGCAGCTTGCTGAAGTAGTAGTCCCTCTCCTTCTCCACTCCTTCCAGTGCCGACTTTAATGTGTTCACCTACAAAAATTGAATTCATAAGATAATTTGTTTTTAGCAATATCAAAACACACAAAACAACATGGACTTTGGTTACAGACAACTGATACAAGTGCACAAATCACATGTAAGTAGAGTAGTCCACAGTAAGCTGCTTAATTGATTATTCTATGGATTTATAACTCAATCTTTATCTAATCATTGTTTAGATAATCTATTGATCTGTTTAGTCATTTGTCAAGAAAAACTACCATACATTTGCTGGTTACAGCTTCACTAAAGATTAAGACTTCTCTTCATTTGATTATCCATTATAAATTCAATAGTGTGGGTTTTTTGCTGCTAACTGGTCAAGTTCCAGCTCACTTTCATCTCCTTGGCTTGGATCTGATGTGCACCCCAACAAATGAATGCATCCAGAATGACTACATGGCTACATTTGCAGAAACATGATGGATCGCTCAATGGAACAACTATGTGATATACACATGGCTTCTATTTTACTGAACTATGTATGTGCAGCTCTACTCAGCCATGTACATAAATATGCCTGCACTTTGATTCTTACTTATTTATATATTTTTTACTATATTGAATCACAGTGGATGTAAATAGGATTTTGACACTGATCAGCAGAAAAACTAATATAAAAAAGTCATAGTAAAAGCCAACCCACATGTATTGCAAATATAAAATACACAATAAATAAAATGTATTCATTTCCCCCAGTAAAGTAAATATTTAGAAGTACCTTTGACAGAAATTACAGCTAATGTCTATGTGGATAGGTCTTTATCAGCCTTGATTTTCCACCTTTCTTTTCCACCATTCTTTTTTGCAAAACTGCTCAAGCTCTGTCAATTTACAAAGAAGCCATGGGTGACTGAGTTTCAAGTCTTGCCACAAATCCTGAATTGGATTGAGGACTGGACCCATGACTTGGCCACTTTAGGACACAAACGTGACTTTGATCTACAATAAAAATAGTGCCAGTGCACCATTTTCTGACAGGCATATGATATATTTACATTCCATTTCTTCCACTGTTTAAATTTCACAACTAGTCGAACATCAGTTACAGAAGACAACAAAACAGTTAAACAGTTAGTCAGTCAGCTGTCAGCTGTGTTGCTGATGATCTGGTGTAATGCTTTGAAGATGCCAAGCTGTTGCACAAACACCAACTATGGAAAAATTCAATAAAGCTTCTACTGTGGATATAAAGTATACTGAATTAGATCAAGACATACAACATCATCTATCCCGTCAGCAAAGCAAAATTGTACCACAAGTTTAGCTACTCGTTACAGAGAAGGGGTTTACAAGTGAATGAGAGAATGATAGTAAAATTTAACATCCAACCGTCCAACCGCTTTTCATAAAACATACCTCCTCAGTAAGATGTGTAACCTGTGCTTCCAGTTCTTTCTCTCCTTTGGCAGGAGTTGATGGTACGGGGATCTTTTTGGCTGACGAGGGTCTGGATGTTGGTGTTGAGGACTTGGGGGTTGTAGAGCTCGACCTTGATGCTCCTACGGAAGACAAAAGGTTTGGTACTCAGGGATGGATGACTGACAACGTAATAATGACTTCTTTCACAGGAAATTACACAAGTTCTATGAGTTCTGAGCTTGGAAGTTACAAGAAGACAATCACTCATAAGGTCTCATAAGGTGCACAAATATGAAAACATGCCACAGTGTCTGCAAACATTTCACATATACTTGGATAGTACAATAAATGTTTGCAACTGTCCTTTCTGCAGCAGATGAGGCTTACCTGCAGTAGGGGAGCTGGCTGCATGGTGGGACTTCTTTGGCAGGTTGAAGATCTGCTCACCAGGGTCAGGTGGGGGAATGGCGTCCTGACCCTGTCTGGCTGCAACTGGGTCATAATCTTTACCATCATAATTGGCATCAAAGAACTTCTTAAACCACTGGATGAAGTCAAGATTGTCCTGAAATCTGCCTTTAACCAGTTTCTCCACTGGAATAATCTGAATCAAAGAGGAGGAAAAAATAATATAATTCATGCCGTTTTCCTCACACAGTGTGGAGCAAAAATTAAATTGCATGAACATGATTAAAGTAAGGTTAAGCAAACTCACCTTGTCCACATTCATCCTTTTGAAGGATGCCTGCAACAGTTTGAAATTGTGAATGTACTCGTGCTCCAACTTAGCTTGAAACTTGACCTTCTTAAGACTGATGCAACCAGGGAAGAGCAGATCCATGAATTGGCAATAGGCAGCTCCTAAATACGTAATAAAATGTTAGTTGAGTACATAAGCTCGAAAATCAGAAGATACAAAAAACCGGAGTCCGGATATAGGTCAGGATTTATCATGACGGGGGCCCTTTTCTATGTCCAGATCATTGACCCCGTTTCCTTAAAAAGAAAACTATTAATTCACATTCTTGGTAACATGGCTAATATTAACTGAAGCCTCGTTAAACCTTTATCCATTTGAAAAAAAGAGGGCAGCAGCTAAACCTGGCAGTGGGTCAGCTAGCAGATAAAACCCACATAAACCCAACTAGAGAGCGCATAAGAAGTAATCTACATCAAACAAGTAGCCTACATTTTAAGAAAAAGGTGGGGGGGGGGGGTTGTCTGTCTGTAGGCAGAGAGTGGTTGAAATTGGATTACTTGGTCACAGCCTGAGAACACGGCAGGCTACAAGTTTATTTATAGACAACTCTCTGCCAGGGAGAGGTGAGCATGTTTCTACAGGTTGCTTTAACTGCCAAAATGATTTGAACCCTGTGCTTTACAGGAAAAGTAATCTCTAAATCTCTAAAACACGCCTCCCATCTCACACAACTTCATTGACACATGCAGTACCAGCAGAGGGAAGAGGAAGAGATGAATAGAGAGAAGGTTTTTATTTTTGTTCTCACCTGAGGAGAGCTGCTCCACTTTCGTATAGTTTAGGCAGAGAATATCGTTAACCCAGGCAGTGATGTCATGCCTGCTCATAGTCTCCTGGGTTATTGAGGTAGAATATACGTTGACCGCCATCCCCCAACTGCAACAGAGAAACAACAACACTTAAAAACAAAAGCAATGCATCTAGAATAAAGGTGCTGTTTCTTCATGCCTCAGGACAGTTTCGTTACCCCCAAAAAAGGTACATACTTTTCAAATAAATTGATTTCAAAAGATGGTGAACAAATTTATTGTATCTTAAACTTAGCACATAAACCACAATACCAGACATAGACGAGTTGAAAATCCTCTCAAAAGACCAATTACTAATGATTGGAACAATTCGAATAGACCGATCGTACTGTACTGATGTTTATTCAAAACATCCAACAAATCAAGCCATATTGCATTCAGTAATCACACATCAGATTTCTCTAAAAGCCCCACAGCAAGATTTACATCATAATATGATATTTAGCATTTATCCATATGACTTACAAAGAAGCACAAAAATGTAAGAAGGGCCCCTAAAAACACCCTCACTGCTGCATGTCACCAGTACTAGTGTCCACTCTCTACACTGTGAATGTACCCCGTCTTCTTCAAGTGTGCCCACTGAGTACAGTGCACACCCTGTCGTAGAAAGGTAGGCAAACAATAACACAAAGTAGTCAAGGCTCCAATAATAACACAATTTCATTTTAAAACGACACGGATGGACCTGTAGATTGAATTAGGTGTGTAGCAATGTGAACATATCATAGTGGCCAAAATTATCTCTGTATACAATATTATCTAGCCAATTACTTAATGAGTTTAAAATCTGTAGTGCTGCAATATTTTATGTTATAGATTAATCTGCAGATTACTTTCTCAATATATATTATTGATATATAAAATCCCAGAAAATTGTCAAAAATGTCTATTATGATTTCCCAGAGCCCATGGTTATGTCTTTAAAGGTCTTATTTTGTCTGGCCAACGGTCCAAAACCCAAAGATACATTGACTTAATACAGAAAATATTCACATTTTAAAAGCTGGAACAGGAGAATTCTTTCTTAAAAAATAATATTAATAATCAAAATTATTAATCAAATGTTGCGGATGAATGTGTCAGTTGTTGCAGCTTTAAACAAATTTACATAGCTTGTTGTGTTGCTGTAGCAATGTTGGATTACAAAGATGGTGCAATATTACCTGCTTGCAAAACTGTGGCTTCTGTGGCCCCAGGGCAGCTGCCCCACATGCATTGAGGATATTCAGGTCTATACACCGTACCATACTATGTGCCAAAAAATGCATCAGAGAACTCAAACTTTGATCCTTAAGCTACAGATTAACTGGTTACACACCGCAGCCACAACACAATGAATGCATGCTTACAATTTCATTTTAACAGAAACATTGAAAGAGGCCTCATGTGTTTCTCACACTCTGAATATACATGAACAGCCAGGCCAAGTATGTCAAAGCTCACCCAGGTATATCTCGACCCATCTTTAACAAATATTAGCAGTTTAATTTGATTGTGCTGAGAATATCAAACTATTTATCAGTTCCACGAACAAAACATCTTGTTTACAGTTTGCCTGTCAACATAGGGTACGTTTGTGGAGGTCAGTCCTTTAAAGCCCAATCTGACTGATTTGACAATTTACACTATAGGGGGATGTATATTATATTATAGAGTAGTAGTATATAGTGTGCAGCCGTAATCAATTCCTCTACAGAAATTAAGGCTGCAGAAAAAACATTTCGGATTAATTCATTGATAGAGAACAGCAGTACAGCTGCACTAAAACATCCCTCTTATTGGCTTATGGCGACTGATATGCTATTAAATCATGTTAAATCATCATCATCATCATCATCACCACTATCCACTAGCCAACACCGGGGTATGCAGGGTAATAATAACCCTTCAGCACTAAAGTTTGGCTATCACAGCACCGCAAGAGCAGAGCCTCGCTTGACCAATTCTCTGGGAAGGAAGGTCGGAAACTGGGCCAGCCGATCTCATGTCAACAAAGCGGATGTATGCGCTACTAGCATGCTTTGTTAGCATGTTGTTAGCCGGGCAGGGATAGCCAGCCGACACCGGGGCTGGGCTGATGCCCGGATTCAAACAGGGACAATCGGGCTTGTGCAGCAGGTCGTGAGGGGTTTCACGCATGAAAACATCACCCCAAACACACTGAACGCTTTATAAGAGATTATTAGGTTGCTGCGAAGTGTCATGTCACGATGGGAATATTTTAACAGCAGCAGGGGCGGCTGTCTGTGTATTCCTGTCATTTGACAAGCTGGACCTTTTCGACACACTCCTCCAAAATATGCTCGTGACACTGCGGACCAAAACGATTGACAACATTATTACTGGTGTCAGCGATAATTTCGGGGGGCTAACACACCAGCAGAGGAAGGGTTTTTAAGCTAACTTGAGAGCGATATACGCCATAGTCTCGGACACATACAGAGAAGCTAACATGACAGGAGACTGAGAGACAACAGGGGGGGGGGGGATAGCGGATGGGTGCAAAGCAAAAGCAACACACGACGAGGAGGAGGACCAGGCCAGAATGCAGGTTTCAGTCTGCAGCAGTGTCTTTTTTTATGATTTCTTTCTTACATCAAACCAAATGCGACGTTACACTGATTTACCTGTAGGCGCGCTCTCCCCGCACTGTATTTTTCCTGTAAGGAATGATGTTGGATCCGTTGTCCGGGACGATGTCGTTGTTATTCTCTCCATTTGGGGAAAGGGCTTGGGTGGGACCGGGCATTTGGGTCTCTAAAATGTTGAACAGATACTCTGTTCTCTCTCTGGCCGGGGAAAAAAAAACAACACGAACGATGCAAATGCTAAGAAAGTGCCGCACCTCCGGGGATCTTTCCTTCTGTCTGCTTATTCTTCACAAATCTCTGCCCTAATGACGTCGATGCACCCTGTACCACGTGACTGATGGGGTTGGCTGCCTGTTCCTTATGGTGAGCTATTTCAGTACACCAAATTACATTGATCACTCGCGTGCTAAAAAAGCATCATCACCTTTCAGATCGATCAATGCTTAATGCTTCTTCTTCGCTTTTGAGATGCAGATCAACTTTGTGACCGCGAGGCCACTCATCAAATGGCCAGAGACAATACCCAATCAACTGGAAGGTATGGATTTGATTAAAAAGGAAAACGCAGCCCACCCAGTTTCACCTTCAAATCTTTGGATGATTATTAGTTTCTTGGCACTACAACACCCAACAGATGTGGGTAAAAAGACAAAAGAAAAAGCAGGAAGATCCTAACAGATAAAAGCGGTAATGATGAAAATGATGGCAACAAATGGTATGAGGGAGTGTAGTAAAATATTTTGATTACTAACCATATATGCCTCAATAAATTAAAATAGTCATCACAAAATCAATTAAACTGCTCCAACTATATTATCACTTAAATGTTTTAGGGATGCAATGATTAGTTGATTAATTGATTAATGACTTAATCAGCAACAATTCTGATAATCCATTCATTTTGTTAAGTAATTTTTAAGCACAAATTCACTGGTTCAAGCTTTTCAAATGTGAACATGTTGTGTCACCTTGGGTTCTGGGAACTTGTGATGGGAATTTTTCACTGTTTGCTGACAGTCTATAGACCAAACCATTAACAGGTAGATTCATGGATAATGAAAATATGTTGATTAATCTACCAATTTTTTTGTTTGTTTGTTTATAAAATGTCATGAAATAGTGAAAAATGCCCATCACCCTTTCCCAAAGCCCAAGGTGACCTCTTTAGACCCAAATATATTCAATTTACTATCATAGAAGATTAAGGAAACAAGCATATACTTATATTTGAGAAGCTGGAACCAGTAAATATTGCATTTCTGCTTGATAAATGACTTAATGATGAATCAATCATCAAAATGATGGTCGATTAACTTCTGTAAACCAATTAATCGATTAATTGAATAATTGTTTAGCTCTAAAATGTGTATGAATTTACAAATATCCAGTAGGGGTGTAACAAAATGCTTTATTGGTTCATACAAGGATCTCAAATTCAATACACATGTGTTGTGTTTAAAAGCTGAACAATGCAATCCTGTGGTTGCTGAGCTATCTCCTGTTTGTGTTGCCACATCTGCTGTTTTTATGTTGTTGTTTTGTATTTCTTTTGTTTTGTGTTGTATATTCTGCTGAACTACAGTTTCATTCAAGTCTTGTACAACATTAAAAATAAAAGGTGAATTCTCAACTACTCAACTTATTTTTGCTGTATTGAAACGAAATTTTGTCAAATTGTGAGACTGACAATGAATCCATATGTTCCATGAATCATTACACCCAACATCAAAATATCTGTATGAGTCAGCCAGTAAAGCCAACTTCAGTCCAACCTGATATGAACATGGTTAGTAATCAATGATAAGAAGCTACAATATGTGGACCAGCAGGTCGAGGTATCTAACAGGCATGATGGAAAACATCTCTGTAACAGCACTGGACTGCACCAAGAGTCAATACAACATAGGTATGATGAGGAATTATATGCAAGAAGTACGCCCAGCCATTCATACGACCTCTAACTCTACTCATGTAGCTCTGCCTTTGCTGTCAGGACCCTGACACCCCGACAGCAAAGGCCTCCGGGCAAAGGTACAGCATTTCTGTGATTCTGTAAAGTTATTTTACTGCCTTGATTTTTTTCCTGCTGTTTTTCTAATATTGCCAAAAATGTACACATTCATGTCATTCCTTTGTTGCTTTATTTAAACAGTCCTATGGCTGTTTAAACACAGTCAAAGAACTGCAGGTACAGATTTTGAGATCAATACAACAATCCATCCATCACTACCGTCAGTCCAAAAGTCAACTCACATTTTGACGGGTAATGCTTAAACTTTTTGTGTGTTAATAGTTTGTCCTCTGAGTTTCTTGAGTCAAGATTTAGTCAGCCAGGTCACTAGGTAAAATGTTTTGTTTTCAGTCACAATGGCAAATCATATTTCAAACTGTCCATCAATGCTTTTAAAATTGGATAAGGGATGTCAAATATTCACACAACTCTCGGTCACCGTCTGTGTGCTCACTTGAAACAGTTCCTCTAGTGCCACCATCAGGCCAAAATCGAGGTCACGTTTTGCCTCCAACTTCTGAACTTTTACATAGAGCCTGCAGACAGAGTCTGATAAACCTGACAAAGATAAAGATAAATGGTCAACAAATAAAGTCTGATTGATTTGACCCAACAATATTGACTTCCATTTTGAGTTTTGTCTTGTACCAGTTAATCCAATTTTCACTACACTTAGCCTATTATAGTTATTCAACAGGATTTGGATTCTCCATATGTACAGCCACGGCTTGATGAAGTCGCCTTCAGTTAAATGATGCCGGACTTCAAGTAAAGCTTTGCTTTGAAGACGTTACTACGACATATTCCAAATTCCAACCGCGTTTCGCTGTGAAATTGTGGCCATAATTTATATCATTACTCTCTTTCATTCATCTTAAACTAATCACCCTGGAGCTTTTAAAAGTCACATGTCAGCAAAGCGGATGTATGTGCCACGGATTCCACATTTGACTGAGACTGCAATAATTCAACCTTATACTGAGATGTGCATTAAGCTACTCTTTCAAGTGGTTTCAAAACATTTGAAAATATCAGAAATAAATCAAGGCAGTGGCATACATGCAGGATATCCATCTCTTGTGTGGTTATTCTGGAAGGACAAATATTCAGGATACATTTGACTCTACTGGGTCAAATGTACTCTTTAGCCTTTACACAAATTCCTGTAGAGCCAAGTACAAGTCATAACCAAGTGCTAATCTCATTAAATGACCAAACTGTGGACACCAGACACATCTCCACAAAGAACCAAAAGCATGCAGTGCTACATTTCTACTACAGTAATATTAAAGGCCCTTTCAGACTGGAAAGTGACAACGCCAGCGTATTGGTCTCATCACAATTGCACAACAACAAGCACAGAGGGCCGTTTGTATCTCGCAGCAAGCAGTAAAAGTAAGACATAGTCAAACTTCAGGGGCAGCAGGAAAACGGGAAACTCTGTGCTTGTTCACGTGTGCAGCAACTGCATCCTCCTTACTGTGCCGCTGGGTCTCAAAGCTATCGCCAGGCTGTCATTGAAATGAACTTGCCACTTGCCAGTCTGACGGGCCTTAACGTGTCATCACAGATGTGCAGCATGCATGGCCTCGTTTAAATTAATGTTGACTGTGAAGCCTTACAATAAATAAATATTAGGCCATAACAAGAGAGACACACAGGGACCTGTTTTCGCATACACCTTCATCTATAGAGGGGTTGTCCTCCTTGGTGCTCTTAACAAAAGGCTAGCATTTATGTCCAAAAATCTGCAGTTATATTGCAAAAAGGTACAAAAAGTTTGAGCATCTCCTCCACAACATTTTGAAAAGAATGACTGATCTGAGGCGGCTGTCTGTCAATGCATTACCGAAAACAGCACAGCGTTATTGTTTCAGGTACCGGTGAGATGATGAAAGACAATTGAAGTCCAGTTTGGTTAACATGGCCATGAATATGAAGGCATATTAGATGCCAAAAACATGACATAATGGCTTATAATACTATGAGGAATGATTTTACAAGAGTGAAACGTTATATACCAGGAAGGTGTACTGCAATATTTAATTGGCCAATGCAGTCAGATAAGTTGCACTGTGTTGCAGCAAAAGTTCAGTCAGAGTCAACTTTTCTGCCGGACAACCCCACGTCCAACATGAACGAGAGTGCTGCATTTTTTAATTAAGTAATAATATCTGCCTGAACATGGCCTCAATGTGTACCAAGACTGTTAGATAGAAAATATGCAGTAGGCCTACTTGCAGAATGAAAAAAGTGAAATATCAGCCAAGTTATGTGTCAAATCCAGTGCTGTAATTTCAGGAAACAGTGACCTCAATGCATACACACAACATGAATGTTTTGTTTTGTAGCATGATGTATTCATTGGAATTGAGTGGTGTTAAGTGGGTTTAAGTAGCTATGGTAGAATCAGGTGGGTAACAGTCCCAAATAGCATGCAAGCAAGATAATCTAATCTATAACAGCTGCTTTGTATAGCTTTTATGTTGCTTCCTTTCAATTTTATGAAGGTGGAGTAACATATTGGTAATGCACAGCTGGAGGATGATGTTTTACAGTCTCTGTTAATGCTGTATGTTAGGCTTCAATGAATCACTGGGCAATTGTGCAAGGGCGCATTCCCATTAGAGTAAAGGCAGAGCTGTGCTTACTCTCTCCATTCATATCTCTCCAGGCTTTCTCTTGCACTGGGTAATCAAGTGGGTGGGTGAGGGGTGGCAGCTCCACCCTACAGATCCAGCCCTCAACATTCAAAAAATAGCAAAGAGGTCACGTTACCCTGAACTGCAGGTTGGACAGGTTCATATGTTTGCACGGTTTTAAGGTTAGTATTCAGGGTGCAAAATATTTTTGACAAAGATAAAGGTTTTACAGACTCAGGGGTGTGAACAGACACTTTCAGGGGAACCTCAAACCAAACCAAAATGAGGGCAGGAAGGACCAGGACCAGAGAGGAGGGAGCACTGATGACTCACATCTTACATTGGTATCTTTAAAGACAGTCCGTTAGATACAATATGTGTGGAAAGAAAAGTTTTCATTTGCCATTAGAAGGGGGAAATTTAGCACCCAAGACAAAAGACCAAGGAGGTCCGTGGTCACCCCCTCTTCTTCTCTGTCCCCGGCGCACGCTCAGAAATAGCTTTGACTGTCATTGCTGATGGAGGAAAAACACTAGACAGTCTTGCTAATTTCTGAGATTTTTTAAAGCGAATCCGTCACGAAGCAGCTAGCTGCAGTAAACCTCGTTAATGAAGCTAACTCGGCTTCGTGTTAGAAATGACAGTTAAATGAGAAACAATGATTGGTAAGCAAGCTACTACACAGCCAAACAATGCCGGAGCAAAGAGAGAGTTTTACCAAGCCAGACGTTACTTACAGTGACGGTTGTACACGTTGTTCAGCTAACCGCCAAGTTACAGTAAGCTAATTTTGTTCCTGCCAACACTTGTCAGAATAGTGACAGCCGACATATGCCCTGACCCTGGGTAACATCACCGTACGTGCCACCGACACACACGTAAATACGCCCCGGTTTTTGTTTTTACACACCATAATGCACGTTTCAAATCCACTAACAGACTGGAATTGTTCAGCAAAGCAAAAGAGACTCACCAGTGAACTCCGAGCCGCAGGTTACAAGGTGTTAAAAATTTGCTGTTTTCCGGCTGAGTCACCCCACCCTCAAACGCCCATTCTCACTAGACGAGGAGCTGAGAGCGGGCAGCTGATTGGACAACGTCTCATCGGCGTTGGAGCTGATTGGCCCGCTCGTGACATCTGTTGTTATTCTGACCAATCGCGTTCTGATGCGTTGATCAGTCAGAACATCATGTATCTCTCCGTCTTGTCACTCTGTGTCACATCTCTTTTCCTACAGAGAAACGCTTTTCCTGAACTAATAAATATTTATTCAGCGCAAAATTGACTCAATTCACCACCATCTAAGATTATTAGTAAATTAGTAAAATATCACATGTATAACAACAGTTCACAACTCAAACTAGATGAATACGTAGACAAATCTTTAAAAAACAATAAAAATTCTGAAAACCTTTTATGCTTATTAGTATAGTAAGATATTATTAGAGAGCAATGTCTTGTGTTGTGAGAAACGGGTGAAAAAAAGCCAAATAGTCGATTCATCATTACAGTGGTTTAGTCAAGCAAAAATGGCAAAGAAAAATGACAAAATCAGCTTCTCAAATGTGAAGATTTGCTGCTTATCTGTGTTTTATATTATTTTACATTAAATATCTGATTTTGGACTGTTTGTCAGAGAAAACAAGACATTTAAAGAGGTCACCTTGGGTTTCTTGTGAATTTGTGACGGCCATTTTCAGTATTAATTATTGATTTATTTATGGACATTTCATAGACTAAATCATTAATTGAGAAAATACATGATTGATAGTATTTGTCATTTTCCTGCCTAGTATTGTCTGCACACTACAGGATCAGATTAACTGTAAATTCTTAAAATCTTGTGGGGGAAATGCCCTTATGAATTGCTAGGGGCCTTGCTGATCCAGCATCTTAAAAGATTTATTGTGACAGACTGCTTCCAATTTTTTTTAAATTACCTAATATAATTCTATGCAAAGAGCAACACTGTTTTTCACAGAGGGAAATGCACAAAGTTTGCATCTTTGATGAAATAAACCTGACCTGTTCAGCCGCTGACGCAGCTGCATCCCTCATGTTTTAACACCAGGGTGCAGTCATGCACTTGATAAAAGGCAAAAGGTTGCTGGAAAAGGCTTTGTATAAAATTCATCACTATCATAGCTGCTTTGCTAACTGCACTGATAGATAGAGCAGACACAACACAGGCCAGATAAAGAAAGGGCATATTGTGGGAAGACTGTGGTAATCACGCAAAGACCTGGTGATGGATGCTGTAGGTCTATCTTACTGTCTTTAAATGATGAAAGGACAGGCTTGCATTGATGTCTTTAAAAAGTACTGATAATAATAACAATAATAATAATAAAGACTAATATTAGTGAACTCATGTGCTGATAATATTGCCTGACTCTGAGAGGCAAATCCTCCCTCCTAATATTCACATGACTATGAGATTCAGTGCTGGAAGGCTGCTTTTATGTTACCTCAGATGGTGGGTCTATGTGATGAATTATAGACAATAGGTTGAGGGCAGCCAACAGTGCATTTATGACAGATAATAAATGTGCACTGCCAAACCACGCCAATTGAAGTGTGCCGTTCTGGAATGGAAAAAGAAAGAGAAAAAGGAGTTCATAGGCAAAAATTTTGATATTGTGTCAACACTTTATTATGCATCACCACCATGCAAAAATCACTGCTATGAACTTGCTCAAAAATCAAACTAGATATATTTCACACATTTATGATTTTAGATTGGCTTGCCACTTTTCCCAAAGTGACCGAATAAAGTTTCACGCACACTCAGAAAATACATCAAGAGTGTGTATGTTTGGTGGGCAAGTCACACAGAGATTGTGTGTGTGTGTGTGTGTGTGTGTGTGTGTGTGTGTGTGTGTGTGTGTGTGTGTGTGTGTGTGTGAGAGCATTGACGCTAACACATGAAACAATGGCAAATGATCTATGGTCGAACCTTTTTTCATAAACCATTGATAGTAAACACAATTTGTTCAATGCCCTTTCCAGTGTAAACCTTTGAATTTGAGCGATTTGGAAGTCTTTGTATTACATCTTTTTCACTGTATTTTAAAAACACATCCAGATATTAGAACCGATCCATCTATATCTTTTTTTAAATTTTTTATCAATTGATACGTAGACAGTGTACACACATGTGCAGACCAAATCCCTCTGCAGACAAAAATCACTTCCCAGCATGAGATTTAATGAGTTTAGCCTCATTTGTCCAGTGGAGACAACTAGCATTGCTGCTGAACAGGTGTGTTTTGTTGTTAGCTACATGCTGCATTGACAGTTTGAATGACCTCCTTCCAGAGGTCATCCAATCAGCTAAGGCAGTGTGCATTATTATTATTATTACTAATGTATCAAATAAAACAAACTTATATGATTGGCCTGCTCCAAAAGACAAGTCAAAAAAACAATACAAAAGCCACTCGACAGCAACAGTAAGAAATCTATGGAAGAGTTGCAAATCTGTCTGAGTTATACATTTACAAAATATTGCAAATTTTATCGTCTATAACTTCAGCTCCAACGTAATCTCAGGTTTATATCTTAAAACAGATGACAAACAAACACTTAAACTTGGTTCACTGTTTTCAGAGATGTGGGAATTTGAAAGAATCAGGTTTGCCACTGTGTACTAACAGTGTGGTTGCACATTTGCTTGACAACTCATATAAAAAGGTTAAAAATTAAGAAATAATTCCCCAAAGTCATGTGGTTTTTATGGCACCTGTGGTATAATAGACAGCTCACTAATTAATCTCTTTACATCAGCTCACAGTATTACCTTTAAATATGTGGTTGGTTAAAAAATATATCTTTACATAAATGTTTTCTATGGTTGGAACTTAAATTCAACATTTCTTCAGTGCTCTGTACCGTCGGCCCAGTGTTGTCTCGTCCAGTGCCTTCTACTATTGTTGCTTTTCATATTGCTCACCTGTGAAGAAAACAGTACATGTTACTAACAGCATGTTGTAATGGAAGTGCTCAACATATAAAAGCAACATAAGCGTGTTTACATAGACATTTTTGGAGTATCCCCATTATGGCTGTAAACTGTAAACATCAGATCTCTGTTTTGAGAAACTCTGACTGAAACCTGAATACTGTGGCATGTAATACATGTCATGTCTGTCATGAGGGCAAGTGTTTCATCCGATTCATGTTTTGTAGTCAGTAAAACAAAAGATATGATGATGAACACTGTGATGATGATCTAACTGCTAGGATGAGAGTGAACGTCTGACACCTGTAATGTAGAGGATATTTTTTATTCAGATGACAAAGGCAAGAGAGACAGCAGAGAGGCAAATGTTCTGGTAAACGAACAAAACAGGGTTCATAAATGGTTTATCCTCGACTGCTGAGGTAACTTTGTGGGTACAGAAATGACAGAGAGTCGCTGAAATGTCGATTTATTCATTTATTCATTTATGACCACAAGAGACGAAGAGTCTGCAGCTATGCTACTGGCTTTGAGGGGCGGCGCAAAGCCAACATGCTAACAATGGTAACTCAAGCATGTTCCCGTTCATCAGGTATAATGTTCCCCAACTTAGTTTAGCGTGTTAGCATGCTAACATTTGCTGAGGTCAAAGCTGAGGATGATAGGGATGTCATTAGTTATGCAGGTATTTGCTATAAACCAAAGTATTGGACACATAAACATTTTTGCCCAATGATGGCGCTAAATGAAATGTCAGAGGAGTTGAGTTTTTACAATGAATCCTCTGGGGACCATGAACTCACCAGTCATCTGGACAAACACAGTCACTGCTGCAGCGTCACCTGTACCACAGTAAGAACACCACCAAAACACACACACAGCAGGTTAGAATAAGTATGGACAAGGAGTAATTTAATAATTCAGAACTCACAATATGCCACCTTCTCTCTCCACTACGATCTTTGAAAGCTAGAACGCACCATGCACGCTTTGTCTGGTTCCTGCCTGTGCTTCATTAGCTCCTCCAACGTGAGCTCGTCCTCCAGCTGCTGCTCCAGATCGTTCTCAAAGTTCTCCGCCTCTGCAGCGCCGGCTCTCCTATAACAGATAACTGGCAGTATAAAACAAGACACAAGATCGGACCTGAAAACCGGAGGTATATGAAGGTGTTTCAGGTCAAATCCTACAGTATATCTGATAAGTACCTTGTTTTATATGTGAAGAAGGGATCTGAAGAGTTTGTGGCAAATAGGTCACCACGTCCAAAGTCTGAATCCACAGTGCTCTCAGTCTCACTTCCGCCCTCTGTGTAAGAAAAAAAGCTGTTGTATAAAAGATCAGAAAACAAAACACAAAACACTTTTTTTTCATTCATTTTTACCTGAATTGAGTTCCTTAACCAGTGATGACATTGTGTTGGTGATGGAGTCAGCAGCAATGAGTAGGTCATTTCTCAAATTTCTCCTTGGACCTTTGAAACACACAAATACATTAATTTTGAAATGTGATTACATGCAGCTTCCAACCATACACCATATCCATAAGCAAATGCTCCTGTCTTTGACTGTGTTACCCTGAGCGAAGGCCTCCTGAACATCCCCTCCCACGCCCATGAGTGAGTCCTGAGGTGTGTGAGTCGGGGTCGTGCCGGCAGAGTCCGAGTGGATTGGTGTGGGGATCGGCCGGCTGATGGTGTGGCTGGGGGAAGAGCGTGGAGAGCCGGGACCCTGAGTCTGCAACACATACGGACCGTTTCAGTGTTGGGATTGTTAACAGAGAAACCCATGCTGTAATGGCACGACTGTAAATAGAATATAATCTAATGAGGATCAAAAGGTTTCTTATCAAAGCAAACCTTCCACGAGCAATGCAACAAATAACTACTTTCATTTTGAGAAATCACAGCAAAGAATCTTAATTCAAACTCCAAACATCTACAAGTCAGCAGAGACACTCATTTGTCCTAAAAAGTTCACCACAAATAGCTTTATAAGTAACCAACATTACACACATGCTAGAAATGTACGGTATGTGGAGTCGTTAAGCTGCACAATACTCAACATGCTGTTAAAACAGATTCTTCTCTCTAATAGCTTTATTTTCTTTTCCTCCCACAGACCAAACCACAAGTTGGTGCTGTCTGTTGAACACCTTGTATCTCTAAATTCCAGATAAACTGAAGAATCACAGTATGTTCACCTCTTTAGTCTTTAAAAAAAATGAAGCTCAGATTTTGTAGATACAAAGTTTTCACCCGACAACAGAAAATGTATTTATTTCAAACATGCATGCGATCATTTTGGATCCAAGTGTAGTGTCAGTCTCTTTTTTGCTTCACAGTTTTCACACTTACGGCTTGTTTCCGTTCCTCCTCCAGCTGAAAAACAATATTTTATGGCTCATGAAACAACAACCACATTACGTTGAGTATTTCTAAAAGAAAATCCAATCGGTGTTTCCTCCAGGACGTGACAAGCATGTGGCTTCCTCATGCAAGTTTAATGGATTAACATTGATCCTTTTAGCCTAATTAGATTGATATCCTCCCCACTTAAGCCAGTATAGTAAGCAGTTTATGTAGGCTTTGAGGAACTCCTGTCTTGTTGACTGCAGAAGATGTTCTGGCACTAAAGGTTATCCTCCTCAGAGGGGGGTAGACATGCTGTCTTGTAAGGTGTGATGGAGCATAATCCCAGCCTCAGTATCCTGTTCTTAACTCGCCTGTCTGGACTCTTATTTGGCAGCATGAGATAGCTTAATATAACATGGCTAATCAGGTGCATTAGTGACATTTAGTCACTTTTAGATGATCCAAATGTGAACAGAAACACAGCATGCTGTCACTCACAAATTGACGGACAGGACTAACTAGATAATACATTTTCCTGATGCTGTTAAAGGTTTGTTTACATCTACAAATATTGGAGTAAAACAGGCCAGTATATTTTCAGGTGAGAAACGCACAAAAGCATATTTCAAAAAAGGACACAACAGGGCGTGACTGTTAAAGATGTGCGCCCTCTAATGGACATGTTGGGTAATTGCTCACACGTTTCCTCATCTGCAAAGTGCAGTGTTTGCTTTACATGAGCTGGAGTGATCACTCACAGCTGGGAGATATTGTTCTACACGGGAAACTCATCATCTGGCCATATTGCTGACCACCTGCCTCAAAATAATAAAACAAAAAAAAATACAAGCTACAGTACACATGTCCATGTAGTCTTATATAAACATGCAAACTTCAGCTGCAACAGAACTGATTCTGGCCAAGAAGCAAACTTCAAACAAAATTACCACAACCTCATTGTTCCCCACAGGAAACAGACTGTGTGTTCGCTCAGTGATCATGAAGGCGCCTGAACTGTGTTCTGTGTTTGAGCACTGTGAAGTCAAAGAGATGAAAGGCGCGTCTGTAGTACCTTGAGAAGCATCATTAGCTGCTCCAGCTGCACCATGAGTTCCCTGCGACTCTCCTGCAGAGTCGACATTCTTTGTTCAAGCTCATCTTTGCGTTGCCTAACAGAGGAAACAAGTTGTACAACGTGATGATACCATAATGTTATGTCAATAGCAAAATGGGGGGGGGGGGGGGGGATCTGTAGACCCTAACATATGCTGTTCATTTATTTAGGAAAAAAGCAATTACAATATGTACATTCTGTTGCAGCCTAAGCAAAAGTGTATAAAAGTGTTATAAATGTCTGCAGGATTAAAGCAGGCATAGTTACCTGAGAAGTCGTAGCTCAGCCAGCAGAGTGGGGTTCTGCTGACCCTTGTCAGGTGGTGGCTGGGAGGCCTCCTCATGCTGAAGGCGCAGCCGCTGGATTTCCTGCAGGATTTCTCTGTGACAGGCACAAACATATGCAATTACAAGATCAAGAAAATGATGGTTTGTACATAAAATACGGTAAAGCCAAACCTGATGATGCTTAAATCTAAAAAACAAAATTGGCCACTTGGGGGCAGCGAAAACAAGTTGTGAACACAACATTTTATCACCTTGGTTTTTTGCACATTCAGCAGATAGAGAGCAATATTAGCTTGTGTATGTAATGAATGAATGTAAGTCCAATATTCACTCTCTTTCAGCTTTTTTTGGTCCTGAGGGAAATATCTGACTCTTTAGCTGCTAAACACTCCACCATGTTCACCTGCTAGTTGTTCACTTTGCGGTTTGGTGCTGGGCAGGTTAGTAGGTTTCTAAAAAAGAAACAGCTGTCTGCTGCTGACAAAAACTATTCTATGAGAGCAGCGGACCAAAACAGTAAAGTTGCAGGCTGGAAAACTAAAACAATGAGGTGAAAGAGGCTATAGACCCTTTTTCACAATGTATATTTTGACTTGTCACAGTAGAAAAAGCACAAGTGTCAACTAATAACATAAGCAATGGCATGACAGTGAGAATATGAAGCTCTGTAGAGCTGAGGGTTAAATGTAGAGTCGGGTGATAACTCGGGTCTGCAAAAGTCTGCAAAACTGCTTTTTTTGTCTTACCCTATTTTAAGCAATTTGTAGGGCAGTTTGAATTTGAAATATGCTATGGAAATAACTCAACTTGCCTTGCATGATCCGACATTCATAGGCCTATATTCTATACAGCACACATGCAGGTAGTTACCTCCTTAATACTTAATATTTAGTAAGGATCATCCTTGGCTAAAAATTCAAATAATAATAATGGTAGGTTTCAGTAATGATGCTTTTTGTCAGACCAGGAATCCCTTTATTCTCAAGATGAATTTTCTTGAGAAGAGACAAACAGAAAAGAACTGAACGGTATCACCAAAGCAGTCATCCCTGACCTGTTTTTACTCTCGAGCTCGGCAATGAGCTGCCGCTGCTGTTTGTTGGCATCCAGAGAGCAGGGGAGGTCTGTGGGGACCCGCTGCTGCTGAGCCTGTCGGTGAAACCAAGCAAGAGACATCAACACGTGAGCCGGCTTTACCTCTGGATGATGTCATCCACTACTTTATCTCATATCTCACAGGGGGAACAAAACAGTCAAGTCACCAGCCATCCATCAAGACCTGATCAGAACATAAACAGGCATACAGGTCTGGTTAGAAGTGATCACCACCTTCATCATCTTAACAAGTACTGAAACCCCTGAAGGTAGGGTAGCAGCGAACATTAAACTGTCTTCTCTTTAGGCAGTGGACACAGATGAAAGATGCCATGTTACTATGCAATAAATATCTCTCTCTATATATATATATATATATATATATATATATATATATATATATATATCTCACCGCAGCATCAGCAGCCAGTCTAGCAGCATAGCGGGCGATGAGACTGTGCTCTTCATCTTGATGGTTACTGCTCTCCAGCAAACTGATCAAGAGGAAAATAGAGATGGGAGTCACAACATGAAACAGTTACTATACAGCTACGTACATATAAACTATGCAGGGGAAAAAATGCCAAAAAATACAAGAAAGTTTAGTTTGTTCAGGAGTCAGATTAGTTCTCTGGCAGGAAAGCTTCATACAATTTACAGCCGAGGCCCTGCGTAATCATGCTAAGCTTCTTATGTAAAACCACAAAAGCAGGAATGAAGTTGGGTTATTATATAAAAGTGGAGGTGAAGTAATCATTCGCTTTGTATTTAAAGGCCACAAAGGTTACTTACAATACAGTCTGGTCTCTGATACCATAAAAAAAAAAGGTTATGTATTTGCAAGCACACATACAGTAAAAGCACTCAGGAGGATGTGAGGGGGGTTCGACAGAGCTGCTAATATAATACAGATAGCCAACATGATGGATGACAGGGCAACCAGCATTAAAACACACACACACACACACACACACACACACACACACACACACACACACACACAAGCATATTAGTGCACACATACAAAGAAAATACAGGCATCCCTAGTTTTATGTTGCTTGTAAGAAAGGAAATAAGCAATAATGCTAAAAAGAGGAGACAATATGCCATACGCTTTTGTGTTTGTTTTTTCTGGGCTAAACACACCAAACTCATTTTAGAGATAAACTTATAAGGAGGCAGCCAAATCTGAGGAAAACAGCAGCTAAAAGCGTTTAAAGCATTTGGCACCAATTAACTAACTAATCTGCTTTAAGCATTTGGAGTTCAGTTTCAACATGACAAATGTGACTGTTTGGCCTTTTTTCTTTTACAAAGTTCAGTCAAAGACAATGATGTGTTAATTTTATGATTGAGACAAGTGTTGAACTTAATATTATGTAGTCATGTGTCTACTTACAAGGTCTTTTGAGGACTCAAATATGAAAAATTTAGTTTCATATTGGAATCAGATCAAATCTCTACCGTTCTCTTGGTAGAAATAAACTCTGATACCATTTTGGATACAAATCAGTCAGAAACAACTATTGCTGCTGAATAACAATAATGCCTTGACAGATGTGTCAAAGGTCGAAGTGACCAGTCTGTAAAACTGACAGCATGCAGCGTTAAGGCTGCAACACACTCAGAATAAGGTCGGGTTAGGGGAAGGACTGCGAGGTGGCAGTTCAGCAGAGCACATAGTTTCCACTGGTGTTTGGCAAACACAGCACCACACCAACTAACCATGTTTTGGGGTTGTTTTGGAGTAGATTCACATAGAGGGCAATCAGAGCATGTTCGTCAGCAAGCCTATCGGCAACATCGAGGTTGTAGTTCAACCTGGAACAATGTAGGGTTTCACAAAACATAAAAAATTACATTACTCAGGTGACAACAGAGGGACGGGGGACGAGAGGGGAGAGGAAGCAGAGAGAGAAAAGGAGAGAACGCCACAAAGGAAAGGAGGAGGAGGAGAGTGGCTGAAAAGCAGCCATTCATGGCTGGCTAGAGAGAAACAAGGCCATATTATGTTTGGGAGAAACACCACTGATGAAGGCTAGGAGCACGATTAAGGACATGCCCAGCAAAAAAAAAAAAAAGACTCTCCAAGCTACATGCACTGTTTACACTCTACAAGCATCAATCACTCAGTGCTCTATTATTAAAACTACTGAAAGTCATTATTTTTGACTCAAACAATCTACCCCCCAAGATATGTCAAGCATGCGCAGTCTTTTTGAGGTACCTACATTTATAGAGGCTTTCCACCTGCATCACAAACTCCTACAGCAACCATTCCTTCTGCCATTGTGGAGGGTCGATGCAGAATTGCCATAAAATGTCTCAAAACAACAACAGCAAAGAAATGCATAGCCAATCCTTCCAGAAATTTCAAAACAATTAGAATAAATAAATGCATATTGTCTTGATCGTCTTGTTTCCAACTTGAGGTTAAACTGAAACTAATTATTTGCTTCTTTAATCTTGAACTTTAAAGCATTTCAAGTTGTAGTCAGTTAACCTGAAAATTTGCCTTTTTGGTTTGTTAACCAGCAAGCTGACAAATCATTAAGCTAATTTACCAAAGCAACTAAATCAATAAACCCCCCCCCCAAAAAAAACATTTAAGTACCAGCTACTGCATAAGATATTGACCTTATATTGATGGCTACTAAACACACTAGCAACAAGCTAATGTTTAGCAGAGTTGAAATGATCAGCTAAACATTATTAGCTTGTTGTTAACACGTGTCAAGCGACATTATGAGGTCAGTATGCAGTTTGGCTGGCAGTTGAATGTTCACAGTTACTTAACAAATTTTCAGTGTATTTCAATATAAAAATATTGGTTGATGCAGCTTTAACAGAAAGTCTGCATTACAAACTGGGGGCATGGCATTTGAAGAAGCTTATTGTGTTGTATTACGGAAAGTGTAGGGTTCTGGGTCTCTCAAGTCCTCCAACTGGACGTGCAACACTAATTCGTAGGACTGCCCCTTTAACTGCACATTCCAGCTGTTTAGAGTCAAAACTCTGAGCAAAAGCTAGCCAGTCAACCTCCAGAGGGCACATCACCTGAAAGCCCCGTATTATATGATGTCTCAGCCTGTGCAAACATTAACCGCAATGTCAGATGCTCTGACATGCACATCGAGAATAACCTAAAGAACGCCACTCACTCATCACATCTGTATGTTTTCTATAAACCCGAGTTATGAAAGGGAGTAGTGTTCCCTAAAGAAACATCGAGTGCAGGTGCAGAGGAGCTTTACGGCCTTTTACAAGAGAAATCAGGATCAACAATACTTTTATCTCCCAAAATTACAACATAAATAGCAACTGAAAAAGCAAGTTAAACCCATTTCATCTAAACAAGTACACTTGTTCACATACATCATAAACAATGAGCCCTGGAATGTACACTATTTAACTGCTATAGCTTCAACATAGAGGCGATTGAGTGCAACATTCAAAGCGGCTCATATTAGAAACAGTTAGTATTTCCCATTTCTATGTGAATGAAAACATTGTAATAGACACTCGAAAATAATTGCCAATGATCTTTATGATGCATGCTTCATCTAGCGTCTTTGAAATAGCCCCTCGAGTGCAACAATGTAAACCCCTCTATAAGAAAACTGGTTCACTAATAGTTTCCTTAGCACGATAAGCACTCTAGTTTATGCCCCGTGATTATTAACTATTTTAGTTCACACATGCATTTGAGCTACAGAGGCATTCTCATGTGCACACCTGTGTCACTTACCCTCTCCCTTTCAACAGATGTGGAGCAGCCCCGGTCAAGGGCTTTCTTTGCTCAACATCATTATTCTTGCTGTAAGGCAAGCCATTTACATTCAGCACAAGAAACCACAAAGAAAAGAAAGAAAAAAAAAAGCACGGTGATACACAAATGTTCACGCACACACGCACATTGGAAAATAAAGGCAGTGTGGGTCACAGAGTCTACAGGGCATGGGGCCTTTAGGGAGCATGGCAAACTGAAAAGATCTGTGGTAAAAATCCAGGACATCCATTGTTGCGCTGTTGTACTCACTTTTTGGTGGAATAAGGGTTCCCTGATGTAGGCATGGAGTGGGAGAGTGAGTAGTCATTGGTGAAGTTCACTGGTCTCGGTGGCCTGGACAGGAAAAGTTGTTTTTTAATCCAAAACTGACAAGGTTGGGTTTTTTTTCATATTAAAGAGACAGCAAATGCCCCTGCCTTTTTATTTTGCCTTTCATTCTTTCAATCTTTGAATTTCCTTTTTGGCAGATGACCTCCTGTACATGTATCAGGATGTGGCAACAAAGTCAGATATGATTAGTTATGTTGGATGTGGTGAACAATGAACACATGCAATGAATGGAGGAATGAGTCAACAAAGACAGCAAGTGTTTAGAAAGAAATTAACAACAGTGACTGTCAGTACGCTAGGGTGGATGGGACTTGACAACACTGTGAATACGAAGGATTCAAATCTACAGTAACAAAAATGTACAAAGACACATTTTGGGATGTGTTAAATAATCAAAGCAAACTCACCACGTATCTCTGATGAAAGTACAGAACAAGAAAAGGAATGAAAATAAGGTATTACAATCAGCCCAGCAGTGCAGAGAAGACACTAAATGTAGAAATAATTTTGAAAAAGTAAAAAAACAACAACAAACAAACAAGACTTTTCAATAAATTTACCAAAAAATATTACTGGGTGATATTAGCTTACAACAGATATAAGGGTATCTGCATATATTTCAGCTGGTAAGTAACAAGAAATTGCAGTGCAAAATATCTTATCTTGAATATCTATATCTTGGACACACTTTTAAGGGATCCTTATAAAAGATATGTTGTATTTCTATGTGTTTGTGAAAAAACTATATCAACCAATATGTATCATTATCAGATGTTTTTACTCTCAAATACTGATATCGATATTGGCTTCAAAAATCCAGTATGGTCAGGCTCTAAAACTGACACTGAGTTCTACAAAACTAGCTGCAATAATCTGAATCCTTTTGGCTGTTTAAGGGTTATAAAATGCAGCAACTATAAAGGCCAGAACATCAATTTTTACCTTCCACTTGAAGGTAGACGAAAAAGGTAGGGGGGTGATTTTTGCACCAGAAGTAGCGTTATGTCCCTAAACGTGGTTCAGCCTTTAATAAACAGCACCAGAGTGCTACGAAGTCTGTGCTTGTGTAGGCTTTTGTTTCATTATTCATAAAACAACACAAACACATCAGTCAAGTCAAGGAAAAGGTAGCAGCAGCGTTGCAGATTACAATCATTCCCAAGGCTATAATTAAGCCTCATTGATCAGTTGACCCAAGAGATCGACTGGAATCACTTCAGACTTAGAGGCAGCAACAAGATAATTATCAGCTGAGGGATGAAATCAAACATTTCAAAAAATCTGAAATGGAAGTCGGAGGCTCTGAAAATAACACAATTTTCTGACAGAACTGGACTCCTGTGTTTCAGTTTCATAAAGAAAAAACAGCAAGAAGATGGACTTACACAATATGAGATAGGTTGAGAGGTTTCTCTGGCATTTCGGGAAACATGGGGTGAAGAGGCTCTCTGCTGGATGCACAGCTCAGTGACTTACTGAGGGCATGGGATAACTTCTTAGCAGGGGATTTCTGGGAGAAACACAGAAGTGAGCACATGAGGACGCTAATTTCTTTTCAAAACACATGGCATCATCACAGCAACACTGTCACCTCGAACATTCAGCATCCTCACACTGTGGTGAAGCAGAACGAAAATAGCCACAATGACTGGTCCAGTGCAGACACACCTCCCTTAGCCCACCCCCTCTCCTCGTCCTCCCCTCTCCTTCGCTTACCCATGACGTATACTCCTTCATTTGGTGCTGGTTGCTATGGGAACCGCTGGCATGCCCCCTCCAGAAGCAGTCCTGACAGAGCTGGTAATTATGACATTGCTGGCAGCGGTAACGGAAGCCCATCATACTCTCAGTATGGCAGTAGGAGCACTCGACCGGGTGAAAGACTGCAGGGAGGAGGGGAGGGGTCAGACGCACACAACACACACACACACACACACACGCATGCACGCAGATGGACAAACACATGCACACAAACAGCTGTGATCGCAAACCCAGATATTTTGCACATTGCCAAGAGTGGAGGATTAATTTCAATTAATTTAAGGACAGATGTGCTACTGAGTTTGTTTTGATTTGAACATTCATTTCATTTAAAACCAAATACGCACAAAGCAGTGTGACACCAGCTGTACGCTGTACATGTGTAAGCATGTAACTGTTTCTTCTGCTCACTTGGAGATGACTTGTGATGATGAGTGCATCACACATACACACAAACACACAAACACACACACAGGGTGTAAGGTCCCTATGGGTCATCTTCACTGGAGGTGTGTGTGTGTGTGTTTTCTTGTATATATGTCTGCTTGACTGATTGTGTGTGTATGTGGTGACTCAAGATTATGATGCAAAGTTGAACTTTACATCCTCCCAGCCCCTGCTAGCTTTCTCGGTTTATAAATATTCTGTGTGGTGTCTTACCGTTCTCCACGTTGGCGAGCCGATGCATGAGCGGTAACCACACCAGACACTGAGGGGGTGGGTCTGACATCAACGTATCGAGGAATGTATTGAGGGAGACCTTTTTCTGTTGACGTTCGGTGCAGAAGAGAGGTGACATTCAACAGGGAAAAATCCTCCACAACGTCAGTGCTAAAACAATCACAGATTCACTCATATTAACACTCTGTGGTTAATGACCCCTCACCTGCTGTGCAAAGCACGTTCTCGCAGCTTGTTCGGTGTAACCAAAAGAAGGTCCCTCAAAAACCGCCATTGGTAATTTGAGAACCTCCCTCAGAAATTGGTCAAACTGTGAGTGCACCATTATTCCAGCAGAATCCGATATCTGTGAAAAAATATCTGGGAACAATGCAGGGAGACATTATACGAATGAATCAAACTAATTGTCAGTTGCCACCACAGTCGGCTAATTACAGCATTACACAATACAATTATCCCACTTATTTGTGAAAACAAATCAAAGTACAGCAGTTATTCAAATCAATTGTTATGATACACCAGCAACACAGTACTCCTTTTTTTTCCTTCACGAGCCATTGCGACTGCTCCCACGGATTTTGTAGATTATGTAATAAACCCTATCCTTCAGATAATGAATAATGACTTCTCTCAGCCATGAAGAGCTGGGCCAGTACTGTTTCTTCTTTTAGGGACAATAGGCTAAGCAGACAGCGATATAGATAATAACTTTGTATTAGAAATTCCAAAGCAGTACATTCAAAACTCCATGAACTTTACAAAGACAATTAGCTGATTTATTACAGGTAAAATCAGTGATTTTCATTTAATTTTTCACAATTAAAAGTAAAATAAGGATTTGTTGTGTTGCTTACATCTCAATTTATCCAGAATTTTCCCTCCACAGATGGTTGCTAGGGCCGTCTTCACAACAAAGACAGATATCTTGCCATGGCCCTCCCTAAAAGGAGCAAATACATTTTACATTACGGTCATGGATTCTTTTAAACAGAGTTGTCAAGGCCAAGAATCCTATGAGCTTAAGTGTTCTTCTAAGAGGCAAAACCCTTAAAGGCAAACTTGAATTACATCGTCTTAAAAAATGTTTAGCTTGGCTTTTAGCATCTCTAAAAATATACACTCTACACGAGCATGTTGAGACATTATGAGGGTAAATAGTCTGTATTTCCACTCCGCTTTGGCAGACACTTCAGAGTCACATTTCACACTACATTAGCTCGCGTCAAAACCTCAGACGTGAAAGTACACAACCAGCCGTCGACTATCATGTGACGTGTTACTCACGGGTCATAGGCTGCCAGCAGGAAGTTGAGCAGCAGGCTGATGGACTGTTCCACGTTGATCTGGTGAGTGGTGGGCATGCGCTTGTTCAGCTGGTAAAAGATAGTGGACAGTACCACTTCTAGACGAGCCACTGAGAGGTCAGCGTTGAGGTCCATGGTGTTGACGCCATTCTCTCGGAAAGCCTCGATGACGTTCCAAATGTCAACCAAGTGCACTGGACAGCAAACAGGAAAACTGAATATAAAGATCGTGATGGGGAGGATTATAAGTATAGTACACATAGTACACACATCATACTCACAATTGCATTTCTTCTGCACAAATCTGAGTTTGCACGCTGTTCTGTATGTCGACAATCGTATGGAATCCAAGTCTTGAGCCCCTGAAGAAGAATTACTTGTTAATGAATGACATCGTTAATGTCAATGTCAGTTCATAGATAATGTGGAACCCTGGAGGGAGAGTGTGTGTAAGTGTTCACTATTAGATAAACAAGTAATCATATGAATAAATACATAAAAGTATATATTATAAATATTATTTTGTGAAATAACCAAATAAATATTTAAAACTCAGCTCTATATTATAAGAGTTTATAGTAGGTCATTTTTATTTTACTCCAGTCATATTTTTTCATATTTGTCCTTTTTGTCTGTTTTGATTTTATAATGCCACCTTTTCACAATGTGCAATGCATTGTGATGTGTCTATCAACAGCACACAAAAAAAATAAAGCATATTTTACTATGCATACTGACTCTGCCATTTTTCTAGTGTGAACACAAAACATACTCAAACCTTGCTTTGAATGAGTGTGTAGTATGGAAATGGGACACAGTTTCAGACTTGGCATTATGAAATGAAATAGTCATTGGGAAACATGCCGCTGTGAAATAAAAAAAGACTTAAGCTGCAATTAAGAATTGTGATGGAAAAACACTGAATCTTAAAGATGAATTGTATTATTTTATAATTGCATGTTTATTATTTATTTGTCTGCATTTATTAATATGATTTTTCACTTCATAATGTCTTATTTATTTATCTAATATTGAACACTTCTGGTTGACACTAGTGGGGACACTTGATCTTCATGATATTTGCTCTACATGAAAGTTACAGAGAAGAATTTGCCATTTTTATGGTCAGTGAGTAAAACAGCCCCGCATAGATCACGCCGAGCTACGGCCCTGAGCACTTACTCATCTCGACAAACAGTTGCCTTCTATCTGCCATGTTGTCACCGCTCCACCCGAAGTCTTCAATCATTCTGATCAAGAGGAGAAAAAATAATGTCAGAGCCGGTGAACACCTGCTTTTAACAGAAACAGTTCCAATAAAGGAATCACTGAATACGCTCTTCCTATTGCTTTCAGCTGTATTCTGTATAAAGCAACTGCTAAATTAAACTAGAACAGAGGCATCACAAAGCATTTGTTAAACTAGTGTGTATTATTAATCTTTACAACACGTAGTAGACATACTGTGATAATATTATGTCAATTTGACATCAACTCACAGTTACATCGAGTCATTTCACTTTAAATAATACATCATTACTGTTTACATATTTAAACTCTCCCCTAGGAATACTTGTGAACAGCTGTCATCAAGTAATGACGTTACATAATGTTTTAGTAGTAATTACCAAGGATAGATTACCAACCAGGCAAAGCAGGCAGATGCCCGGGGCCCCAGACCTACAAGGGGCCCAGAGGCTCCAGGTTCACTGTGTGGCAATTGGCTGGTCACTAAGCCCCACCCCCCTTAGTTACTGTTGCTATGCCTGTCAAGCTTCCTGTTCTCGCTCAGCGCATATGCAGTTAACAATGATATCAGCGGCAGATTTACCGCTCAAAATTCATAGTCATTTTTGAAACAATGGCTACATGATTTCAGACAGAGGCAGACAAAAGCAGCCTCTCATTTTTAGCCGATTTTATCAGTTGTAGCTACCTAGATAATTAAGCTAACTTTAGCTCCCAAGCATAAAGTTAGCATCCTCACCAGGTGATGATCATGTAGAAGACATGGAAATAACAGCATTATTCTTGCATTGCTGTGTGAGCTAATTTGCCCTAGCATTATGTGTGTTATAGGTAAACATAACACTATCTCAGGTAGCATTGGCTGGAGTTGCTGGAGTGTTAACTAAATCCAATAAATAGCAGGACAGAGGTACTAACGTTAGCCTACACTGTAATCCAGGACCAGCTTCTACACAGTGGACGTGCTAGTCGTGAACAGTGCTTTTCTTTAATGTAACCTATAACCGGACAACTTAATGTCGGTAGCTAATGATATGCTCCTTGGCTTTGGAAGTAAGACTGGTAAGTAAGAGGTTAGCCGGACATGCTAACGGTTCAAAACAACAGTTCAGTTCAAATCTAGCTTAAAATAATAAAGCCTTTATTATCTCAAGTTGTATTGTACTTGCATTGTGCACTTTCCTAAATAAATGTGTGCTCAATTAAACAACAAATTATTAAATACTAATAGGGGGGACAATAGGGGCCTACAGCTTATTTTACCCCAGGGCCCCATAGCAGGTTAATCCAGCCCTGGTAATTACACACTGACCTCACTTTTTTTTCAGTTTCAGTTTTTTTAAAGTACATTTGCAAATTGAATGTAGCACACTACAGTGCTTATCAGAAATGTGAGAGGCAGGGGGCACAGGAAAAACTTAAGTAAGACAAGGACAAGACTTTCAAAGGGGCAGAGCAGCAGAGAGAATGCTCACACCATGCCTCACTGCACACTGTCCGAGGCAATCTAATACACCTAGTCATGTGGTTTGTTGCCATGGCAGCGAAGATCCCAGCCGCTCCGTTCGTAAAAACATAGTGCTAGTCACCCCCCAACACAAACACACACACACACATACACACACACTACATCTCCCACTGCAGACAAGCAAAGTTTGTAGAGAAAAGTTTTTTCACTAGTAAATTATGATATAATAACGCTCGGTGGGCGAGTGGCTCGAAAACACTTTTTCTGCAAGACAATCATTCAGGCATGGTATTTCAAATTACTTTGACAGTAATTGGTAGACCCAAACATTATGCTGCAGAGACCCACAGTGTGGAAATTAGAATTCACCTAGTGTTAAAAAGCAAACAACAGCATACTTTTTTCCCCCTTTGCTATCCTTCCTCTGACTCCAGTCAGTACAGGCAGTCAATTATAGAGCTCTAGGAACCTTTGAAATCCAGTTTAAGAAGGAAATGATTAAGCTAATAAATTGACCTGGAATTAAAGAATCAAGTGCAGTATTACCTCACAACATAACAGTATGAGCTGCAACAGGAAAAATGGTAATAACTAATTACTAATGGCATGTTATCGTGACAAGACAGAACAGAACATCCACATAAGAATTCAAATGATCTGCATTTTAGGGTTTATATTATTATTATTATTATAAAGCAATGTTGCAAATGACAACCCTGTCAAAACACAAGTAATAAATGAGTGTTTCATCAGTTATAAGGCGAAGATGGATGTACCTACAACAGTAAATGGCAGTTTTAGACGTAAACCCAGCAATGTCAGGCCACTGCCGTCAGCCAGTAAATCCAATGTCATCTTGAAAGTAATGGATATGCGAGCCCATTCATCACTTACACAGTGAGTGAATGTAAAAGCATACAAATATACACTATTTTACAGATAAACATTGATATCCTTTCCATATCACAAGCAAACACATCCTGAGTGCCAGCTATGTGACCTTCTGCGGTTTGTTTTCAGTCTCGGAAATAACTAAGGTTGATACAATCTATTGCGAAAGAGCAGATATTAAACCAGCACAGCCAATACAAATTGTACGATGGTGAAGGGAACGAGATGATCAACATACCTTTCATAAAGCACCATGGTCGTATTCCTTTCCCTTGCCTGAGCCTGAGTTATTAGAAAGCCAAGTCCTCCATCTAGAAACAATTGTACACACCACAAACTCCTTTCTAACGAGGAAACATTACAACAAAAGCAGCCCAAATGGACGGGGCTGACTGAAGATATCTGAAATTAGAAACTGTCAGCTAGGATACAGCCTGTGCTGCCTCTATCTTTAACTACAAATGAGAAGGCTCCACATTCTTGAACAGCTTTACTGGCTCTCTAGTTGCAGACCCCAAACCTCATTCCTGGCATGTGCCCAGCAAACATTACTCTTTCTCTGTGGCACTGTCACACTGGCAGCATTAGAAAAGCCCTTAAAAGAGCAAATCATCGAATACCATTAACATTGCAGAAGAGACTGGTGGGGCTAAGCACTGCCAAAAGCAAAGCAAGGGTCTCTCAGTAATGACTCACTCTATCTTTTAATGCTGCACGGACTTCTGTTGGCCGAATATTCAACTGCATGTCAGGCCAGCAGCAACAACAACAATTAGTCAGTTATTTACATTATGAGTCTATTTCTGTAGCAGCTCAATAAAACATGGTGGACAGTGCTGTTAATGTACTTGATGTACTTTGAACAGATTGTCATGCAACATTTCCAAACACAAGCACTTACAAGAGTTACAGAGCAATCTTTGTTTGGCCGGCTCGGTACAGTGCATTGCAGCTGTTACCACTGATTGGCCAGAGCTATTTTTACATCACGGGACTATAAACTACACTGGCATCCGAATCCCACCCTCCTGACTTGAATAAAAAAAAAGCTGCACCGTTGACTTAAGGTTAATCAGTTAGAGCTCAGCAAAGCGAGAGAAGTTGTGCTTTAGTGTTGCAAATGCTGTGTAGGTAGTGAAACTGTTTTCCTGTCTGGTACCAGCCAGTGATGTCTGCTGGAGGGCCCACTGCTCTCCGTCCCCTGCTGATGATCACCATGGTTTCAGCTGCAAAAAGGCCAAAACTTTGGGACCCTGAGGTTAAAAGAGAGTGCAGCTACAAATTTATGGTTGCAGGTGCTGTGGTTTTGTTTACAACACTGTTTTTGAAAGAATCAAAAAAAATCGTTGAAGTATCAAAAATAGTGGAAACACTGGAGCAAATGAAAATACAATATGTTTGCCTGTGCAAATGTGTGATGCGATAGCCAGCACAGAATTGCATTTGCATTTCAATCACAAGCTTGAATAGAGATGCACTCCTGGGCATGGAAAGTGTCACGTTGCCCTCTAGACATTAAGAAAACCATCAAAATTCCACCACAGCAACACTGGTCAAAGGTAAAAGGGCAGCGAGAAAGACAACGGGCACCTTATGGTACATACTCAGCTCAGGCATCACCTGTCACGCCAGAGACACCTGTGTGTACGACAGACAAAAGGTCTCATTGTTGCAGAATATCTGCCTGCATATACGACTCTGTTTCTCGTGTTTTTATCCTCGCACATCCCCGTTTCTTTATCGCTGTAACTTGATCGGGGGAAACTCATTTCACCCAGAGTGACAAAGTAGGTTAAGGTCGCTCCTCCGCTGCTTGCTTGCTCGCCAGCCTCCAGCAGCTGCAGCAGCGCACTTGCACAAGACTTACCAGAATTTATTTCGAGGCATGTCATGCAACATCACTGTTTTCCAGCCAGGAATCCGACAGCGCGGTCGTGTCCTGCGGTGCAATCAGGGCTTCTTTGGTGTAGGTTGCTGCATCACTGCACGAAGCGGCCGTTCTTGTGCCGCTCTCCCGCAAAGCTTGTGTAGTGGAAATTTTCGGGTAGCGTACTGGCTGAGCGGAGCACAGGCAGCGTTTGCCTCCAGTATGTGGCCTTCGCGATGACGTAATGCGGAATCTCTTCGCTTGCGTCAGTGTGCTTCGGCTGCAAAATGTTTGTTTGATACGAAAAAGGGACACAAATAGAAGAAAACAAGCAGATTTACTTGCGCATACTCGTAGATGCGCTCGTGCAAAAGATGCGTCCGTTCGCTGGTGTAAGCATTGTTGCGGCTTCAGGAGGATGACGTCATCGAGATTCAGTAAATCTTTGTGAATGAAAACAATATTCAATCAATATAGTTGTAGTTACAACAAATTTTATCTCAGAATGTTTCTTGAACATAGATAGATGTGTTTTTCTTAAATTGCACTTTTTGCACTAATTTAAGTGTTGTCAAATGCTGCAAATTGTTCTTTCTGTGGTTGAACAGTTTGAATTGTAAAACACTGACTATATCCCTAGATAATTAATCTATTTTTGAGTACCCCAACCTATTACTAATAGTAAATAAAATTAGCATCAGATTGCAGAGGTTTTGCAACCACAAACTAAAAAGTCTTTCAAAGGCTGTATAGTTTTTATAGGATTTTGCTGTCCTTGGCTTAGTTCTGAAAAGACCTGTAAAACAATGTCCAAGAAAGTCAAAATAACACATATTATTTGGATTTTAAGTTTAGATTTTTAGCATTTGATAATCAACATAAATATATCATACATTACTGTATAAGACTAAAATATACTGTAGCATGTTGTCATTATAATTGTGGTCTTTAGTATGCTTGTGTTTACAGTTGTATGGCAGAAGGCCTAACTATCATAGCCTAAAATGATCTAAATCAAAAACAAGCCCATAAGTATTAACTCCTCTGTGATTTTATTCTATTCCTTAACAAAATGTGCCCAACATCTCATAAAACGAGTAGGCAACACCCCTCAGTGCTGCTAAACAAAAGCATAAACCTTCATTGCTGCTCTTGAACGCAACTCATCCTCTTCAAGTGCAGCCCCTTGTTGCTTAGCAACCTCCACAGGAGATTGACAGTAACTTCAGTTGATTCATGTCGAGAAAACTTTAATGAAAGGCAACTTTTTTTACAGGACAGCTGCGGCGTTGTCACACAGAAGAAGAACAACACACTTCAAGATAGCTAACAGATAGCTGGCAACAAAAGGTGTGTTAATACAAGTAAGTTGATAGCCAGCCATTTTTCGCTTTCACTTTCTGCCATGACAACGCCCCTCCTGCTCATTAATTTGTCATTAGCTCAGTTAATTAACCGTGTTAACTTAACGTTAGCTAAGAGGGCGAGATGAGTGAAGGTATCAGTTGCAACTTTAGCTAGCGGTAGCTAACGTTAACTTTGTATGAAAGATTAACGGCATATATTAAACCTAAAGTGTGAATAAAGTAGCTAGCTAATTAACGGTTGCTTTTTTTCTCCTGAATTTTCAGGTTAATTTTGAACGTAAACGCCTCTACATTTCCACAGGACGGTGGAGATTAAACTGGTGGTGTTTTTCTAATCCGACCGGACAAGTTTCAGCAATGCCGGACGTTGAACCTCTCAGATTCCCATCAAGGGAAGGACGACCTAGCGTTAGTCAGCAAGGTGAGAAGAGTTAACGGTGTTAACGTTAACCGACTTATTGTTAAGTAATACATTTTTTCGCATTTACAATTACAGTAAACAGATGATGCTGCAGTTAGAATGTGTTATCCGTCTGTTTCAACAAGTTCGCCTGAACTTAGGTTGTTGGTTTAAACAGACGTTAAATCTGATGGAGATATTCTGTTACAACAGATAACGCTCCCAATATCACGTAACAGATAACAACAAACAAATATGGATGAAAGAAACTGACTGTGTTCACAGTCTACTTTATTCATTTTGACTGTGGTTTTTAGGTTAACATACCTGCTAATGTATTTATTGAACTGTTGAACACTTGAAATGTTGACAAAAGTTCATCTGGAGAGCTCAACTACTGCAAGAAAGCCACACTCACTCACAAAGTCCAGCTTGTAGACTGTAAACTGTTGTCCAGTCAGTGCTTGAGCAGGACTGCATATTAGAAATTATGTGAAGGTGGTGAATAAATGTGAATACATTTAGATGATACTTACATTTAAATATCTAATATCATTAGTGAAATGGCAGGTGAGGGCCCTCAGACTCACATGAGCCTGCCCTGTGGCAATAATACACCCTGCCAGTATGATTTAGAGCTTATTCAGCCCACTGATGACATATTACCTTACCACCTTCCTACCCCACTTGGTTCTTTCACTGTGTATTATTCATCTAAACTGCGCAGCAACAGATGGCCTTCATTTCGGGTCTCCCCACAGTTTTTCCTCAGCCGTTCTTGTATTGGTCTAAATCAACTCACTCACTAGCTATTCTCCTAATTAATGGAGCACTGTGGCAAGATAACTGTTATCTCTAACCGGGAAAGGTTCAATAGTCTCACATACAGTTTGTGATCTACCTATTTTTTACTGATTAGAGTTACTTGTTTGTCCACAGGTCTGTGACAGTTTTGGTTGTATCTCAACTATGTGGTCTTTTACCTGTCTAGCAGCGCAACATCTGTTGCTGTTGCGCAGCTATACAGAAACTTGTAATGAAGGGGGCCTATCAACTACCCCAAAAATGTGATGCTGTTCAAAGGTGCCAGGCAACCCCAGATGTCACTATGATGGCACCTCTGGGAAGACAGGTGTATGTGTCCTCACCCTGCAAAGTTTAGCGACTAGCAGTCCACCCATGGTTCTCCATCTATATTTCATTCATCTAGACCATGACAGCAAAAAGTTAGCCCTATTTCCCTAATAATGGAAAATGTATAAAATTAAATAAAGTTGATTAAAGTGTATTGCTTATTATAGACAGCTCTCCCCCACTCTATCTGGTGGGCTTTGCAGTGAAAAAAACATTACCATCTTACCTGCTATCTTACGTTGCAGCTTACAGTATAAGACAGAGGAGTACATATAATGTACATTTCTGTACAGTTTTGTCGATTGTACAAGTAATATTGGTAGTTGTTTCCTCTTTTTTTATCTACTTACTGTATCACAAATTCAATTTGACATAATTTCTGTGAGATATTCCTGTGACAGCTCACCTCAGAGACATCAAAATGTCATTTTCACATATGCAGAAATGAACTATTCCAATCCTTATACGTAACTGTACATAGTGTTTGTAGTAGCATTCATATACTATATATTGAAATAATATACAGCATAGGGAACTTTTTGCTACTAAGATCAATTTGGTCTTCAATAATCTTTACTCTTTTGAATTTGCCCAAAGGATACTTGTTAGTGTGCATGACGTCTCTCTGTACTATAATATAGACAAAAGACAGTATTTCTTAGACGTTCATGTGAAGGATTGCAATCTGCAGCGTTGGTGTTTTTTATCCTTTTTGTCAGCCAGATGGCGTCCTTTCACCACTAAGAATTGCGCCCCTGGGTTTGTCTTGAGATGTTCAAATTTGTTGTCTCTGCTCTCTCACTGATGCCTCCAATATATTGCAGAGTCTATGCAAGCAGAGTCAAAGAGAACGGAAAGAATCACAGGACATCTTTCACAGCCAAATACATTTTTGTAATTACTTTTCAAAATAAAGTTAATGAAGTAGGGTGAGTGTTTGTTCCAACAAAAGTCTGTTGTTTTCTGAGTTTTCTTTCATTGAGGGATGGTTCATCAATGTGTTATGTATAAAATATTTCAGGGTCTTTGTGCCATTATGTGAAGGAGCAACTTTAGGTAGGGTTGGCTTTCCATTGCTTCTCTCAAAGAAATTGTTTGTTTGTGATAAACTAGAATTTTAAGTTGGATTTACAGATCTCAATATTTTGTGTTTCCCAAGATCAAGCAGATCTTCAAGCTGTCTGTTCTGGTAGACGTCGCACTTGTGCTTTGCTCAACAGTCCCTCACCATGTGTCAACAATGCTATTTACCATATCCAAGAGCTGAAGATGACAGTGGAAAATTGGTCTCAACAGGTAAACTGATGTCAGATGTGATCAAACTTGTGAGCAATTGTAAGATTAATATCAGATAGGAGTAAAAAATCAATTTACAAGTATTTTTTGCCTTTTGTTTTGCACCAGTCTGGAAAATATCAGCCGCAGATCGATCAGGACAAGCACCAATACAGCAAAACGTTAAGGTAAAGCCGTCTCTTGTTTTCATGTCCCATTTCTTTTTGTTATATTTAGTAGGACGTAAAAATGAGTTTAATTCCCTTCCAACAGATTTCAGTCCAAAGACTCAGATACTGAATCAGTGACATCTACAGAGTTGTTCGTCGAAGGCATTGCAATTAGTACAAGAGGTGAACAAGTCTTTTTTCAAAAATACCATAAAGTCATTCATTTTGTCTTGATTTCTCTTATGCCATGGAAAACCAAACACTGTCACTAATGTACATGCAGATAAAAGAGCAACATGTCTCCATGACTTTTCCATGAAGCTCTAGGTTTAGATGTTGTTTCATGGCAGAAGTGGCTACTCAGTGTGACAATCATTGAGTCCCAGTTACTGGTTCACATCTTTTCTCTACATAATAGTTAATTAGATACTTTCCAGTATTCACTTCTACTAATAAAAGACCATGGTAATGTTTATCTGCACTCTGTAGTTGGTCAGATAAAGTTTTTCATCCTCTAGAAAGTTGTCCATTATCGCCACTATTGAAGAAAATAAATGATGTCCTCGGAGAGGTTGTGTGTCTGATTGAGCGGCTGGAGGCTGATCGGCAGTATGCAGAGGAAGCTCTCCACAAAGAGAAGAGAAGAAAAAGATTTTTGGAGAACAAAGTTGACAGCATTTCACTGTGGAAGCAACAAGAGCACGCTTTTGTAGTCCAAAAAGGTCAGTGACGTATAGACGTATGTGTGTCTTGTGAAGTGTTGTGATGCTGCTGTTCTTTAAAACAACAAATAAATGTTTAAAATTTATTTATTAAATGTTTTAAAATTTATTTATTTATTTTTCATTTCTGACAATTGCTTTTTTCTAGAGCACGAGGCTTGCATTAGAGACATCACTGAACTAAAGTGGCAGCTAAAATTGGAAAGAGAGAAACTTGACAAAGCCCAGGAGAAACTGTCACAGACTGAGGTGTTGAACCAGCGCTTACATGAGGACATCAGCTTTGCCAAAAAACAAGTTCCCATTGTGAAAGAAAACCTGGACCTCCAGAGAGGCATCATAAATCAAATCAACACTGCACAAGCTGAGGTAACCTCTAATTTAATTTATTTTTGTTTTAAAAACAGTTTCTATGTCACCTGGGAGCTGAAGGGATATGGTTAATAGCACTGTCTCCAGTAGTAGCTGAAGAATTGGCATTTTTGCAAGAATTAACCAGCGAATAGTTAAGAGTTTGTTGTTGACACAGTCCAGTTGTGTCAAGTTAAAAAATGTTGATTGCTTAGTACATTTCCAGCTCAATGTGATTAAGATCTCACAGTCCCCAATTTCTCAGATTTTATTGTTAATCCCTGGTCTGGGTTTGCAAGTGCTGAACCACATTCTGGTGCATTTTATACAATAGCAAATAACCACAATAAAATATGCACCAAATGAGGATCATTTTTGAGTTCCTGATTAGTTTCTCCCTTGCACACTAGCTCTATCTCCCTCACCCACTCTCTCTTCTTTTCTAACTATTTTTAATCCACAAGTGGCATGGCACTAGGGATTGCAGTGTGTGTTGGTCTATTGGTCCAGTGTTCGTCTAACACTTTGGTCTCAAGTAAAATCATTCCATTTTAACAATTGACTGGATTGCCATGAAATTTGGCACAGACATTCATGGCCCCCAGAGGATGAATCCTACTAACTTTGATAACTCCCTGACTTTTTCATTTAGCTTTTCTACTTGTTAATTTCTTTAGTTCAAGTCAGGGTGCATCAGAATCTAATGACCAAATTCAACCTCAGCTGTACCTTGACTTTCATGCCTATATTGCAAATATGCAATATAAAAGTGTACCAGAAGAGTGATGGGTAAAAGACAGAGGGGTCAACGTGCAACAGGTCGACTTTGACCCGAAACCACTGCAGCTTTATGGTTGCTAAATGAAACACCAGATTGACTCAGTTTCTGAACACATTAAAGGTTTGTTTTTTATTCACATCTTAACAAGTCATTGGCTGTGAGAGTTCTGAAGATGTTAACCCTGGGCTCTCAAGTGTGAATCTTAAGAATCAGGCTTACTGAAAGCACAGAGCTAATAGCTAGCTTTAGGCTTCCTGGATTTTCTTAGATTTGCCAAAACTAAGAAAAAAAACCTTTTAGTGCGTAGCCTCGCTGTTGGCTTATGGAAGGGGTTACTTTAGGTGTGTATGGGATTCAGAATATTTCGTTTCAACAGTGATTTGATAAGAGGATAATGTATTGCCTTCAATATCAGTACCTTTATGAAATGACTTACAAATGAAATCTGAGGAAAATAATAACCCCATGATTCCCACCTTCTTTTTTAAGGCTGATGAAATATACACAAAAACACAAAGTAATCTCATACTGATTCAGAAGGAGTTAAAAAATATGGAACTGGACGCCAACAATGAAAAGATATCACTATATCATGTACTGATGGCGATGAAGAATCAGCTGGCTAACAGACTGTGAGTATTCATCCTAACTGCAGTGAAAACAAACAGGTTCACCAGCAAAGTAGTACAACTGAGACAGGAGACATCTTTCATAAAGAAGTTTGAATAGCTTTCATCAATAGGGTTCATTCCTGCTTTGAAAAAAATAAATGTGCTTATCTAAGGTTATATTTTCCTATTCAGTTATCATGCTGTGTTGTAGATGATTTTCTTGCAGTATAATGATATGAGTCGCTTGGGTTGTGATACCATCGCTTCCATGTGCAGCATCTTGTGACAACATTGTGTTAGGAGTTATCCTGTGATTCTCAACCCTAAGTGAGCATTGGATTTCAAAAACTGCTTTTAATCCACCAACTTAATAAGAAAAGACAAAACTGTTTTTCCCTCCAGGGAAGATTTAAACCAGTTGAAGATGCTTGAGGAAGGTGTATGCGCTGAAATAAAGGATGCTGAGAAGACAGTCGCTCTTACTGAAGAAAAGTCTGCAGCCATAACACAACGTATCCCTGAAATTATGGAGCTCGAGAAAACAGAAAAGGACAGGGTAACTGATATTGTCCGTATTTTGATTTTTAAAGTTAAAAAAGCTCTCAACTGTTTACAAAAGTAGTCAAATTCGTGTTTTTCCCTTTTTATAACAGATTGTGCAGTTGAAATTTCAAATTGAGGATGGAATACGAAAGAATAAGAAATTAAAGGAGAAACTAATTGCCCTGCAAGAAGACATTGAGAAAACTGTAAGTATTGCCACACTTCTGTTCAAATCTCTTTATAATGTTGGTGCTGCTTTGGCTACTTATGTGTGTCTTGATAGTTCATTTGGTAGAGCATGGCACATAACTGCCAGACTATGATTGGACTCTCACTGGAGCTCTGCATGCTAATAATGTTTGAATTCATGGTACTGTAAGGTGTTTTGGATAAGTGCACTCACTCAGTGGCACACTGTATGTTATGTTATCCACAGAGACTTAACGGGGACGCAGAGGTTTCCCGCATAGAAGAGCAGCTCCATTCAAAACGTAATGCTTTTGCAGCTATTCGTAAAGAAAACATGGAGTATGAACAGAATGTAGAAGACTACAAGATAAAACTCTCTGAGAGGTACAGTGTCAAAGCCTGAATGGAGGAGGAACATACAACATCCCATATTTTGTATTGCTATATACAGTAGTAGACTACTTAGGAGTGTCTACCTTTACTTTTCTCTGTGATTTCTGTTAGCGAGAAAGCAGTGAAGCAGATGCATGAGGAGAGGAAGCAGATGCTCCAGAAAATCATTGACAATGACGAGCAGTGGGAAAAGGCCAAGAAGGAAGTGACCCAAGTTGTAGCCCAGCACAGTGTCACCCAGACTAAACTGGAGGAGCAGGAGCGGCTCACCTTCATGGAAGAACAGAGGGCCAGGGTCAGTGACAACATATGTACATGTTCTATGTATACTGCAGGGGTCACAGTTTGTAAGGAAGATGTGAGAAACCAAGTGCTTTCTCCAGTGTTACTCAGTGCTCTTTCTATGCTCTACAGAAAGAGATTGAAAACCTGAGGAAAGATCTGACAGGTCAGATGACTGCCCTGGAACTACTGAAGGTATAATTCATGAGGCGCTTCAGAGTCTTCACTGTGACCGACTACATTTTACTCAGAGTGGAAGAAAAATGTAATCACAAAACTGTGATGCAAACAAAGTAGATTTAAATTGAAATCTTCAAAATGCATCACAGTATTTTTGAAAACCTTTTCAGTTTCTGTGGAATACTTTTATTGTATAAGCGCCTACCTATGTGGAATGGAACATTACAGGTAGTTTTAAATTCCTGCCTGTATTCAGTTGCATAATTTTGTACATTCCCACTCCCATTACTTTTCCCACTACTGTTTTAACCCCTTGTACATGTTTGAAGTCTTTAGGATAATGACATTCTGTCTTGTATTTTCTTTTGCATCAGGGTCAGTGTGAAAATATAAACGAAGAATTGTATCGACAGCAAAGGAGCTCAGAGCTAACTAACCAAAAACTTCAGAAAGAATTTGAAGATGCATCCTCAGCAACAAAAGCTCTGGAGACAAAAACTGAGGTACTGATAAAGCTTAATAATGATTCCTCATAGTCTGAAGATAGTTTTACATGAAAAAAGCAACATTTTAGTAACAGTTTAAGTCAACTGCATTTGTGACTCATCTTTGGTTTGTATAGAAAATCAAGAAAATTACAGAAAATCTGGAAAAGATCCAGTGTGAGCACAGGAACACATTAGTCAACCTTGAGAAGGAGAAAAAACTCAAATGTGACCTGCTGAAAGCTGCTCAGGTAAGAAAAGTTAAGGGTTGCATAAAGCAATTCTTCTTGAGTAAAAGAACAGTTGTTAAGTGAGGTTCACTCTGAAGCTTGTTGAGCACAAAGCTAGTCACAGCTATTTATCATGTTATTCTTTTGTTGAACAAGGTAATGTCTTGCTCTAAGCACTTTGAACAAAGTCTTTTTTTACAATGTTAATGCTACTATTTGTTGACAGGATTTACACACCGCCACTAAAAAGAGATATAACAGCATCCTGGGCAAGATCAGTGACCTCACGAAGAAGAGCGAAGAATACCGAGATGCTTCAGATAAAATGGAAAAGATAGTTGAAAGCATGCCAGAAGTCATAGCAGAACTTCAGTAAGTTAGTTATACACAGGAAACACTCAATATAATAGTTTATAATAAGGAATGGGATATTATAGTTGGAGAGTACTCAACCTTTTATTCAATGTCAGCCTTTTGAAAGAAAATGAATCAATCAAAATATTCAACCTTTTCTCTAAAAATGTTTAGTATTTCTTTGATTATATATTTAATAATATTCAACTTTTTCAAAAACGCTGAGTATTTCTTGCTTTGAGTATAAATTCCCATCAGCTCTCCCACTGTATTTATGATAAGTAATTTTAGAAAAATAATATAATTTTATGTGTTTGATTTCTCCTTCCAGAAGTGTTTTTGATGTGGTGGAATTCAAAAACAAATCAGCTGCTCTCATAATGAGCACCTTGCAGTCTGATATTAATAACTGCCAACAACGAGCACAGCGATCCATGCAGACACACACTGCTCATTTTGCAGCAAGAAAAAAAGAAATGGAAGACACCAAGGTAACAAAACGCTGTTCAGTGTAACTCCCTGTAAATACATGACTTTCTTTGTGTCAAATACTGTGCAATCAGAGACAAGCTGTAAAAAACATCTCATTGTTTATTTGTTTGTGGATTAGTGTCAGCACATTGCTTGTCACAATACTTCCCTTAAGATGCAGAAAAAAGAGCTGTGTGCAATTAAAATTACAAGCCATGGTCAATCTTGTTTAAGTGCTTTTCCCACAAATGACAACTCACTGTTGTTATAGTCTTTTGTCTGGACGAATTTGATGATGCGTGTCGTGGTGAGATGCGGTTCCTATTTTGTTACCTGTAGGCCAACATTTTCAATAGCTATTTTAATGTAAGCGTACAGTTCACAGTATCACATAAGCATATAATCTGGACTTTTTATATGAATGTCAGAAACCAATGTAAAAACATGAGTGTACCGTGCACAAAATGGCATGTATTTGAACACTCCTTTGTAAGAGAAACCCCTATTTATTGTAAGGTTTTCATCTGCAGGATTATCAGCCCCAGCCAGAGCCTCTTTGCTGATGGGGGTTTCACATGGCTTATCTAATGTGAAATCGCCATGTGGTATATAGTTTCATTAAACGGTGATCAAGAATGCATTAGTTCAAAACAAGAAAAGGCAATGGAGCTTAAGCCGCCATGCATCCAAGTGCAGCAACTTTAAAGAAGTTGTTGGCGTGAGACAATTTAAGAATTAGAAGTCTTCCTCATAGACACAACTCCCATTAGCCAGATAAAAGTTAGCCATGCAAAAAAGGGTTTAGTCTTGACGAAATAAGATGATATAACAACAATACTCCTCACCAAATAAAAAGATCAGAGAGAGTTTGAAGTTCTAAGGAAATTGGTCACTTTAATCATCCAGACCAATATAAAGCACACATAATGTCTGCATTAGCATAACATAATAAGCAGTGTGCATTCGGAAATCACAGTGCATGAAGCAGAATGGTTAGACACTTTCAAATATTCTTACAGAAGAGATTTCTTCTGAAAATGCTGACCCCATACTATACTCCTATAAGCTCCTGTAGGTTGCAGCTCCTCTTTGCTATAGAAGCTGATAGAGGTCAGTATGACTAATGGCCAGATGGGAATTGGTTTGTGGCTGTATGAAATACAACCTGCAGATGGTTCATTTTAAATATACAAAAACAGGGTATATCAAGGTGAAATAGGTGTGGAATCTGTGGTCATCTCTATTCCCCCCATACATATCTGAGAGTAGCTCGTCTTTCATACATGCACCTGTCTTTTGATTTGATCAGGGCTTGTCGTTTTGGCGAGCACAAAGTAAACAATGCAAACTGCCGACGCTATCAGTTTCTTATGGGCGATGAAGTGTAATTTGTTCCATTTACACTTCACAACAGCATCAGATGGGCTTTGTCAGTGCTGCATGGAGTAATTAAACCTGAAATCAATAGCAGGCATTTGTCATGTTTACAGCCCCTCTTTCTGCTGGGTTAAACTCATCACTTTAGTGCTGTTCTGTTTTACTGCAGAGACACACTTCATTATGTCTGCAGGTAGACTTGAGATATTCACCAGCCACATATCCAGTACTTGGGAAACATTGTTCAAATGAGAAGAGGACATGCAGAGAGACACATACTCACTGTGATTTATTTGCTTGATTTCCCAGAAAAGTATCCGTTGTTGTATTCCTGCTATTTGCAGCACAAATACAGAAAGCATGTATTATTGTATTGTACGCACACCTAGCAGGTCAGTGGTACAACTAAAGCATCCTCTAATGGTCAGTGTGTTGTTACTACATAGTATGTACAGTACTGCATATTGACTCTCCAGTTCCCTTCACCATCTTTTCATGGGTATCTGTACATAGCAGATGGTGAGTCAAGAAAACACTGATCTATGTGATCATTCATTATGTATTTTACATCTGTACTGCACTTAATGCTGCCTCAGCAGATGTTCTTCTGCCAGTGTTGCTGTGGTCTCATACAAACATATTGATAAAACGGCCATCATACTAACACAAATCCATTTGTGAATGCTGATTGCTCTAATTGTAATATTCACATTTAAATGTGAGAGGTCCCTGGCTCCAATCCTTGTAACTTTGTTCAGTATATTGCCAATCAGATACACCAGATGTGTATCAGGGCCGATACTGATCTTGGCGTGACTGATCGACATTAAATATGACGTCTTTGTTAATGTCATTATAAAATTCTGTGTTTGTGAAATCAGTTACATTCATTTAATCACAGAGGGACACCAGCTCCAGTTTTTAGTGCCACAGCGACCCCTGGCCTCATGTTACCTTTCATAAAAATTATTCCGGTGAGTTTTGCGCAGTAAGATATATAAAGTTTAATTTTGGGAAAGGTATCAGATCAGTACCCGGTATTTTCTGAATTGATGTATCAGGATCAGGATTGCGAGACAAAAAGTTGAGTCAGTGACAATGTAGAGTAGGTTTGTCACAATTACAGTGGCAACAGTATTGGTCTGTAGTCGACCTTGCACCTGCTGGTGTTGTGGTGGTTATTTAATAGCTACTGTAAACATATTATTTACCTTCACCGTTTTACATAAACCTGTTTTCATGTGTGTGTAGGAAGCACTACAAATTGCACTGAAGGAGAACAAACAGCTGGCAGGCGAATATGAAGGTCTTCAGAAGATCCTCATGGAGGCCAAACAGGAAGCAGCGTCTGCACTGAGCGAGAAAAACCATGCACATAAATCTTTTCATTATTATACACAGGTACAGTTTACATAACCTATTGTTATATTTACTATCTCTCACCCCCTCTCTTTTTAATTATGTTTTATGACTTAGGAATTTTTGCTTTTGTTATCTCATGTTCTGTCCCTTTGTGTTCTATTCAATGCTGCTCGTCTTCGCATGGGCAGTAATTTTAAGAAGGTTTTAGTTTGGCCACCAGTGAGGAGGTTACTGCTGCAATCTAATAATGATGAGATAACTTGAGTGGAGGAGGATGATGGATGTGGCATAATGTAATGATAGTTATGTAGTTTAGCCACCAAGGGGAGTAAAGAGAGAGGTTGATGGTACATGTAAATACTATACCTTCTACATTTTCTTGATTATGGTTTTTGTAAGGTGGTTAGAGGTGAAACGTTTTATTATCAGGGTATTACAAATTTGCCTCTGCTCACCACAGCTCACACATACACAGTTTAGGAACAGACAGACAATGAACGTGCCTTCAGTGCTAAAATTGTGGCAGAGGTCTTGACTAGTTGAGGGAGACAACTCGGCAGCATTTTACTGTTTAATCTTTATAGTTTTTGACACTATTTAACTGTAATAGAATTACACATGACAACCATAACACCAGGAAGAAGCCACATGGCTCCTGCAATGAAAAACACATATTATTTGTTCCAAAAATGACTAATACCTTTACTTGAGCAATTCCTCATCTAACTGCATGAATGTTATCAAGTGAAAAATGCATGCAAAAATAAAATCCTGTGGACAGGATTTTCCACGCTCATGATCAAAGCCTGATTTTCTTTTACTCCGGATTCAGCCTTCACCATTTTTGTTTGTTTCAACTCCACACTTCTACAACAGCAGCCTCTCGGCTAGTGTTTTATCCCTGAATTTAGTTTTTATAACAAGCTTATAATCAGCAGTGTTTCTGAAATGTAGATGCAGGCCTATCACATTTAATCTGATTTAAACAGGAACAGTCAAGCACTCTTCTTTCCTGTTTCAAATTTACAATTATCCTTATAATGTTTGCATTTTATGTCCCAGTTAGTACATATATTACACAATGTGATTGCCCTTAATTGATTTGATTGTAACTGGAGGCAACAAGGTAAATGCATTTAACGTTGTCAGGATCATTTGAGAGATCATAACATTAGTGCATGTGTGTGAAATGCCTCACACCAGTCATTTGTGTGTTTGGAGAGCCCATAATCTCTTTTATTATATTCAACTGAGGGACACAATGAAAACCATCTCTGAAGTCTCCTTATATAGAAATATAATCCTAACAGCAGGCATCTCTGACGTATAGTTCAAGTGACACGTTTAAAACAACCCTCGTGCTTTCAAGGCAACTACTACACAGCGCGTAATGCCTTAAATATGAACTGGCATGAAGTACAGTTGGATTTCTACTACTATAAATACATTTCTTTGCGCTTTGATTTTTTTGTCCAAAACCATACAAAAAGCATCTAAAACATGGAAACCTGATGATTGGAAGTGGGCTCATAATTGTGATTTGAACTTTTCCAAGACATCAACACAGCCCATAGTTGATGTTAACATGTTAAAATGCAGGTTGTAGTTCTACCTTTGAATATGTAATTATTAATTCTCCACAAGTTGTCACGTTGAAATACAGCAAAGTAGATGGAGCATCTAGTTTCAGTCTTGTTACTTGTTGCCTTGAATGTTAGTCGGTGGTGGATTGTAATGAAGTACATGTAGCACTGTACAAATTTGAGGTAGCTGTACTTGACTATTATATATTATTTACTAGTATTTCCATTTAATGTACTTTTTTCTCCACTACATTTATTTGACAGTTTTAGATACTAGTTACTTTTCAGATTAAGATTTTACACACAAAACACATGATGAGTTTATAAAATATGATGCGCTGTTATAGATTAAACTACCCAACAGTGTATAAAATGGTTAGAATTACCTTCACCTAGACCAGCTGCAACAGTAAAATGCTACTTAATTATTAATGCATCAGTAAAAATAATCCAATAATATAATATATAATAGTATAACACTTGCATACTAGTGCTTACTTTTAATTCTTTAAGTACCGTTATTTTAATTCAATGCAGGACTGTACTTGTAATATACTTATACTCTGTATTGCAGTATTATTACTTTTGCTAAAGTAAAGGATCACACTTTATCCAACACTGATATTACTTTATTGTTTATTCTATATTTATTACCAATATCAAAAAATTGCAGACTGCGGCTTTAATGTACTTTCAGATACAGATTTAACTCAACTGAACAGTTCCAGTCAGCCACATAACTTAAAGTGTTGTGTATCTTGTGTATCTTGTGTATCTTGTGGCATACCACGGCTTTGTGTGTTTGTAGTGGAAGAAGCATTTCCTATTTATTTATTGTCCAATCAAGACACTCTTCTGCTATCCAATATTACAGATAGCAGTTTTTATTTTAAAAAACAGGATGTAGTAATGTTATGTATGTAATATAATGTATTTACATTAGATGTTACTTCATCAAAATTCAACAAGTATAAATACATTCACATAATAAAAATTCTCATTTGTAAATTAAAAAATGCATGATTAATTAGCATCTGACAGCACTTGCCAGCCTCTTATAAAAATCCTCTTGATCCTACTGTACATGTAAGCATTGCTTTGTTTATGTGGAGGCTTTCAGCACTTGGGTTTTAACAGGGTACACCATAAAGAGCATTCTTGTTATTGTCTTTCCTTCAGGAGCTGATGACTGAGCTAATTCGCTTTAGTTTTCAATGCACTGGGGAACACATTGCCAAGCAATGATAAGCTTTGTAGGAAGAGTAGAGAGATGGAGGGGGGAGAAAAGCAATGGCATCTATCAGAATTTAAACCTCTTTGCTTGAAACTGTGTTCAAATAATAAAGCAAGCAGCATGTCTTTCCAAGAGACTAGGAATAATTTCTGGTTTCAGTGGGGGGTTCATGACTCTGTGTGTATGTGTAAAATATGTCTTGAGGGGATTGGTATAAAGTTAAACTGGGTGAAGTAGAAATATTTTACTCATCAGCTTTGCAGTCACAGAGTTTGCCTCGGCTAGAACAAAACTGCTGAAGCATTTAGAGAAAATTAACCCCCCATCCTGGCAGCCAGATGTGACTGGATTCTGATGAGTGCACACGAGTGGGCAGAGAAACCAAGAGACTGTGAAATTCCTGTCAGGCCCGTGTACTGCAGAATGGGCTATTGACTGCTTTCTCTATTCCCCTCCATCATTCTTCTTGAACACTGCCATTAATTTCCTCTCCTGCCTTACCAATTCCTTTTCTCTGCCTTCTCTCCCCCTAGCTCTCTTTGTTGCAGAAGAGGATGCACAAAGCTTTGGTGAAATACTTCAAACAACGCAGCCTCTACAGCCAGGCTGAACTGGACCGGTGCCAGGCTCTTTCTCGAGAGACCGACCAGAAAATAAAAACAGCCCAGGTATTTGTACATAATGTAAAACAGGCTGGAAAACTTCACAAACTGTCGCCATTCATTTAAATGGTAAATCCCTTTATTCAACTTTTATCCCAGTCTAGGTATCCTACCGGATGGAAGCGTATTCTTTTGCATACTACAGTAACTCCATGTTATGCTTGGCATTGTTTGAGCCTCATCCGGCTAGTCAGTTGCCTTGTGTCTTCTGTGCCAAGCAAGGGCAGTCACGCAAGCATCCACCAAGGCTTTGTGCCTCACTGCTATGGTGAAGTTAAAGACGCCACTCTTACATTACAGTCTATACATTCACTCATCAGATCGCAGACTGATGTGATGGATGATGTGTCTGCTAGAGTGCCTATGCAGTGACTCCATGTCTTCGGCTAGCTCTACTCCTCTCTAGATAACTCCATATACACAACACATTGCATTCACATTTGAGCCGGTGTCCTGTTTAGTGGGGGCATTTGTGACAATTCAGAGTGAGTTCATTACACCACATGGAAGATATCTGTGTTACAGCTTCTCCTTTGTGAATAGAATAACCTTCCGTCTGCCTTGCAGAAGAGTAGCAGCATATTCTGCAAGGTTGAGAAGTAAGGATCTTCATTTAGAGGATAATCGGTGTCTAATCTGTGCTGTGATGTGAGATGAGGTCAAAGCGGACGGAGAGACAGTGATGAATCTTTATGAAATGTCCTGTCCAGCATTACCGCAGAGCCAGGTGGCATGCAACCATACTATGAACTACTTCCACCTTTTTTGCTTATTTTTTATCGTAACAGTAGGGCATCCTAAACACGTAACTAGCCATGTCAGTTGCAATCTGTTTGTGTAAAAATCCCTATTTTGTTTTTGTTGGTTAATTTGTTGTTCACCAAAATTCTAATTCAACTTTATCAGAGATGCTGGAGGCAAAACATGCTCAGATTTGATTAGAGGTTTTCCAGGGGAGTACCTGGTGAAAATACTATTAAGTGGTTTCCTTCTCAGTTCCTCCTCCTCTGACTGCTGACATGTTTTTTTGATGGGTCTGGTCCAGACATTACAGGGAGCAGCCATGTCTCACTGGCCCAGCCTCAAAAGGCCCCAGCAGATCACAGCTCAAGGCAGGGAGGAGTAGGGCACAGGGGGAGGAGCTATCAGGGAGCTGCAGAGTGTGAAGGACAAAAGAGCTGGTGTATTCATGCGCACCACACCGTCACCCGTCACAGCTCAGCACAGGGTCCATCAGAGCAGGCAGCACTCACTTTAAACAGGCTCCTCATGAACAGTCCAGCTCAGGGTCTATGCTCCAAAAAGTACACATGTAGAAAAACCTTTTTGAGAATAAAAATCTTTATTAGTTTATTAGCCAGCAAAAACACACAATTTGCGTGATTACCTAAAAATCAAGACCTTTAATATGATCTTATGATCCACAAATAAATGACAGTATGCAGATAGTGATAATGCACAGGATATTTCAGTGGGTCCATACTAACCACAGAGATTCACAATTACATGATACACAGCTTATGAATATCGTTGCCACTTTGTAAGAAAGAAATGAAGAAATCAAAACTGATACCAGTTGTAACTGGAGTTAAACCAGGCTGAATCCCGACGAGGCCTATACTAATCCATCATGTCCACTTAACCCCACAAGCAGAACATAAGAGAGGTCAGGTTAGCGCTTTCACGGCGTGCTTGAATCAGGAGCCAAATGGCAGTTTGCTCAAAAGTAGCTTGAGGGGAGGAAGGCCGGGGGAACCCTAGGGTGGGTGGATGGGAGTGGGTGGGGGTAGTGGCGGGAGGGGGGGGGGGGGTGTGGGGGGGGGGGGGGTGGCGGGCTGTCATCCTGTTACACTCCTGCCAGAACTGGCAGTTCAGCTTTGTGTTCTGCGAGTTTACACTAGGGATGGCATAATTGACAATGGCTAACAGCGGAGAGCAGTGCAGAGCCTTGTTGAATGGCCAGTAATGATTGGAGCAGACGCCCACTGCCCCAGTCCCAGGGGACAGTAATCCAAGATCCTGTTGCTGATATAATTGTTAGTCAGAGAATTTCTGCATGGCTAGGCCGGTTCAGATTCCCAAGCTGGTTGACAGTGCCAGGCAGTTTAATAGAAAAACTGGATGCTGAGGTTTTTAAAACAGAAGAGCACTGAACCTGGACGTGGTTCACCAGGAGCCTCTTGTTCTCCTTCCCCACAAAAATAAGAACGAGATGGTAACTTTACTCTCACAATTGTAGACCCACCATCAGCTGTGTGTGGGATGCACACAGAGCAAGTAGTTTGCAAAATTGCCTTTCTACAAAAACAGCATTTTCTTAATTAGCTTGTTTCCATTGATTCCATTTGTCCCTTATTCAAACAGGAGGGGTTGTCAGAAGAAATTCAGCTCATCTCTGAGTCCCTGCGATCCTTGACAGATGACTCTACTACCACTGATGATGCCGGTGTGAACAAACAAGCCAGTCCAGATGCCGCTGGATCGAATGAGAAGATGCCTTCAGTTCAAATAGCAGTGTAATTGGACATTCACCTGTACCAGACAACTTACTTACCCTAGCACGCTTCACTATTCCCCCCTCTTCACTTGCAGCAAATCCATAACAATGAAACAGGTGACTTTCATGCTGCTGTCAGGACTGATCTAATTTTAGCTGGGTGAATGATTGCAATTGGCTTTGCCTCATCAGATAATTAATCTATGTCACCATTAATTGGAAAAGAGAATAATTACAGGCAGTGTTGACAGAAATTCTACGCTTCTCCAGATTCCAAGATCTAATTACAACTAGTGAAACCCTGTGACCTTAACTAGCACTTAGTACACCTTGGCCACCTTGACCATGCCCATGTGAAGACCACTGTCTCTCGAAAGACCCCTGTGTTTGTTATCGAGCCCCACACTCCTCCACTCGCCTCACTCTCTGAAAGCTGTCTCCCTCAATCACTTTTCAATATTCAATCTTAATTTTGTGGAAGTTTAGCATTTTCAATGAGCTGGAGATGAATGATTAATGAATAAATTTAAATGCTTCATTTTGTCCATGGATCATTAGTTAAGTCCTTTGTGGGAAGGACCTGAGAAAGGAGTGAAAATTATTGAGACATTAGCCTGAAGCAATCCAGGGGTAAATAGTGTGCACAAAAGGATGTTGTGTGCGCACTATCCACTGGCTTTCTAAAAAACCCTGGGGAAACACTGTTTTCAATTTGGAATCTTAACTGAATCACATTTAGTACTTGTAGAAAATTGATTTTTGTTTCATCATGTTTCAACAGTGTCATACTAATGGTACACAACAATACCTGTTCCATATAAACTTTCTTCTTACTTTATTAAGTACAAAGGTTTCTGGATAGACAATACTTGTCTAAGTCTTATCAGACTTATTACATATTTTTAATTTAGGAAATAATAATGGTCATATAATTCTTGAAAGAGTTCACATGCTGTTGACTGTCTTTTCCATTTTGGTGGTCTCAAGGTCGATGCTTTTAGACTGCTCCTTGGAAATATGTGTTGCCCTCTCCTTCTGTCTGTGTCTGGTTGATAGAGATGCTGTTGTTTTGTTGATACGCCGGATGCCTCTCCTACTCATGGGGACAGAAGGGGGCAGTGTGAACACAACAACCTCAGGAAGATATAATTGACTGCAAGACTGTCTAGTATCTTAACATGGCCACAGCACTTCATCTCAAATTAAGGATTATTATTATTCAGTCAATTGGAATATTAGAATATAATGTATAATGTATGAAGTATTCAAACTTTTCAAACTGTACTCTCTTTTATCTGCGAGAAAGGGAATTATCAGAGTTTTAATAAAGTTTTCTTCCGTAGCTTTGAACTTAAATATACTATATAATATTGTACAGCCACAAACATGCAAGCATAATGGCACTAACGCGGTACCTCATATCGACTGCTCACTAAGCCATGATCTCCAAAAGCACCTTGAAGAGAAAAATGCTCAGTCCGTCTAATGTTCCTTACTGACTATATGGCAATATCTCAAATGAAAGTGCCTCCCCAACACATTTATCTACTCTCTTTGCATCTAATCAATCCCCTAAATAAATGAAAGTGAGCCACAACTAGATGTCATCACATTTATCTGCAGGCGCGCCTCGAAGTGCACACACCTAAATGCTGCTACTCTAAAGAGGGTAGACTGTGGAAATACTGATGGGGCTACTTGACAGCTGAGATGTATTTTCTTCCATGTTAGATGTTTGTTTCAGTATGATGAGGATGGGATATACAGCACAAGCCTCACTGTGTTGTTGTATTCTGTGATATATCAAAGCTGGTTTAAAAGATTTTTTTGTAGTTTTTGTATAAAGGCATATTTTGCGAGAGACATGTTGGGAAAATCTGATTTACAGGCAGCATGATTCTCAATTTCAGCCTGGCGCCACCATGCAGACGATGGGCCCGTTTCATTTGGATTCACTCCAGTGATCACTTCTGATCGTTGACGTGAAGCCAAGTGAATCAGAGCAACGTTCTGTCTTCTCGAGCAAACCAGAATTCTGTTTTTGAGATATTTTTTTTTAAAACCAGGAAAATGGAGGTGTCCACTCAAACCGTCCTGTCTTTGTTCATAAGCAAGTGGAGAGTTGAGCCATGGAGCTGATGGAGTCAAGGAAAGAATGTGAGTTGAGAGAGGTGCTACTGTGTCTAAAATATCAATGAGGGAGGTGCTGCCAAGTTTTGGAGCACACAAGAGGGAAAAGGTCTTCTGTTAACATAGAGTAGACCAGGCAGCAATGCACTGCTTCATACGTAAACTATCTTATGGAGAAGATTTCATTCTATTTTATTTGAACAAAATCATGTTAAACACTGTCCACTGTTCATTCCATTCAGTATTTATACACTGCAGTAGGTTATTAGGGAGTGTGTTGGTTTAAAGTTTAGGTAACCACAGCATCTGTCACTCAGTCATACTGTACAGCTTAACAATACACTGGAACTGCGTGTTTGCCCAGGTGAGTCTTTAATGTGGAACTCGGCGGAAAACATGCCAAACAAATTCATCAGTATAACAATAACATAACATGTTCCTTGTGTTTCCACACTCTTTTGATTTCAAAGATATTTATCTTAACAGGATAATAATTTGTGAAAGTCTCTGACATTTGTGGCTAGCTAGCATGATAATAAATCCATGGCTTGGAACATTTTTTAGTTAATTAGAGTCAATCAATCCAAACTTTGCTCACTTACCGGTGTGAAACCGGAGTATAATGAGCAGAAATCAGCATGGTGATTGGAAAACACAAATTACAGCTGTTAAAGAGAAACTCATCCACTTTTCTTCTGTTGATGCCAATGCCTGCTGCGAGGATTTAAAATTAGCATGGCATTCCTTTAATGGATGTTGGGGGAATGTGCTCCTCTATAATTAAAAAACCTGTTAATATCCTCGTAGGTAAAAATAAGGGGTTAGTATGATTACATGACAGCTCTTCAAAAGGACGTATTGGTCAGTTGACTGTTAAACCAAAAAATGCATGTAGTTAATTTAGTTTTACCATGAGACTAGTGTTTCTATTGGAAAAATATACACCTGAACTACCTTACACACACTATATGCTATTTATATGATATATTAGTAATTTTCTGTTGCTCTTTATGTGTATTATGAGCAAATGAAGTAACACTACATAATGGTGTGTGACCATACCAACGAGGTGGTCAGCACTGCTGCTTCAGTAAGATCATGTGGCATATTAATGAACTTCCCTGATATATATGGGACAGTATCTGCTGTTAAAGGCTGCGTATATCTCTATGGTCAGGGCTACATTCATATTATTCTCGACATATTCCATGCTCCTTACATTCATGGTGTAATGATGTGAGTAATAACCTGGTGATGTTAACAGCACCCTACAATAGGACCCTTATCTATAGTATGATATGACCCGGCTGCTAGGGGCCACAATGTATATGACCTCGCCGCTGGATGTAATTTCCTCTCAAGAGCTCTTGGAAAGGGAGAGCTTATGTTGTTGAGCTCATGTCGTCGGGGCTGGTAACAGCAGCTTGCCATTGTATTAATTATTGTCAGGGAATCCAAGGGGTGTAGATAATACAGAATGCACTGGTTGGTCCCATTTGTTTCACTTGTCAGTGGAGTGAATAATTGGGAGTGCTGACCATATTAGACACAGAGAATTTCTAAAACATACGACTCAAACAGTAGCAACACAAAAGTATGGCTTGGAAATTAAAAAGCTCAATGTCTGAGAATTTCAAATCAGTATGGAATAATTTCCTGGCTTCTCATTGCCAAAGGAATTTACTGAAGTTTAACTCTGACAACAGTGATTCTGATTCACAGTGAACCATACAGTTTAGGATATTATGCTTAATTAGAGAAACCTTGTTAATTATTTGTTAATTAATTATTGTGATAATTTATTGTATTTTACATTTTATTTTAGTGACGATACATAGTACTTAACATTATATTTCAAAGAACTTTGAAGCATGCTGCATTTGCTTCTCAGATAAATGTCAGATATTTTGCACCCTAACTTCATTCTTTAAAGGCTTGAGAACATTGATACCGTTTTAGTAGAAGGGGGCTGCTAATACAATGGGGCTCATCTTGCAATTCTCCCAAGGAATAACTATCAGTCCTGCTACAGCAGCTTCAGCGTCCCTAGGTGACCGCGCCACTGAGCCCGTGCTCGCTCCATCGCACCCCACTCCACGCCTGCTGCCACCCTGAAGGTAGATGCATCACGCTGGGGAGACTGTGCAACAGCAGCCCCCTCTCCCACCAGCCCCCAAAACCTCCTCCACGGCACAGTGGCCTCCTGCGGCCCCTACACATCTCCGGGTCTCCACTACAGCCCTGGTCCCAACAGCCAAGTCTCTCCCCCAGGTGAGTCTCCATACCACCTCCATGTCTCCTCCCACCTGAACTGCACAACTGGTATCCTTTTGTCATTTGAGAAATGCCACACACACACACACACACACACACAAAAACTGTACACACACACGCTCCTGTGCTCACTCTGAAGGGGACACCGCCTGTTCCTTTTTGCTCACCTCCCGGCTGCCGGCTGACTCTCTGAGCCGTGTCTGTGGTGGCTACGCCATGTGTGGGGATCTAGGGGTTTAAAACAGCAGGCCTCCCATACTCCCTGAATGGCAAATATAAGAGCTTCCACTTTATTACACTGTGGACATTTTATGAATCATCTCTGACTAACTTTGATCTGAGATGACAAGCAGGCAATAACTAGTCCCAGTATCAAAATATATGTCAAAAATATTACGTGACTACATCTGTTCCAAATTCCAAATTCATCCAGATAAATTGAAGCCGCCATCAGAAATGTTTCACTTTAACTGACCCTTCCGCTTCCTCCTCACCTTTATAAATTAAACTAATGCTTCAATTAAACTTATTTGTTTCTGTCACGTCAAAGCCACTCTCAGGAGATGACAAACTGGTACAACCATTGTCACAAACACTTAAAGTTACAGTTTGCTGGGACTCTGAAACAGGAACTCCTAATCAAAACCCTGTTAAATACTGAATAGAGACTGTTTCCATGTCCAAAGCAGTCTTATTACATTATAATATCATTTCACACATAACTGTGAACTCTTCTAAGATCATATAAAATACAGGGAGGCAGGAACCCTGCTTGTGTTTAGACATATAGTTAACTGGAGGGAGGGGGGGCTTTAATTCAAATGTAACTGCTGAAAGCTTTATAATTTAGTATTTACTGTAACCTGCAGTTTGCATTAATTTTGTCTTTCTAAAGAGGCTGCCTGCAGCGTTTTCTGTTCTCCCCTTTTAATATTTTTTTATCAGACAAAAACCTTTAAACTATAACAGTTTCACTAACACATAAATTACAACTTTCACTTTATAGGTTGCCATACCACACCACACTTAGTTAACAAAATATTTTACAAACAAGATGATATCACCCTCTCCATGATATTAATATGATATGTTCTCTGATCTGTAAACAGCTGGTTATCTTGCTTTTCCACGATAAGAGAAAGTGCTGAGGATTTACGCTTGGTGAGCACATTTGGGCTGAATCTTTCACACGTCACAAATTGCAGATGGGAAGCAGTGATCTTGAACAGCCGATCACATTTCCGTGACCATCTGACACCTTCCATTTAGGAAAATAATACTTTCTATCTTAGCATACCCCTCTGCAGCAGCCAGCAAAAGGAATTATGCCTGGTAGACTTTGCTATTCACAACTTTGGAGCTTCTCCTTTTGTTTTGTTCCATTGCACTGATTAGATTAAATGTTCACTCTTTAATCAGTCATTCAAGGCCACAGCAATGTCTACAGTTTGTGTTGTTTAGTTCCATTTTTATATGTTATAAACAATGAGAAATCATGCTATAATGTAAGCATTACACAGGAAGTTGTGTAGCAGCTGAGAGTAAAATAAGGAGCTTATTGTACATTCACTGACTGAGGTAGATGGTCAGTCTGGAATCTATTTTTTTTTTAGCAGCTGTCTCTTTGAAAACTCAAGAGTGAACTACAGTGTTTAAATCTCATTTAACTGTTGTTATTTACTCTAATATCTACCCCTCTTGTGTTTCTGTTATGTTGAGGACAAAAACACTTTTTACCCATAGAGGTAGATATGGTATCTGAGTAATATGACAGATAAATATGAGTTGGGTTAACTGGTACAGAGAGTTGTAAATCACTGTGGTGTGATTCTTTGTCTCAAAGGGTTTAATTAGTCTAGAAATTCTTCTCTTATCTGATGACCCCCCCCCCCCCCAACCCCTCCCCACCTCCCCTCCCTCTGCACACTGCAACAACTTACAACCATAAACGCCCTGCAATCTGAAGACCAGTGGCCTCAGGAGACTGAGTTGCTACAAAGAGCTGAAAGAGTTGGAAATGGTCATTTTATTGCGTTAGAATAGCTCGCTCGAGACTTGGGTAATGTAGTGCTAACTGAGTGCTAGTACAGATAACAGTATGTGACTCCGAAGTGAAATACAGTGAACTACTGTAATGCTCTGCAGTGTCAAGTGCTTTGAAAATGAGGCAACACAATAATAGTAGTAAACAACAATACTACAAACTGTTTTATAGCGGTTTCAAACCACCAATTAATACTACAGCACAATACAGTTTTCCTTCGGTGATGATTATTATTTTAGATGCAGTGCACAATCTAATGAGTCATCTCACAGAGTTCATGTGGAATGAATTTGCTCGGTATAACTACAAGCGGGGGATATGCAGGCTGCATACTTGTCAAACACTCAAACATCAAACTATGTTCTGGTTCCTATCTATTATAAATGCTACCTATATGTGGCCTGTTATTGCTTGACGGTAGCATGGTGTTGCTCTGTTTCATAGTACATGAACAAACCCATTTATCCCTATCTGTCATTTCATAACTTGTGAGGTATCTGTCACTTCTGGTCCCACGGGAGTCCTGTATGTAAGTTTTTTTTTACTCTAATTGAGCTCTTTATTTAATTGACAGTTTATTCTGTCCTAATAAGTCATTTCTAACAGTTTTTGATGTTATTTTGCTTATTTTGAACCTGATTATTCATGAACAGGGTCGTGGGAAGGATACAGTCTTCATTTCGATAATAAGATTAGATGGCTTTGTTTTTAAATGTCAGTGTAAGACATCTACACCTCAAGGCTCAGGCAGGAGCTGGACGGAACTTAAGGGAGTTTGTATACTGTGGTTGAAGTAAATGAAGGAACCATAAAGTACTATGACAGTAACTATATTTCTAATACAGGACTGACAGTGCCTCTGGGCTTTTAGATTGTCGGCTGTATGTGATAGAGTGCTGTGGATTACACCTTACACCATAAGGTCAAGTGGACATTCAAGACAACATTGTGTTTTCATTGTGTGATTCATCAGTCAACTTCTTTTAATGGCCAGTCTTGAAGCTTTGTGGAGGTGAAAGTGTGATATGGAATCTGAATATCCAACCAGGACTTTCACATACAACACACCGCTGTGCACTGATGGATGTTGTATTAAGTTTCAAACCTTTTGTGTGTTCAGGCCTGCAGCTAGACCTCAGGTCGTGAAAGAATGAACTGATCAGACAAGATAATAGCACGTGAAAACACTACATGTCATGTTATACTTTATTTTTCTGCTTGTTGTTTCATAACTTTACATCACTTTGGCCATGTGTTTGTATTTCATTGTGTATGTGGCCTGATGCTTGTCGGGGGGATTTTTAATTCAACATTATAAACAACGTGTGGAGATTTTAGTGAATGTGGTATTTATGATACAGATGCAAAACTGGAGTTTGTGTAGAGCACCTTCTTTTGAAGGACTAGCAGGAGCAGAATGAGATGAGGGGTTATTTTGGCGATGGAGATTAAGGCAGGGGCTTTTTGTCATTTGTGCGAGACAAGCCATTCATCCATCCAGTTCACAGCCAAAAAAAGGCTGGTCCCAGAAATTAGCAGTTTCAGCTCAGCAGCAAAGTCGTCGGGCTGTGAAGGCAGAGAGAAATTGACTAATTAGCAATGCGCACTAAAACTTGACGGTTCTCTCTATAACAGCGAGGGAAAGACTCGGTTTTTCTCCCCCTTTCTCTTTTCTTTCTTCCATAGATGTTTGAAATCGCAGTCATTTACGCTCGACAGTTTTTACAATAGCCTTGAGCCATAATTTTGCGAGTCTCTCCAGCATCCATACCCCTGCATGGTCTCTCTCCACCGGCCATGCACGACCGTTTCTCTCCCCAACCGTGGATTTCCTATTACTCTCGTTACGACTCACTGAGCCCCAGGCCCAAGGATAATGATGTGTTGTTTCTTGGTAGCATAATTTGTCACACGTATATTTCTTCTTCTTCTTCTCTTGCAGAAAGCACAGCTCCCTCTCACACACTCACACACTTCTTGTTAATTCAGAAGAACAAATGATCAACGTCAACAAATAACCTGAAATAGTGACTTTATGAGTTGGAAATCAATGGTTATTTTGAGGCACCGCCGACCATAGACTTTAAAGGAAAGGACATTTCTTAAAAGGAGAACAAAGGAAAATTCAAGTGAGATTATTGGGGACCTGAAGCTTACTTTCCTTTTTTTTTGGTCAAGAGCTGAAGTCAGGTAAGTTTGGCTCCTTCTCAGGCAAGCTGCTCACATCATTTAGTTGTGACAGGCGCTTTTAGTGAATCTGGCGACAACGTTACAGCACGCTCGTGTCAAGTTTACACACACTACGCACATAGAAATAGCTTTTGTAGTGCCGAAGAAACAAATAGATATGCATATTGCTTTTTAACTTTACCGAAAGCTGCATCTCAGTGAATATATTTCGATACTCACGTCCGCTTAACTCGGGTTAGGCTAAAAGCGAAACGCACCCGTACTGCTGCTGACGGCTCGGAAGGCAAACTAATTGCCTTTGTATGACTCCGTAAATCTGTGCGATGTGTAATGTCCTCATTGTTGGAGGGTGTGCAGCAAGATAGGAGACGGGATAAGTGTTAGCCGAATGCTGCATGTTATCCGTCCACCGTAGCGGCCGTCTCTTTCTCCGTATCCGACAACTTCAGCCGCGTTACCGGGGGGGAGAAAGCCCTGCAGCATCTCCGTATCCTCGTTTTGTTTTGACAGCGCCCTTCAAACCCCCAGCCTCCATTTAAACCATCCTGCTCTTCTTGACTTAAGAATGAATAAGAGTGGCACGCTATGGGAACTACTGCGTTTTTGTTTGTTGCTTTACGACCAGAGCTCAAAGTTGAAAGCGACTGAAGCCGTGTTGGATGCAGATTCTCGCCGGCAGGCATGGCATGATGGTTATTCCCTGCTGGATGGACGGGAGATCTGCTCAATAACTTATTCGAGAAATCGCTTTCTATTGTACTAGTTGACTGATAGCATCTGTAGGCTTACGTGTGTTGTGCAAAAATAAATGACCTGAGGTAAATGGATTGCATGGTTTATTTGTTGCCTAGGTGGCGTTCACAGTCAGGAAGTCATGTCCAGATCGGGTGATAGAACATCCACCTTTGACCCAACACACAGTGACACGCTGCTGCACGGGCTCAATCTCTTATGGAGAAAACAGCTTTTCTGTGATGTGACTCTCACTGCCCAGGGACAGCAGTTCCACTGCCACAAAGCTGTGCTGGCATCCTGCTCCCAGTATTTCAGGTCTCTCTTCTCCTCCCACAACGTTATCAACAACGAGGGGAGCAAAGGGGACCAGGGCAGCAGTGGGACCCCCTCATCCTCTCCTGATGACAAGCTGGTGACCCCCAGCGCCAGGCCCATCAACAACCTGGTACTCCAGGGCTGCTCCTCCATTGGACTACGATTAGTGCTGGAGTACCTGTACACTGCCAACGTGACTCTTTCCCTGGACACAGTGGAAGAGGTGCTGTCAGTCAGCAAGATCCTCAACATCCCCCAGATTACCAAGCTCAGCGTGCAGTTCCTCAACGACCAGATCTCTGTGCAGAACTACAAGCAGATTTGCAAGATTGCCGCACTCCATGGACTGGATGAGACCAAGAAGCTGGCCAACAAGTACCTGGTGGAGGATGTGCTGCTGCTGAACTTTGAGGAGATGTGTGCCATGCTAGATGCTCTGCCACCTCCAGTGGAGTCAGAGCTGGCTCTATTCCAGATGTCAGTCCTCTGGCTGGAGCATGACCGGGAGACTCGCATGCACTATGCGCCGGACCTTATGAAGAGGCTGCGCTTCGCCCTCATACCTGCTCCAGAGCTGGTGGAGAGGGTGCAGTCTGTTGACTTCATGAGGAGTGACCCTGTGTGCCAGAAACTACTCCTGGATGCCATGAACTACCACCTGATGCCCTTCAGGCAGCACTGCAGGCAGTCCGTGGCCAGCAGGTGAGGATGAGACAGACAAACATACAAAGATACAAAAAGAGAAACACACACACACACACACATACACACACAGCAATGAGCTGTTTGAGAGTGGACGGAGGGCGATTAAATACCTCCCACTAGTTAAATTTGAACAAATTGCCGACTCAAGTGTTGCCCACGCGCTCAAGTGCTGGTCCCACTGCCTGTGTAGTCTAGACCATGTAGGTGGTCAGTTGGAGATGTGAGGTTTGAGGCCCAGTTAGTGAGGATTGTGGGGGTTTTCCTGTAAAAGATTGCCAGCTGTCATGGGGCTTGATCTGCTCTATGCCACACTGTATCCATAATTACGAGGTTACCTTATGTTTTAGTGAAGAAAAAAACAAGTCTTTATTTCCTCACACATCTGTGTAATTGCTCTCTAATCAGTGTAGACAAGATGCAGCAAACTAGATAAAGGTTATGCGTTTGACGTGTAGCAACTCTCATGAATGCAATTTGAAATGCTGTAATTAAATTGTTTCCAGAATTACATGGTAATTACATAACAATTCTGGCATAAGTACAAGGATATTTCAGCTATTGAGGTTACAATAAACAAGGCAATTCAATATATTTGGGTATGTATTATATTATATTTGAGAAAATTCAGCATTCATCAAATAAGGGACAATTTGACAATGTTCTCTATATTCAGGTTAGATACACGTGGCTCACTCTCACACAAATAGGCCAAGCTGCACGTCTCACTTCCATCTTTGTCCTGATCAGCACTTTAAGGAGCTGGTAAGTTGACAGGCGTTGTCAGTAAGTTGATTGATTGACAGCCCTGTTGTCAGGTTTTGTTGACAGAGCTCTTTTGAGTAGTGATGGCATCAGTATTCAAATTTTAAATTCACTGGATATATCTTGAAAGGGCAGAAAATCCGAGCTGTGACACTGAGTCTCTAAACTTGAAAATCTATTTTTGTAAAACAATTTAACATGTATCTATTCCAACATTGTCCCAATAACATATCTATTTCCACATATGGACCTAAATGAGCAAAGAATCAGGAATAATTAGTTTCACATGCCACTGTTTCTGTCCTCTCTCAATTAATCACCATTATCTATGTCCAGGGGCCCATTTGCATATGAATAACCCCAAAACACTTCAGAGTGGGCCAGTAGCAGAGAGAATGTACCGAGACGCTGGTGATTCTCCCAAGCATAAAAAAGTAGAATAAGAAAAGGAAAAAAAGGTGAATGTGACTGAATATAAAACTGCTCTTAATCTTTTTACTGCATATTGTGATTAATTGGTAGATTTGCGTTGAAATCCATTAGGAGCCAGATAATGGTCATTAATGTACAGTAAAGTGTGCGGCTTTTGGGTTATATATCATATACAAACAGCAGGAAACATCTCACAACTGGCTCACAATTGTCACATGAATCATTGCAGCCAATGAAATGGAGACACTGTATAGGCAGTTATATGTACTCAATTGCGCTTTTAGCCTCCAGCATGGCACCCTGCACGACCGTCTTCGCTTCACAGCTAATTGAAAAGATATCTTTAGAGTACAATAACCATTCAATAACACATCAAAAGGATGAATACGCTGTTGAGCAATTTTTTGTTAATTGTGATAAACGTGGCCTGATTTGTAGTCTCAAGTTCAGTAGCTTGTACCCAGACGAGGAGCAGTTATTTATTTAACAATGAATTTGTTCTTTATTTCATTCACTGATTATTTCATTCTCACACTCAGAGTGAAAAATCAAAATACGCCGGGGAAGTGCTGTTAATACAAAGTAATTATGCAAATTAGGGAATTAAAGGTGTCCAGGTTCAGGTTGTGCTTATTTTGGCCTTTGGATGTTTTATTTCTAGTCTTAATACCTGTTTTGTCCTCTGTTTCCTAACACTTGTCCACACACCCACACTTTTTGACATTACAGAATCCGTTCCAATAAGAGAATGCTGTTACTGGTGGGTGGTTTGCCTCCTGGACCTGATCGTCTCCCCAGCAATTTGGTCCAGTACTATGACGACGAGAAAAAGACATGGAAGATCCTCACAAGTGAGTAGGAAAGGCTCTGCTGCTTTTTTTTTTCTTTTTTTTTTTACCTGAGGCATCTCGTGTTAGTGGCTTTTATGATGAGAGAAAGTTGTTCCTATGGATGACTTTAACACAGGTTAATTTCCACAGAAAATGAGGGGAAGGAGTTCCCTAAATCCTTTAGGTAATAATGTATCACTATCACTTTTAATATAAGTTTTTAATCAGAGCGTGACTTCACAGCACTGTGGAGCTTCATGCCCGGTTTCCCTTGTTTTTGCTGAAATATGCTGGCAGGATGCATGATGAGATTTACTTGCATCTAATGATCTATTGTGGCAGAGATAGAACAATAATGAAAGACATCGCTCCTCGATAGCTTTTAAATGTAGCTTGATTATTCACTCACACTGATCGATACACAAGAGTGAATTAACCCATACATATTAAAAAGCAGCGTGGAATTAGCCTGTTGACCGATGAGTTAAACACCAGAGAGATGGATGGGGTTAGTGGAACACAGCAACTGTAATGTCGATGCAAACATTTAAAAATATATAATGATTTAAATCGACAAAATAGCAAAAATAAAAGATATAAAGACATATCCTATAACCTGTAGGAATTTATACTAAGGTGCAGTTTATGATATTTCATGATGTCATATTGAAAGCAAGTTGTCATAATTTCCCCCCAAAAATCTATTCCATTCAATAAAAATGTGTGGTCTATGGAGAACATATTTGAAGCCTTTGTGAATTTACAAACACATTCCTGCAGGACTCACCTCTGTACAGTGTACTATGCTCTTTCTTCTCTCTGTCTTCCCTGACCTTTTAAGGCCCACCACTATATTGTTGCCATATTGCAAAGGTCAAACAGGAGTTAATGGGAAACCATATTTGTGCTTTGCATCATCATTGCTGGACATATTGAGTTTTTTGTCCTTTTGTTTTGGTTGGAGCCATATCTCAGCAGTGTCTCTTCATTCGTACATATTAGCCATAGGTCTGTTTTCTGTCAGCTCGGCTCTGTGCAGTGTGTGTTCTCTCTTCATTTTAATGAATCTGGTATGGTATTTCTCCTGTTGTGGTTATGGTGTCTTAAATTCAGAGAAAGTTTTGGACATTGTTTCTCCCTCCGTTCAAATCATAACGTTTCTTGGCAGTCGTTTGTTATTTTAGCTCATGTTTGGCTCAAATTTATCAGGGTGCTTTTTTTTTTTCTGAAGGACCCATGCATACACAACAGCCTGAAACTCACTGGTGTTTATATCGTCATTTTCTCATTTAACTCACACTCCTGGGTATAAACTGCAACCAGCAAAAGGTCAGTAGGGATTTCCATCACTCAAAACTAAAAAGTTAACACTCAAATGGTCCGTGGCCAAGTGGAAGGACAAAACTGCAAAATCATCCCCTTAACACATCAGTGACCATCTGATGTAGCCGCCACACAATGAATGTGGAATAGAAGATTATTAACATTCAATCATAACTTTTCAATGAGGCGAAACCTGAGAGGGACAGCCTTTGATTAAGACATTCATCAACACAATTTGGGGAGAATCTGATCCCTCTCGTTGTGTCAGATATATCCGCTGCTCTGTGATTCTAGTGTAAAGTTTGCCATCTAGTGTACCCACAGCAGCGTGGACGAGCACAAGACAAAGGCAGGCACAGACTCAGCCACAATGCTGGACTATTCCTGTTCTTCCTCTTCTTTAAACCAGCCTGATATTAAAATCTCCCACTTGGAAATGGACCTCATCTACGCAGCATGGCCTAGAACAAAGGAATTCAGCTCAGTGGGATGCAGTTGTAATGGTGTTAAAGGCACGTCAGAGCTCGAGCAGCAGTGGTGCATTAGCTGTGGAATCATTCAACCAACCCCGACTGTGCCTCTATGCAGAGGTTTCTGACTCCCTCTAGTGAGCCCTAGAGCTCACTGTAGACTGGAGTGATGGCGTCCATCTCGTAGAGGACGTGCTCATCCTGCCCTCCCATGGCTGTTCACCCCCCTGGGGTTAGTGGAAGATTTAGGGGAGAGGGGACGGATAGGTAGATTAATTTCACACTCCTTCTCAGGTGATAATTCTCAGTAAAGTCTTGCACAATGTGGAAGGAAAAATAATTGATATGTTTTATTATTTTCACTGCACAAGACTATTACAGTATAGATTCAATTATTATAGCCTGCCGCTTATCCCACTGTTCACCACTGTCTGAGGCACCTGTAGAAGGAGGGCAAATGTCCCAAATCCTCCCACAGCACTCCTCACACTCTAGCCTGTGACATACTGTACAGCAATAATCTTCTTTTCACATGGGTACGAGATGATTTTTAGTATGAGTACAAGTCGCTAGACATCAAATAAAAAGCCGCCCATCCGTGCCCTATATACTGCTGACTGAATGATAATGTAAATAGCATGTAAGGGAATTTGGCAGTCATATGGCACTCGTCTTTGAGGTGCACTGGAGGCAGGCAACCTAATCCCCTCGTTCGAGATAAAGCTGTGTTTAGTGTATGTAGTATTAGTTCCTATCTGAGACTCCCCTCCCAGAGAGGACCGGCACATGTCAGCCAGCCAGAGTGAGATTGCAGGGAGAGGCCAATTGGAAAGAAATGAGATTCAAGGCTGTCTAATTTTGCAGCAACTGTGATCCATCAGGCGTTGGGGAGGTGACAGTGGAAATGACTGATGGAGACAGACAGGTGGGCTTTAACATTTCACTGATTTGTGCTCAAAAAGCACCGGGCCTGAGATTTATTGAGTGAGCACGATCATGTTCATTATGACTGTCACCTAAGACCATTTCTCTACATCTCAATGGGGTCACTTCAGCAAAAGAAGATGGAGGAGAGGAGGGGAGCACAAAAACATACACAAGGGAAAATCCTCCACAAGGGGTCCTGCTGCAGCTGTGGGCTGGTAGCCGTTTGTGCTAACTTTATGCTAACACTTGATGAGGAGTAGGACACACCAAAGATCATTTATTGGATGTACTCAATATATTACGAGATGAATAGCTGCTGTGGCATATTTTAATACTAGATGAAGAGAAAAGGAAGATAGATAGATAGATAGATAGATAGATATTGTCGTAACAAACAGTAGACCGTTTACTCTGCCTCATACTTTAATTTGTTCCAGTGTAGGAGTCAACAGGCTTGATTCCCCACAAGAAATCACTTCCTGTAGATGGATGAATGGAAGGTTACAAAACAAAACCAATGAGGAGGGGAAATAAATCCTATAACATTGGCTCACACTGAGGATTGTGAAAGAGATGTTTGCCTGTGTCACGGTGACAAGCCTGTTGGCCTGTTGTGATGAGTACATTGCCAATTAAATCAATCTTGACATTAACATGTACTACGAGCACTCGTCAAACAATAGGACACTCAGCGTGACGATATAAAAACAGTCACTGAATGAGAAATGCTGCCAGGACTAATATTGCTTATTAAAAGGTTAAGATAACATTTTGTAGGTGTTTTATAAATAAGAACCTCATTACATTTTAGTCTAGTCTCTAGACCAGTAGACCTGGATCAGGGATTGGCAATTACTGTTCAACCAGGCCCAGTTTTTTAAAGCTTTGTTCAATGTAGTGTTTCAGGTGCAGCTGAGACTCTGGCTCAATAAGTTTTGTTTATTATTAATTTTAAGATAAAATGTAGCAGATGTTTTTTTTAGTACTTTAAGTGCCAACAGAGTTACAACAGTTTATGTAAATAGTCATTTTCTGTATGCGATTGTATGTTCTGTGTTGTGTTATCAGCACGCTATTTCTTTTAAACCACCACTTACTGTGTTTGAGAGAGGCAAATCTGTCATGGTCAAATAGTGTAAAACCATGGAATTCAAACTAAACTGTTTTCATGAGGTACTTGTTTAATTTAAATCCAGTATTATTTATCTGTTAAGTTTATTAGATTTTATTTCAGCACCAGGGTTAGGGTTGTCCATGGTAAGGCTTAAATAACCTGGTTTACATGCCGCTTTGGGGGGCACTGATTATTATTTGATGATACGAGGTCATGTTTATTGGGGTTTACATTAACCTTGTATTTATTACAGTACATTTATGATAAATCATGCACAGTTTTGATTCAAACTTTAAAAGGGAGGCCTAATTTGACCCACAGGGTACTATTTGTCTATACTTATCACGTTTTAGTTTGACGCCTTTGATTTTTGTGTCTTGTCCAGTAATGCCTTACAACAGCGCCCATCACTGCGTGGTGGAGGTGGAGAACTTCCTACTGCTGCTGGGCGGGGAGGACCAGTGGAACCCCAACGGTACAGTAACACCACAGACCGAACGTCTTGCTTTCCAGTGACTTCACACAGCAAATTTGTCAGTGTTTACTTCATTTAGAGAGCGCTCCCAGCCAGAGTTGATGCAAGCTCAAACCCATCAGAGTTGATGTAACACTTTCAGATGGTTTCAAACACTCATCCTAGAGCCAGTTCAGCTCTGAGTGGACAAACAACACTCCAATCAACACTTGTCAATAATTGGCACAGAAAAGTAACTGTTATTAACACTGAAATGTTTGTGGTGTAGAAGTGTTAAGAGTGCTTTTTGTGAAATGGTGGTAACACACCGCCATAGTAAGAAACAAAGACTGTAAATGATCAAAAACTCTGTCCCTGTCCTTTTGTTCTTATTCCATCAAGTGTCATTACAATACAGTGCTGCACTTAGTGAAATCAGCAGTGTTTATTTAGCTCTGAGAGTAGCACACACAACCAGCCAGCAACACAAAACCAATACGCATCATTAGAGATCATTTAAGATGTTTTGAACAGATTATCCTACAGAACCAGATTGGTCTATGATTGGAAAAACAAGACTCCAGTCAAAACTTGTTAACGCAGTGAAAAGCAGCACATATTAACACCGAAAATCATCATGTGTGGGTGGTGATTTTCAGATGATATGTTTATATTTAAATAAAGAGTCACAGTTGTGCATTTCATTGGTGCTGTACGTAACAAAGGATTTGGTAAAGAGTTCAAACTGAGCACTGCCTAAACTGTATTGTACCATAAAAACTCATTTGAGTAATCAATGTCATTGATCGTGATTATGTCTTGCAGGAAAGCACAGCACTAATTTTGTCAGCCGCTATGATCCCAGATTCAACAGTTGGATACAGCTGCCTCCTATGCAGGAGAGGTGAGTCTGATTGTGGTTGAATACAAAACTGTTCATTTATAAAGGGACAGTACATCTGATGATGCACTAAGAGACTGTAGACCCCAACACTGTGATTATTATTTGATTTTTTTATTAGTATTTTAAGTATTGGCTTTTTCATCATGTTTGCATACAAACATTGTTTAATACTCTTTATTACTTTACGTGTATTATCTTTAGAATTCTGTTTATTTTTATGAAGTTATAATATTAAAGAAAAAAGTAAGTAAGTACACCCATTACACCGGCATAAAAACAGGTGCTCACAGCTGGAAAGCATAACTGGGCCTAAACAGTCAACTTATTTCAAATATATCCTTTCCTTCTTCACAGACAAACTGTGGGAAATCCTACAATAAATCTTGTCATTGCTGGTTTAATGATGTTGTCTGGGTGACACTTCCTTCCTCAGGAGAGCCAGTTTCTTTGCCTGCCGCCTGGAAAAGCACCTGTACGTGATCGGTGGTAGGAACGAGAGCGGCTACCTCTCCAGCGTGGAGTCCTACAACCTGGAGACTAACGAGTGGAACTACGTGTCGTCTCTGCCGCAGCCTCTGGCCGCTCATGCAGGGGCAGTGCACAACGGCAAGATCTACATATCAGGTCAGGAGAGAGCCTGTCAGTCAGACACACTTATTATCTCGTCTTCTTCTTGTCATGAAAAACATAAAGAGGTACCTGATGTTCATTGCTCGGCTTTTGATAAAGATAAATACCTCCTCTAAAACATTACTATGTGATAAGTATTTGGCACAACAACAGTCAATCATCTTTATTATCACAGCTGAAAAATTTGTTCACAGTGACATTAAAACAACAGCGACCATAGGCGACGACTATAAACACATACGCAGTACAGAATAAAGCAGCAGTGGAATGTGACCAAGTACATTTACAAACTAGAGGTAGTTTTACTTTTTTTTTTTTACTTTTATTATTTCAATTTTCTGCCACTTTAAACGTCTATTCCACTACAGTTTAGAGGAATATTATTGTACTTTTTTTTGACAGCTATAGTTAGTAGTTACTTGCAGATTAAGATTTTATAGTTTATAAAATATAATACATTGTTACAGATTAAATTACCCAACTGTGTATTAAGTTAAATTAGCCTTCACCATGACCCTTTAAAACATTAAAGTGCTGCTTACACAGTGATGCATTAGCATTTATAATTAATTAGCTTGATATATAATAATGTGACACTAACAGGAGTCATTCTGCTCTGCTCTTGTCACATATGCAGTAGTACTCCCCAAGATCTGTAAACAGACTTTGATGTGTGAACCCACAAGGGAGCCCTACATCTTTTCATCCTCTGAGCAGGAACCCTGAAGCCAAAAACTGAGGTCCAGATTTCAAACTCTAGATGGACAGAAACATTCAGACTGGCATTTTTCTTCCTAAAGACATGATTAAATACCTGGTTTACCCTTTTGATTTGATTGTCTCCATGCGAGGTTTCTTGCAAAGTGCAAACTCGAAGGGTCAGGGTGCCATGAAATGCTGCAATACAATCATTTCAAAATGAAGCATATACCAATACTTCTACTCTCTGAAATCCATAATGATATCTTTTGTTTTAGTGACATTTAAATCAGTCAAAGACTCATCACACCAACACAGAAAGTCATAAACTAAAATCCTTCCAAAAGATGACTATGACTGAATCATTGCTGGACTTTATGATGTGACTATAGTACTGTATTATGCACCACGCCAGTCATTACAATATAAAACTAAAAGAAGGGAACAAAGGCACCAGCCTTGAGTGGAGCCTGTTTGAATAGAGCTGGTTGAAGAAGGCGCCATTAACTCTGACGCACTGCGATCAATCAGTTAAAAAATAAAACCAGTGTCTAGCCAGTGATACACAGATGGAGTTTAAAAAAGAGCCAACGAGTTTCTCTGTAAGCACATGAGAAATACATTTTAATAATTTATACTCACTCTACACTTAATCATATGAGATACTTTTACAATATATTTGAACATGGTAACCCTGGTAGTTATTAGGTTCAGCAATAAATCAAAAGGTTTTTTAATAGGGACTCTACCATTGATCAGCATACACAGTCAGTTTGCCCTGCAGAGTATATCACACGAGCAGCAAGCATCCACCTGAATTTCGACACATATTAAAGGCATAGTTCTGTGTTTGCCTGTTGCAGGAGGAGTGCACAATGGAGAGTATGTGTCCTGGCTCTACTGTTATGACCCTATAATGGATGTGTGGGCTCGGAAACAGGACATGAACACAAAGCGGGCCATTCATGCCCTGGCTGGGATGAACGACCGCCTATATGCTATTGGTGGAAACCATTTGAAAGGTAAGTACTCTGCAGATAGATGCCTTTTTATTTTTTGTCAAAGCTGTGTGAAAGAGATGCTGCCATTATGAGCAGGCGGCGATTACCTTTATTACACTATAGACCTGCAGCCCCTCTTCTCTTTCACACTTCGTCATTGAAAGTACAAAATGAAAAACTGAACAAACAACCGGATTACTGTTGTGTGTTTATTTGACCAGTATAACTGAGTGGGAATTATGAAAAGATGAACTTGTATGTGTTTCTTTGAAATACAGTCCTTCATTACTCATTTAAAAGACTGTTGAATGCACATTTACTGTAACGGTTGTACAATTTGCAAACTATAATTGCCAAACTCAAATTCTTTCTGTTTTCTCAGACTTATTATTTTAATGTAAAGCACATTGAGTTTTCTTGTAATGTAATGTGCTATATTAATAAAAGGCCTTGCCTTCAGATTATTGCAATGTTCAGGTACTTGTGAAGCGCAGACACTTGTAAGAAAACAAAGATTCTTTACATTGATCCAGATGTCAATGTTTCATCTGTTATTTTTTCTCCTGTGTTTACCTGCATATATAGTGGCTAGTTACCATGTTATTATGAGTATATTGACTGAGCAACTAGTTTAAAGTTAAACAGGCAGTGTATTAAATGGACCTACTGTACAATGACAGGGCCTGTTAGCAGCATGTGATACATTCAAAACTTGATTTCAAATCTTACAGCATTTCTCTATAACATTAAACATTCAAGTTAAAGAAAAAAACATTTCTTAAGAGTGTGGCCTGGCTGGCAACATATGCAGACAACCCCTCAACTGTCTTCAGATTTTGATTCAAATGTTGTTGAGTCCTGATTGGTTCACAGAAGTATGTGACATCACCTTTTTCTAAAAGAGTCCCGCCCACTTAAAAACCAGTAAGAAGGGCACAGCACACACAGAAATAACCAAAACTGTTAACAAAATGTTGTGTTCATGTAGGAACTCATCGCTCAGAGTAAGAAGCTGTTATTTTAAGGTATTTTTCTTCCTCTCTCACAAAGGTTTCTCCCATCTAGACGTAATGTTGGTGGAGTGTTACGACCCGAAAGCTGACCAGTGGAACATCCTGCAGTCCCCAATCCTGGAGGGTCGTAGCGGCCCGGGCTGTGCTGTTTTGGATGACAGCATCTTCCTCGTGGGAGGCTACAGCTGGAGCATGGTATATCCTTACACATCAGATTAGATCACTTTAGATTAAAGGATAAGGCTGGCAAAATTCTATATTTTTGTTTTTTTCAACAAATCCCATGAAAAGACCAAAAACCAATAATGCCTTTGTCTCAGTTCTTCAAAACTTCTCTACCCCGTCTGTGGCACAGGTCAGGAATATATTCTTTCAGTTCTTAAAAAGGCTCAGCAACTTTCTTAAACATCTGAGAACTGTAGCTTTTAGCAAACGTCACTTAAACAGGAATAAATTGTGGATTTGTTGGGGAGTCTTTGTAGCTGCGGATTAACACACATTTGGCACGCTAGCAAGTATTTCAGGCATCAAATATACTACAGTTTGTGTTCATGGTAATGAAGGAAGGTGTCAACAAGTGCAACAGAGTCACTTACTGATGTGTTTTAAATAGTTCTTGGACAACAGTGGAGCTCTATCCAGCTTTGGCTTCACAGGCAATACTTGTTTGTAGGATTAGTTCATTATTGGTTTTGGTCTTTTCATGGAATTTGTTGACAAAAGAAAAATATAGAATTTCACCAGTCTTAATCTTTAACGTTGCCCTGGCTGTTTTTGGCCACATTCATTTATATAAAACTGTTTTTCCATTCCACAAGGGAATGACTTGATTTTCTTTTTTCCTCAGGGGGCCTATAAGTCTTCTACCATCTGCTACAGCCCAGAGAAAGGAACATGGACAGAGTTGGAGGGAGAGGTGGCAGAGCCCTTAGCAGGCCCAGCCTGCTCCACTGTCATACTGCCCGCCTGCCTTCCCTTTAACAAATGACAACTAATCCAGCAGGCAGGCAGAGTGGGCAAGGAGCAGCAGAGTGAATGGGGGGAGGACCATCAATAAGCAAAACAGTTGTCAACAATTTTGTGACAAACCCTCCGGTCAGACGACGGGGGTGTGTATAAATTATTTTTTTACAGGTTTGACCAGAGCACTTTCGTTATTCCCTACTGAAGGTTTGAAAAAAAAAAGAATTGTGTAACTCATGTATTTAAACTCATCTGTGTTCTGAGAAATGGTCAGTTTCATACTTGATTTAATTTAAACTGATAGTAAGTGTTTTTGGCTTCTCTTCTATAGCACGCATAGTGTTGAACTGAATTATAGCTTTCAAATCCATTGTATCTTGTATTCAGTAGAGGCATAATTCCAGCAAAATGCAGTGTTGTTTCATGGACTGACGCTGGGAGAAAAGGTGAAGTCCCAAATCGTCATGGGGTTAAGTGAAACTAGGGCTGGGTGAGTTACATTAACCGTGCTGAAGTGTATAAATATTCATTCACGTTATAGCTCATTTTTCTCTGGCTAGATTGTCCACCTGATCAGATCATTATGCAACTGTTTTGTTGGCTTTCTCTGAAAATGAACATATTTAAGTGTCTAAAATGGTGACATTTCCAGAGACTTTTCCCAACTGCAGCTGTTATTATTTAACTGACATGGTGTGAACAGACATACAGCGTAACTAGACCTGCAAGCAGGTGTACCGGGGTCCAAACGTTGTAAAAAATGAAACAATTACACAGTGATCTTTATGTCCATGTCACCCAGCCCTAATTTTTAACTAATTATCTTAATAATTTACACCCAGACTGAAGTCGTGTTTCTGTATAACTTGTCGAACAGAGAGCTCCTTACTGGTTATCTGCTTGAAAAATTTACCAAATGTTTGTGGCAACTATTCTTCATGCTGCAAGTGAAACAATTTAAGGTTTACCATTGGTTCTTAAATATTCATATGACGCACTAATGTTCACATTAATTATACAATGATGGTACAATCAAATTGAAATTGCTAGCCAATGTATTTATGGGTAGCGTGTTTGGGTAAACTGACGGAGAGGTTAGTTAGTTTGTTCTCCTTCACAAGTTAATGCTAACAGGCCTGTTTATGAGGCCACATAGCATTACCCTGATGGGGTTTTAATCTTTAAGGTATGAAAAACAAACAAGCATACAGTGGTACAGCTTTATGCACTAATAGTGAACTCTTAATTCAGCAAAGAAAGTTCACTAAAATGTAAATTAATCAATGTGCTGTGTTTAAATAAATGATCTTCAGTACAAATGAATCTAAGTCCAGTCTAGTCTACCTTATTAGGTTCAAAAAGTTGACTCTAAATATTGATGCAGTACCTGTTGAATTCTGTAAAGATTTGTTGATTTCATTCTTGTACATAAATCGCTTGCAGTGAAACATTTTTGTGCACTCAACCTTGGATTTATTCTCAAATCCTGTTATGTCCTTTGCATTTTAGAATATGAAAATAAATTGACTCTTGATGATTAAAACACCTTTCTCAGTTCTTTGCCATTGTAGACAGAAGAGATAATTCAGCATGTTTTAATATAAAGACATATCCTGTGCTAAAACTAACGATAGAAAGTTTGATTATGAGATGGACTAATGACATATTGTGCTTATAAAACATATTTCTACCTTCATATTTTACAAATCATTCACAAGTGTTTGTATTTTTCTTGGAACAGTTTTCTGCCTCAAAGTTTAATCAAATGAAACAATCCAAAGAGGCAAAATTATTCTTCGGCTGAACTGTTCACCAGTCAAGAAAGGACGGCTTTAATTTTAAGGAGTCATGAACCAAAAGTTTGAGAACCACTGAACACAGCTGAAGATCTGTGTAACAACTCATCTAAATTATTAAAACACAGCTTCACACTTTGACAGAATGAAGCTCAGACACACTAAACATGCCAAGTGTTCACAACTCATGAGGACATCTAAAATATTTATAAATTGTCTTGATACATGAGCAGGAACATTGTCCCTCTCTGCTCGCATAGTATTTAGCTTGAAGTTGTGCATCATCTTCAGACTCCACTGTAGTTGCCTTGGCTGGACTGCTGATTAATTAATGTCAATATGAGTTAAAGAGATATTCATTTAAGTTAGTTCTACTAAATTAGTTCTGCAGCCCCTTAATCTCTCATAGATTATACCAATGAAGACTCCATACTCTGAGCCTACAAAAGGTAAGATTATTAATAAATCTGACCTTGAAACACTTTAAGATTAAAAAAAAAACCCACGCAGCGTTACACCAAGCAGGAGTCTGTAAACTGTGAAAGCAGCAAGCATACAAAGCGAACCTGATGTTCACCCTCAGGCCGGCCTCTCATGCCAGACCAGATTTGATTTGCCAACCATTTACTGCCAACTGTCTCATGCGCCAAACAGCATGCTCGTCCCCCTACACATTCTGTACACCTGATGGTTTATTTCTAATGTCTTTTTTTCTTTTTTCTTTTTTCTGTCAATGGCAGCAGTTTCTCTGCTTGGTGTCTCCACTTCATGCATCCACTTGGCCATGTGCCTGGAGGATAAGACGGCAATTATTTCCTCACAGAGATGATTCTGCTAGATTACATAAATCCATATCTAATTCACACAATATGGCATCGGGACGTTGGAAAATCCTCAGTGTTCTGCGCGTCACAAAATCCTCAGAGACGTGTCTGACAACAAGATACTGCATGAGATGTTTGAATGCCTCCTCTGGTCTGCGGTAACGTCAGAATAACATAATCTTGATTAAGACAAAGATTTGAAAAGCTGTCCCAGGACAAAAATTAAGAGCCTTAGACAGAGAAATACTGAGTGTGGCACTCTCAGTCCCACTGCTAACACATCCTCCTCAGCTCAGGGAATAGCTGGATTGGTTAAAAGGAACACGGCTGACCTTTTAATTAAGTACATGGACCATCATGGCTCTGTCTTAATCACAGAAGAAGTATTCTCTATCCTTGGTTCTAGTTTCATAATAGTACAGACACAGGACACAGTTTTTAAAGGGTTAGTTAGGTAATGACTTAAAATTTTGGAGGAAAACCTTACTTTTCTTAAAGCTTAGAGCTGGAATGAATATACATTTTCCCCCACACAAGATAGTTTATCTCATTACTTCATCTGAGTTTTTAGTATTTTATGGATTTCGTTTTGTAAAATGAACATCTTCATTTGCATCATCCTCAAACCTTTCTGTTGAATCTATTCCTGCTCAGGATTTAGAATCAACATACAGTAGCTGCAGGCTTTACTTTCCATATTCAGTGATTTCTTTTTTAATGTCTGCTAACATCAGATTGCCTGTCCTGATGTGGTTGGATAAACATTGAGGGCGAGCGAGCCACAGATAGTTAACAATAGACACGTTAACATGCTTCTTTCTTATCTCTTATTTCCAAAGTGGTGGAGATCGTTTCTTCATGGACATTTGGAAACAAAGGCAGCGTGTCCTGTGTTGTAGGTAGTTGTTTGGCTCTGAGGTAAAACGGGAAGTGATCCGGTTGTCTTTGCAACAGCGACGCCAACAATAATACCACTTGGAAACGCTAGAGGGGGAAAAGTTGGAAAGTTGTCTATTTCCACACACAGCATGAAACTTTATGCTTTAATCCTACTGTACTTTACCTGCTCCAGCATCTTATTTTTAACATTCATTTGTAAGTTTTTCAGTCCACTTTTTCTTCTTGTCTGAGACATTTATACAGAGATACAAAGATTACAAGTAGATATGCATATCTGTGGAACTGTTTAGAGGATTGTTGATGATACTTTTGTGGCGTTTTTTCATACATTTCCCTGTTGAAATATAAAAAATCTTAACTCTGTCATACTGTCATAGCTTTTTCAAAAATGCTTTAACCGCAAACCACAAATAAATGCAGCATGTATGCCACTTGTTGAGGATACTCCTTTGACAAATGATGATGTTTCCCATCGAGTAAAAATATGACATCTTTGCTTATTTAAATATTTATTCAAGTAAATAATCTTTTAATTTATTTTCCTTAAAGAGGAAACTACTGAACAGGTATGACGTCCAGAAGGTGAAATTATTTACTTTCTTTAATTTGTCATTTACTGTGGTAACATTTTATTTTAAGGGTATATAGATCCCTAATCATTTCCTAGGAAGTTTCCTGGAAAAAACTATGTAATTTGGCACTAATTATTGGTAAAGCAGAGCTCAATTATTACATTTTTAATTGAGTGATTCCAAATAAATGTGAAACTAGGTCCAGATGGTGATTGCATTGCAGATCAGCTGAGCATGCAGTTTCTCAACTGGCAAGTATTAAATTCTTTTTAATACTTTTTTTTAGTTTTTAACAGTGGTGGAATGTAACCAAGTACATTTACTCAAGTATTGTACTTCAGAATCATTTTGAGGTATTTGTCCTTTGCTTGAGTATACTTATACTTATACCTGCACTCTCCAATAATTAAGAGGCAAATATTGCACTTTTTACACCACTACATTTATTTGACAGTTCTAGTTACTTTACACATTATGATATATCGACCCAACAGTATGTGCAGTACAGCTAACATAAATGCATTAGTAATAATAATCTAGCCATTCTGCTAGTAAAGTACATTTACTTTAGATATTTTATGTTTATAATACTTAGAAGTAGCCTAATCATTTGAAATGATGCCTTTTACATGTAATGGAGAATTTTCACTCTTCTCTATTTTTACAATAGGTGTAATATGAAGGTGAAACCTGGACTGTGCACATCTTTATGTCAATGCAGCTCCTCATTCAGTAAGCCTGCTGGGTGTCAGGTATGTGGCTTTAGTCCACCATCTAGTGGTAAATATATCTGAGTCTGTGTATCTGTGCTCACACCAGTCCACCGTTTCAAATGGGCAGCGTGCAGCAGACCTGTTGCATGTCTCTCTCCCACTAAAACTCCTGTGATCTCTGGACAGGTAAATAACTTTCAATCCAATTAACTCCTTTTAAATGAAGTTTGAAGCCAGGGCCGTTCATAAAGTGACTCACATCACCGCAGCCAGCTAGTGAAGATGGTCGGGATTGTTTCCATGCCTCGCTCCTGTCCCCATGCCTGTTTACGTTCATCAGAGCTACGCTCCCCTGGCTCCCCGCCACCCCGCGGTATTTATAGCCAAACAGCGGTAATCATCACTCAAGGAATCCTCGCGAAATCCTCCTCAAACCTCTGAACTTGGACTGAGTGAGAGGGGCTGAATTTAGGATCCACCTGATCGGGGCTCTCTGACGATGAAGGAGCGCGCGTCACCTCAAGGTAAAGCTGTCAAATTCATTAATCCTTTCATTAGCTGATTGATATATTTAAATATATATATATATATATATATATTTTTTGCTTCCTGTCGCGGGCGCTGCATTGATCCTCTTCCTCCAGGGAATATTTTTAGCATCTTATTCATGTATTTCCACTTGTTATGACTGCCGCTGCGTGGTTTTTTTTGTTTTTTTGTCTTTCCTCACGGTTGCTGTGCGTCAAACACTTAACTCCACGAGAAGAAAGAAACAGCATCCTAATTAGCAGTACCTGTTAACAGACCTGTTAATGTATTCCTAAATCGACTGCAGACCTGCACAAATGAGACGGGGGGCTTTACAGTGGTACACTAATTGAAGCGAAGGAGATCACAGCCAGAAGCTGATATTTGAATTTAAGATAGAGGAGCATCTTTACACAACTTTAATGAATTATACAGATGAGGTGGACGCCTCTTTCAGCAGTAATTGTTGCTGCTCATATCTATAAAGCAACCTTATCAATGCTGCCATTCATGATTCATTTCATCTCTGATTGAATAAATAACCCAAATGTCATTTATTAACCCTGCACATCAGCCCACTGTGTTGCGCCTGCTGCTTTTTGAAGGTGTTCCTGTTGATACAAGTGCCTTGACATTTAATTTCACCAACAGCTCTGGCTGCCAAAAAAAAGCGCCTGAAAATACAAGGTTTCACCTATCTTTTCAACTTGCATGGCTGTGCTAAAATCAGAGGCAACCCCCCCCCCCATCAGCAGCATAAAGCTGCGGCTAAGCCACCCGTGTAAATGTGTGCGCTGACCTTGTAGCCTCTCCCTGCTTTCAGATGAGCGCTGTGCTGTGTTCGAGGGCAGAGCTCAACTCAGACTGTGTCCAGTTCATGTCTGAGGAGCCCTGCTGCTGATGAGTGAGTCACTGTGCCTTTGCTTCAGCTCTCCCACACTCAGTCATCTTCCTTTCAGCTCCGGATCAGTGGAAACAGCCTTGTTTCGTCTGTCTCTGACTGGCTCGCCTCAAACTTGCTGTTTTCCAGCCTTGCCACCTCATCTCCCTCATATTTCTCTGTTTCAGCTTACTCACACACACACACACATGCACGCATAACTGGACAATGGCAGCAACAACAGGATAATGGTTTAACAGGTCTGTTGTGTTATGGTCAGTAATCTGGAAACAAAACGTGAGACTAGATTAAAGCAAGAATATGTACACTAGATGTAGAAAACCTCACCTCTCTGAACGTGTCTTCGTTGCTTTTATGAGACTCACTTTGTGTGCAAAGTCTTATTCTGCTCACCAGTATGATTACTCATACTATTTCTGGATAGCTGCTGGTTCAGAGCTTTTGTTCATCCATCAAAGATCTCACCAGCTGAGGTGATCATTTAGAAAAAGCACAGTTAAATGGTGACATTCATTCTGACTTTAAGCTGCACTGTTTAGTGGGAAAACACAGTTTATGTTCCATGAACTGTCAGTTTATCTACTACATGTTTCTCATATTCAATAACCATCCTTCAATACATTTAGATTCTAACAGTATTAATAAAAATGTGAGACATTCAGAAAGGTTAACCTTGCTCTAGCTATATGAGACTGCCTGGTAGCCTATTTGGCTCAACATTTAAATTGCTCAGCTTTTAAATATCAATAGAACAAGTCAAGTGGAAATTTGACCCCATGGTAGTTTGCTTTATAGAGAAAACCTTGCTAGCCATGCTAGTGGTTCTCTGAGGCTGTTCTGAGATACAGCAGTGGTTTGAGCTAAATGCTAATGTCAAAGTGCAAACATACTCATAATGACAATACGAACATGCTGATGTTAAGCAGGCAAAATGTTTACCATGTTCACCATCTCAGTTAAACCTGTTGGCATGCTAACATTTGCTAAGTAGCACTAAACACAAAGTGCTGTGGCAAACTAGGCTGATGGGATGGGTCATTACTTTGCAGGTATTCTACAAATTTGTTTTGACCTGATGATGGTGCTAGATGAAAAGTGAAGAGATCAACAAAGTTATTATAATTCATTCTGAAGGGGATACGAATGTGTGTACCGTATTTCATGGCAATCCATCCAGTAGTTGTTGTTGAGATGTTTCACTCAAAACCACAACCTCCTGGTGGCGCTAGAGGAAAAGTCATGTGATCACCAAAGTCATTAGGTTACAATGTCTGGAAGCCATGAATGTCTGTACCAAATTTTACGCCAATTCATCCAGTAGATGTTGAAATATTCCACTGGATGTGTTTATAACTGTGACCTAGGATTCATCCTCTGGGGACCATGAATATCCATCCAATGGTGCACTAACCAACTGCCTGGCATTGCGGTCCCTAGAGCCATGCTGCTATCGTGGCTAACAAGGAGAGGGGACAAGCAGGATGTGAAATGTTTTCCAAGCAGTGTTTCATGAATGTGTTTAACCACCTTTCACTCATAAATGTTCTGCCTCTCTACCCTTTATTTTGTTTGTAGCATTATGGTGAAACCGCTAGCCACCGCGCTCTGTAGAGATGCTCACCAGTTCAGACCAGTCCCTCTCCCGCTCCCTCACACCCAACCTCCACTCTCCATCCAGCTGTGGTCCAGGTGGAGAGATGCACATCCGGTCCTCCCTGTCCCTCCCCGAGCCTGAGGCCTGGAGGAAGCCAAGCCCCGCTGCTGCCCGTCATGGCCTGGCACAAGGAGCCCGCTCCTGCTCCCTGCAGGTCCCTCATGCCGTCCCTGAGTGTCTGGGGCTGCCCCCTCGAGCTGCCAGCTTTGATGTGTCGTGTGGTCTGGAAGAGGGCTCGTCCGATCAGGGTTCAGGGTCTCTGAGCCCGCACGGCATGCTGCGGCGGCGGGGGGGACTCGTGGAGCAGAAGGACATCATTATGGCTCACCAGGCTCACAAAATCCAGAGCACGCCGCAGGCCCGCAGGAAGGAGTGGGAGTAAGTATAAAAGAGATTCAGAGGCAAATGATTGCTCTTAAATTGTATGTGTAAAGATGATAAATCTCCATGGAGGAGGATGAAAGTGCTGGTGTAAAAGAATACACGTACTGTTGTATATGCAGTATAACTTCTCAACCTATTGAACCTCTTTGGTGGGTCCATCATAACAAACATACAGTTAAGCCACAGAACTGCATTTTAAATGTTGAACAAGTTCCCAAGGCTTATAAAGATATAAAATATGTTATGCTGAAGGGGCGGCATGGTGGCGCAGTGGTTAGCACTGTCGCACGGGAGGTAAAGCTGGTTAGAGCCCCGTCTGCCCCCGTCATGTCGAAGTGTCCTTGAGCAAGACACTGAACCCTAAGTTGCTCCCGATGGAGACCAGCACCTTGCATTGCAGCTCGGTCGCCATTGGTGTGTGAATGTGTGAGTGAATGGGTGAATGAGACTTAGCTGTAAAGCGCTTTGGGAACGGTGACGGTTGAAAAGCGCTATATAAGTGAGATCGTGAGATTGTGAAGAAAATGATGCAAAAGGATGCAGAATTAAGTAGTGACGGTGTCATACGATAAAAAATGGGATCTTTGATGTCAATATTTCAGCCAATAAACCTTTTTCATGGCAGACAGGAAAAGCACGGGTGTAATTAATAACATTAATGATGGGAAGGGGCCCATCTAGCCTTCGTTAATGTTATTAATTAACTCCTGTTCTTTTCCTGCCATGATGTTTCAAACTGTCTGTTGTGAGGAGGACCTGTAGACATGTGACATACTGTAGCTTCAACAATGTAACAATTAGATTAGAAAACAAACAGTATATGAGGTGAAAGGTGTCGCTTGTATCTTCTGGCCTTCAGCTCTATGGAGCATTTTAGCATCTTTCAGCTCATTGTTTTGGTTTTATGGCCCACAACTTTCCTGTTTTGACTCACTCTTATAGCTCTCATCAACCTTGGTTTCAACCAGGTTGTGATAAAATAAAATAAAAAGAGCTAAATATTTCCGTCAGGAGTTGGTGGAGGCCAAATCAGAGCTCATGAGAAAGTGAATATTGGACTGACATTCTTTAAGTGACCAGAAAATTAATGCTTATGATACTCCATGTCCGCTGAAAATGTATATTAGCAACCGTTTGCCCACACTGCCCCCAAGTGGCCAGAAATAAATACATTAATGCAGGTTTAAATCTGAATTTCTTTTAGATTAACATGAATCTAATTACACCATATGATGTAAAAGAGTCAACTCTCAGGTCCGCACACTGTTCTGTTGACTCTCATCAAATGCCGTAGGAATCCTGACTTGAGTGGAATTGAATGTAAACAATTATCACATGAAAGGCAAAAACCTGAACTAGTAGCCATCATGAAATGGCTCAAATCTGAAGTAACCTAGTGGCTAGTGATGAAGGTTGAGCGTCTAGCAACCTATACATGTACACCCACAGATATTTTTCTCAGGAGCTTAATTAAACTCGAGCTAAATATCGAGAGAGGTTTACGTTAGTCAGGTCCACTGGGATGCTCATGTTGCTTTGTGTCTACTGGATGTGTAAGTCGCAGTTTGCTTGCTAACAGGTTAACCATAACAAATAATAAACCGATAGTATGCCAGGCTTGGAGTCGTTTTGACCACTAGGGGGACACTAGTGGTCAAAACATGCGTAGAATCTTTAAGGGGAAAATGTAAAGATAAACTGTAGAATTGTGTCCTTTGAGGCCTAATAAACATTTTGAATGCATCTCCTTCCACATAAAACATCTGCAGAGCTGGATTTTGGAAGAATTTGAAACCTGCATTGTTTACATCCATGTTTGCTTGCTAGCAGTCTTGCATTTGTTGGTGCATCACATCACGCGTGTGCATCCTTGTGCACGTAAATGAGATACTAACAAATGGGGACTCACACTTAAAAACATTGATCCATTGTGCTACTAGTGGTCAAAAACTCCACAATACTGAAAACACAGGGGGTTCAAGGGTTCAAATGCTTAACCATCACTGTATACATTGTAAAACATATTATTGTTGTTTTGTTGCTTAGTTACAAAGTGCTCATTTCAAAGGGTGCTGCATAGTAGCAATACATATGCAGATGCTTTTGTTTCTAGCATTGTTGTAGTTCCACCAATGAATCACCAAATCAGTTCCTGCTGCTCATCATTTGAAGTTTCTTGTGGAACATTGTTGGCTGCGGTTTACTGTAATCAGATACTGGATAGCGTTATTAATGGCGGAGCTGAGGGTGCTTGCTCATGATCTTTTGAACTCTGGAGCCACATTGCTCTGATTATCTGCTTCCCACCACTCGAATGTGGAGTGGTACTCCATCAGCGTAACCCCCAACCCACCAACAAGCCCCCTCCCTCCTCCTCCTCCTCCTCCTCCATCCTCTGATTTCTCTTTGCTCTACTATACCTCCACCACCCACTCCACATCCACTTTACTGGTGAATTGTCATTCTCTCTCTGGCTTTCCATCTTTTTCTCTCACGTACAAACACACAAACACGCGACTTAAGTCCATTTTTTAGTCTTATTTTCTAATTTTCAACCTGTAAATGTTGACTGCCTGAGCCTGAGGGACTGAAAAATAGCAGCTGAACATTGATTTCAGGGCACTACTGTACATGTATTGTGGTTACTTGTCCATTAGGGGATGCTAGGGAATCGAAGTAGAGGAGCAGCAGGGAAGCAGCATATGATGTCTTTAGAGCTAGGCAGTAGAGTTTTGATATTGTTGACTTTTCCTGCACAACTGAAATATGAAAGATATTTTATAAAACTGTAAACATTTGAGAAAAAGATCAAAATCAACGTGACAAAGTGACATTGAATTTCTGCATAATATGACTTTTGAGAGTGAGAAACCCCCCCCCCCTCACAACAGAAAACTTTTCCAGGTTTGAATTTGCAACATTTTGAGCTTTTATTATTTTTTTCTCTCGGTGTTGAAGACTCTGAAACCACAGCCATGATGTTGATATGCTTCAAGGTAAACTGGCACTGTGTCACGCCAATCTGCGATGATATGAGCGGCAGTTATTGGTCGAATCAAACTGACATAACTCAGTACTAGAGGATGTCTGTTGCTAGGGAACAGAGAGAAAAATAAAATGCTAAAACCACTCCAGTCAATGTTGGATGAAAGCCTGTCTGCAATTATATAAATGCTCTTCAGAGTTCTGGCACAAAGTACGCCCATTAACGTTTAACTCACAGTGCGTGTCACCTGCAGCCTCGCTTCATCTGTCTTCCCCTGTACGGTATTTATAAAGATGTTGTTTTTTGCTGGACTATGGACATAAAAATGCACTGCAAGCTACTGTGGGGTTTTTTTTTCTTCTGTTTTTCATAAAGCACATTTCATATCCTGTAGACAAGACCTAGCTGTCCGTCAATCAGCTAAGACAGACTATTTCTTTTAAGTTTATCTTATTCAAAGTTTGGTTAGGCCCCAAGCAAATAGATATGAGCTTTTCGTCTTTTTTTCCCCCGCTAACAGTTTACACAGCTATATTTAGAAGCCTTTGAGTAGGCTGTGAGCAAGAGCAGAACAAAAGCCAAACACTGTTAAAGCAGACTACATCTGGTCGTCTATACAGTACAATGGAGCATCAGCGTAGTGACGGCGGTCTGTCAGCTTCATGAAGATGTCCAGTGACCTTGATGGAGGGGAGGTGTGTGTGTGTGTGTGTGTGTGTGTGTGTGTGTGATTGGGAGAAACAGATTTCTGTAGGAAGAGGTTGCTCTATTGTGCAACATGGCTTTTGTTGGCAGAAATGAAAAGAACGGAGCAGGAATTCAAGAGAGCTATGTCGCTATGGAAACAACAGCAAAGAGAGCGCCAGAGACGCAGAGATAGAGAGAGATATGTACTGTTTGTAGAGATGGACAAATATTTTTGTTGGGCAACATACAAGTAGATTTTTTTTTTTTGGGGTAATGAGGGCTTATGTAACTAAGTTTTAAGTAAAACGCGGAGATAATGTTAATATACTGTGCAGATATTTGCAAACCGCACATATCACTAATCATCGTCATCCTACTGTTTTTACATTCTGCTCTCAATGGGTCAGCGTCGCCTTTTGTTGCTCCCCTGCTTTGCATGAAGCGACACGCCCGTCGGCTTCATGCAGATTAGAAAGAGGAGGTAACGGAGTCATGGGTTTTTGGAGCTCAGTTGGGGACTTATTCATAGATCCTGTTAAATCAATGTTTTTTTTTCCTCTTTTGCCTTCTCCCCCAGATCTCGACTTGTTTGCCAAGCATAAATTTGTCACTCTCTCTTGGCTTGCTTTTCGCCCCCACCCCCCCAAATCTGAGCCCTCACTCGCTTGCCCGTCTGCACTCTGTGGTACCTGTCTGTCTGTCACTCAGTGATATTTTCTGTGTCAGGATCTCAAGTGGACTGACAGTGTGGTTGATTTTTAATTGCATATATTTTAAACGGCAGCTTTTGGTGGGGGCATGAAACAAGCCACGACTGAATAATATCATGTCTGTGGGGGCTGAAGTGGTCATCTTCAGGAAACAGTGGGGAAGGGAGGAGAGCAGCAGATGGAGCGAGAGAGCCCAGTTGCCTAATGAGGTCTCACTTGTGGCACTGAGTGCGAAAAAGACCCTGCTTTCTTCTCTTCTCCCTCAAAAAGGGAGCAGCCCTAAGATCTATTTCATGCTCTATTTTTACTCCTGACTTTTACTCCAATATTAGCACAATGGCCTAGTTTTTAAATGTTTTAATAGTACAAGTCTGTCTCCATTAATGAAAATACGACAATGCCGTCTGACTATCAAATGGTGAAAGCGTTTAAATGGGGGGAGAAATGAGTCAAGCTGCTATAAATCACCTTTAGGTCATTTCTTCTTTCTTTTACTTGCTTGCCCTATCCACACACTTGTTGCCTTTTTTTTCCCTGTGCATTGTCTCTGCTCCTACTATTAGTGTTAAATGTATTTTCACACCTCTTCCTCTTGCCACTGCACCCACTAACATCTTTACATAATTGTTTTTAAACCACGTACCCACACAGCTGACTGTATATAGGCCTCTTTTTCCTTTTTTTTTCAGGACAATGTTTTTGTTCATCCTCAGCAAACTCTAATTGCTATGGTAACAAAATATATGTCCCTCCTCTCCACCAGCTTTCATTCAGATGGATTTTGAAATCGCCATCATGAAATGTTTCTGTGGGAGGGGGCTGCCGGTGCTTATGCGCTCCTGGCTGCGTGATCATTTTCCAGCAGGTGATAAGATTGTAAGATACGTCTGATCTCGCGATTCAGGCGGCTCTGTTGCTACATTTTCGACCAGATTAGAGAACAACTTCGTGTGCAGTTTTGTTTTTAACAAAAGAATCTGGTTTAGGGGCGTTAAACGGGCTTCCTTTCACACGAGATCTTCCTTTTTGTCAAGTCGAGAGGATGCGTAAAGTTTGCGAAGACTTCCCTCGGATCTCTCCATCTAATGAGCGCAGAGTAGTTTCTGATCACGCAGCAGCCGCCGGTTTGTCAGATCAAAACGAGCTTGGATGTTTGATAGAAAGGGTATAAACTCGGTGGATCTTTTTTTTTCCCTCCCTCCTGCTGCCTGAGTTTTAGAGACGCGCACACATTAAAAGTTGTTCAGAGCTGATGGCACCGCGCTGTTAAACAGATGGGATAACAGAGATGCTGAGGTTTTGCAGCTCGTGCACCTGAATCGTCATTAAGTAAATGGATGTTTTTTTCCTTGAAATATAATCCAGCTGAATGATATAATCATTCCCCCCCCTCGTGTGGATATGGAGTGATAGGAATCTGCAACTTTTGGGGATTCTTGGCGCTCGAACAGCTGTCAGTGGATTGAAGGTGGATCCTTTTTTTTTCTCGTTTAGCTCCACTTCACATTTTTTTCCTTTTACTAGAAGTCGTCCTGTAGTAAAACACTCTAAGCCGGCGGTCTCCTCATCTCTTTGTAGAATGGCTCGGTTCGGAGACGAGTCCGCTCCCAGCACGGTGGACTCCGGCGATGGGGACTTGGAGCGCGGCGGGGACGGACAGGACGCGGCGGCGGCGGGGCTGACGGCTTCCATGAAACAAGCCAAGGCGCAGCGGGCCCGGACCATGGCTCTGTACAACCCCGTCCCCCACCGGCAGAACTGCCTCACCGTCAACAGGTCGCTCTTCATATTCGCAGAGGACAACATCATTAGGAAATACGCAAGGCGAATCATTGAATGGCCATATCCTTCCATAGAAACACCAGCTATGTTTAAAGTTGTCTCTGCTTTTCTTCCATTGTGTCATAGAGGGAGCGCATGGTAGGTTGTTGTCAGTTCAGCACCATGAACAGCTACAGGCAGCATGTGAGCAGCTGCAGCATGAAAACTCCCATCCACTCCTGAATGTCTAAAAAGCCACAAAAGTTCAATCTAAAGTGCAGCTTAAAGTGCAGTGTCAGTGCTGTCAGTGTGTTGTGATGACTTCCCATGCTCCTTCACATACATGGAGCTGCTAGTTAAATCACCGGATTGAAAATGAGCTCTCTAATTAATTCCTCTGCACAGCTGAATGTAACCGTCTCATAATTCTGTAACTTGCCCTGATTTTATTCATCTGCGGGGCTCCATGTGCTGCGGTGCTGGCAGAAGACAGAAAGTTAGCATGTGGTGATCATTAGAGGCAGCTCTGCTCGCTGTGGGGGTGGCATGTAGGCACATCTCTGCTGCCTTAGTGCTCATTGGAATATGAACCTGGCCATGAGTAGGTGTCAGTTCAAACCAGGCAGCGTTTCTCCGCTTCCTGCTGTAGCGTCGGCCAACAGTTTCTTTCTCCCTGAACTGCTGCAGATCTAACAAAGATGAGCAGGGAAGTTATAGTTTTCCAGCAACTGCTGCAAAGTAATGTAGTGTGAACATAGAGTTCAGGCAATTTATATGTACAGTTACAGGATAAACATAAGAATCCATTAGTGCTACTTCTCCATGTTCACTTACATTATCTTAATTCACCTTAATAATGCTTGATGTGATTTCCTGATAAATCGTGTACATATTTAGACATTTTAAAAGCATAATCAGTTCAATAACATCACTCAGTTGCCATATCTACCCACTGCACCTCCTGTCTTACACCCCCATCAGTGCAGTGTGCCAGTCTCCCACTGTTACCTAACCGCAGGCTCTGTGTGGTGTGTGGGAGTGGGGCTAGTGGTCAAGACTAGCTGGCCACTGGCAGCCCGGTAATGTGACTGTTGGTAACACCGAGGCAGAGGTATGTGGGAGAGAGCTGGCCGGTAGTACTGTGGTGGATCGTGGGCTGTAAAAAGCAGCACATGTCACAGTATTGACTGGGCGAGACCCAGATTTTTTTGCACCTAGCGTCCAAGTTCTGAGCTCGCAAGTGAAAAACAGATTCATATGCATTCATAGCGATGGTATTTCTTTGATTGTTGAGTGTTACAGCATAACATTTCTCGCTGGGACCTCTATTGCCCAATATAGACCAACATCTGTGCACCATAGAGTTAAGTTAAAGGACCACTGTTCCTGCAAGTTATACTAACAAATTGTGCGTACTAGAGCTGCAACAATAAGTCTATTTTGATAATCGATTCATCGCTTTGAGTCATTTTTAAGAAGAAAAAAGTCCCAAATTCTCTGTTTGCAGCTTCTCCAATGTGCTTTTCTTTGTTTTATATCATTGTAAACTGAATATCTTTTGGTTTTGGACCGTTGGTTCAGACAAAACATGATATTTGAAGATGTCACCTTGGAGTCTGATATTTTAATTATTTGAAAATAGTTGTTAGTTGTCGCCCTGGTGTATACTTTACATCACTGCTGACCATTTTTAAATGTAAGCTGTACAGTTTTAGACTTCCAGACAGCCATTAATTTCCATTCATTTGTATACAACACGAAGACCTCCTAAAGCTCTGTTTAGTTATGTAATACATCACACCCCATTAATTACTGTCAAAGTTACATTCTTAATGTAACTTTGACAAAATAAATGTAGACTTGACGTTGACTTTGGTAATTTGCACATCTCAGAAGAGTTTAAAAAGTCAGTTTCAATATATATTTTCATTATGCAGCTTACTTCACATACAGATGCAAATAGTCGATCAGTGGGTCTTGGACTGTTGGTCAGATAAAACAAGCAATTTGAAGTTGCAGACTTGGGGCTCAGGAAATTGTGTTTGAGGTTTTTTTTCTCCTTTTAAGCACATTTTATAGACCAGATGATGAATGTATTAATCGAGAAGGTAATTGGCAGATTAGCCAATAATCAGTTGCAGCTCTACGCTGATTCAGTTGTTGCAGTTTTACATCATTTTGAACCAAACGATGTGTTAGATTGTGTGTGTTAAACAAATTTAGAGGAAAAGGCAAAATAGAGCCCAGATAAACCCACCCTCACATTCTATTCCATGTTCCAAGAGCGAGTAAATTGATTTTCTTACTGTACTCAAATATAAGTCAACGGCTGCTTGGAAGGTCAGAAAAATATGTTAAAATAACAGCATTGTGTGCCAAATGGTTAACTGTATGTGTCTTGTCCTAAATGGTCTAAAACATGCATAGTCTCTGGTACGCATGGTAACAGGTAGTGACAGAGTGGGCGAGATTTATTAAGTGTTTCCCACTTTAGCTATTTTCAACTGCTTTCAATGGCAACAATGTGGACTTGTCAATGTGAGTCAGTATGGGTCCCAGAGGCCCCCATCTCAGCACTCCTCTGTGAGTCAATGACCCCATTTCTCTCAAGGCAGGAAAATTAATAACAAGAAGCAGCTGCCTCATGGGAACTCCGAGGGACTGAAAGTCACAAGCACATACAAAGTGTTGGGGCACATATAGTCACACGCAGTGCATGCTGGGTCACACATATGCACACGCTGCACCCCGAGGGGCCCATGCATGTACACACTCATACAGATGTTCCAGCGGTGAGAAGATAGATATCATTCTTGAGAAATTATTTAAATGATGCAAAAGCCTCGAGAAATAATGTGAGTTTTAAAGGCCTACAGGAAACATTCAGACGCTTATGTTTTGAATTTGGAAAATACAATTGTGCTTGAGATTTAAGGCTGCAGATAATTGATATTTTCATTGAAGATTAATCTGCAGGTTGTTGTTTTTAATTGATTTATTATTTGGTCTATAAAATGTCAGAGAAATAGTGAAAAAGCCCCATTACAATTTCCCAAAAGCCCAAGGTGAGTTCATCAAAATGCCTGTTTTGTCCGACTAACACTTCAAAACCCCAAAATATTCAGCTTGTTATCACATGAGACAAAGAAAGCAGCAAATCATCACAACCGAGAAGCTGGAGCTTGGTAATATTTGGCATTTTTGCTTGAAAAATAGCTTAAATGATTAATCCACTGCCAAAATAGTTGTTGATTATTTTTCGGTCAATCTGCTAATTGATTAATCGACTAACCTAAAATGTTTTATTGCAAGAATGCTGCTCTCGTTACATTTGTTTATTATTTATTTGCACATTCATCATGAAACATCAAATTCAGACCACACGTGAGAATGTTTCAAATTCAACTTCACCACAGGCTCTTACAGTGTTTCTACAAGTTCTCAGCAGATGTTGCACCTTATTAGGGATAGTGGTAGTTTTTGAATTACTTTTGTTTTGTTTTGTCAGTTTGTTTTGTCGGACCTACAGTGATCTGAAGCACAGAGAAACAAGAAACAGGAATGTTTTTTTCCCCTGAAAAATGACTCAAACAATAAGGAGATTATCAAACCTGTTTATGATAAATGTTCTGTTGTTGTTGTTCTAATTGTTGCAGCATTACATCATTTATACAGTCATAAAAACACTTGCAACTGTAGCGTCTGTTATTTTTATGGTTAAACTGTAGTTGAATATTTATTCGCTCCTGTTTTTAATACAGAGATTTTCACAACTTTTCTGGTCAATGAAACATTTCAACCTGAAACCTTGGCTGCTTTTCTTTGGTAGCAAACACGTTGAAGATGTGAGTTTTGTCCTACAAGAACACTAGGATCGACATACTGTAGTCTGGAGTCAGCTGTACGCAGTGAAAAGCAGCCATGAGAACTGTTTGCTGTAGGTTGTGTGGTTAAACCTGTCAGGCCAAGGTGACTTCACAGAGCTCTCTCTCTCTCTCCCTCTCTCTCTCCCTCCCTAACCTGCTCTTTTTTCTCTTCATGAAAAGCACTTTTAAAAGTGTGTTGCCATGGATACTGCAATCTCTCTAACAGATTGCTTCCAGTACCAGAGAATATGAACCTTGCCATAATTCATCTGTCATTTAATCATCCATCCATGTTTTTTTTTTCCTTTCCACTGAACCACACACACGTGTACTTTGAAATATTTGTGGTATTTAAAACAAAATACTGTATATATGGATACAGAATAAGAGTACGAGTCACTGCTGTTAATGTATTGAACATTTTAAGCTTGTTCAACTCACAATATGGTGATTTTTTTGTATCGTAAAATAGGACCTGTTTGTGTAATGATGTACAGTATATTGTCATGTCCCTTTCTCTTGCTTTTTCCATGTTCGCTAAGCATCACTTGTTTGTTTTTATGTGTTAGTTTTGTCCTTGTGTCGTGATAAAAGTACTTTTCTTAACTTTGCGGCCTTTACACCCTTTGAGTACATGATCCTGGCCACCATCACCGCCAACTGTGTTGTCCTGGCCTTGGAGCAGCACCTCCCTGGAGAGGACAAGACCCCCATGGCAAAGAGACTGGTGAGGACAAAATCTTGTTTTCACATCCTCAACACAGAGACGAGGTTGTGAGCGAGCTTTTTGTGAGACGCAAAACAAACCAGACTGACAGAGAGTTCATGAGAAGATCCAGTTGTTTTTGTGCCTTAAACTGCAGTAATCACTTTCAGTCAAGGGTGCAAAGTTTGCTGTTAGCATGTAGTGATCTGCTCAGAACCCTGGATTTCAAGAAGGTGGTGGAATACCAAAATAAGAAAGCTTATACTGTCACTATGTTGCTAGGTTTTGAAAACATGAGGACAGATGCCATATACAAATGTGCCTTTAGTGGTGGAAAGTAACTAAATATATTTACTCCAGAACTGTACTTCAGCGAGTTAGTAGCTACTACTGTTGAGATTAAGATTTTATATGTAAAACATATGATCAGTTTATAGAATTTGTTATAGATTAAATACTCAACAATATATGCTTTTAAAATTAGCTCCAACTTAACATTAAAATGCTTTATATACTATATATACTAACTCTGAATGGAACCACTTTCAAAATGTTTACTTTGATACTTTATGTACATTTTGCTTTTAATACTTATGTATTTTTACTTGTGTAAGATTTTGAATGTAGGACTTGTACTTGTTTACTTGCTGCTTATACTTCTACTTTACTAAGTAATGGAACTAAATACCTCTCCCACCACTGTTTACCTCTAAAATAGTGAAAATGTCCATATATCCACATATTAGATATCATAGCTGTGTTTTTTCTACCCCCCTGCTGCACTTCCTCTGCTGTTTGTAAATGGCATGTCGTCTATACAGTAGACTGTGTGAAGTGTAGTATATATTAGTTTGTTCATCGGCTCTACTCAGCTCTCCTACAGACTCTGCTGACCTGTTTCTTGTGTGGTATTTCCGCAGGAGAAGACAGAGCCATACTTCATTGGGATCTTCTGCTTCGAGGCCGGGATCAAGCTGTTGGCGCTCGGTTTTGTTTTCCACAAAGGCTCCTACCTGAGGAACGGCTGGAACGTCATGGACTTCATCGTCGTGCTCAGTGGGTGAGTGACATCAGTTGGTCTCCCTGACAACCTGAATTTTTTATCAAAGTGAGAAATGTTTGTTTTGAACATTGTGAACAGACAAAGTTGCTACTTGCCAAGCATACTGGTGAAATCTGTCTTTGGAGGAGGAACAAATATCCGCTCTCTGTAACTAACCAACTTTTTGACTGGGAGCCAATCAAATCAGAGAAAAGCTATTGCACTGGCAGGAGCCAAATAATAATAAATATAAATTATTTATATACTGTAGCCCAATATCACAAACTTCTTGCAAAGCTTTCCTCCTGTTTTTCTTCTGTCTGAATGCTTGATGGATCTTCTTCAAAGCAGTCATAGCTGGGAGAAGCACAGGTGTGACTAATAACATTAACGGTGGCTCACTTCCATCAAGCGCCCATGTAATCCATTCCAGTGAGCCAGTATTCACAATACCAGGACCCAAAGAGCTGGCTCACCTAAATGGAATACAGCCATCGTTAACGTTATTAATTACACCTGTACTTTTCTTATTATAGCATGGGAAAAAGGTCTATTAGGACTACTGTTAAATGAGGATTAAAGTGTTATTTTGCTGTTAATATGGAGGATGTTACAAATTGTGGATGATTGCTAGACTTTCTCTTCATGCTAGCTTTTGTTCCACTAGCTTCAGTTATGTATAGTTATATCAAACATGAAACTTTAGGGCTTCTTTTATTCGTCGCTTTGAAAAACTGAAACATGATACTTGGTATTTTTGTCCAAATTCGAAGCAACATTGGTAGCACAAATTTGAGATAGAAGATGAAACAGTTATTACTTTGCTAACATTAAACAACATTAGTCTCAGACACAGAAACCCTGGCAAAGCCTGAGTTTGGCTTTCTGTACTAGAGCAGATGACTAGTGAGTAAGTGTTTCTCACTATTGCAGTGTTTGCATATGACCAGTAATGTATTGCCATATGTTGTGGTTATATGTTTGATAGAAGTAACCAGTGTATGTCTGGCTGAAAACAGCAGCTAGTTAGCAGTGATAATAAGTTATGTGGAGGTCAATTGCTGTGAATGTGTCTTCCACTACGCACGAGGAGTATCCACTGTTTGTTTGGTTGTTAAATATTTCAGAATATCTGATTTCAACCATAACTGTACATCATCAAAATCAGTTTTTGTGCTCTTGTCTTTCAGAAACAGTTTGTTAGCAAGCTTACAAGGCCTTATACCTAATCATAACTATTTCTATGCTCATACCGACTTTAAGGATAAGGCTCCCGTTACTCTCTGACTTGCCAGGTTTCCATCCAAATGTTAAGTGAATATTAGAGGTTAAGCACCTCGAGATAAACTGCATAAACATGAAACTTTCTCCTGAATTTTCTGCTTTTCAATCCAGCTGTTTTAAATGTGCAAATTGAAAATGCGCATAAAAAGAGGTGGATGGAAATGCACTTACTGTTAACAAATCACAACTTCCACAACCTGTTTTAAACCGCAAGCCCCCATTTGTTCCAGATCAGAAATATACAATTAAATTTTTTAAAAAGATTAAATACACATTTGGTGCTTGAGTATTTCCAGCAGCAGGACGATGTATGTGGGATCAACTCAAAATAAACTACAGCGGCCAGCTTCATCGTAATGAAGTCACCCAGTGTAACAATGTGGCTCATTAATATGATTTTGGACAGCAATGGAGGCAATACATGTTAGTAGGATCAATTCCTTTTTTCATGGGATTCATTTACAAGAAAAATACAGAATATGACGAGCCTTATCTGAATATCTCACACTGCCCACATTATAAGTATAAGATCCTAGTTGAAGGTCAGAAAAGTAGCCTTTTAATGTAAAAATGCCAAATGTAACTCTAACAGAGCTGATTTGTGTACCGTCATAGGTGTGTGTGTGTGTGTGTGTGTGTGTGTGTGTGCGTGTGTTTGGAGATATGGCTCCAACTGCTCTCTTTTTAATTTTGAATTTGGTTGAACTCCATGATGAATTACAAACTCCACTGATTGTATGAGAGAGTGAAAGAAAAGTTTTAAATTAATGCTCAGCAACTGATTCTGCAATTAATTTTGACAGAACTCATTTTTGCTTTACCAGGCTGTGGCTGGTGAACCAAAAGATTCATTTCAAGACTCTGATTGTCAAGTTGTGTCGGTGCATCCATGCGTGCGACGCTGCTTGTGTCAACGTTTATCAATATTGTCGCCACGCATGCTTTGTTTATTTTAAAGGCTTCTAATCCCTGCATGCTGTACCTCGTGTCTGACAAATGCTTGGCAATGGTTGACCCTATAGGCAGGTCTTTATTGTTGATATTTTGATGTCATTTCTCTCTATAAGCACATACATTTACACACCACATACATCCACTGGAAAACACATAAATGCGTGTTTCCATGGCACAGTCAGGCTCTGCAGTCAGCAATAGGTGGGTGGATAAGTGGATTGGCAGTTGTGTCTAAAACCTGCTTCGGTTCGCCCCCAGGACCTCTGTGAATTAAATGTGAATGCAGCGCTGGAGATGTTATGCAAAGAATGGATGGATGGTAGAGAAGGAAAACAAGGGGGAGGAAGGAAGATGGGGAGACGGACCCAAGAAAACGCATAATGAGAGACTTCATTTGTTCCCTTTAAAACTGGGGTTTAGTGAATTAATTGTGCAGGAGTTGAGCATTGTTACCACTGGTATGTTGTTTATGGTTTAAGTGTACAGTATTCAGGCATTCAGGGAAGGTTGCTGTTGGCGTGTTGACATCTCATTTCAACCTGACACCCACATCTTTCTCTTTCCTCAGTGTCTCTTATTTCTCTGTCTGTCTTTCCATCTCTCTCTCTCTCTGCCTCTTACATAAAAGGCACATCAGCATCACGTTTACAGTCCAGTTAGCGTCGACCTAAACGCCTAACAGCTGTGTTGTTGACAGATTTCCACAGAATCGACAAGGTTTAAGTGTTCAGTCGGTTTTTAATAATCCTTTCTGAACAGTTGTTACTTTAACAGCTCTGGTTGCTTCAGTGGGATACTTTGAAATTCTCTCATTAGGCATCCGTCAAAGTTTGCAGCAAAACATTTTGCTTTCAGTTTCTCGTTAGCCAAAAGAAACACTGAAGCAATGTTTGGTGAAAAGTAAAGCTCATTATTCACAAGTCTTTGTGGATTTAAAACTGATTTTTGATAGCAAAATAGGTCGAAGCAACATGTCAGGAAGTCTTCACTGGCATTGAGGACAATCTGTGACTTAAACCTTAAAGTAGTATTCTCCTCTAATGATATGAAAATGCAAAGGCGTAATAATTTATAATATAAATTGTCAACCAGGATTTTAATTTGTAGTTTACTTTTTGTTCACAGCAGTGCTCAGTTTGAATTAATCTATGCTACATTGGATTTCAGGTTATGACTGCAGCATAATCCACGTTCCTATGTCTATGTTCCAGTCACTGTTTCAACACAGTATGGCTAAATAAATACGCAGCATGTGTGTTTTAATACTTTAATTCTGCTGTGAAAACTTGTCACCTAGCCAGATGACCACAGCTGCAGTTTTTTCCGAAGATGGAAACTGTTATCTTTTATCAGCCTCCCATCAAGCCCACAAAAAACGAGTGTTACTAATAATAGAGATTTGGCGTAGGATGTCACTTGAAGGCCAGTGGTGTAAGTTGTGTAACAGTTTGATGGAGTTCAGTAGTGGTGTGGACCCAATTACAGTCCTCCAAAACACGTTGGTGGGAACTTGAAAACGTGTGTCTTACAAAGGGCTGCAGTTAACAATAATTTTCATTAATTTCTAATTATTATTTTCTTAAACAAGTGATTAATCGTTTGGTCTATAAAATAGTGAAACATTTCCAAAAACGAAATTCTCATTGCCCACGTGGATATATTTTTGTAATTCAGTGTTTATTGATTTTTACGGACAATGAATCTGTCATTCATCAAAACAATAAATGCACATTGCTCAGGAACACCCTTCATGAATTAGAGCAGACAAAGCACAAAGACACTATGATACTGTATGTTTTGACTCAGTTCTGATGTTCTCGTTTGTGTTTAAGTCCAATAATGTTCATACAATTGATTTACACAAGGACAGTTTGTGCATTAGTGGTTGGAGGTCACCGGAGAATAGTTTGAAACAGTTCTTAGTGAGATTATCAATACACTGCACCTTAAAGAGGCAATAATTGATATTTTAAAAATAATAATTCATCAAATGACGATGTGAAAACAGTGTGACAATGTGAGAGAGGACGCCCACCACTTTACTGTTTTGGTTCACTCTCATCACTCTCATAGTGTCATTTTCGGCTGCAGCAGGCCACTGATTACAGCAAGAAAGTTCTAAAGACTATTTAAACACTACCTGTTCAACACCAAACAGCACACAGACACAGTTAGCTGCTAGCTGGTGAACATAGTGGAGCATTTAGCAGCTAAAGAGACAGATATTTCCCATAGGAGACCAAAAACAGCTAAAAAAAGAGTGAATATTTGACTTATATTCATCAGATCCGACTCCACACAGCTCCAAATGAATGCTAATGTTGCTTCGTAACTGCTGGATGTGTAAATAAGCAACTGTTTGCTAACAAGTTCCCCATATCAACTTTAAAGGTGATAATATGTCATGTTGTGTTCACAACTTCTTTCCGCTGCTCCCAAGTGGCCAAAAAACCTCTGATCACATCCAGCGAGTGCTTTGTTGCACCTGTAACCACACCCGATAGTGAAGTTAGTCTTATTTTAGAGAGTTTATATAGACTGTTGAAGTTAAGCTCTTGTAATGCAACTGAAATGTCACTTACAGTATAAAATGCACAAAGTCGTCAGTGTGCTTTCTGCAGCCCACAGATCATTTTGCCCAGTTCCAGCCACAGCTGGTTGGTAACTGACGACCTGGTTTCCTGCCACCTATCTGACACATTTTCTGGTAGCACATATGCTGCTCTCCTCTCTCTGTCCCTATCAAACACACACACACACACACACACACACACACACACACTCTGACGCTCTTTCACTCTGGTGGCACAGTACAAGTAAGTCAGACTTAAAAGAAAACACACATGTGTCATGGAGGCCGTTTGGGAGTAAAATCGAGGCCACTGGGCCAGCGCTGGCGGCATTCATTCCATTTCATATTAATGAATTGCTAGAAGCGAATCTGCTGGGACACTGAGCTCAATTAAAATCCTTAATCTGAGTGAAGAGTGTGTAGCAAAAGAGGACCACAGCTAGAACAACTTACCCACAAACCAATTTAATTCACTGGGAATCCTAAAATGGTCAATTATATCCTGCGGCAAACAGATCGTCACAGGTGGACTTGATGCTTTGATTAGCAATAAAATGTCTCCCAGATGACTTGTGCATGTGTGTGTGTGTGTGTGTGCTTGTTACTCCATTTACAAGGCTGAAGGTACAGATTGTTGCCAGCGAACCTGTTGCCCTCGTGTTGTTAAATTAGCTCCCTCATCAGACCTGAATGATTTTGATCCCCAGCTGTGCCTGCACTCGTGTGTTTGTCACTGTCAGTATCCCATTGCGTTGTATGACGGATATCAGCTTTCCCTTGTTGTCCCTCTTACATACTGTGACACTTTGCTAAAATTGTTGCTCTTTAGACAGGATGAATAATACAGCTGGGTGGGAGTTGGGAGTGACTCATTAGCCATCTGGCTCAAAGACAGACACACAGAAGCGAGAGAAGTCTCATTCTTGTGTGTCTGTCTTTGCACGCCAAGGCAGTTTTCATCCGTAGCATTCAGCGTACGCTCCCAAACTGTTGTGTATAGATGTGTTGATGAGCTAACTGACAATGCTAACGCTAGCTTGCTAATATATGACCTGTTTAGAATGAGTAAAAGACACATCTGATCTGACACTTGTTCTTAAGTTATACTTCACAAAAACAATCTCCAAGATTTTATGCAACAAACATCAGGCTAAATGACTATATGAATCCTGCTGAAACACACATATTCCCCTATGTGTAGTTATATAAATAAAAACAAAGTCATTAATATCTGTTTGACCCCGTATAATAGTTGTTTTTGGAAGTTATTTTACAGCTTATATTGCTCATATTTCCACATTATTAAAGTTGCTACTAGCTAAGACATTTTTAGTTTTTGAAATTTTAACGGTGCAACTCAGTGTAGTAAATAACTAGTTTGAAACTAGCTGGTAGTTTCTAAGAATTTAGGAAGGACTTTGCACGCAAACTTAGTAACGGATTTAGAAATTGCAGGTACAACCCAGTCCTGGAGGTCTGTGGGGCAGATTGGTGATCCCGCCTTGCGTCCTTGTGTACATGTACATCTACCTGTATGCGGCACATGATTCCATTGCGTTTAAACACACCTGTAAGCACGAGTTCCACTGCACATCTGTGGCCTCAAAACTTTGAGTCAATTTCAAATGCAGCTAAAAATTCTCCCAACCATGCCAGAGACACACAAAACTAATTGAGGAATTAAGAGTAAAAGTTCAAGATCTCGTCAACATCATGTGTATTACTGCAGGAGTTTTAAAGGACGGCTGCAGTGGTCTCAGCTCTAATTTTGCTCTCATAATTGAACTGAACAAACAATAGCTTACAGTCCCAGGTGGGTTTTCTTTGGGAAAACATTCACCCAGCCATTTATTCTATGACTAATCGTGAATAAATGTCTTTTTTTTATGTAATCCCAATTCAACAGAGCACTATTAATGTTGCCATTACACGCATGGTTTATGTTTTTTCCAGATTTAATTCAAAGCCATTAATTTGTTGATGCATTATGTTGACGTTGAGTCAACTGCACATTACCATATACGGAGCCGTGCTGAAATGGTGAGCAACGTGATGCTGCTGATTACTGTAGTTTTTGGTGGTGTTCATAGTGTAGGTGGAGGTGTGTGGGAGAGGCTGCATTCTGTGCATGTAATGAATTCAGCCTCTCCAGAGCCAGTTTGATACAATACTGTGCAACAGTGCTTCACTTAAAGAGCCAACGAGGAAGAGATTAGCCTCTCAGTGTGCACATTAACTCGCTGCTGAGTTGTTACACAGTTGAATCTGTAGAGGGGCGTGTGTGTGGAGCTGTGCTGTGTTTCAGTGTCTCTTTACTGTACTGAAGGCCCTGATAAAGTGATATGAGTGTTTATACTGTGAGATTTTACATTTTTCTGTCTCTATTCATTTCGTTATAAATTCTTTATGCCAAGTGGATTTTTATTCCCGCAAATTGATTTTTTTTTCTGAGGGTGCTGGCAATTATATAGAACAAAGAAGATTGCTTCACAAACATTTAAACTTTAAAAGGAACTGAAAACAAACTTTAAAAGATTGAATAAAAGAAAGTGTGAACAGAAATTTAGAGGCAATCTTGATATGACAAGACTCCGTGGTAGCAGCTCTGTGAAGCTGTACTTCACCTGGAATTATACTTGTCTGAAAATACAGGTAAACATCTCGATCTAATAATAATAATGAAGGGGTTTTAAAGGCAGTCAGAGCACTTCCAAAAGTAATTTCCCCCCAGGGATCAATCAATATAAAGTATTTCTGAAACGTGTGGCACATTGTAACTAAAAGAGGGTTCAACAACCTTTGTTCTCACTGTTGGAATAGCAAGCAATGTTTTCAGAGAAACAAAGAGGTCTGGTTGTTTCATAATATACAAGAAGGTCAGCAATATAACTTGGGGCTGTGAGATTAATTGATTTATGTAATATCTGCTACTCTCTTCCTCTTTGTCAAGCACCGTTCTGAATAACATGCAGTTTTTTGGGGTTAACCAGGAAATGGGATCACAGTAATCTAACTTACTGGTGGTGAAGGAATCAGCTGCAGACATGAGGTCTCTTACTCTTGTCATATTTTTAAGATGATAAACCGACTTTGTCACAGAACTTATGTGGTTGCCGAAGTTTAGGTCGGTGTTTATTACGTTGAGGTTCCTGACTTGTTTTGCGGTTTTAACATCACACAGAGGTACGATGAGCACTAATCTTTTGTCTGTGTTGTAGAGTACCGACAACAATGCAATTGAGTTGACTATCATCTACATAATTATGATCGGAAATATTGTTATGACTGCTCCCTCTAGTCCTACCCAATATTTGAATTTATCCAACAATATTTTGTGCTCCTTAGATGCAAATTGGTCCATACAGCATTTCAAGTGAACAGTATAAATATACAGTATGTATGATATTGGAAGCTGAAAGACTATAAAAATGTTGGTTTGCATGATTATTGATTGTGTCAGTGAATTTTGTTCCTGCGGTAAAACAGTTTCTAAACTAAACAAAAGAAAATGCCCTCTGTGTGTGTGTAGGGATGATTCACGAGCTACCACAAGCAGACGGAATATTTGCTTTAATTTTGAGGGAGCCTCCACTGAATTGTTGTGCTCAAAGTGCAGCCTTGAAGGAGCTGTGCTGCTGCCTGCCTTTGTTCAGCGTGTTTGGTTTGAAGGCTATTTCCACAGACTCTCCCACTCCTCTGCTCCCGCTCTGTCTCAGTGTCTCTCGCTGTGTCATCTCTTTGTCTGACTCACTCACTCACTCACTCACTCACTCTATACATTCACAAGCACACTAAAACCCAATTACTGCTAATAACCACACTGAAGTAATAGTGATTGTTTGGTATCCTCGTTAATGCCACAAAAAATAAGAGAAAGGCAAATAGAGAGACTTCATTTGTGTTTATTGTTCGTCGTGTTGATTAATTTACATTAATTTGATTTGATATTCAGCCTCGACGCTTCAACACAGAGTGAATCAAAACGTGTAAATAAAGTCGGACCAAGCTGTAAACACGGCACAGTAATTTGAAAGACTGACATGTAATGTGCAGTAGGTACGTTAGGTTACAGTCTGCTCCAATGTCAAACTTAATCTGATTAATAAAAAATGAATGGATAAATGTTTATTATTAGTGTGCCTTGAAACACTAACTTTGTGCTAAGACGTCAGCAAAGATGGCAGCAGTGTTCGTGTAATAATGCCATTTTCATTCATTTTTTTTATCCTTTCGCCTGTTTAGTACAGCGCAGGAATTTGTTGTGGAATGGAAATTGATCATTGTCTGTTTTGTGTGTTTTGTATTAAAGTCCACTTTAAACTCCACAGATTTTACACATCAGGTTCTGCTTTCTTGTCATGAGGAGCACGCTCAGGCCCTGAAACCATTCTACTACACGGGGCTGCACAACTAAATGAAAGTAGTATATCGCTTATGTTATATATGTATGTAATAATGTGGATCTGGAGGAGCTTTGTCAAGTCCTCGACAATACTAAGAGTCTACAGCCGTGCTAGCAACTATGTGAGGCTATGCTGAGCTAAATGCTAACATGCTTAAGCAGGTGTAATGTTTGCCATTTTTGTTTAGCATGCTAATATTTGCTAATTATTCATTAATCCTGAGGGGGAGATGAATGTGTGCCCTAAATCTAGTGCTAATCCATCCTGTAGTTGTTGAGAAATTTCCTTCACATGCGCAAACTGGTGGCACTAGAAGAAAAGTCAGGATCACCATGAATGTCTATACAAAGTGGTGGACCGACTGATTGACCAACAATCTGCTATTGCCATCCCTATAATCCTCATGACGTCATATTATCTTGACCTGTGCCTGGAGGCTTAAAATGCATAACTTAAAGGCCACATTACAATATGGAGGTGTAAAGTTTGAAAGGTAGAGAGGATCTAAGAAAAGACACTATTGAGTTTTATTATGGAAAATGTAGCATTTTGCAAACTTCACACATACTCAGGACGAAAAATCAGGATGTCTCAGCTGCATTGATTTTGACCTGTCTCTGGAGAGCCCCTCATCTTTACAGAAGTGCAACACTAAATCGCTGGAGTACCACTGTAATACTTGTGGTTCTGTATACACTGTTTGTGATGAGCAACTGATCAGTTTTCCCCAGAGATGCTGGCCTAGAGACTCCTGGCTCCTAAAACTGGCTGTTGCTTTTAAAGCGGATGAGAGAATTTGACGTGATAGCTGTGTTGCCATGACTGTACCTGGTCTTTGGTGTGATCCTTTTTTTTAAATTATCTATAACCCCAGCAAACAGTTGCTCGCTCAGTCGTCCTGCACATATTGTAGCATTCAGTATTGATAGTAAACTTTTAGAAAAGGTCCTGAACACGGCGGTTCGGACAGTGAGCTCTCGCCACTTTGAACAGCACTTTCAGGTTTTATCTGCAGCAGTGTGAACGTGGCCTCACTCATTCACTCGCTCATTCGGCCTCTCTCCCTCCCACTGCTTTCAGGAGAGATTCTGCGTGGGCTTACACTTGAGTTTCTGCCATGTGCTTTCTACCCCTTGCTCACACACACACACAAACACACACACACACACACACACACACACACACACACACACACACACACACACATACCCTCCCCCACACTTCCTAGCATTGTCCACAGATTTTATGAGTTTGTATATTTGTATCTGTGTGAGAGAGAGAAAGAAATCTGGAAAATAATTATGATTTCTAGCATAATTTTCACACCCTAGTTAAGATTTTACTTGGCAGATTAGGAGTGGATATTTACCCGCTCATTGGTGAAAGCGTTAACTGTTACGGGTCACCGCATTGGATTGGTTGATATTGACTTGAGATGCAAGATTTTATTTTTTGGCAGGCTTATTGCAGCCCTTGTGTATTGTTTGTTATAACATTATCTTTTCCGAATTAAAAAAAAATAAAACGAAACCTGCCATCGCTGCAGTGATTTCTGCTGCACGTTGGTACACGAGAGATTGCCTGTCGGTTGCTCCTGATGCTGTGTTTGTGTGTAGGTGGAGGGACATCAATGTGTGCGTGGGCAGATGTGAGTAGAGATGCCTGCCAGGTGTATGTGGCTGTGCGTTCTTTGTCTCTCGCCGTACAAGTCTGGCACACTAAATGGATATACTGTACCTCTGCATGACATCGAATCAGTTTTTTTTTTTTTTCTTTAAAATGACTCATCTCCAAAACTGTCCTTGAGTTACATCCGTTTGTTGCCTTTTACCTATTTTTGTCACGAAATTTGTCAAACACACCAGACAAAAAACATTAATCTCAAGAAAGGAAAGAGAGGCTTTGTACCAGATTTAGCTGCTAATTGTTTTTACATGTCCCTGTTGCATTTTCTCTATTTTAACCCAAATGTCTTTTTCCTTTTCAGGCCATCACAAGTAACAGCTTTTAATTTAACAAAGTCTTAACAAAATAATGAAAGAAAGATCTGCCTAACAGTCCTACCATGAAAAACACCTCTGAATCAAGTACACTGCATACATAATGTGTATGTGTTGTCCGTCAGGATCCTGGCCACTGCTGGTGCCCACATGAACATCCCAGTTGACCTCCGGACCCTGAGGGCTGTGCGAGTGCTGAGACCTCTAAAGCTCGTCTCTGGGATCCCCAGTGAGTCAGTTACTAACCTCTAATGCTGCACTGTAAGGTCAAACTATCTGGTATAACACTGAAAATAACAAGTGATCATTCTTTGTGGGTGATTTTTAGGACTTTTCAGTTCACAAACCCAGTCGTTTGAGAATGTTCACGTAAGAAATATTTATAAAATCTCCAACACAGAAGCTTTTGCTGTTGCTGTGTCTCTATTGTATAAGGCTGACCATCCAAGCAATTTGTGCCTGTACTGCGTGGTCCATAATTTCAAGGCTCAGGGTTAATTCTGAGGCCCTTTTGAGCTTAAAGCCTATGAATTTTGCATTGATACCAGAGTCATTTTTCCCATTATGCAGCTTAAAGCCACCAATGTATTTGCCACATCCAGAAGCTACTGTGTGCTGCAACTCATTGGCTCTTTTGTTTAATAAGAACCTGTTACAAAAACAGCTTAGACACTTAGAAACATGTTGAATGACATGAAAAGCATGTGTGTTGCAGTTTTTGCCATTCGTGACAGCTAATTACTGGGTTTATAGGAACAAGACTTCATTCTGTTTTGTTCATCTTGAGGCAGTGAAGTGTAAAAGCAAAAATATGGCAGAGTTGCAGGCTCCTGAATGTGTTCTCTTTAATCTCTTAAATTGGGTTTTGAATAGAATGGGACTATCTTTTATAAAAGCTGCCATTACTTTGATGATAGAATTTAATTGTTTATTTTTTTACAAAAGGCAACCTAAAACATTTAGGTGGGCCAACAGACAATAGATTGAAATATGGTGGTGTTATTCTTGAACGAGATGTCTTTTTCTTTGTGAATACTTTAAGGCCTGCAGATTGTGCTGAAGTCCATCATGAAGGCCATGATCCCGCTGCTCCAGATCGGCCTTCTCTTGTTCTTCGCCATCCTCATGTTTGCCATCATCGGTCTGGAATTCTACAGTGGGAAGCTTCACCACACCTGCCTGCCATCTGTGGACATCCAGGGTACGGTCCACTCACCACATGCATTTTTGTTTTGTATTAATTTCTTGTTTAAACAGAAAGTATAGTAGTATAGTGAGACACATGAGAAAAAGCTTCGGTCCTGAGTTAGTACGAGTGTTTATCCAACGGCATATGTCTTAAAACACCTCCTGTTGGTTATGTCCTTGCATTTCTGGGTCAATTTTGTTATTCTGGTTAAATGTAGATAAAATTAAATTAAGACATTCCCACTCAAGTTTGAAGGGAGACAAATGTTGTGTGTAAACAGCATGTTTTGGCATCAGTCTCTCAGAGTTAAAATAAAAGGTTTCTTCACTCTCATCATTTGGTGAAGGTAGATCAAATTACAGGTACATCTCAACAGTTTACAGCCTCCAGTTTAAACTCTTGGAAGGCATTATGATGATAGCCAACAGTTTGAGAGTATCTGCTTGCAGCACAATGCCAGTGCCTTCAGAAGATTATCGTCATGTTGTCATTTTTGTTTCTGAATGATTTATGATTGCCTTTGACTGGTTTACCAACAGGTATACCAACTGTGTTGTTTACTCATTGTTCTCAAGCAGAGGGTGTGAACATGTTTGTTTGAGAGCCTGAGGCTTTCGTAGATTACGGTAGCAGCGAGCTCAGAGGTATTATTAGAGTTGATACTGGCTGTTTAGCCACTGCCTAATTAGTCAACAACTACTCTGTAATCACACGCCACACCACAGCATTTACTGTCATCGCTCAACACAACTCAGATATGGATTGAGATTTAAAACCCGAATAAGTTCACAGTATTTAGAGCAGGAAAATATTTATATCCATCCCTTGATTCTCTAATGGTCTCTAATAGTTTAAAGATCCCCTCCAGACGTGTTTTAAGACATATAAGCTTAACTACTAGATGTAAGATAGTTTCAAGTTTCCACACATACTTTTGTGTGGAGGGGGACTTCCATCTACACAGAACACAATTAAGTGCTTATTTAGTTGTATAACAACAATCACGAGCAATACAATCAATGACAAGAGAAAATACAGTGGAAATTTGGGGAAATATGCTTATTCGCTTTTTTGCCAAACGTTAGAAGAGAAAATCAATACCACTCTCATGTCTGTCTGTTCATTATGAAGTTACAGCTAGCAGCCAATTAGCTTAGCTTAGCATAACTCTCACTTGTTTAATCCGTACAAACACAAAAAAGAGCAAAAAGGGAGAAGTTGTGGTTTTAAATAAGCGCGATATAACTGATGGTTGGAGAAAACATAACATTGAATCGTTTATGTATACCACATGCATCATAACGGCTTGTGGTATAGATTCTGGGTATGGAGTTAACTGAATTAAAGTGTAAAAGTATAATATGATATTTAACTAATCAATAGTAGCCACAGGGAAGTCAGAAGCTGAGGTCAGCAGCAGTGCAGTGCCTTGCTGCCCAGACATGAGTATTTACTAGTGTGGACATTACATAAATATATACAATATATATACATATCAATGAAAGATCATAACAGTTACTATATGCTTCTTTTTTTCTGTAGAAAATGAGACTGTTGACTCGTCAGAGTTGGCGTTCGCCTGCGGAGTGAGGAAGTGTCCAGAGAGCTACGACTGCAACGACACCTGGATCGGGCCCAATGACGGCATCACGCAGTTTGACAACATCCTGTTCGCTGTACTCACCGTCTTCCAGTGTATTACCATGGAGGGATGGACGGCCGTTCTCTACAACGTGAGCGGAAGAGGTTCAGTTCTGCTGAAACAAACGCCACGCAGTTGTTGTATATGTGTAATAATGAATGAATGTTATGGATTTCAGACCAACGATGCCTTGGGTCCCACATGGAACTGGATATACTTCATTCCTCTCATCATTATTGGCTCGTTCTTTGTGCTGAACCTGGTGTTGGGTGTTCTGTCGGGGTGAGTGTGACTATGTGTGTAACATGGGTGTTTCTGTCTGTGTTATGTGTTATGACAGCAGTTTTTTCATGTTTCCCTCTTCAGAGAATTCGCCAAGGAGAGGGAGAGGGTGGAGAACAGGCGGGCCTTCATGAAGCTACGCCGCCAGCAGCAGGTGGAACGAGAACTGAACGGCTACCGAGCCTGGATAGACAGGGCAGGTACTGGGCAACAGAACAACTTTACATCTGCTGACACACACTTGTTATTTAGTTACGTGGAGGGATACAGCGATATAGAGGCTTATAGTGACTGTGACTAGAGCAACTAGATCACCTCTAAATTCAACTCATGAGCTGTGCTGTTGGTCCCACTTTATGCATCATCACACAGCAGACAAAACCTGATGTGTAAAAGCCATCTGATGAGCAAAAAAGAGTTATTCCAAAACATTTAGATGGGGCAGAAATGTTCTCAACGTATATTTTTAATGAGAATGTAAGAGCTATTTTTGTTTTACTTTTCCCCACCTTTTTAGTTTATACTGTATATGTATATAAATACATAATATGTTTAAATGTTAAGCACCATAGCAGACCAATCCAATGATAGTCCTTTTAAAACTGTACAAAACAGTCAAAAGCATGTAAAGGGATACTTCTTTATTTTGGGAAACACGTTTATTCGCTTTCTTGACTAGAATTAGATTAGCGAAGGGATACCACTCTCATATCTGATTGTTGAATATGAAGCTGGAGCCAGGTGTCTGGTAGTCCGGCACATAAGCCCCCATAAAGCCACAAGTACGAATTAAACAAACAAGATATAACATGTTAATTAGTGAGTTTTAGAGATGCTGGATACCTTTAGCTGTGTCCCCCTGTTTCCATGCTAAACTAAGCTAACCGGCTGCTTTATGTTAGGCTAAGCTAACTGGCTGTTGGCTGTAGCTTCATGTTTAACAGACAGACATGAGAGTGGTGTCAATCTTTTCATCTAACCCTCAAAAGGCCGGAAAGTGAATAATTTCCCAAAATGACAAACTTGCTTCGTTCACAAAATAATAATGGAATGAAATTTGTGCTGAAATCAGAGTTAAAACGTACAGATATTATACAATTATTAATAATTTCACAGCTAATTTAACAGGGTCTTTTTTTCCCAGCTGATTTTGTAAAGCTATCTCTCGGCTACAGACACTTTCAGAGTTTTTGGACCTACAGTAGAGCAGCTCTGTTGAGTTTCACACACACACACACACACACACAAACACAGTGCTGTAATGGCAATCTACATTGCTAGTCTCCCACGCAAGTAGAGGGTGAGAAAAAGGTGATACTGACTCACTTACTTAAATTTGTGTGCATGTGTGTGCGTGTTTACATGCATGTGTATGTGAGCGAGCTGCAGTGCATATTTATGTGTGCATGGATGTGGGTGAGTGTGGGAAGAGAGAGAGAGAGAGAGAGAGAGAGAGAGAGATTGGGAGAATGTAAAATAGAATAAGAGCTCTCTTTCTCTGAAGAAGGTCATAAAGCAGCGTTTACATCAGCTTGGCCTCACTTCCTGTAAATGTTTGCAGACATCCTAAAGAACACAAACCTGCGACGTATATCTCTCGTGTCTGATGATTTAGATTGTGCTATAATGAAAACAAATATGTCTGTGCATAACCTCCAGCTTTATTGTGTTACAGAGGAGGTAATGCTTGCAGAGGAGAACAAAAATTCAGGAAGATCGCCGTTAGATGGTGAGTTCACACACTAATCACACGTTGACCTGTGTTTACCTGTGACATGATCGGATTAACTGGCGTCTTTTTTAACTGTATATCCAAACATGTCAAAGGTTTAACCACCTCTGTACTGTTAAGGTGTTGTGCAAGCTGCAGGTAACCATAGCAACAACACTAATGCTTGATTTAACGTTACCAGTTAAGTCTCACTGCTGAAACTAAAGCCCCCTTCAGACACGCACCTCGTTACGTAAACATGGTGGCAATTTAACATGTCGGTCTCATGAGTCACTTTTATGTAAAGATCACAGCAGCAATCTGACTGGGATGGATGTATGTTGTGTTCAGCCCTCATTAATAGTGCTGTAATGCAATCAACACTTAATTATCAGCTCTTGCGTTCAAAGAAAATACAAATGTTGTGAAATGAGTCCATTTTAAGTTGATGAGGAGATTCTTCTCGTGTCAGAAAAGTCTGTAAAAATTATTCTTTGCCTCTTGCAGTGGAGAGAAAAGGAGAAACATACAAACATGTATAACCGCATTAATCATTAAAAACCACCAGTCTTCCTCCTTATATTGTCACTTTCCATTCATGCCAACCGAATGGGTGAAATTCTGCAAATCGCTTTACATACAGCATGTGAACAAATAGGATTTAGACGAGGGTCCCAGCTTGTCACGGCTGTGCGCTGTCGGATATTATAAACTAGGCAGTAGAATTAAATTGAAATTATAAACTAAACAAATAAATGATGAAATTGATGAGTGAGAAGCGGGGGCGAGCGTTCCTCGAGCTTTGTTTATTAATTGATTATTCATTAATTCAGGCATGGGCGGCAAAATAAGTTTTAAAACCCCTTCACTGATTCATCCTGTGAGAGAACCGAGAACGCTCCTCTTCCTTCATGTCGTTAAACTTTTCAACTCACCTCTGTTCTCCAGCAGTGCGAGCATTGTGGATCTTTAATGTAACGGTCCTGTGATCTCTGAATGATCCCTCAGACATCACTGGAAACGATAGATGACACCAGCAATGTTACGTACTTACCCAAACTGACCACAAACACAGCCTCTCTGTGGTATTAGGGTGCTAAATCCCTGCACTGTGAATCAAAATGTGAATAAATTATATTCAACATGTGTGCATTGTTCTATCCACAGTCAGTTTCCTCTGATGAGTGTAGACAACACAGAAACGTGTAATAACTCAGCCTACTAACTGGAAGGAGACACTTCACTACCATTTTAAATGTATTGAAATATTTGTATAACCTTGTGTTTTTGTGGAACATGTTTAGTGCTAAAGAGAGCGAGTAAGAAGACTGGTGCACGGAGAGGAGCGCCAGGAGACGATAAAGGAGACACGACTGCTGCCAGTGCCAGTGAGTGAAGAAGTTTACCATTTCAGTCTGTCCAGTTAAATATACTTGTTCTGTATATTCCACCTACATGTTACCGCTTCCTTGCCCTCCTGCCGTCTTACATTTGAACTTCTCTTTTTCTCTCTCAGGCATGTCGCGATCGAGGATGAACTTCCGCAGCGGCCGGCGTGGTCCCGCTGCCTACCTGCGGCGTAAAGAGCGCATGTTACGCATCTCCATCCGCCGCATGGTGAAGACGGACACTTTCTACCTGATGGTGCTCAGTCTCGTGGCTCTCAACACCATCTGTGTGGCCATCGTCCACCACAACCAGCCCGACTGGCTGACCATCTTCCTCTGTGGGTTTCAGTTTTAAATGTGTTTTTTTTCTATTCTTCTTTACTACTTATTAATTCAGGTCATGTCTAATTAATGATTTTGTCAGACAGCTGCCTCCTTCTCCTTTGATATAATTGCTTTTTGCTTTTTGTTTTCTCATCTCTAGACTATGCAGAGTTTGTTTTCCTGGGGCTGTTTTTGGCTGAGATGTTTTTGAAAATGTATGGTCTGGGTTTCCGGCTCTACTTCCATTCATCTTTCAACTGCTTCGACTGTGGGGTGAGGGCCTTCGTCTGTTATTCCGACTCCATATTACACTAGAAAAGAAAAGAAAAGAAAAGCGGACTCAAAGCTATTCTGTTTTATATCACAAAGGAAAAAGTTTAATTTCTGGTACAAAACGGGGATTAAAGATTTATGGTGTGCCTTACAATGACGCTTATTGCTTATTATTATTAAATTTTCAGAATATAAATCAATAAGTAAACCATTGTGACAAATGTACTAATCACATACAAACACACCAACATTAACACCAGCTTGTAGCCACCACATACATAAACACCTTATAATATCAAGGGACATTAATGGGGACTCGTCCAATTTTTAAAAATAGGACAGAAAAAGTTGCCAGATCTTATGAAACCTTCTGGTTGAGCCTTAAGTAGTATGCATCAGCTGTTTGAGTTTGAGGTGCGCTATTACATCCTCCAAACAGCGTTCATGAGATGGTGATATGGTCTTCTTCAGTTGTCGAACAAACCGTGTAGAGAGGGCCACGACAGCAGCTTGGTCAGCATCTTTAAGTCCTCCAGAGATCAATAACTGTGCCACATAGATTTGAGAACGAATTAACAACATGTTTACTTGTAGCCTATAGGACATGATTTTTTTTTTTTACATATTTTGTAGGTCATTGTCGGCAGCATTTTCGAGGTGGTTTGGGGCTTCTTCAGGCCTGGCATGTCATTTGGGATCAGCGTACTGAGGGCGCTGAGACTTCTGAGAATTTTCAAGATCACCAAGTAAGTGGGACAACGTGAAAGGCAAAGCATTTCAGCTAAATTAGACCTGGGTTGTAGTATATTTGTGTATATATTTTCCTGCAGAGACAAAAAAGTCTGTGATTTCTCTCTGTCAGATACTGGGCCTCTCTCAGGAACCTGGTTGTGTCCCTCATGAGCTCCATGAAGTCCATTATCAGCCTGCTTTTTCTTCTCTTTCTCTTCATTGTGGTGTTTGCTCTGCTGGGGATGCAGCTTTTTGGAGGAAGGTGAGTAAAGCGAGTATGGAGTTTATTTTGATTTGTGGTGCTGATTTCCATAGAACACTTTAACCTACGTATCTGATCGTGCCGCAGTTTTGAAACGGCTGCTACCCCCTGCGAACTGAACAACAGTTTCTTCAATGGCGTGTATGATGAAAAGGAGAGGAAATGGCATGTCCGGATGAAAATAGCTTTACATCCTCCTCCTCCTCTTCTTCCTCCTCCTGTTCTTCCTTGGTCATATCTGACCCTGCTTTCTATCTGCCTTCCCTCTAGGTTCATCTTTGAAGATTACACTCCCACCAACTTTGACACATTTCCAGCTGCCATCATGACAGTGTTTCAGGTTTGGCTCCCACAGATCCCCTCGTTCTGCCTGCTCTCCATGACACATTGCACCCTGGGATATTTCTCACCCCAGGCGCAGATTAAACAACTCTGCTCACTCGCTCTCCACCCCCTGCCTCCGCTATCATCCCACACATCCATACACACATATGCGCACATGAATATCAGACAAGTGAAACGTGAACAAATCCACATCAGATCTGCTACAAAACCAACTGTGAAAGAGTGTTTTGATCAGCACTCATAGTAATTACTTATCTTGCTGCCATTTTTAATACCATATCTTGAACTGGTTTGCAGACATGGAACATGTCTCCTGTCATTATTTATGCTAAATATTCTGTGCATTTGCCTACAGATTTTGACAGGAGAGGACTGGAACGAAGTGATGTATAATGGGATTCGCTCGCAGGGTGGAGTGCAGTATGGCATGTGGTCATCGATCTACTTCATAGTGCTCACCCTGTTTGGAAACTGTATCCTTATCGACGCTTCACAAGTGGTCAGAGAGCTCAGATATAACAAAAGTAAAAGCACTCAAAATGCCAGCAGAATGTCAGAATTATATATTATTCTACTGGATTATTTTTGTTGCTGCTGCATACATTGAATGTTGTTGATGATTTATACTACTACCACTATACTAATACTTTTGGGTAGTTAAATCCATAACATCACCTCATATTTTATACAACAATGACGTGTTTTGTAAGAAAAATCTTAAAGGAATAGTTCGGCATTTTGGAAAATACACATATTCAATACCTCTCTCATGTCTGTAAGTTAAAATGTGAGCAGCTGGTTAGCTCAGCTTAGCTTAGCATAAACTCATTAACACCTTATATATCTTGTTTGTTTAATCAGCACAAAAACCAAAGTTTAAACATGGACTGTGTGGGACAATTTCCTAGCAAGGACCTGCTCATGAGATATAAGGTGTTCATTGATGAGCTTCAGAGGTGCTGGTAGGTGGATTTTGTTACCTTTGGACAGAGCCAGGCTAGCTGTTTCCCCCTGTTTCCAGTCTTTGAGCTAAGCTAAGCTAACCAGTTGCTGGATCCAGCTTCATATCTAACAGACAAACATGAGAGGGGTATCGATCTTCTCACCTAACTCTTGGTAAGAAAGAGTATAAGTGTATTTCCCAAAATGCTGAAGTATTTCGTTAAGTAACTAGTAACAGTATGTATAACTGTGACGCTACATACTCAGGTCACATGAGCCACCTCTATTCGCTGATGGAGACGATTGAAATGCCCCAAAAACCAAGCAAATGGAGCTTGAATTGTACAAACTCAATATGCATTTATGAAAAGGAGAGGGGAGTACAGACCCTGATAGGTTCCCTCGGTTTGTTGTGTTTGTTCTTAACTGCCGTCATGACAGACACACTGCTGAACGTCTTCTTGGCCATCGCTGTGGATAATCTGGCCAACGCACAGGAACTGACAAAGGTTTGTGCTGTTCTCACCTCTGCTCTGGGTAATATTTAATACAGTAAGTGTTCACTAAATATTAATGTAATCTTTATCAGGATGAAGAGGAGGAGGAGGAGTTCTTTAACCAGAGATATGCCAGAGGCAGAGATGGCCTGATATCCGAGTAAGTTCTTGTTCAACAGCTAACAAAATTAGAGCTCTAGGATGAGATATCCAGAGCATTCACGGCTCTTAAGTATTTCTTAGTTGTCAGTGTGTGACTGTTTCTCAGATCTTCTCTTGAGCAAATAGAAAATTCAGATTGGGCTGAAAATTTGTCACGATTCTTCAAATGGTTTTGTCTTTTTTGCAGCAGATGCAAGTAGTGGAATCAAACTGAGACTTAAGATTCAGTAAGGATGCTGTGGGAGAACTGATGGTGGTCCTCAATTTGGCCATCGTGCTGCTTCTGTTATTGGAGAGAAGATGTTTAAAAATCAATAGAGTCTAGCCAATAAGATCCATATTTTCCACAATGTCGCTGATTGTGGACTCTCTGAGAACCAGTTCCTTCAGTCGCATGGTGAATGCAGAGTTAGAGAGGCATGTTTAAGCCACTGATGACGTAATTCTGAATGTTTATTGAATGTGCCTGATTTAAAAGCATGACCCCTTTTAGACTGAAACTCCCTCTATAAGTGTCTTGGCCTGTGATTGGTGATGGGCAGCCTCTTTTGTTAATGAGAGACATGATTCGTCACTGATTTCCTTTCCTTCCGATGACCTGGTGGCTTTCCCACAGGTCTGATGATCCAGTAAGTCCGGAGGAGGAGGTCAGGAGGTATTTTTCAAAGATTGTTGGGAAACGGTGGGAAGTCTCACTGAGTCACTCTACTGGGAGGAGGCACACTTTGGAGCGTGTCAGATTTTGATTTCCTACTTAGTATGACTCCGTCTGATCACTGCGACAATGGAGTTATTGTAGGGAGGAAAAACTACTACAGTACAAGACGCATCAGGGGCATTACTGACCCAGAGTGACCGATTCCTTACACAGCTATTACTAAAGAGTACTTGAGTTAGTGTCTCATTCAAAGCATTGGCCTGGCTTGATTAGGACTGTACTATTTTGCATAATTTACACCATTAATAAAACCTCTGGGTGTCTATTACTAGCTAGATTTTCCAAATCATATCGCATGATTATAGATTGATGAATGTGTTTTTTCTACTTACCAGGTGGACCTTTATTTGTACAATATGAAAATCAATCTTACTTGACATAAGTAATTCATCTGAGTGATTTTTTTTTGGCCGGTTTATGTTTTTCTTGTTAACATTAGAATATCATTGTATGGTAATGAACTTGAGTGCAACAGTTGTTTTAAAAAACAAAAGGCTTTCACAGGCTAAGTTGTTGGAAAAGCTAACCTGGAAGACAAATATAGCTGTTGTCAAAAGGTCGAAGTGGAATTTGTTGGCTCTTGAATTAAAGAGGTTTTTGTTTTCTGTATCAGATCTTCAAGTCTTGAATGTTGAAAGTCCTCCAAAAACACCAGATAACACAAACAGGAAAGTGTTTTTTAAACAATTTCTGCTAACAACTTCACTACCAAAATAACTTCTCCAAAAGAAATGCATGAACGACTAAATGTTCACTGTGAAGAATTACTTATTTCAAGTCTCTGCAAGCTGATTTTTACAATGGCAATAATATAAATGTTTACGTGATTGGTAGACATCCAAAATCCCATGAAATGATGGTGCCTCCTTCAGACTCTCTAAAACCATGTAGTAATAATAACTTGTATTTGTATTGTAGGTTTCTTAACAAAGTTATAAAGTGCATTAGAGAGAAAAGACAAAAGCAAATCATGTATAAACGACAGGTAACTGCACAGACTCTGTAGCTGTGACACTGAATGTATCATTTGTCTGTTACATATTTGAATGTTAGTCTCGTATGTGTTGCAGCTATCAAGACGCTGACTTTGATGTGTATTACAGTGTTTTGCTGGTTCCATCACGTTGTCTTGTTTTTATGCCTGTTCTGTGGCACTGACCAAAATGTTGAATTTTATTGTCACATTCTGTCGGCTTTGGAACCAATTTGGACCTTATTTTAAGAAAAATATTTGATGTTAATGGAATCTCTACATTATTAATCTTAAAGTACTGATTTCAGTGCTTTCTAAAGCCGTGTAAACTGGGCAACCTCCGCCCACAGTTTGCGTCCCCTTTACACATTTTGTTCTGTGCCACAGCAAATGTTCTGTGTATGTTGTAAAACACTAATGTCTTGTTTTCAAATAATCACTCATTGATTACATGGACAACAAAAGAATCTGAATCCCAGTAAGTATAATTGTATGCATCTCTGTCTCACAGAATTTCTCCCTTCAGTTTTCCTACTCGATTATTGAGATTATTTTCTAGACTTTACAGTATGTTTGTACTTAAATCCTGCACCTTACCCTTTTTGTTGTTCTTGTGGTTTTTGTTTTTCTCTTTTTCTTTTGATCTGTCCTCTCAGGTATCTTCATTTCTTTTTTTCAGTTTTTGAATGTAGTTGTACTCTTTAGCTTGAAGTATTTTGCACATTTTTCCATGGGAAATGTTTTTTGTGTTACTAATTGACTAACATTACAAATTCACAGAAAAGGTCCGCCCTTTTCTTGCAACTTTTATTTAATTTGTTTGAATATTCTTTTTTATATAACTGGTATGCTAAATGGACACTAGTCTTGATGTTTCTTGTCACCAATTCCTTAAATTTGGGCCTGTTGCTGCCCCATATTGATATGAAATATATTATGGTCCTCAGTGGGAGGAGAAGACCCTACCTATACAGGAAACGAGCCATCCACCGAGGCCGACCAAACTTCCCAGAGGAGGGTGAGGGTGCAACAGGGGCCGCAGACGAACAGCCTCTCAATGGCTCCAACGCCTTCTCCAACCGCCGCGAGAGAAGGAGGAAGGTTAACATGTCAGTGTGGGAGCAGAGAGCCAACCAGCTGCGCAAACGTCGGCAGATGGCAAGCAGAGAGGAGCTGTTTAGCAGCCCTACGGAGGACACGGCCGAAACTCCCACCATCGCCCACCACGGTGCCACCCTCTCCACAGAGGCCAGCCCGGCTCACCTGCCTGAGTCTCCCATGTCTGTTGGGATGCCCCTCCCCGAGCCCCCGATGTCCATCTCCATCCCCATCCCTGAGCCTCCGGCGGCTGAGCCTCTGGTAAACCTGAGCGAGGAGAAAACAGGAGGAGCTAACCACCGGACAGCGGGCGGAGGCGGGGGCAGGCACAGGATGGCCCGCAAGTTCAGACCCAGCCAGGGGCCGGAGGAAGGGGCACGGCACAGACGGCACCGTCACCGCGAAGCTCGCCCTGAAGCCAAGAGTTTGGACTGCACCCAGACGCCACACGAGGTGCTGCAGGTCAGACGGTCGCTCAGCCAGGAGAGGAAGATACTGGATGAGAGGGAAGAGAAGGAGGACAGAGAGGAGAGGGAGAAAGCAGAGGGAGAGGGAGGCTCAGTCCAAGATGACTGTGGAACAATCATCAACCCGTATGCAGAAGTTGGAGAAGATTGTAGAAGGTAAGGCTGTATTCCTTGATGAAGAGATTTCCAAACACTCTCTCATATTTTTACCCTTATTTTTTTTATCCCTTTTCTCGTCATATGCGATTATCTGGTGAAGGCCATTTTAACTGAAATGTCACCACATATTTTCCCCAGAGAGATGGTAAATGGGCTGCAGTTATATAGTGTTTTTCTACCTTAACGAACAAAGCGCTTTAAATCTTGCTTTCCATTCACCCATTCACACACACAGCACGCAAAGCACTGGCCTACCTGTCGGGACTAACTTGGAGTTCAGTGTCTTTCTCAAGGACACTTTGACATGTGGACAGGAGGTGCCAGGGAGTGAATAAATGGACGACCCGCTCTACCTCCTGAGCCAAGGCAGCTTGTCACTTCTCTGTTTATTTCTTTTAAAGGATAGGGTCACATGTTTTAAGTCAAAACTAGCCACATGCCCAAATGTACACAGATATTAGCTGCTGTAATCATTCTACCTGTCCATCCACCGGCTGAGAAGAGATCCCTTCAATGGAGGAGATGGGGGACAAAATCCACCTTTCATGCAAAAATGCATTCCTACAGTAATTCAGCTGAATTATATGAGGCTTCAGTGTGTGTATTTTCCAAAATTCTTTTTAGTACAAAAGTCACCCTTTTTGTTTGCTTGGACAATGTTAATACCACAAAGATGGAATTTTATACCAAAAAAGAGTGTCACTTTCAAAGATATCCACTTGTTTTGCCAACTGCTGAGACCTCAAATTGCTTCACTTGAAATTTGGAAAGCATTTTTGCACAGAACGAGAACTGTGGATTTTGTCCCACGTCTCCTCTATTAGAATAGCATTAGGTAGGGCATTTGCAGCAGCCAATAAGTCTTGAAATGTACGTGTTGGCGTGTAATTATTGTTTTAAGACAGACGTGAAAAACTGCTAAACTAATATGAAAAGCAGGACTAAGAGTCTACAGCCATCCCAGCTTTACAGTGGTACTTTGGGCTCAGTGCTAACAACAGCATAGGATGGTACTAGAGGTCAGTATACCAGAGCTTTTGCACAGTTCTTTCTACAGGAAAGATTTCCATGTCATAACATATCTATGTAGTGTTGTACTGATTTAAACTCAGTGATCTTTTCTTCCCCATTTCAGAGCTGCCGACATTCCCGATCCTCCTCAGTGTGACCATCTGCTGGACTGTACCTGGTCAGAGCAGGGTGAAGGCGGACACACAGACCAGTACGAGTCCCTTTGCCAGAACATCCCAGTGGAGCCCGCCTTAGAGGCCACAGAGTTCACTGTGAGGGCCATGGAGTCTGAGAACCGCCCGGTCTCCATCAAACGTAACAAGACCAACCTGGAGGGGAGCGTGGCCATCGAAATGTCTTCACAGCCGCTGCTGGAGCTCACACCCATGACAGGTAGCACTGTGATCTCTTCCCGCTGCAGTCACACTCCTTTACTGTGCTTCATAAAGTGGGATTTAGTATCACTCTGGATCACAGCGTGTCGGTGTTTCTGACATCTGATGAGAGCGCCACACTTGGAGACTTTTTTTGATGAATCCATTGTACCGGTGACTCACATTGTTCTTTCTTTGTCATACTGTAGCTGTCCAGCTAAAACAGTTTTTTTCTCTCCTCTCGCACATCTGTCTGGGTTTTAGTGAACAGTAAAGAGTTGGAAGTGTACGACTCTGACCAGAAAGACGATGAGACGGAGGAGGAGGAGGAGGAGGAGGAGGAGGAACCTCCAATTCCTCCCAAACGTGTAGCTCCAGACAGCATGTTCATCTTCAAGGCCTCCAACCCGTGAGATGCTATAAGACCCTCTAAATCACCGATTATCAAATGAAATGCTGTAGTGTTTGCTTACTTTTATTTTTAAGAATCTTTACTTTGACAAAGGTTTTCTCCTTTTGGGCTCTTTGCGTGTGCTCTTCCATCAGCCAACAATTAACATCTTCCCCTTCGTTGATCCGCAGTATCAGGAGGATCTGTCACTATGTGGTCACCATGCGCTACTTTGAGATGAGCATCCTCCTCGTGATTGTGGCGAGCAGCATTGCTCTGGCTGCTGAGGACCCTGTGTGCACCAATTCAGACAGAAACAAGGTGAGATCAAAACATATCTCTCCTAAAAAGTCTATAGTTTTATTCATTACCTAAATTCAGGTGTGCATGAATGAATCAGTTTGATGTCACTGACTGAAACCTGAAAGAAACCTCAGGAAGAGCAACAGAGGGGGTCCAGGGGTCCCTCTCCCAGGACGGGCAGACAAGGCAATAGATGTTGTATAGAAATAGATTGTAAATGTATATGAAGAATATGAAGCAGAGAGGACAGACCGGAGCCACATGACCTCCTCCCCACCATGGAGACCTGGGAAGAGGACATTCACACAGAGACGAGGAGAGAACATACACAGAGATGGAGAGAGAGACAAATACTGCTTACTTCCTTCTCTCCACACAGATGGCTAATCGCTTGTCCTTTTGGGAAAGGTACAAAATTGTCAAACACAGCACCCCCAAGGAGGTTTCAAATGCTGTTTCACCATCTGAAAAGCACTTCATGTGAAGCACATCTGAAGTGTCAACTTTTAGTTATTAATCTAACTAATACAAGATTTACAATCAGTCACTGACATCACACCAGAGCAATCTGATGGTATTACACTGACCACTGGTCAATGTGAAAGTTACAACAGTGTTCAGTTTAGTCTAGTTTAGGTCCGTATTAACAGACATTTATCCTCATGGAAGCACTTATTTCCATAAGACGAAAAGAATGAATTAAACAACTCACTGAACTCACTCATTCTAAAATACCACTGATGAAATTTTAGCTTTCAGGTTTACTGTTTGATCTCAAGTTGACATAACACTGTGTCAGCAACAATGTGTCGTGACACATTTGGTTTCACGCACATACAAGGTGAGAATCAGCAGCTTTGACTGGGAGATCGCTGTGCAGTTTGTTTTTCTCAGCTTTTCACAAGTCAGTATCATGGAGAAGTGTCAAGAGTAACCAAATAAGCTCAAACCAGTAAAATCAACACTGTTTAGGGAGAGAGAGAGAGAGAGAGAGAGAGAGAGAGAAAAGATCCACACAATGTCACATTTTAAATGTTCCACACCGTCTATGTACTCTGCTTTCTTCTAACTTCGCCACAGACCTGACTCCACGTCACTCACTGTTTGAAGTAAATTATCATTATCCAAAAATGTGTACTACTACTGCTGTTGAAGGACAACACAAGAACTTACAGAGTAACTTGATACCTGAAATCCTGTCTTTGCTGACATCCAGTGGTTTAACTTCTTACCTTGCTGTAGTGAAGTACAGGTGGATCCCAGGACACCAGTGTGGTTACAGGTGCAACAAAGCATATTTCTGACCACACCCAGCAGTGATACTGACATGAAATGTATAACAGAAAGCCTACGTTACAAACTGAGGGAGAAAACTGTAGTATGCAGCAATTCTGGGGCCTGACACATACTTGAGACTAAAAGTCAGGTCATCTCGGCCTCCGCTGTGCCGATTTTAACCTTTTTTTTCTTCTTTTTAAAAAAAAAAAATCTGTCTCTTGTGCAACTTAATGAAAATATAATACTAATTTGCCAAATGATTCACGGGATCCAGAACAAGACAGAGGAATTTTAATTTCTCTTAGCATCCTTGCACATTTCTGTAATAATGTTGGTTACATAGAGCTACGATTTGACACTGTTTATAAACACACTGATTCAACCTATAAAGGTTTATTTAAAGGCAATGACATCCTTAAATTAAGGTCTGAGAAGTATGCCAACCAGAGGATTACAGGTTCACTGCCTCTAACTGGAAGGTGTTTTATGTAATCCTTTGAAGCTGTACCACTAGCAGTGTGCCCCAAATCTATACTACATACTAATTCTGTCATGAGTATGTAGCGTCTTTACACAGGAAAAGTGACTAAATAAAGTACACTCAAACCACGCAGTGTGCATACTAAATGCTGTTGATTTTTGAGTGTGCACAAATGAAATGCTGCAAAAAATTTAAATGAATTGTTGGTGAAACAGCTCCGGAAAGTCCGAGAAAAGACATTTTCTTTGTAAAGTTTAAGTGATATTCAACGGCTGCAATTTGATTGATATCTGACATAAATTGTATATATGTAGATATATTGTATAATTTCCTGTTAGCATAAAAGTGTGCTGATTGTTTATACTATGACAATTAGTATGCAGTACATATGGTATAGAATTAGTGTGTCATATGGATTTGGGACACATACAGTTTTTAATAGATAATGTTTTATTTGTATTTTTTATATTTGATCCAGGTCCTCCGTTATTTTGATTACGTCTTCACTGGAGTGTTCACCTTTGAAATGATCATCAAGGTGGGTAACTGAAACACGTCTTTTCACCAGTCACACTTGTAAAGAGCTGAACTCACTCTAGATTTACTCGGAGGTGTTTTGGTCCCTGTGTGTATTTAATGTGTTCACTCTGCGTGTCCGTGTGGGTGTGTGTTTGTCCTCCAGATGATAGACCAGGGTCTCATTCTGCACGATGGCTCTTATTTCCGAGACATGTGGAACATCCTGGACTTCATCGTGGTGGTGGGAGCTCTGATTGCCTTTGCTCTAACGTGAGTCACTATATATTGCTGCCTGCCGATGACTAATGACTGACTCACCGCAGCAAATCATTTTCTGAGCATACTGTATTGTTATAAACGACCTTCCCTCAAAGACACTTTTTTGCAGCTTCAAAACAAACGCAGGGCAGCTCAAAAAACGGCAAACATGGAGGCATGCTTGGTCCTGTACAGTGTGTAACTCAGATTTAACTGTCACCATGGTCCTGCAACAAGAGGAAAAGATGTTTTCTGTGTAATTTTGGGTGTTACACATGGGTGGAGTGTGTCCTGACTGATAAAATGCCTCTACAGTATTTCTTTCTGTTGTCGTGCTCAGCATGAGTGTGACAGATAAACTTACTAAACCTTTTTGTGCCTTTTGTGTTACTGTACAGGAGCGTATTGTATGTTAATTTCTCTGTTGTGAATATAGCTGTGATCCTCTGAGCCTTGCTCACGGTGTATCTCTCTTTATGCCTCAATTTTTCTATGTTGTTCCTGTGGATTTTGTCACTGTTGGGGCTACCAGGAATGTGATGGGGTAAAAATTTCAGTCACACTAAATGTAAACGTCTCCCATAAGCTTGTCATGTATTGCTTTTATTTTCATGTGTGTCATTTTTCCATTTTGTATTCAGTGTGTTTTTGTTTCCTAAATCTCACCAGGTCCGACAGGTATCAGGGGTAAAATGTTTGATCATTTGGCCACCCTAATAAATAATTTCTGCCCTTAAATATTTATACCTACATATTACCCTTAAATATTTATACCTACATATTGCCTCAAATTATTAATTTTTGCACAGTAATTAATAGAAAAGAATCTGTAAAATGGAACAATGGAAGATAACACGTGTATATCCAGGTAAAAATAAATAAATACATAAATAAACACACAGAGCTCAAGCTTGGCTTTAATAAAAGGACAAGGACAAATAGAACAAATACTATTATTTAGTGCTATGACATTGATCGAATAAAGTCAGTTAGAGCAGCGCTACACTACAAAAACAGCTATAATAACTTCATACTATCATCCTAACATGATAGAATAAAGTCATTTTAAGGCATAATTTCATAATTTAAGGACACAAGTGAATTTGTTGAATAAAATTGTACAAACATTTTTCGCGGTGACACCTGCTGGACTCTGTACAAACACACTCAAGGTGAAGTTCTGTGTCTCATTGTGTTTATTTGATATGCTCTTGTGTTGACATTTTGCTTTTACTGTGTTTTCTTTTCTTTTTCGCTGTTTTAAATGTGTCTATGCCATGTGTCCTTGTGCCTTATTCTGAGTGCACAACTATCTCCCTAAGTACTTTATTTCAATGTCAACAGAAACAACAAAGGCCGAGACATCAAGACCATAAAGTCCCTCAGAGTTTTGAGAGTTCTGCGGCCTCTTAAGACCATCAAGAGGCTTCCTAAACTCAAGGTACGATGTAAAAACCTGCAAACTCTCTTTTTTAGGATTTTAGGATTCTGTGTTATTTTAGAGCTCTCTGACAGACTGTGCTTGGTTTGCCGTTCCTCTTGTCTTTCTTCTCTGCAGGCTGTCTTTGACTGTGTGGTCACATCTCTGAAGAACGTCTTCAACATCCTCATTGTGTACCAGCTCTTCATGTTCATCTTTGCCGTCATTGCGGTGCAGCTCTTCAAGGGGAAGTTCTTCTACTGCACTGACAGCTCCATGAATTCAGAGAAGGAATGCCAGTAAGTGGATATATCTAAGTACTCAAATACCACAGTGTAGAAATAGTTTTAGGAAATATGTTTATTCACTTTCTTTCTGAGAGAGAGAAGACGGATATCACTCTCATGTTTGCACGGTAAATATGAAGCTACAGCCTGCAGCCGCTTAGCTTAGCTTAGCATAAAGACTGGAAACAGGGGGAAGTAGCTAGCCTAGTTCTGTCCAAAGGTAACAATATTCACCTACCAGCACCTCTAAAGCTCATTAAATCTTGTTTAATGCACACAAAACCGAAGCGTAAAATGTACACGTTTTACAGGAGGTTATGTGCCGGCCTATTTCTTGGCCTTTCAGGTGAACTTCAGGGAAAACCCAGACCAAAATAACAAACCAACCAGCCTCGGTTAAAAATAAAACCAAAACAACTAAATGAAATGAACTGCCCAAAAAATAAAGTTACCATACTAAACCTAACTCCCTGATGACATCTCTCCTCTACAGAACTTTCTGGCAAGGAGTTAACATACACAAGAACAACTCAATATAATATCATCTAATAATGAATAGATTTAACAAACGTAACCACAACATTTCTGAACTTTCTGACATATATAAGAGAGCAACAGACAAATCATGACACAAATAGTTTATGATATCGATGGCCTGTAATTGGCTGCAGATCCCCAGTTAATAGTACAAGAGTAGGGTAATATTTTCACAAAACAAAAGCTTTAATGTCTTTCTCTTCATTAAAGCTGGTTGTGACTTAAGTGAATCAATGACCTCTGGGCCGCTCTGTTCCCTACAGAGGCTACTACATTGACTACAGCAGAGACAAAAAGGAGGTGAAGAGGAGAGAGTGGAGGAGACACGAGTTTCACTACGACAACGTCTGCTGGGCCCTCCTCACACTTTTCACTGTCTCCACTGGAGAGGGGTGGCCTCAGTAAGTGGATCTTCTTTTTTCAAATGTTTTCTTTCTGGGTTGGATTATCATGTACACCACTGAATTCACATGATTTCCCCCCAAAAATTGTAATTTAATTGAATTGGTCTTAATTGCCTCAAAAAGATGATTCCTTCGATCTATTTTTTCATGCTAGGGTCCTGCAGCACTCTACGGATGTTACAGAGGAGAACATGGGGCCAAGCAGAGGGAACCGGATGGAGATGTCCGTTTTCTACGTGGTCTACTTTGTGGTCTTCCCGTTCTTCTTTGTCAACATCTTTGTGGCTCTGATCATCATCACCTTCCAGGAGCAGGGCGACAAGATGATTCAGGAGTGCAGTCTGGAGAAGAACGAGGTGTGGAGCGGTGAAACGTATATATGCGCAGACACACACACACAGATACAGTCACATGTATTCATGCAGTGTCTCTGTATGCATGTTGTGTTCAATTTCTCTCCATCAGAGGGCTTGCATCGACTTTGCCATCAGCGCCAAGCCGATGACCCGCTACATGCCGCAGAATAGACAAACCTTCCAGTACAGACTGTGGCACTTTGTGGCGTCGCCCTCATTCGAGTACACGGTGCTCGTCATGATCGCTCTCAACACTGTGGTCCTCATGATGAAGGTAAAGCAGCAGGATTCATTTGACAGTAGTGCAACAGGATGGAATTTAAAGCACCTTGTGTTTATCATGTTTTCAAGTGCTTTAAAATGCGAGCGACAGCTGACAGTGAAAATCAACGTGCTTGAGATGTAGTAGTAATCCAGAACTAAAAAACATTTAGTCCACCTTTTTTATTTTCTTCAGCATGTAATTTACTGTCATTTACTGTCATTAAAGGAGTTCAGCTTTATTTTCAGAGCTCTGACCATCATTCACAGTTTACAGATCGACCTCTCGGTTTTACCTGCTATAAATACAGTAGTTATGCACGCTCAGCTGTTTCTGTGCAATGAGAGATTATGAGCATTTTGGGTGCACTGACTCTGATCATGTTTCTTGCCCCGTTGGACTTTTTAGCTTTGCTTTCCAAGATCAAGAAACTATAAAAATAAAAGTTTTAAAGTTTAACTGTAGCTTTCCTTCCTAAAAACAGGCACTTTATAACTTATGTTGTGTTGTTGCTTTTAAAGAAGCAAACAAACAAAACATTTCAATGAAAAAACCTACAAAGTTCACACAATTCTTTCCACAGTGCTCCTGTTTGTTTGTTGTCGAAGTTTGATTGGCACCAGACTTCATACCAAAGACCACGCTTTTCCTCACAAATCTTAAGATCAGAACTTCCAACAAGCACCTGAATGTACCAACATAGGCACTTTTTCCAGAAGAGTTACCCCTTAAAATTGCTGCAACTATATGGCAATAATTAAACATTGACAGAAATATAAATAAAGGCAATGAAATGTTCACTGTAGTTAGCAATCTCAAGCATGTTTTTAGTCTGTTCTTACACCGCACTGACATGAACTGAAACCAACGGCTATGTGGAAGACAAAAATCAAAAATCTCCTAAGGGAGATTAATAAAGTAACTTTTCTTCTTCTTGATATTCTGTAGAAAATGGTTGTTAGTATTGTGAAGTATGCAAAATGTATGTACTGAAACATGCCAATGTGAACTTTGAAAGTGTGTGTGGAGGTGGTCGTCATGTCTGCCAACATGTAATCAGTAAATTCAAAGTGATCAATGAACAATGGTGTTATTTAAAATTCTTCTTTAGTACTACTCGGCCCCAACAGCCTACGACACGGTCCTAAAACACCTCAACACGGCCTTCACCGTCCTCTTCTCCTTGGAGTGTATTCTCAAGATCATGGCCTTTGGTCTTGTGGTGAGTTTTAACACAAGAAGACATACATCAAAAGACAGAAGCGATTTAGATCACATGTAGCTCCACTGATAAAGAATTTGTCTATGTTTCGTCAAATGACATTTTCTTTTACCCGCAGAACTACTTTCGAGATACTTGGAATATTTTTGATTTCATCACTGTTCTTGGCAGCATCACGGAGATAATTGTGGATTTACAGGTAAGTTACTGCCAAGACACCATTTCATTTTCACAATGTTGTGACCCAAGAAAAAAAAGACTCAGCTTCAGAAAATAGTCAGCTTCAAATGCGGCATTCTCTCTCTCCAAGTTTCCTCGTGTGTTACGATCCCTGCCTCCAGACACAACTTAAGTCATGTTGTGATGAATTTCGCCATCTGTGTTTTACATCCCGTCTCTCCCTTCTGTCTGCCACTCTCCCCCTCCCTCCATTCCTCCCTCCGTCTCTCTCGTGTCACCCTCTCTCCAACCATTTGCACGCCTGTCCCAGTCGGTGAACACCATCAACATGAGTTTTTTGAAGCTTTTCCGAGCAGCCCGGTTGATCAAGCTGCTGAGACAAGGTTACACCATCCGTATTCTGCTGTGGACCTTTGTGCAATCTTTCAAGGTTGGACATTTTACAAATCAGCTTCTTCATTCTTGTCATTTTGATTCCTCACACAAGGATGATGATAATATTTACATCATATGCCTTTATGACAGGTTTTAATCAATCTGCTGTCTCTTCTCCTCCAACAGGCACTTCCTTATGTCTGTCTTCTCATAGCGATGCTTTTCTTCATATACGCCATAATTGGAATGCAGGTATCCTTTCACTAATATATCACTAATAACACAACAGACTGTCATGGCTCTCAGCTGAAGTTGTTTTCTTGAAGAAAGCTATTAGTTATGCCTTGAGCCGAAATCTTTAAAACATAGAGTTATGTACAGGGCTTATCAAACAGTATTAAAGAACGCGTTTACTCTTTTAAGAAACAAATGTGACTGAAGATACACGTTTTTCTATCTGATGTCATCTTAGTTTTCATGAATTTCATGGATAGTTGTGTGCTTAAATGTAGCTGTATTGTTGTAATTTGTATGAGCTTGTTTGGCGCATTCTTTGCCTTTATTTTGTTTATATTATATCAGGTCATTCGAACCATTATTGATAGTTGTGTGTGGTTTTGATTTGGTTCAGTTTAGGATCAGTTCCTTTGTTTCACCTATTTTCTTTTCTTGCTTTCATGATTCTATTAATGTTTTATTTGGACATTTTGTTTAATGAATGGACCCCAGGAAGATTACAACTGCTGTGGCAGAAGCTAATGAGGATCAAATGAAATGAACAAAAGTCATTATTTTACTGAAGCAACCTGTTTTCTGCAGGTGTTTGGAAACATCAAGCTGAATGATGAGAGCCACATCAATCAACACAACAATTTTAAGACCTTTTTCAGTGCACTGATGCTGCTCTTCAGGTGGGCTTATCAAAGAACATCCTCCAGGCCCGATGCCTTCACTTTCACTGAAATTAATTCTCTTTCATTTCTAGATTTGTGTTCTTAATTTGATGTCAACTAGGCGTTTGTTTGTGTTTAAACCTCCAGGAGTGCGACGGGGGAATCCTGGCAGGAGATTATGCTTTCGTGTCTGTCGGGTCAAGAATGTGAACCAGACCCGTCCATTGCCCCCCTCACCCTGTCTCCAGACCACGAGGGAGGCTGTGGGACTGACTTTGCTTACTGCTACTTCGTCTCATTCATCTTCTTCAGCTCGTTCCTGGTCAGGCCTCTAGCAAAATATATATATCTCAGTTTTTCTGCTGTCTTGCACACTGCTTTTCTTCTCAAATCTTTTTTTTATGTCCTTTCTTAGATGCTAAATCTGTTTGTGGCTGTGATCATGGATAACTTTGAGTACCTGACACGAGACTCCTCAATCCTGGGTCCCCATCACCTGGACGAGTTTGTTCGCATCTGGGGGGAGTATGATCGTCTGGCATGGTGAGGCTTGATCTTATTACTGCTGCATTTCTACATTTTTATTTTTGTTTCAAGCAGACATGTTCTATCTTCATCCAGCAGAGGGCTGTCAAAGTGTGTGACATGTTGATACATTTTTCAGTGCAATGAGCTGTCATGTTGATAAAATTCACGTCTGAAAGAGCATTTCAAGTTCACTGTGTTAAACTTTTTTTTACTTGAAAAAGAAAATATTGTTCTGACATACAAGACCTTGAAAAGGGAACTCGCTGTTTATCTTCATCTGGATTGGATCTGAGTTTTATGCCACTTTTTATTAACCTCTCCTCCTTCTGCGTCTGTGTCTCTCTGTGCATCCACTCACCTATCGCCCTTATTTTGCCCCTGAAGTGGTCGTATCCACTACACTGCCATGTATGAGATGTTAACACACATGTCGCCACCCCTGGGACTGGGCAAGAAATGTCCTGCTAAGATCGCCTATAAGGTACTAAAAACATTATAACTTTTTTTTTAAACACAGAAGGGATTGATTAAATTATCTATATCTCTATATATACTACGAATTGTAATGAGGTGAACAGACTGTTAAGTCAAGGGTAATAAAAAGGATTTATTTGAATTCAAAAAACTTGGTTAGTTCTGATTAAAGCCAAAACTTTTACAGAAGTTGTTTGTGTTAAGATCAGCTGATGATGATCACAGAAGGAAATTTAATTTTAAAACTCATTTTAAAAAGTTTGCACCAACTACATTAAAGCAGACGAGATGTTTGTGTGCATTATGATGTGTCTACATGTGCCTTTAAATGTTGTTGAAAGTATTAGCAGACCATCTGTGATAGACAATTTATGTTACTTATTTTGAGAAGTATTATGTTGTTTCGTGTTGTAGTTTATATTGAATGAATGGATGGATCTCCTTCTGTTTTCTTATCTTGTCGTCTCTCAGAGGTTGGTGTTGATGAACATGCCTGTGGACGAGGACATGACCGTCCACTTCACCTCCACCCTGATGTCGCTCATCCGCACAGCTTTGGACATCAAAATAGCAAGAGGTCAGGGTCACCAACACACAGATGTTATTATTGTGATTTGTTATTGAGGGCTGCAATTTACGATTATTTTAATCATAGTTAATCTGCTGATTTATTTTTGTCGTTTGGGCTATAAAATGTAAAAAATAGTGAAAATGTCCAAGATGACTTCTTCAGATTGCTTGTTTTGTTCAATCAACAAACCAAAACTCAAAAATATTCAGTTTGCTATCATATAAAACAAAGAAATGCAGCAAATCCTCACAATTGAGAAAGGAACATTTGACTTCTATGCTTGAAAAACGACTTAAATGATGAATGTTTAATTTGTGTAAATTAACTGATCGATTAACCGACTGATCATTTCAGCTTTAATGGCGTTAATATAACATATTGTGTTTGCCAAAGTGGCTGAATGTGGATGCTTGTCACAGGTGGTGAGGACCGCATCGCTCTGGATAGTGAACTGCAGAAAGAGATCAGTATCATTTGGCCTTATCTGCCCCAGAAGAACTTGGACCTACTGGTACCTATCAACAAAGGTCTGGCTCTAACTATGGAGGAAATACTCAATGCAATGCTGAGAGACGAGCGGTAACCGTTAATGTAGTGCGTCTGCCCTCACAGATACGGACATGACAGTGGGGAAGATCTACGCTTCCATGATGATAATGGACTACTTCAAACAGAACAAAGCCAAGAAGCTCAGGCAGCAGCTTGAAGCGCAGGTCAGCTCTGCGTGCTGTTATTAACTTTCTTCACCCTGTTTTACAGTCATATATTCAAAGACAAATAGTTGCAGAAATACATTTTAAAAAAGGAGGATGCCTTTCATCGTTACAAGACAGCCTTGTCTATCCTCACTTTTCAGTAGTATGTCACACATTTAAGGCAGAATTGGGTCAGTTACATGGAGAAAAAACCAAACTCTAGATTGTTAGCTATGATGGCTATGGTGGCTCCTATCACCTTAGCTTTAAGATGTAAATAAAAAAGAAGCAAAACACAGAGAAAAAAAAAGAGAAAAACTGACAAAAAACACAGTCAAAACAAGAATCAAGTTCCTTCCCTATTGGCTGTATTTCTTAAGCATCCATTGTTACCAAACAGAAGTATGTACATACAGGGAGGATAGGCAATGTGCAGACTTAATTGTGTTTCATGTAACGTCTTGTCTTTGGGGCGAAGACTACTCAATCCACTTTGACCACATATTTGTCTTTCCCACCTTTTTAAATGTGGCCTGAACAACATGAAAATGAAATAGGAATGAAGGCCTGGTACCTGTATTTGATACGTCGTGTTTTTGTTTCTCTCATTTCAGAAGAGTAACTTAATGTTCAAGCGTCTGGATGCCGCCACCCTCCCCGAGGACATTCTGTCCAACACCCAGACACTACCGATGATGGCGCACAGTGCTGGCTCAGCCCTGTGAGTCTGTGCACGCCTGCAGATTTGTTATATTTGTACTTTTGTCTCTATTCGTGCATTTGTTTTACTGTTTCTCTCTGTTCCCAATACAGGACCAGAGGAGGGTTTGTGGCTTTGAGCCCCATCTCACCCCAGGAACTATTTCTGCAGCCCATAAGCTCCGACGTTGATGCTAGTCAACAGCAGAATCTGGTAAGAAAGAGGACCAGTGTGAGCATACAACCATCAATACCACAGCCATGTCTTGGAGCAGTGGTTCTTAACCTTTTTAACTTGTGACCCCTTAAAACAAAGCATTGTTGACTTCTCAGATTGTTTTTTGGATCATTTTAGGGGTCAAATTCAAAAGGTAAACATCATTTTGAAGAATAGAATTGAATTGAATTGAAGAATTTTTGCTGCTTTCTTATCCTGTTATTCATTTCTCAACCCATGAAGTGCAACACACATCTGCGGCATCACAGAGCGTCACGTCAACCATCAGTATAAAAATGCATTCAGTGCAACAAAAACGTGATTCTGCTCTTATATCGGCCATCATGGTTAAGTATCCAGTCCTGAATCAGGACAGTAGTAGCCTACTGTGGATGAGGGCTCAGTAATGAGTGAATCCACTTCAAATATGAAGTGCAGCTTGCACCAGGTATTAGTTGCCCAACTCACAGACAAACTCTCTAAACTTCTGCCCTCTGTTAAAACACACCAAACATTCTCCCTAAAGTATTTTAATATGAAATAATCATCCAAAACAGAGCAGTGACCAGCAGGCGTGAGTGCGTCATACCGCTGATGTGTGTTGCCCTTTTATAGTCGACTTGTGATAACTCTAATATAACTGATGAACAGTAAATTCATCAAATTAAAAACAACAACGCATTTGGTCTTTGCAAACGGAAATTGTTTATTTGCATATAGAGTGGGGGAAGTGACATCCGATCACAAGTGGCCATTCGAGACGCATGTTAATGCCAGGTGTGAACAGACTCACTTGGAGCTTTCCACTTGTGATCGGATCCCTGAAGATGCATGTTAATACCAGGTGTAAACAGGGCCTAAAGGTCCCGACCGCCAGGTTTGGAACCACTGTCTTAGAGCACAGATTTGCACTCTGAACATTCATAAAGCACAACATTTATTGAGTTTATAGTGTTTAACCCCACAAAAACAGTACAAACATGTTTTAACTGATGACGTTGCTGTGACTTTTCTCAGTGCCTTGCAGAGCACGGCATCGCTGCTCTCTGTGCTCCCGTCTTTTAGTCCCGAGGAGGTTGGAATAGCAAAAGGCAGATTGTCAAACTGTTGATGTTTCGCTGTGTCTATGCTGTCTGGTTTTACTGGTCTACATTGCTTGCCAGATGAATGATATGACATGATCCTGAAAGACCCACATATTAGTGTTTGTTCTTGCAGAGGAATGTGTTCGGCCCCTAGACAGATGTTGTGTGGCTCTGTTTGTGTAGCTATTAAGACCTGAACATGCATGCACTGGATGTACTTCTGAGCTGAAATATAGATTCCATCTTTCCCTGTGAACTGTTTTGTTTCTTGTCTATTCTCGCTCTTCTTCTCCTCTCTTTGCTCCTCTTACACAACCTCACACTGTTTCTATTCCTCCTTGGAGTCAGTTTTCCTGTTGCTAGTTGTTAATCTGTCCGTTTTTTGGCTGGAATGGCTTCTGATTGGATGATGATGGCAATGATAGATGACCCTCAGTGATAAAATGGCTTGTCTGCCCTCCTCTCACCTGAACTGGACCTCCGTATATATATAGAGGCAGTCCTGGCGAGGACAAGCCTGATTGTGTCTCCTTGCCCTCCTCTCTTGTTTCTGTACTCCACCTAGGTGGGCGAGTGCAGTAGGGGGATTGAAACCCCACTGGAGCTTCCACTAGGGAGGGGCCTGTGTGTGCGGGCCTCTTCCATGCCCCGTCTGGCTGTAGAGTCGCAGGTACACACATCTTCCACGACACGGACTCTGGTGCTGGATCTTGAGGACGTCAGTGGCTGCATGGGCTCTAATGCCAAAGTGCCTTGTTCCTTATGTGCACGAGATGCCGAGAAGTTTAAATCAGTAGAGTTTCTGCTTGTCATTTGCTACTTTTGGGAGTCTGATCAAGGCTCAAAGAACTGTTAAAATGGGGTGTGATCTGTGAATGCTGATGCATCGTCTTCTTACCTTGATCTCTTTCATCTCCAGAAAACTAAACCTAACAAGTCTACTTGGATGCACTGTTTTTTTGCACTGACTAAAGCATGATTTTTTTTTCAAACCTCTCTGCAATGGTCCACTTGTTTCTGAATTAACTAATCTGAATGTAATTACAGTTTGTTGTTTCTGTTTCTGTTTTCACATACAAGCAGACGGAGGTCGCGAGTGGCTCCATGAAGCGTTCAGCCTCCACTGTTGCGGATCAGCGGGTGAACGGCCTTTGGCAGGAGGAGAAAAGTCCTGAGCGAGTTTATCGACCTCGTCACAAAAGCTACAAGGCTGCTGGTTAGTTTGCATACAGCATGAAGCATTTTTTTTCCTCCACCATTTGCAAAACATAGATCCCTGGTGTCAAAATACAGGAAAGGCTGTATAAGCCATTTTAAAACTGCAGTGTCACATTGATCACCTTGTTAAGGTAGGTGGTGTAGGCATTTTTACCACGTAGGTCCAGCAAACCCCAGCATTGTTATTGCTATACTTCACTGTAGGGTAAATACTAAAACTGGTACATTTGTGTGGTTAGAGGTCAGGCCGCACCTATTCTGGTTGACAATGCAAGTAAGAGGAAAATATGTTTATATAAAGTTTCTTGGTTTGTCGATGACACTTCACTCTACTAGATAGCTTGACACCAACAGCATTATATTTACCTTTATATTTTGAGGAACAAAATAATTGGCCACTTCACTGACCTCTTTTTCTCCTCATCTGTCATTTCATGTTGTCTCCGCTCCTGAATTTCTCCCCTCTAGTTTCTCGGTCTGAGCACCGGCAGCAGAGCGACAGGGAGCGCGGACGATCTAAGGAGCGATGTCACCTCCTCTCTCCGGACGAGTCTCGTTGTAACTCGGAGGAAAGAAGCTTGCAGCCCTCACGATCCTCTAGTGTAGAGAGAGCACACCCCCAAGATAAACAGGTGGGTCAGAAGACCTCTGTCCAGCTGACAGATTCAGGGACAGCAACAGAGCAGGGTCACAAATTAACAAGGGCTTTGGCCAAAAACACACTTTAAAGTCTGTAAAATAAAAAATAACTCAAAGCAGTTTTTTTTGCGTGTCGGTCACACTGTTCATATTGTTTCTGGTGATTTGTCAGATGTTCACATGTGAATGCTACCATTGTCCTCCACAGGCCACCAAAGTGATGGTGGGGGAAAGACAAATTTAGCATTTCCTGGAAATAACAATCCATAAAGTCATTGTTTGTTCCATTTTTTATTAATTCTCATCTCCAGGGCAACAGCTCAGACAGTCCGGTGCCCTCCACCTCAGAGTCCAGCACCCCCAGCGGCCGACGACCTTTATCACAGACCCCGACCCGCTCTCACCCCCACATCTCCTACTCCCCTCTCGTGTGTCGCACTCACCCATCCGTCGGCGAGGATGAGGATGAACAAGGCAGCCCAGAGACCATGAGGCTGGGCAAGCCCACCTGGGAGACCCAAGAGGGGGTCGCAGGCGAGAGGCGGAGTGAGGCAGGTCGACACCCGTCCCCACCACGACGCTACCCCTCCGAGCCGTTCCTGGCCTCCCAAGAGGACGACCACAGCCCAGACCCCTCAGGTCCCATGGAGACGTTGACCTTCGAGGCGGCCGTGGCCTGCAGCCTGGGACGCTCAAACACCATCAGCTCGGCCCGCCCACGCTTGCGGACTGGCTGGCAGGTCCCCAACGGACATTTTCGGAAGCGTCTGGCGCAGACAGCCTCTGTGGCGGGCTGTGATCCTCTCAGTGACACAGAGGAGGACGACAGGTGCTAGGGACAGGAAGGGGAATCCCAGAGAGGTGTTAGAGGACTCTGTACGACAGTGTATAGAGTCGAGGTTAATGAGACTCTTTTTGCATCCGTGCTTTGAGGCCGCGAGCCCTCTGGATGTTTGCTAAAATGTGAAGCCAAAATGAACGAAAAGAACAATACTTCCTGAAACTGTAGTTGCCAATTCACACAGAACACTGACAATAAATAAGGTCTATTTCCTGACTTGTACTTGATGACAGAGAGTAATAATACATCTCAAATAGTTGCGGGATGCAGAAAATAAATGAATGGATCAAATTATGTCATTTGTGTCAATAGGTATTTTCATTTCTGAAGACGTTTCTAAATGATTCAGTGTTGCTCTTAACAGTATTTATCTGTGGGTTGTGTGAATATGTAACTACATTTTCTTATAAATTAATTGTTTTGTAAATACATTGTGATCATCACACCATTGCCATTTATTAGAGCAGATCAATACAACAAGCCATCATGAGGAGGCGATCTGATACTTTACCAGACAATGTGGATACTAATAAGTAACACTCAATAATGCTGGATTTTTTTACAGTATGAATGAATGTGCAGGGGGAAAAAACTGCCTGATTTTCTCCGTCATTTTCCTTTTTGGTATTGAACATAATAAGTTGTGAGATATGAATATAGTCAGTTATAGAATAACATAGAAAAGATGCTTATTTGTTATTTCACCCTGCGTTATTGTTAAATCATGCCTCCAACAAACCTCAATTATCCTTCAAAATCTGTCTGTTACTCTCATTTTTACCAGTCTACACCCTTTAAATGAGAATTTGCCAACAATTATATTTAACATTTGACTTTGAGAATTGTTGGGGTGTGTAATTTTACCATGAACTGATATGAAAACAAAATGATCTTTCATCTATTTTCACCTTTTTCTTCCTTGTGAATATTGTATGAACCATTGCAGACAATGACTGTAGAAACAATGTAGACACACCATGACACATTTGCTTCACAAATTAACATTACTCTACTACTTATTAATAATGTACAGAGAAATTACGCTGTTTGTAACATTTAGAGAAAAAAATAATAATAAACAGTATCAGCTGGTGAGCTTTAAAGGTAAAGGAATCTTCGGAAATGTTCATTTTAAGGTTTGTGTTTTTGTTTTATTTGCCTGACGAAGGCCAATTCTGTGAAACTCACTTAACCAAAAACATGGAGATTTGTATCATAAGTTCCTGGAATGCAAATACTTTGTGGGTTTTTATGTGTATAATAGCTGTATATACTAATAAAGGTGTCCTCAAGTTGCCACTGTCATTGAATGTCTTTTTATTATTTGATAAAACATGAAAACCCTTTTTTAAGTGAGACCTTGAAGCCTTGAACATTGCAATAACAACACCCACAGAAACCACTTTAAGTGCATGTGGAAACTGACAGTTTGTGCTGTTATTTAAATGTATTTTATTGATTAACTATACTTATTAGTTCACACCTTTGTTATTATGGTAGCATATAGCGTTAAACACACGTCAACACAGGTCTGTCTGATAATGATTTTCTTGTAGATGGTCTCTCTTAATAGGTAGAGTAGTGAAACATCTTGGACTTGTTTTTCCCAAAATGTTAGTGACCAAAATATATTTACATATTACATTTATCATAACAATAGTGTAACAAAAGTGATAGAATGACTTCTAGAGATTATATGAAAAAAGACCTATGGGTCACCCACACAGGTGTTCTCACTTATTGTTCCAGATTAGACCTCTACAACTGTGTGGGAGTGTACAGACTGTGCTTGATAGTCCTCTTTCACAGCAGACACTTTGACTTGTCATAGCAGGAAAAGCACAAGGTGTTACTCATAACATTAATGATGGCTCTGCTCTATTCAAGTGTCCCAGTAAGTCATGACAGTGTGACAATACCAGGAAAGGAAAATAGTTAACAAAAATAGTGACTCATGTCTTCTTTTGTAAAAAAATAAACATTTGTGAATAAAACATTTACCAATCAAGATCGTAACATTTACAGTAAGAAAATACTTTGACTTACTTACTCAGACAGATTTAATTTTATTTAATTTTGCATTGTTGAAAGTTACATCTGACCAAATGTTTAACTTTACAATTGAAGAAAATATGAGTGAGACATTCTGGTTCATTCTGACAAAAATAAAAACATTAGTAGTGTATGTGTTATAGGATAGGTTATGTGTTATAGGATTACACATAAGATATAATTGCTTCTGAGGAGAGTGTAATTCATATATTACCGCAGCACACAAGAGAGGCTAAGGAAAAAGATCAGGAACTAGTTAAATTAAATACAATATATGATACTGTATGTGATAAAAATCCAGTACAAGGTGCAGTTGTAGTTTTTAAGCACCAGTTTCACTGTACCACAGAAGGCCATATACTGGGTAGTCTATAAATATTACATGCAAAACACAGACAAATTGAAGGTTTGCTTATAGTGTTTACAATTACATTAAAAATGTGCCAAAATGTTTTGCAATAAAAGTACAATTAAAGAAAAGACAAGTAGACTCCAGCTCATTTTTACAAATAGAAGCACAAAATGAAAGAATTAATTGAGTATGTCTGTATGCTAAATTATATATACAGAATTTGCATGGTAATAACCAAGTTTTATTCCAATTAATATCTTCAATACTGGATTTTGGATTATTTCCCCCCCATGTAAGATATTTTATTTAAAATTAATGATAATTTTGACTGATTATTATAATTGTTCATTTATCAGTAAATGTATTAATTAATTTATCAAGTAATTAATCATTTAGAATAAGAAAATTATCATTGTTCTATATCATTGTTTTTATTATTATTTTCATTTTATTTCTGCCATTTAAAGGGGTGGGACTTTGACTCTCTCTTGGAGCATATGAAGGAAATCATCCAATCAGCGCGCAGAATCACACCCTTACGTCATATGCAACGGACCGTTAACATGTCCTCTGGTCGAAGAAAGCCCTAGCAAGGAAGCAAACTGTTTAATGTTACTCACGAAGTTAAAAGGCGGAAATGTCGCTACAGTCCGACACTCAGGCCGCCCAGTGTTACGGCCACAGTTGCTGCTGAAGTAGATATGTTGTAGAAACTGTGCTTCTGACAAAGGAATGAGCGATACTTATCGAGGAAGTCGCCCAGCTGGCTAGCGAAAAAGTAGCTAGCTAGGCTGCTTGCTGTCGTTAGCAAGGGAGTTCTTTGTTTTGTTTTTCAGGTGGACGTCCGTGTAAACATGAGGAGACACTAGTGTGGACATTTGCTTTAACATTTAACGTTTATGTAGGAGTTTTATAATCATGTATAGTGCATCTTTGGTAGTAGATAGTTGAACTGGTTTCTGGGATATTAGACAAAACTAACATTAGCCACCCGAGAGCAACTTTAGCAACAAAGATCAGATTTTTAACGTCGGCCAGGACAGGAGTGGAGACACGAAGATATGGGCAACTGTCTCAAGTCTCCGACATCAGACGACATTTCTCTGCTTCATGAATCCCAGTCAGACAGGGCGAGTTTCGGTGACGGGACAGATCCAGACCTGGAACCACCTCCGCCGTACCAGGTGAGACACTGCTAACACTCAACCTCCAGGATGTTAATTCAAGAAGAAAGAAGTTTCTGGCACCCGTAGGACAAGCGTTCACAAGACTAATCTTAGTTAATGTCTAAATGTTAATATACAGCAGTTAATATTCATGAAAATATGCCTGTATCCAGTGTTTCATGTCTGTGGCCTATTTATAAGTCTGCCTCGGGTCCAGTGTAGTCAGCAGTTGTCATGCCTGAGTAAACAAACGGGTTTTACAGTCACTCTCACTAACTGGCCTGTCAAGAATGTCCAGACCAGACAGCTGCTTTATTTTTCACTTTATCCCCGCACAGAGCCTCACCAGTGACACCACTTGTATAGAAAAAGTGAGCTGATGTGGGAGGATAACAGTTCTTATTTCATTTTGGTGTTTCTTTGTCTGTTTCCAGGAGCAGGCTCACATGCCCATGTACCATCCCACGCCTAGTCAGGCCCGTCTGGCCACCCAGCTGACCGAGGAGGAGCAGATCCGCATAGCTCAGCGCATCGGCCTCATCCAGCACCTCCCTAAGGGTGTTTATGATGGAGGGCAAGACGGCTCAGAGAAAAAGATCAGAGAGTGAGCATTTTTGCATTTTTTTGCATGAGATGTTTACACAAAGGAAGGTAGCGGGCCATGAGAGCTGAGACATCTTATTCATTTCAGACATCATATCTTTTCTACTCCTGAATGTCCATATTGTGCCAATTTTAAATGTGACTAATATGGGAAACAAATCATTAGTAATGGGCATATAATGTAGGTGAAGCTGTAATTGTTTCATTTTACTTGTGCTGAAAAGATTAGTCATTAATTGAATATTGAGTGCCAAATGACAGAAAAAGCAATAACAGTTTTGATAATCTATATAAAAAAAGCAAAAGCAAATTTGTGATGTAGGTCATATAAATATAATTGACAAGTAGAAATGCCAAACATTGGATGGTTTTAGTTTCTAAATGTGAGGATTTGACGGTTTTTATTGGTTATTTGTTTTTTATATAATTTTAAGTTTTGGGTTTTGGACTGTTGGTTAAGCAAAAAGGCAATTTGTAGACCTTAGGCCATGGGAAAAGACCATTCATTAATAATCAAAATACTTGCCCAAAAGCCCCAATATCATTAACATCATTTGTAATGTTGATATAATGGCCAACATACAGGGGAAGCTGTAATGGTTTCATTCATTTAGCAAGAATAATGATAAAAAAAAAGAATGTAACTGTAGTGCTGCAACTAACTATTCTCTAAGTATGTTCATTGACAATATATATATATATATATATATATATAATTTCCATTGATATAACATTATATAAAACAGCAAATTGTCTCATTTGAGAAGCTGTAGTTAAATGATTAATTGATAATCAAATCACTCAACTACATTAATTGACTAATCCTTTCTGTATTTTTAGATGCGTGATCTGTATGCTGGACTTTGTATACGGGGACCCCATCCGGTTCCTGCCTTGTATGCACATCTACCACATGGACTGTATAGACGACTGGCTGATGAGATCCTTCACCTGCCCCTCCTGCATGGAGCCTGTGGATGCTGCCCTTCTGTCCACCTATGAGACCAACTGATTTTTCACCCCTCCTCCCCCAAACTTAGATCAAACACGGCCCCTCCAGCCCCAAAAACACACCCACAAACCCAACATCTGCCCTATTATAGAGTGGGAGGAGCTAAATGTTTTTGCTGTTTTCTTGCACTTTGAAAAATTCCATTATACTCACCTAATGTTGGCCTTCCATGCCCCCAGGTCTAAATAAGCTGGTCTTAAACATCCGTTACAGAAACCAGTAAGAAACTGTTTCCAGATGACCCTGCATGATTGTGTTTGTGTGTGTTTGTCATGCCGAAGCAGCGTCCGGTGTTGCTGCTGACGGTGAGCACGTGTGTGTTTGTGTGAGCTGTTTGATGACTGTGCATTTCCACTTGAGCCGGTCTCAGTGATGTTTCTCCCCAAAGGTCCCCAGTTCACCTTCATTCCCAGTTAGTTGTCATTACCACGGATAATTAGGTTAACAGATTATTGACCAAAATGCTGCGAGTTGTTGTTAGAAAATAGATTCACTTTGAGGCTTTCTGTGGCAACAGTAAGCAAAGACTTCCTCAACATATTGATCTCCTAAACATGCTCTCACAGTAAAATGGCCCTACACTTTGGAGATGTGGGAATACACAGCTGAAGTTTACGGTTTGTGTCAGATAATGAAGAAGACATTTCTCTCCAGTTAGTCAGGATGACAAGAAAATTATGCACACACTAAACAGAAATCACCCAAAGTTTATCCTAAAGTAGATCAAGACTACATGATATTTGACCACTCCAAATAGCCAGACTTTAAAGAAAACACTTTGAGTTGAAGGGAAAATAATGATGTGTGACACAAATGTTTCACCAGGCGATGTGTGTGTAAAGTAGCTGGCAGCCAATGTAAAGGGCTCATTTGTGCATGGGCAGGTGGATCAGTCAGTCAAAAATTAGAAATGCTTGCACACACTTTTCATCTGATCCAGAGATTTGCACTTTACTTATAGGACAGTATCTAAACAATATATTAATATATGTACCTTATAACCTTGCACTATCGATACTTCATTCCTTTGTTTCCTAAGATGCAAAAGCTATATAGCTGATAAAGATATTTTCAAAGCTGTCGGTAGTCACCTATCACGTTGAAGTAAGCCTGAAGATGTATTTCATGAAATCTGTGATTCAGTAGTGTGAGTCTCCGCTTTGTTCTGCTTGATATTTGATTCTTGTGTGTTTTGTGTACAAGTGAAGGGACAGAGGCTTGCTCCAGTTTAAAGGAGACGTTCTACGTTTTGGGAAATACGCTAATCTACTTTATTGTCAAGAGTTAGAGAAGATTGATATCAATCTGATTCTGTGCGTTAAGTAAGGGGTTGCAGCCAGGAGGCGATTAGCCTAGCTTAGCATAAAGACTGTAAGCAGGCAGCTAGCATGAAGCTCAAAAATACACCTGACAGCACCTCTGAGTAATTGGTGGTTTTAAGGAGAGTTAAGTGCTGTTTGACAACAAATTATACCAGCATGAAACTCCCTGGGAAACCATTTATGTACACATTAAACAGACGTGTTAATTAATGAACTGTAGAGGTGCTGGTAGGCCAATTTTTTAACTTTGGATAGAGCCAGGCAAGCTGTGTCCCCCTGCTTCCTGTCTTTATGCTAAGCTAAGCTAATTACCTCCCTCATCTGGCTTCATACTGAGCGTACAGATATGAGAGCGGTATCAATCTCTCATCTTTTGGCAAGAAAGCAAATAAGCACATTTCCCAAAATGTCGAACTATTCCTTTTAAGAAAGAAAAGAGGCTACATTTGAGATGAACTTGAAACTGTTGATTTTGAATCCACATCAGTGCAAAGTCACTTTCTTTATTATGTCACTTTTGTTTGTTTTCTTACACTATAATGTTTTGTGTTGCTTTATTTCTGTTCACTGTAGCAGTAGTTACAATCATTGGTTTCCTTTTTGGTTTGTGGCGTTGTGTGGTGAAAGTATGGCTTTCTTTTTTTCTCTCCTGTTACCTGTGTTTTATCTTCTACCTTCACATGTTTTGTTACATTTGTGTAAAATCCACTGTGTATATAACTTTTACACTGGTATAAGCCAGACTGTGCAAACCTCTGTCCCAAATGAACTTCAGAGTGTGAGAGACTTCTTTTATGGTGTGATAGTTACAACTGAGTTTTCCATTGAGCTTTTCCTTTGCTGTGTTTTTCAGCTTAAGTTTATTCTGAAAATTAATAGTTCCTGTAATCTTGTTTTATTTCTTTCTTTTTGGAAGGCTAAAAAGCTGTCATGTCAAAAAATAAACAGAAAAAAAACATATTTCTTTTAATATTTAATTAAGGACAGGCAGTCACTCCTCTCCATCTATAAAAATCTGCTGGTGTCAGTCACACAGTGGACTAAAGGCACGCAAAAGGGCAGATTTGTGGCTCTATGATTACCAAAATGAGAGATTACAGAATACACGATTGCAAAATATTCCTTTGAGCCTTTCATGAATGCAATCCTAAAATCTGGCAGTGGAGTGGAAAACGTGACTACATAATCAGGGTTCTCCGTCCAAGCCATATTAGAAATGTTTGATGCTTTGTTTCCTCTGCTTGCATCAGCTGGGGAGGAAACGTGAGTCAAATTGATTAAGTGTTTTAAATGTGACGCACAAACAGAGTGGATTTATAATTACAAAAACAGTGTGAACCTGTCCACACGAGATCCATTCAAACCACAGAGGACTTAAATATGTGCATGAATCTTACAAACAATGAAATGGGGTCATGACATCGTACACAAGGACCACACGTCCCTCTTTATGCACTTAAAGAGAATAATTGATTGCAACATGCCCTTTCATTCAGATTAAGCAGTGACACAGTTAAGCAGCTTTGCAGTGCTGCAAGATCTGAGATCAGATTCAACGGACAACATTGAGCAACACAATGCTCACAAAGGACAGAGATGGAAAGGTCACTTGTTCAAACGCAACCATAATACGATTTTGTGTGGCAACATATTTAATCTCTACAAATATCTCAAGAATTTAGGCTGAAAGATTATTTGTACGAGTTGTTTTTGCTGAAGCGTCAATCGATCTACGATATATCAAGAGACACGCCTGTTCGTTTTTAGTATTTAAGGCAGTAAATATCCAGTTTCACAGAGGGTAGAGTCTCTTTGCTCAGTTTGCCACCGTGCTACCTAGTAAATATGAACATACCACATAACAGAAGAATATAAACAAATGTTTTGATTTTGCCAAATTTATTTTTCCAAACATGAATTATTCATGTGAACAAATACTTTTTTTTTATTAAAGCAATGCTGACAATTCAGGGTTAGAAATTCTAGTACATTCAAGTTTGGACATAGCAACTAGACTCAAAAAGACACATAAATTCATGTAATATTTCCATTTTGTCACATTGACTGCAAATGAGAACATACAACCATTTTGGCTGATAAAGCTTTATTTTTCTTGACACATCAGTCATTATTTATCATGGTTTTTAATACTGAGTGGCAGTTGATAACCCTGTAATGGCTGACTACTGTTGACACCCTGAGAAAAGCATCATTAGGGTTTGTACATCCCATGAAAGGTGACAGGAATGCTGCACTCCACTTCTGCCCTGGCGACCTCAGACAGATCCTTGGCGTTGAGGATGAGGAGGTATCCCGGTCTCTGGGAGCCAGGAGCTGCCACGATGGTCAGCAGCACCCCTGAAGGCACAGCACCACGTTATCATGAAACCATTTCTGTCATAGTAGGCACAGGATTAAATGTATTGTGTTTATATTGCTGTTGACGTACCGTCATCCTCATCTATCCCATCAGGAGTCTGAACAAAGAGGGGCTCTGAGGGGTAGGAGTCTGGTTCTTGCCATACCCAGGTCTCCTTGGTCCTCACATTCAACTTGCAGATCTAGTAAAAAAACAAAACCAGGTAATTAAAAAGCTTGTTTTACACACTCTGAACCACTTACAATTTAAGGTATTTTGTTAACTTACCCTGTCTGGAATGAAATGGTTAAGACCCAGGCCGTAGGCGTATGTGTAATTCTTCCCTCCGTACCTCTGGTAGTTGATCTGAGGGAACTCAAAGGCTACAAAAACAAAATTAAAATAGTAACACAATGATATTTCCAGTATATATTAAAAATGAATGTGTCCACCATGACTGAGTAAATAAAATGTGTTGGGTGTGTTTGCACCTTGGCGAGGCCCGGAGAACAGCACCTCTGGCTCCAGCCAGATCGTCCCATCAGCGTGCATCGTTGCTGTTGCTGTGGTGTACGGCAGGCTGACGAGGTTCTTCCCCTGCTCCTCCTGCATCAAGTCCGCAATGAGGTGAGAGCAAACAACATGAGACCTCTGTAGATGGCAATTTGTGTCCTCCTGATGAGTGAAACAGGCGACTCACCTTGTGGACGTCCAGGGGAATCACATATCTGCGGACCTCCGGCTGAGGGGCCATCATGGCCGCCTTCTTCACCTCTTCCCAGTTGGCTCTCAGGTTGGCCAACCAGAGGTAGTTGTAAACAAACTCAAAACTGCATGAATGAACGGATAATGAACAACCTCTATCAAACAGATCTGCAGGAGAGTTACAAGAAGGGTTAAATTAAAAGTCTTCATTTACCCTTTCCATCCACAGAGGTCAACAACAATGAAGCCTTGGTCCTCATAGCTGTTGATGTGGTGAAACATGCCAATGGCTGCCCCTTTGTACTTGTGATCAATGTACTCTCCTGGGTTTTTCTTGGCAATGTGAAACAAGGTCTATAAAACACACATCAGAATAAATATCATGAGATTTCAGGGGCAGAGCAGATGATGATATCAAAGGTTAGAACACTTAAAATCACTAAAGATGTCAATCAACTTCAAGCTCTTACTCCTTGGCTCTCATTGGACTCGAAACAGTCCATGTAGTTGGAGCCTCGGATACTCCAAGCGCTCAGGAATTTCAGCAGGTTGATTTTCACCGGGGTCTCCACAAAGATAAAGTAGTTGTCTGACATGCCGAAGCTGAAATTGTTGGAGAGAATGTCAAAACGTGAACCTTTTCCGTGACAACATTGATAACATACCAAATGGATTATTGACTTTAACACACCTGTGCACATAGGAAGGCTTGAACCTCTCAGCACTGGGGAACTGCACCACCACCTTGGACTTCTCAATGGGATCAGACTTATCTAATAAAGAAGAAGGCAAAGGTTGTGATATGTGAAACAGGTGTCAAGTTGTTTCATACTGTAATATTTATGAGAGAGAAAACATCTTTTATAAAACATTTCGCTTGGCTTCAGCAGCACATTTTGGTTAAAGGTGAGGACACTGCTGTTAAAGTGCCTGTGTGTGTGTGTGTGTGTGTGTTTGTTGTTGAGTGCGGGAACGCCAGCGCTGGTCCGAACCTTTCTGTGTGGGTGGAGTCCTGACGATGTTGTAGGCCAGCGATGCTCCTTTCCCCATGCAGTTTCCAATGTTGTACACTGTACCATCCCTCTCAATATGAGGGTGGGCTGTCACTCCGTTAATGCTGACATAGTTGCACAGATCAACCTGCATAGACAATAAAAGACATGTCACTTTAGAAATGTACCGTTCTGAAGTTTAAAAGTGGAAAGATCAGTTCTTTACACCTCAAATTATATGATACATTTGTGTTGCTGTACCTTCTTCAGTGTCTCCAAGGTATCTGTGTTTACTTTAGTGATGTAGTTGGTTTCTGTTACAGCATAAAAATCCTCTCCAACAGGGTAAACGTTCACCAGGCAGTTGTCTGTGACCTCGACACCCTTGAAGTAAGAGAAAAACCTGCAAACAAAAGATGTTAATGTCATGAGTTGAAGCCAACACAAGTCTGGAGATTTTAAAAAGCAGCTGTAGAACATTCAGCAGTGTCATGAAGAAAGAAAGGAAGAAAGGAAAATATATACATTTATTTGCAGGACGACTTTTCAGACTTTAAAGTACACAGTTCATTTTTACAATAAAAAGCATCCAGATGACAGTGAGGACGAGCCGGAAGAAAAGCCTGTGTGTTTACGTGCAAACCCACCTGGAGAAAATATTTTTGCAGGGATCAGGGTACGCAAAGGTGCCAAACTCAGTGATCACCACACGCTTCTCTGTGATGGCTCTGACATACGCATCTGTTCTGACAAACCTGGTGTAACAAACAAAGAATTTCATCCCAAAACATTATACAACCATTTTGAAAAGAAAAAACGTTTAAAATAAATTCATGGTTCAATATCTTGGAACCCTTCATTCTATTCCCAGAGGCTACCTGTTGAATAAAGGTGTTAAAATGACAAATAACTGAATACACCCATGTGTCTGTGTCAAAGTTATTTAAATTTTGTTTAAATCTTTATAAATCAAAACCTAAACCCCTCACTCAGCATAAGCATAAGAAAACCACAGGACTGTAACTTGTGTGAGTCAGGTAATCCATGACAGGGGACATCCTTTTTTTAAATGTTGCAAGTTATGGTATAATTTCATGGTGTTAATGCAGTTGTATGTGCAGTGTGCACAGCTGTTACCATGCAACAATACCATATAAAACTGAGACTTGATGCGCACACATGCTCAAGTCTCTGCAGGTTGATTTTTCTACACAGTTGTAATGCAGAATATTAGATTATAGCCTGAAAAATGGCCAAACACCTTAAGGTCCTTAAGATCTTACTTTCGGAAGTAGGTGACTTGGCCATTCTTGAAGTCGAATTTGTGCATGAGGGCCTGGCCATCAAAGAGGTGATAGAAAGGTTCATCTCCAACCTCAAAGAGCCCAGGTCCCAGACGGAGAAGACTTCCCCTCAGAAAAGAAGGAATCCTACCTGTAAAGCATCAAACACAATAAACACAAATCAGAGATTGTTTTGAAATGTATAGGTTTGTTTCTCAGAAGGAAAAAAAAATAATTTCCTGAATGCTATCAGTATATGAATGTCAAAGAATGATTTGCCTGCAGTCTATTTCTGTCTGAAAGATGCAAACAAACCTGTCACTGTTGCTGGAAGAGCCTCAGACAGCTCCTCACATGTCTCAAAAATCTTCTTGTAGCCACCAGCTGGGTGTTCAAATCTGTTACCAAAAAGTGAAGACATCAACCAACATTGCAGCCAAGTGAATTAAACTTAATGAATTTTCCAGCAAGTTAAATGTATGCGTCTGTTGGCTGTATTTCTGACAGGTCATGCAGTTCGTGGTCTCAAGAGTTCAGCATGAGCTTTTAAATCCTTCAGGAGCTTAATCAGCTGCAGACACACTGACCATTCAAGTCACAGTGTAAAAGTCACAGGATCAAGTTAAATAAATGTCTATACAAGAGCTGAATAACATTATAGAAATTGTACATTTCATCAGAAACTCACCGGCTGACCATGTTTCCTTCTCGTTGTAGCACCACACAAAGCAAACTCTTAAGAAAACCTCTGGTCACTTCTGAACTGGAAGCTTTTGGGTTCCCAGTGGATTTGGGGTATTTATTCATCCAGTCCCTCTCACAGACACCACAATCTGCACTGTAAACCTTTCTCCTGGCCAATCATGTCGCACCGTGAACAAGAATCCCATTGTGCCAATATCCTCTGCTTGATGACTCAATGGGCACCCCTCTGAAACCGGATTTATTGCAGAGAATATTTATTGCAGAGAATGTGTTGCAATGGTCCATGTGATTTGTATCAATTGTTCAGATGTTGTGCTTTAAGATAAAGTCAAGCTGAGTCATACTAAGTACAGTATATTTTTATTATTGATGCGATGTGTAGGGATTCAAAACAGCATGGAGCAAGTGAAGTGAATGAGGATTTAAGTTCAGTAATGATGTACAATCCACATTTATAGCCTGAACAAACTGACAGCCTTGGTTACATGTGTGTAAATTGCACGCTTTTAGATTTCGTTAGAGAAAAAACAAAACCTCTTAGTATTTAAGTACAATAACACCACTTTATTTTAGATTAAATAATGTTTTTCTGAAATAGAACAGTAATAGAATGAGGATCAGAATAATATCTGTTGTGAAACAACAATAACAGTGAACCTCACTGCTATTATTAGGCCCTGTTGTTACATACAATGCTAATTGGATGAAATGTGGTCAGTTGGTCTTTGGTCTGAACACAAAATGCCTTAACTTGCTTGTCTCGGTGCAACTATAATCCAGGTGTAGGGATTATGCTTGACGTAGCCTGAAGACAAATGCTGCATTGTTTCTTCTGGGAAAAAGCACCATTAGCACAGAGAGTTTCACCAGAGGCAGTTTTGTCAGAGGCAGTGTTGTGATGTAGCTCACCCCCCCCCCCCCCCCCCCCCGACTTTAATTAGCAATATTCAACATTTTTATGATACTCAGCCAGTGATTGAATACTACCCAGTGAGGCAGAGGTTCAGGCAGTGTTCAGTCACCCCTCAGGAGGATTTCTTTTTTCTGTCAGAGGGGATCAAACAGAGCCAGGACCCAAATCTGTGGAGGGAAGAAGATTTATTTTTTAAATCAGATGCCCAAATGTTTTCCACCAATTGTAGCGGAACAAACATGCATGTTATATACACATGTACTGCAATTACTTTCAGTCACTCTGGAAAACGTTGTATATCCACTTTGACAAAAACAGTCCCAATTCAAGTCCACTTACTAGCTTTTTCTGGGGCTTTCAATCACATCACATGGTTCTCATCAGTGGATAGAGGTGTCTCAGTTGTCATGGAGCGATTTATGAAAATTGCTGATGAAAATTGTATGATGTGATCAAAAGCTCCAGAAAGGGATAGTGAGCAAAGTGAATATTAAAAATGTTCTTGGCTGACAAATCCAAAGTTAGATTTCCCTTTCACAATTTTGGGATCAGGCTGTGTTTTATCCCCTGTGACAGCAAAAATAACCTGAACGCTCCAGAAAAACTTCATAAATGGATTGTTTTGTGAAACTGCTATTTCCAAGCTCAAGAACGAACTTTGATTAATATTTATGCAGAAGGATGTACATAGATACAATAAAGAGATTGATGATATTGTGTGTGGTATAACATTAGTAATTTGTTGGCTATCAGAAGAAAGGAATCCCACACAAACATGAAAGGAGATATAATCATTATTTAATACATTTCCCAGATTATAGGCCTACATATTTGCCAATTAACAGATCCAATCTGTGATGGGAGAAGCGAGGTCCACAGAGGACAACCAATATGTAAGTTATCATGATGTTATAGGTATGGCAAAGATATAGATGCTTTACTTTCCCATCAATACTCACTGTCCCTCTATTGCCACATCCTTCTATATATCATCTATTAGAGGGGAGGGAGACCTCTGTTGGTCAATGATTGTAGGTCAAAACTTTTCCTACATAATGTCAATGCGAGCGTTGGTGTGCAAGACTAATATCACATCGATTGATGACAGGAGGCGAAATTAAAGAAATAGCTAAACCTAATAACCTGTTTTTATTAAAGTATTAACGTTGTTTTCACAGCGACGGAGTTCAACTTCACGCATGCGCACTTCCTTCGGGAATTACAATATGGCGGCGAAGTGCTATAGTCTGTTGATGTAGTCGATAGCAAACACCTTGTCCGCCAATTATCAACAAATAAGCTGATTGAATAACCAGCAGATAACCGTAACTTTAATCTAAGTTTAGTTATTGACGGTAGTGTTGTTGTATAAACGTTTTCAGTCGGGAAAATGAATTACACCACGAAGGTGGTCCAGGTGACGAATGTGTCGCCAAGCACAACATCGGAGCAGATGAGAACACTGTTCGGATTTTTGGGAACCATCGAAGAACTGAAGTTATTTCCACCAGAGTGAGTTGGCTAGCTGATGATTTTAACACTCTGCTTAACTTTAATGGTAATGCAGTCACAGATTAGCTGTGTGATTACCGTTGCGGGACGTAAACGTTAGGCCTAACATGCTAACCAGAGTTGTAGCTAACAGTAACTTAATACACCAAACTCGGCTAACACCAACTGGTTTTACGTTCATATTCATCGTAATATGTTTCTGATATGTGTAATAGGTTTCTTTACATGGTGCTGTAAGTGTAGCTAATTACTCCATTAAAGGTCAATTATAATATTAGAGGCAACCACAAATTCCTTAAAATATTTTGGGATCCAATTACTATCTCATAATTTTGTCTGAGTAAGACTTAAGTTTGACTTATGTCTTAATTTTGCCATACAATATCACTTACTATCCTAATTTCACCTTACTGTCACTTGGAGCATAATAAACGATTATTTTCATTGATTAATATATTGATAATGTTTTTGATTAATTGACAAATAGTTGAAAATGGCTGTCCAACTAAAAGTCCAGAACCCAAACAGATAAAGTAGAAAATAGCAGTAAATTCTCACATTTTAGAAGGTGGGTATGTTTGACATTTTGCTTGAAAATTGACTTGACTTGAGATTAATTTTCTGATTGGAAGCATGTACTGAATGAATTTTCACATTAAATTGTGAACAGGCTTAATCCACAACTCAGTACACAACAAAGCATACGGGGGCGTGGTTGGACCACATTACCTTGTCAAAAGACAAAAAAAATGATGCTTTGTTTGGATGATTGTTAGCAGTTTTGTGCTATTTAATGTAACATTTTTTACTTCCTCAATAGTGATTCTCCGATGCCGGTGACGTCGCGGGTGTGCTTTGTGAAGTTCCAGGAGCCAGAGTCTGTTGGAGTGTCTCAACATCTGACTAACACCGTGTTCGTGGACAGAGCTTTGATCGTGGTCCCGTTTGCTGAAGGTTTGTCTCATCGTTATTATCCCTTGTATGAGTGGTCCTTGTTGATTGAATGGCATGACTCTTGAATAGTGAAAATGTTAAAGAGTAAAAAGGATTCCATCTATCCCATTTGTGAATTGCACAAGTCACCTCACCTTGGTCTGTTTATATGATCCGCAGATGCCTCAGAATTCAGAAGTGAAGTTGTTTAAACTCTTAACCATATGCATTTTATTTTCTCCCCCATATTGGACTATCCTCTGTTAAACTTCTCTCTGTTATTTGTGTGTGTGTATGTGTGTGTATGTGATTTTTGTAGTGAAGAAGGCAAAAGCAGCCCCCTCGTTGATGGCTGAAAGTGGTCCTCTGCCTGCCAACAGGGGATTATAGACATTTGCAAAGGCCAGCAAGCATTCAAGTCCCACCCCTCTTTTTGTGTCCTCTCTTCTTTCTCTGCCTTCTCTTTCTCTTTCCTTCTGTCTAACTTATCTTTTCTAGGTGGTTTAGTTTAGTATAAAGGTCAGATGTCGGGGACATACCCTGAAACAGTGCTCATTTTGCATTGTTTTACAACACTTTTGAACGTTGCTTAGCCATTCATTTTATGGCTAAAGCATTGTTCCTTAACGGATAAGGCTGGCAATATTCTTAATTTTTTGATGTCAGCAAATCCCATGAAAAGACCCAGAAACCACTGTGGTCCAAAAACTATTGAAAGCACATCAATGAGCCACACACTGGGTGACATGTTATTATTATCATGATAATAAACGCAAGCAGTGCCACAGGCACTGCCCTGCTGCCGTAAATACTTGCTAGCACACCAAATGTGTATTAATCTGCCACTGAAACTAGTCTCCAACAAATGCACCATTTACTCCTGTTTGCTGAGAACTACAGTTCCAGGTTGTTTTAGGAAATCACTTAGCCTTTTGTAAAAATTAAATGATATATTTGTGACCTTTTTTTTTTTGAAGACTTCAGTGGTAACAAATGGATTTGACAGGGTATAAAAGTCAGAAAGCATTGAGCGACTGTGTTGGTTTTGGTCTTGTTGTGGAATAAATTGACAACAACAACAACAATAATGTAATATCGCCAGCCTTATCCTATAAAAATGTGCAAATTAACTATTGAAATAAAAAGCTGGTGCACAAATAGCACGATGCCCAACACTGCACATAAATACTTAACCATATGTGAGCTGCTAATTTTGGGACTTAGCAAAGAGAACACTAGTCAGTGATTGGTTATCTTATATAATAGTCATACTAAATCTCAGCACAAATTGTCTAAGATGCCCACCCGACATGACACAATGTTGGTAAAATATATTCTCTTTAACAGTGGTCTTCTTTTGTTGTTGTGTTTTACAGTTCTTTTTCCTGGCTCAGCCAGTCCTGTATACCAGGCCCTGCTGAAAATACCATCCAACAGTTTTGTCTCCTGCAGCAATTTCTCTCTTCAGTGTGCTGTTTTATTTAAATGTTGTCATTGTTGTGTGTCTGTATGAAGGTCATGTCTTTTTGTGAAAGAGTTGTTTTGGGATGATTTGATGATTATAAGGTGTTTGTTAATTTGCGCCATTTTTTAAATGAAATCAGTGCCGTATTGCAAATAAAGATGATAAAATAATTTCTTAATTGGACTGTGGTAGCACAGATTAATCAAACCAGTTATCCTCTGCCTAGGTTTGGTTAATTGATGCAGTGGCAGGTAAGGATACTAGAACAATGATGTACAGCAGACTCGCTACCCACCCTGAATTCTGCTATTGTCATTTAGTATATCTGACATTTGTGTTTTTGGTAAGTAAACACTGATAGCTTGTATAGTGTTCTTGCCAAATCCCTAAAATTCTCTCTGTTGTGTGTATCTCGATTTTTCTCTGTGTGCTTTTAGTAGCGAAGCCGGCAACGTCGCTTGTTTCAGTAAACGTCTAAATGAAAATTGAGGGCACACCCAACTGGAGAAGCAGCTGTGCTTGCTAACGTTTGGTTCATGACTTAAAAAACACGTGCAGGTGATATATTCTTGGCAGTGTTCATTGGAGTAGTGTGATATATTCCAGCAATAGTTAAGTCACTGCAATGATTATGTTGAATTAAGGGAACTCTTCTCTGATCTATAAGGTAACCATTTTGTTGAACCTAATTTGAAGAAATGCAGTGTGAAGACTATTCTTTTGTTTTTTCCAAAATGTCTTCTCTGTAGTTGATGTGTGTGTGTGTGGAGATGTCGTTCCCTCCTAATGTCTCTTTTTATTTTCCTGTAGGATCTATTCCAGATGAGGCTAAAGCTTTGTCACTGTTGGCGCCAGCAAACGCTGTTGCAGGAATTCTGCCAGGAGGAGGACTTCTTCCGACGCCCAATCCCATCCCCAATCAACCTGTAAGACTTCAAATTCTCCGACTCATCATCTAGTGCATGACCTTACAAAAAAAAGTATTAAGATTTCAATTTCAAAATGTGATGGTGTGCTTTGCATTTTACCAGAAAATCATCTTATCTTAAATAATGTTATTTTTTGTTCTTTGGACAAAGAGGATTTGCTGTTGAAGCAGGGATGTGGTGCCGCATCAAATTATGATCCATAGATAAACTGACATAATTTAAGTTGACTTAACAATCTCACCTCAAAGTCCATTTGGTAGCAGTTCTGGAGCTGCTGATCATATCATATGATCTTCATCATAACAGACTCTCCTCAAGGTTAATGTTTTGTGTCATTTGAGTGTCTTCTTTTTATAAATGAGAAAAAGGAGTATTTCAATAGGTGTGTGAGAAAAGAGTGGTCAGTGTCAGTTGTTACTTGTGGGTGATGTCTTTTGTGATGGTGATTTGGAACAGGAAACCGTGAAATAATGATATTAACACTTGATGAGCACTTGAACACTTGTTAGATGTCAAGATCTCCACAATAACAAAAGTGTCTTTAAATGCTTGTGTGCGTTTTGTTTTTATTCCAGCTCGGAGGAAACCCTTTTGGTGCTCCGAACATGGATGCAATGGCTGCATTTGGATTCCCAGGACCCAACATGAATCCCCAGGTGAGAGGTTTTCTTGAATGACACTGACTCGTGAAACTTTTCCAAAACTTGTGAAGTCAGATATGCAGTATATTTAACCAGACAAACCTTTACACTTCTCCTTGCTATTTCTTACAGGCTGCTGATCAGCTGTTAAAGTTCATGACAGATCCAAAGTAAGTCAGTATAAAGAGGCTCTTTTGTCCTCTTACAAATTTTGCTTGTGTGCAGTTTTAAATTACAGAGTGAAGAATTAGATGTGTTGGTGTGTGTGTAGAAATGATGAGTCAACTAATTAATATTGCTTTTGTTTAGACTGAATCCCTTGGCTGCAGGATTAAACCTGAATGCAAGCCTGAAGGCTGACGCATCTAATAGAGAAATCGAAGAGGCCATGAAGAGAGTCAGAGAGGCCCAGTCGCTCATTTCTGCTGCTATTGAACCTGGACGTGAGTGCACTAAAGTTTGGAGGACTTTTCTTCCCTGGACGTTGACTTTGCAGTTTAGAATAATGTCTGTTTTGTGCACATTGCAGTGTTAAGCAGTCATAATTCTTCTTCTCCCTTTTGTGCATTGTACCTTGACAAAACTAAGCAATTTCTGTTTTTTTTTTCTGTCCTGCAGATAAGGACAGCAAGAAGAAGCACACTCAGTCCCGGACTAGGTCCAGGTCCAGAAGGAGGAGGTCCAGATCACGTTCAAGACACAGGTGACAACTTCTGTTAATTATCTGAAGAGTTGAGATGGAGATGCTTTTTATTTTTAGATCAAATGGTCTAAATGTCTGGTTGCAGGCGAAGCAGGAGCAGATCACCGCGACCGTCAAACTCCAGAAGCAGGAGGCGCTCCAAAAGCCCACGCAGGAAACGCACCCCCTCCAGAGACCGAAACAGACAATCTCAAAGCAGATCCAGGTGTGTTAACTGTGTAAATGCTTTATGACAATAATAGTTAAAGATGAAATTGAGCCTGTCTGAGATCTTACATCACATTAATCTACAGAGACAGAAAGAAAGATGATTCAGGGAGAAGAAAATCCAAAACGCCACCTAAAAGCTACAGCACAGCCAGGAGGTCACGCAGCGGGAGCCGGTGAGTGCAGCAAAGGGTTTTGTGTGCTCAGGCAGAAGGCAAATAAAAGTATATACAAACTTTTATACAGCAGCCACCAAATCTTTTAAAGTTGCAGTATGAAGTTCTCAGCTTTCTGTCCTGCTCTGCTACACAGGAGACGTAGGAAAAGTCGAAGTGGCAGCCGATCTCCTAAGAAGTCTCCTAAAAGGAGAAACTCCAGGTCTCCATCTCCTCGAAGGTCTGTGTATTGATGTGAAATATTTGTAGTTAATACCAACAGATTATCACTGCACGCACACTATTTTAAGATTCTGATGAAATACATTTTTTAAAACAACGATCACACCTATCCTGTGAAAACCAACGCTGGTGTGTGTGCCGTTTGTTTGTGGTGTGAAAGCAAAATGAACCAACTACAGGGTTTTGTCATAGTAAATATTATCCAGTTAATAATTTACCTGCTCAGTAAGTCCACACGACTTCATGCTTAGCTTTTGGTTCATTTGTACAAATCGGACCAGAACTAAAAGGCAAATGTGTCATTTTTTTCTTTGGTCCAGGTCAAATAAGCTAAATGTCCTTTGTCTGGGTTCATCCTGGGCATTTTATGACACACCTGACTTTTCCCCCTCCTCCCTCTACAGACACAAGAAGGAAAAGAAAAGGGACAAGGAAAGGGAGAGGGACCGCAAGAGTGATAAAGAGCGCAATCGTGACGAACGTGAACGCTCCACCAGCAAGAAAAAGAAAAGTAAAGACAAAGAACGAGAACGAGAACGAGAACGTGAGCGGGAGAGGAAATCAGACGGAGAGAAAGGAGATGTCAAGGTTGGTGTATTATATATTATTCTTACACAGCGTGAGCATTGCTGCTCTGATGTAGACCAGACTGGGAGTGTTTATGCTTTTAAAATGTTGCATCCGTTGGTTTCCTTTCACAGATCACCAGGGATTATGACGAAGAAGAACAAGGTTACGACAGCGAGAAGGAGAGGAAGGATTCTGACGACTCTGCTTTGTCTCCTCAGTCTGTAGAAGGTAACGGCACAGCGCGGCCCGCGAAGCAGGCCAGAGTTAACGGAGCTGACGATCACCACGAAGAGGACATGGACGTCAGCGATTAAGTGGTCCATCCTGCTTCGTCCCACATTATCCCTGTTTTAGTTGTGAACATGTTGCGACTTTTTTTTTTCTGCCCCCCACTGGGGTAAATCTAAAATGTGAAGTGAGCGTGAAATGTATTGATTTTTTTTTTCTCACCGAAGAGTCAACTACTCTTTTTGGAAATGTACAATGCAACGAGTTTGCCCAAAGACACTGTCACATTGCTTTAAAGTACCCATAAGCTTTTTGCCCCTACAAACATAATCGGTTAAAACTGGAAGTGGGCTTGCTTTGCGTTTCTTGAGCTTGTGTTGTCAGGTTTTGTCACTTCTTCACACGTTTTAGCTTTTCCGTTTTTGTTTAGTGTTGTGGTGTGTTGCTCAGGCCTCTTCCCCACTTTCTTGAAACAGTTAATGCGTTTGCCTCTTGTTATCTGAAAGTGTTGATTGTTTTATCAAGGATTTCTTTTATAATAAAGCCTATTTGGAGAATCAAGACTTTGAATTTATATTTCTGCATGGGTGGATGACTTTTACCTGAGGTTGGGGTGCCAAATGTGGATTAAATAAATGTGTGTAATTTTATATTGTGATATGTTTCTGGACAAAATAACCAGACAGGAATGTCTGTTTTGGACTAATCCAGTGAATTAAATTCCTGATAACTAAAGGTACTTACGTCATTGCAAAGACTACTAATGCAAAGATCATATAAAAATCCAATGGCAATATTTATATACTAAACACTAACCTCAGGCATTTGGAAGGACGGATGGGGTGATAAGGATAAAATCTTCAGTCACGGTATATTTAATTTTAAATCACAATAATACATTTTCAAAAAATAACTATTGACAAATAGTTGAGTACAGATAAGATATATAGATGAGTACAAAACCTGATGAGCTGATTTGATTGGTTGAATAATTGATTAGTCCATTAACAAAAACTTATTATGAATTGTTCAACTTAATATTCAAGCAAAACATGGAAACATGATGGCTCCAGCTTCTCAAATATAAAGAAATGCTACTTTTTCCGTCTTAAATGAGAGTAATAGGAGTATCTTTGGGGTTGTTGGTCGGAGAAAATAAGACACGGGAAGACATCTGGGAAACTGATGGGCATCGTTTTCCTTTTTTTTTTACAAATTCAAGAAATTAACAGATTAATTGAAAATGAAAATAAAAATTTGTTGCAGCCCATAAACCAGACACAAATGTCTGTTTTTGGCTAACTAAGCTAATAAACCTGAAATGAAAGTACCTCATCACATTGATGCAAAAATCATGTAAAACGTTTTGTATTGCCATAAAGCAGTCCTGCTTGTTGCCTCAGATGTGATAAAGTGATAGATAACCCGGTATAGCAAAATATGTGACAGTTAAAATCTACTACTACTACATAGAATACTGTCTTTTTATCAGACTTGCACAAAGTCAGATGAAACATGATGCTGGTGCTTTATTTAAAGGGATGTGAAGTAGGTATGGTTGCAGTACATATAAGCTGAAGCCAGAGACAACTCAATGGATCAGATTATTTCCCATCTGGACAGTTTTGGGATATCCAGAAATATCAACTTCACAGCTTAGTTTACTCTCCTTGTAATTAACAAAAAATAACGGAAACTATGCGCAGACTACCACCAAGGAGAGAGATTATAAGCACTAAAAGGTGTTTTCAAAGTGTTAGTGTTACAATTTTTCAGTTTTTCCTTAATCTAAATAGGAATAAGTCTGCAGGTAATGTAACAAACGCTGAGAGAATATATCTTAAAAGATGCATGTGATCCAGTAGGCCAACACAGCCGTAGCATGCCTTAACTATACTTAATATCAGTGCAGTATTAAACTAAGAACAGTTTACCTGATATCCCATCTGGGTTCTCCCACACACAAACGTACATACAACAACCCTTGGTACAGTACAATTATTCACTCACACCGAGCACAGAATCCATATTATCACGACAAACATGGAGACAGCCGAGAGGTAACATGAGCGGACCTGAAAACACAGGAGATTGCGTCCTGCACAGGGGAAAAGGCTTGGATGTCGAACTGTTAAGAATATGTTTTTATGCTAAACCTTCTCCCAGCTGGTTAAAAACATTCTTAAGTACTGGAAATGTATTGCTACACAGTGTTACTCCTTTGAGTATATATTTATATATATATATGTATATATAGTACATAATTTATAAATGAATATTAAGCTCAGTTTGAGGATATAGCTATGTTTGTGGTTCTTTTTGTTATGAATTACAGATGAGGCGTGAATTATTTACAGATGGCCGGTGTCAGTGCAGTTTTCAAGAATGACAGCTCAATTATCAGTCCTTGGAGAGGAGGAGATGGAGAAGATATTAAAATAGTGATGCTGAAGAGTCCGTGTTGAGTCTTCCGACAGCTTTCACAGGAGAGAAACAGCAGCACAGAGCAGCGGATTGAACTGCTCGGGTGGTGAACAGCGAGTACAATGAAAGCTATCACTCATTTCACAAAAAAAAACTGACTGCCGATATGCATCTATATGGCGCTCTGTAACATCTGTTTGCATTGATTTGCTTTGGATCCACCAGCAAAATGAACAATAACTGATCAATAAGACCAGTTCCCTTTTTTTTTTATAACAGATAATATTTATAGGAATAAAACAATACAGGATTCCTCTATTTTGTTTCCCACCTCCCAAACATATTAGCTCGCTGGTCATTTCCTGTTTGTGTCAGATGTGTTTACAGGTCAGAGGTCTGGGAAGCGACTGGGATCTTCTTTGTATTCAGTCGGGATGCAGAAGATACTCTCTTCAAATTCGTCGTAGCGGAATTCCTGAAAGGTGACGGTCGCTGTGATCGTGGGGAAGACGGGGATGTCTGCGAGGGAGAAAACAACAGAGGAAAACAAGTTATTTTGTGATCGTTCCCCTCAAGCTCGTCCACTTGCAGGAGCAAAGCGGTAGGTCCACACACATACCGAGTTTGACTGGAAACCCGGGCGGAAGTTTCATCTGAACAAACTCCCGGAGTTTGTTGAAGTGCTTGAACGGGGCTATGACTTCCAACACATTTAGTAACCTGAGGGCAGAGGAAAATGAGTCAGCGGTTTTCTTTCACAGTCTTTTCTTTGCCAACATTTCTCGTCAGGTACAGACAACCTCCCGAAATCTGAGCATGAACAAAAAGGAGATTAAGTGGTTTCCAACTTTTGTGGCTTGTGTCTACTTCCAATCGCTTGTCCAAGAGTTACAAGCAGTTCAACAAAGTTATGTCCCCTTCTTAGATTGTTTCATTTGAATAGATATGATGTTTTACAATAAAAAAAAGGCAATGATTAGAGAGACGTCAGTAAACAAGACTAATTCTACAGCCTTGCTAGCAGCTCTGTGTGTCTGTACTTAGCCAACATCAACATGCTCACAATGAAAATGCTAACATGCTGATGTTACGCAGGCATAGTGTGTTAGCATGCTAATGTCAGTAATCAGCAAACACAAAGTACAGCTGAGGCTGATGAGAATGTTTTTAGTTTTTCCACAGACCAAAGCATTACATATAAAACACTGGCGCTAGAGGAAAAGTTACAGTTTCATGGAAATCAATCGAACAGTTATTGAGAATTTCAGTCTGGACCAAAGTGGTGGACCGACAGAGTAACAGTACCATGGCTAAATAATTGTGTAGCGGAAATGTTATAATCTTGCCACTCCTCAGATTTATCTTGTTAGCCCTTGGTGGGTCCCCACCCTCAGGTTGGAAACCACTGGAATAAATGAATTATTTGTTTCCTGACATATCAGCTTTGGCAGAGGTTTTCAGTCCTAGTCCTCAGGGTCCAGACAAACACTAACACACTATAACACGAAGCAGTAAATTACACCCAATCTGCATCCCAATTGTAGAAGATTCACTAAATAAATGGTTAAAATGAAAACTAGTGGGGCTGAGACTGCAGTAAATGTTAGTAAAATGTAATGTTCACAACTTGAGATAATAAGAATGTGAAACAAAATAATTCCTCTACAATCATTGGTTTCTTTTGGTGATTAACGACATTTTAAGAGTAGTAAGTCCAACATATTTTTAACAGTACAGAATGAACAGAATGTGAAAGGGGAAAAAGATCACATTAAAAAAACATTAGCTATTATAAAGGGTGGGATTTTATTGCTGGCTCCATTAAGGTTCGTTCAGTAGAGGAGATAAAGCAAGTTACTACATAATATCCCTGTAATATTTCACAACACAGCCTGTAACCCATTACAGACAAAAACAAAAAAACACATCCTGTTTGAAGCCTCTCAGCGTAACATGCCTTTATCCTGTAAAATTCCTCTTTAATTCTTTTCTCAGATATTATTGGTTCTCTGTGATCCTCTGTGAAAATGTACAGCAATAACACTCTTCTCAAGGCCATCAATGGTCATTAAATTTACTCTTCATCCATTCATATTGTAACAATTCATCTTCCACCACCAGATGAAAAGAAAGCTTGTGCAGATAGATAACCAGCAGGGGGCAAAGATACAGTTTATCTTCTACAGCTAGATCGATGGTTATGTAAAAGGATTGTTAATAAAAATGTTTGTTTATGTTACGTGTTTATGTGAGAAAAATAAGACCCAATATTGGGAAATTTATCATTATTTGCTTCTTCAAAATATTGTTTAGTTACACTATCCTTAAAAACCATGTACTAGTCATGGTGCATGAAGTAAAACACATGAGGATAAGAAATGAGATAGAAATAAGTTTTTTTTTTTTCTTCAAATAGCCCAAGCACAGATAACATGGTGGCCTTGTTGTAAAAAAACCAATGCACACACTGACATTTTGTAAACACATGGTGGAGCAGTTGATTTGCGATCATCTCATCAGTGGCTCCCCCACACAATCAGAGAAGCCCTTGCGTCTACCTGGTCCAATTATCTGATCTGAATTATTTCATCTCTACACTATCCCTTTCCTAAAATCCCAAGTGTATCCAAGTGTATTCACCCAGGATCAATCTGCACAGAGAGCTTTGTAAATAGATCTAAGGAGGACTGGATGTACTTACGACTCGATGCCTAGAGGGAAATCCTGGCTCATGGCTACAGTAGCTTTGAAGTTCTTCTTGCTTTCCTTACACACAAGCTCTCTCCCAAGATGAGGTGGCCTGAAGATGGGAAAAGACACAAAGAAATAGCTTTTTACCATCCAAGACGGTTCTTGTAACTGCCCTGATTTAATTTCAGAGACTGATGAAATTGTAGAAAGTACAAGATGCTTACTTTCCGTGCTCTGCAGTGATGTACTCTTCCCAAGAAATTGTGTTGGGTGCTGGAGCTGTGAGAGACAGCCTTCTCACAGGCTGGGGACAAGAAAATATCAGTCAGTGACATATCACAGTCCTTGAGGTACCATTACTATTTATCCTATTGCTAGATGGAGTCAGAACACTGAATTCTTCCTCTCTCACCTCAAAATTTTGTTCACTGATGCTGCCTCCTTTACTCAAGCTCTCCATGATGGCTTTGTTCCTCAAGATGTCCTCCTCACTAAGGTGTTCTCGCCGTTTCCGTGACTCCAGCATCAGACCGTTCACTGAATAGAAGTCAGCCAGGAAGTTTCCAACCCTCTCCTTCACAGAAAATAAGCAGATGTTGGGCGTTTCATCATGAGTTACCCAGATACTACTGCTGATTTCTCAAAATGTGACAAGGTGCAGCCTGAAGGAAGGAAAAATATAACTTTCCTTATTCTGTCATCCCCATAGCAAGAAAATCTCTGTCGAAGTTTATAAAACCACTGAACAGAGCAGTTCAATACACATAGGTCTCACAGATTGTTGTTTGAAAACATTTCAAACATCAAAAACACTCGGACTGTGCTGTGAAGGTGGTATAGAGAAATATGATTTTATTATTTTAATCTACATTCGGGAAGTCTAAACCAGCAGTCCCCACCCAGGGAGAGATAAACCTGAGGGGTTGTGAGATGATATACGGAACAGGAAAGACAAAACATACACAAAATATATATTTTATATATATAATCTTTGATTGTTTCTTGTGAAAAACTGGACACTTTCACCTCCTCTTCAGGATAGTAAAAATGATTCAAATCAAACTCAAAATCACACTGGCACTACTTACTCTCACACTGCTCTCAACTCATTGTCATGTGATGAGGGTTCACAAGTAGACAATGATCCATTTGAAGTGGTTGTAGGTTAAAATGGTTGAGAACCACTGATCTAAACAACCCGACCTTATTCCCATTATTTGTTTGGGAGAGATGGATTTGCAGAGGTTAACATGCTGTGAGTGTGGCTGCATTAACTTTAAATGGGTTATGACTGAAAAATGTTGGAATGAACAATCAAATGTCTGTGAACTGAACACACCTTTATGACCTGCTTACATGTAACGTTTTGATATTCAACACCCATTTAATGTTCGCCTTCATTTGATATATTTTAACATTTTTTATTTTCTGAACAAAAAGGCTAATGTAAATATATAAATCTTTTTTTTAATGTTCAGATTGTGCTTTTATGTCGTTGAATGTGTAATGTAATGTGTTAACTATTTAAGTTCTGCAATGCTTTAGTAATGGTTTGTCCCATGAAGCTTACCGTTTTATCCTCTCTGAACAGCCAGCCGATCTGACTACGAGAGAAAGAGATCGACTTGGTTGACAGAGTTGCAGAGTAGACGTCACTGCTCATCAGAATATCCACCTCTTCCTCAGTCTCCATCTCCGACTCCTTGGGGCAAGACAATGAATGGTGAGGCATTGCTCTTCATATTAAACAGCTGATGACACAATGTGAAACAGACTGCTCTCTCACCTCATGGTGTATTCTTTGGTACACTTTTGCTTCGTTGTCCAGAACCACAAAGGACTGGGAGGGAGTAGCCTCGCCGTTGAAAATGAAGCTGAGATCTCCGCGCTGACACTTCATATCAGTGAAGTCAATGAGAGTGGTGTCAAGTCTAAATCAAGAGAGAGGAGAGGGAGTTTGAGAGGATTGTTACGTCCTACTTTTTAGGTCTAAAAGAAGTCCTCGACCTGGATATCGACCATTTTGCTGTGTCAAACACTCAGTGAATTAGATTCTCTAGTAGATACAACAACAGCCTTCACCTAGTATTTTTCACGTTTTACCTGATATTAATTCCCTGCTTGTAGATTTTACAAGCATCAGAGGGCAGCATCCGGGACAGCAAAGGCACTAAAACACAGAGGAGAGTGTGAATAAATTCAACTGTGGCTGATGAACAAGTATTTCATACTCTGGAATTTTTTTCATTGACAATAGAACAAAAACTCTGATTTCATTTTAATAATAATAAATAATAATAATAAAATCCATGAGTAAAGCAACAATTTAACCATCCAGAAACGTTGAAGAACTCAAAACAAAGTGGTTTCAAATTAAAGCTGGACTTATCAATAATCATGTTGTAATAATGTTTGTGAATACAGCATATAAACAACTTTTTTGTGTGAAATATGAAAACTCACCCCAGCTCTGAAAGTCCCAATGCAACTCCAGATAAAAGTCACCAAGCTACAGAAAAGACACAAACATGTCTGACTAAAGGATTCAACGGATATATTATAACCTCATGGGTCAGACGAAAAGTACAGTGCAGTGAAGTTTTCACATTATGCATTTCAGCAGTTAATATGCATCCTCAAGGACAGGCAATAGTCGTTTATGCAAACCAAATCCTGCAGAGATTCGGAAAATACAATGGAGTGAAAGTTCAGTGATGCAGAACGATAGCAGTTGCAAAATTCTGTGACATCTGTGGAAGTGAAGCCAGCGTGATCCTCACCTCCCTGAGAGCTTTCAGTAATTTTGGCCTCTTATCCTCCACGCTCTCCCTGGATTGCTGCTTTAACTTCCGCAGTATTGCTGTGACTGAGGAAACAAAGATGAGAAAGAAAATAACAAGTTACACAAATGTCCACCTGGACGATGCCTAATACATCCAAAGTCTTAAAGTATGAGGTCTTACATTCTCTTTGAGTATAAAAATTGTACACAACTTCCAACTACAGCCCGACTGACACGTTGGTCGACTGATATCACTGGCCGATCTCAGCTTATTACAGATATATTGGTATTTGCGTAAATGTCTACATATAACAAACAAATTCTAGTACATAAATGTCAAAGATGCGTTTGAGGCCATTTAAGAGACATTGTTTTGACTATAAAATGTCAGAAAATATTGAAAAACGTCGGTCAGATTTTCCTCCTAGTCCTAGGTGACGTCATCATTGTCTTTAACATCATTGTCTGACCAAACTCAAAAATATTCAATCTACAATGATATAAAACACAGAAAAGCAGCAAATCCTCACAATGGAGAAGCTGGAACCAGAGAATATAATGTAAATGTTTCTTTGGAAATTGACTAATCAATTCATCTACTAAATGTTGAAGCTCTAGTAAAGTGCTCTGTTATACAATGCCACTGTTACACATGAACACACAAGGAAGCATCACTACCCCACTACAACTAATTCCAGTAGTGAAGTATCATTTTTCATATTACAGTATGGATCCGCTGATACAACTTGTGAACTGCAGCTCTCTCTCTCTCTCACAAGCTGACAAGCAACCACTTAATAATATTGCACGGACCAAAACAAATCAAGATATCTCAGATGTATCCCGGTTATCTTGACCAGGGGGGAAACACTGGACTGAGAATGGACGGGACTGAGGAGAGAAGCGCTGACGAGGCACTTGCTGCACTCGGGCAGCTTGTCATTGCGCACACACAGATGACCAGCGAGTGAGCTGCTGACGCAATGTACACCCGTGTAAAAGTGAAAGGTGATGACTGATGGCAAGACTGCAGTGTTTCATAAAAAGCTGCATGTCACCCATTTGATATTTACCACCCATTATGCTGTATTTGTCCCTCTCACTAAGACCATAGCCAGCTGTGTGAAGCATGTTATTTAATCTAATATTCAAATCTAAATACTCCATGCCATGGCTTTCTTTGCATGTCCTTGCTGGTGGTGTGAATGTACCCAGCCCCCTCTCTGCCTCCCCTTCACCCTTGAGAGTGATGTGACCTTCTCAAAGCAAAACTCCTGGTCCCAGTCCCTAGCCAGCCTGCCACAGCAGGCGTGGAGAGTTGAGACGCATACTAAAAAGGTTGAGGGGAATTTCTTAAACTACTGGGCTTCACAACCTCCATCGCAGGCTGAATAAGAAGACAATCGTTATCTACACAGCAATAATACGATTTTTTTTTGTCACAAAAATGGAGATAAAAGATTTAGTATACAGTCACTTCACAAGACACTTAGTGTGGCCATTATCTTTTATTTTATCTTTAGTTAAGTATGCAAAATTAACACCACACCTAAAATGTGACAGAGCAGTGAATTCATCCCAAAGGCATTAGCTGGTGCCTTTCACATGTCATTTGACTCGTTTTTACTGGATGTCAGGTCTAAAAGCAGTGGCATCATTAAGCAGGGGAGTGACCAGGCTGTAAGCTCAGGGCTCGCTAACACTAAGCCATCGTTCAGGCTCTGTTCCAGCCCATCTGGATGACGGGGGCTCAGAGAAAATCTCCACCTTTAGCTTTTTAGCTGGACCGACCAGATAGCAGCTGTCTCTAAACAATTAAATGACTCATAAAAAGGTCCTTCAAACACTCCCACATATGCCGTGACCTCCAACAGTTTTTAGCCCGCTTTGCCTTTTTCCACAATTTGTAAAAAACAAAGATGATGAAATTAGAATTTGTTAAAGATGTACACAATATTAACCATAATATGGAAGTAGTACTGTTAAGGGTCTATCAGTTAAAAATTAAAAACTTACATGTTGTAATGAGATGTTTTTTGCAAACTGATTGGGCATTACAACTGATTTTGTCCCCCATATGCCAGCAGAGATGCCAAGCGTGCACAGAGGTATCAGAGAAGACTCTAAACTGTACACACTGCCAGGAAATGTTTCTGCAATGCACGGACTCTCTGACACTGAATTTACATTGAGATTCTGTATTGCATTTTATTAACTATGAGAAAAATAAAATTAGAATTTCCTTTTAATTTGGCAAAAACACATCCTATCATGCAGTTGGCAACACAAAAAAAACTGAGCAATGCAACCAAATACGATACTTCCTGAACACTCAACAACCATCATGCTGACATTTACCAACACTGCTACAATATTAGCATTCAAACAGAGAGCCAGTCCAGATGTCAGCATGACTGACTAAACAACAAATAGTGACTAAAGCTGACATCATGAAGCCGTCTAAATCTACACACGTCAGACAGTCACGTTAAATGTTTTTTAACATTGAGTGTAAAAACAGTGAGTGTATGATTGCAGGTATGCCATTGAATTTACCATAAACACATCCAAATATGAGCAGTGTTGACAAAACTTACTCATTTGTCTGTCGCCATAGCTGATGGCTTCTGCCAGAGGGCTCCATCCCTGCGCATTCTTTATCTTTACAGGAGCGTTATGGGCCAGTAATAGGAGGGCACATTCTGAAAGAAAAACACAAAAAATTATCAGAGACAAATCTACATTATTGTCAATTCTGTGTATTATCGCCACGTTTAATTCCATGTTGTTTTGAGCAGCCATGCCAAATTAAAAAAAAAGGTAAATGTTAAGATTTTAATATTAACTTTGTACCAGAGTCCAGGTAAAAGATGTCCATGTTTAAACAGACTACTGATCTTTATGTAATGACAAACTCAGGACTCATTATGCATATTTTTCAGTACATTCATTAAGGTCAGCATCAACAATATTAACAGCAACTACTACTTCTATATGATCCCGCCTCTGTTGTACTTCTATTCCTCCCGTTTTTCCCTGCTAAAGTTTTTGCTTTGTGAGTTATTCCGTATCTGAATTTAGGGTCTAAAGACAGAGGGTGTTGTATGTTGTACAGATTGTAAATTTGTGATTGTGTTATATACATATAATTGACTTGACTATTCTGCACTGCAAGGTATCTCCGTCGGCATGTTATTACAATGCTGCAGAGGTCAGATCAGACATGCTGAGTGCAGCAGGAGCTTGGAGGCTACTCCAAAAAAAGGAAGGAGAATTGAAGTGCTTTAAAAAGGGCCGTAATGAGGTTGCTAAAATACTCTTTCAATAAAGCCTCATTATGACAGATGCAAGGCCATGGAGCACAGCAGATTTAGTATAATTTTTCTGGGCTAGAGACGGCTAGATTACACTCTGAGAAGCTTTTTGTGCATTTTGGTTAATCCTGTGTATGACAATAGGCTGTTAAGATAAAAAAAACTCAATACAAATGTATTCCTCCATCAGTTTTACCTTTGTGGCCCAGCATCACAGCCAAGTGAAGAGGTGTGTTCCCTGAAAGAGAGGCATGTTAGATGATATTAATATTGACATCAATAATTCCACATGTGATCAAAGATACCTGTTATGTAAAGCATTTACCCAAATTACTTGCAAAACAAACAGGTAAAAGCACAAAGCTTACCATGTACATCTTTCTGGGAGATGCTATGGGTCCTGATGAGAGAGGAGAGCCGACGCACATCGGCCTTGAACACGCACTCGTGAACAGGGAACTCCAAGTCCTCACTCGTCAGGATTATTGGGTTCTTGTTGTTATCGTTGACAATGGTGCCAATAGATGATGAATTGCCGTTAATGTTGTTTGCATTGAGCTGCTGTTGCTGCTGCAGTACCGAGGTTTTGGCTGATTTCTGAAAAGCCCTGTTGGATTTGAAATGGTTACTGGTACCGTTTGGGATAGTACCGTTTGAGGTCTCATCGTAGGTTTCCATTATCTCGTCATTTTTGTTTGGTTTGTTGTGGTCCTTTCGCATGGTGCGTATCTTCTCCCCTGTCATGATGAACGTACGTTACAAGGCTAACTAATTAACTTACTGGGCTACAGGCTGATGAAGTTGTGTCAAAAATCTGGGAGCAAGTCAGAATGAACAATATCCGCAAATGTGATTTCAAATGAGATTCTTAGCAATTTAAGCCAACAGCGGCGCTTTCTCGTAGCTGGCTGCTCTGTTATTCAAAGATCGTTACACCTGCTGCCCAGCTCCAAGCCAGCATTAGCGTTAGCTCCCAGCAAACGTTGGCTAGCTAGCCCACAATAAAAAATGAATATGGTGGGTGCGGCGAAGAAAACAGAAGATAATTCTAAACATAACAGAACACACACGCACGAAATCAACATACACCTACGAATATGAACGAATACCAGACGACTACATCATTGTCTCGTCTACTGCTCCTTGAATATACGTTTTAAAATGGTATCGATTCACTTTGCTTTGCGGCAAAATCCAGGCGTACGGGAAGGTAAAAAAAATGCCAGCCAACATCTCTGTTAGCTTGCTGCGAATGGCCAATCTCGCGAGATGATTCTACAACCCACGGTTTGAGCGCGAGTTCATGCAGAGTACGTCATCTTCATGAGACACACTTTTACTTCATCGCAACCAAGCAGCTAGCTTGCAAGCTGTGTTGTTTTCAAGAATGGCAACCTCAAAGAAGGGGAAGAAAGTTGTAAATCAAGAGGAACTCCGGCGCTTGATGAGAGAAAAACAAAGGCAAACAACAGACAAGAAGCGCGTCGAGTCTCCTTTTGCTAAATACAACAGTCTCGGCCACCTCAGTTGTGTCCTGTGCAATGTGCAGGTGAAGTCCGAACTACTGTGGCCAGCTCATGTTCTTGGTAAACAGCACAAAGAGAAAGTTGCCGAGCTGAAGGGAGGAAAGAGTCAACCAGTGGCACCACCGATTCAACCAGTGAAGAGGAAAGCACCGGACAACGAGGAAGTTAACGGGAAAAAGCCGAAACCCTCGTCGGGCGCAGGCCAGTCTGGGTCAGGGCTGCCAGGAGATTTCTTCGAGAAGCCCAGCGAAAAGGAAGCTGTTTGTACTCAAAAGTCTGCAGGTCTGAGTCTGTTGGCTGGCGTTTATGATGAGGACAATGATAATGAAGAAGGTGCCGAAGAGGCAGGCCAGACAGGAAACACAAACCCCCCTCATGAAAATGCTGAAGCTGCAGGACTACCAGCTGATTTCTTTGACAGCTCCATCCCATCCACACCCGCCATCTCCCATTCAGGATCCATCCTCAAAGCAGATGTGCAGGAGAAAATCACAGAAAAGAAAGATAACACAGCCGAAGCACTGCCGGAGGGCTTCTTCGACGATCCTGTAAGAGATGCCAAAGTGCGCAACGTCGACGCACCCAAAGATCAAATGGACAAGGAGTGGGAAGAGTTTCAAAAGGAGATACGGCAGGTGAACACAAAGTCAGAGGCCATCGTGGCGGAGGACGACGAGGAGGGCCGCCTTGAACGTCAGATTGACGAAATTGATGAACAAATTGAGTGTTACAAGAGGGTTGAAGTACTGAGAGACAAGCGGGATGTGGTGAAGAGCAAGCCTATGCCCAGAAAGGATACACTTATGGAGACAGATGCTAGCAATGATGAGGAAGAGGAGGATGAAGAAGAGCTGCTGGGGCTTCTAGGTCGGGACTGGAGGGCTAAAGGGGCACTGGCCTAAGTTGCTCTAGAGCTCATGTAACTGTGAGACGGAAGCCTTGTGTGACTCATTTTGTCTGTCAGCTATCCAACAATTGTAAATATGTTCGTTAAAAGATCTTCATCACGTCTTTTTGTTTCACACTGGATTAAATGTAATGCAGTGATATGCAACATTCTTGTAAGACATTGTTTAGTGTCTCAGTTCATTACTTAAAAAAACAGATGGACCACAATTCAAACCTTTTAACTGTGTTTATTCATTGGTGCTCACACAAAAAAAACATTCATAAAATCTCCCATGTACAGTAGCAGCATGGATCCAAAATCTATGTCATGATGGCCAAAGCTGTTACATTTTGAGCTCAACTAACCATTGTCCTGCAAAAACAAGTAGTCTGCTATGTTAAGTTTATAAATAATTTTCTCATGTTACATTATAAGCAACATGCAAAGCACAACAGAATTATTTTAAAAATGTACAATGTTGAGATTAAGACCATAAAGCAAAATTTTACCAACTCAACCTCCTTCACAACATAATTTCTTGAGAATACATTTAAACCATTTTTACAGAGTACAACATTTGAGTATGACAATTGTTATGTAAATACACCATTATTAGGCCCATAAAAATGGAATAAAATGAATCAAGTAAAGAGTGATGGTCAGTGCTTCTTATACTACCTGTTACACATTGCGAGCTAGGTGTGCCTTCTGTCTACTGCAACACTAAACAAGCAATATCTATGTCATTTTGTTATTGCTACATATGCCTCATGAGTTACCACTTCAAAATTATTTCTGAATGACTCAAAGTGTTCATAGCCCTTCAAAACATGTAGAACTGAAAACTGCAAAAATAACAAGTTAAAATACAAATACATGTAATGATGGACTAAATACACAACCCCAATGAAAATATAGCAACTAACTGAAGATAAATGAGAAAAAAAAAAAACATTGAACAGAAAGAAATCTGAAACTTTGTTTAGCTCAGAAAAGACCACACCATAGTCCTCACTTTTAAGCTCAATTGTATGTTTTAGTAAAGTTAGGAATCTGTCCAAAAACAAAAGACTCACAAAATATCAGTTTCTAGTAGTCATTTGTAAACATTCATAAATTCTATCTTGGGTTCTTCTAAATAAGGTTCAGGTGAGTTTTACCAGGTGTTGATGGGTGGGGACACTTGCAATAGACTGACAGTTAAAGCCTCCTGAGAAGCTAAATACACAAAAATGTTAGATCAACATGAGACAGATTGGTTGAAAAGAAAAAAAACCCAGGTGCATGAAAACAGCAAGTCTGAGAATTGAGGGTGGAAAACAAGATTCAAAATAATTCACAACACTTATTTCCACGATTTATTTCATATAAACCATGGGGTTTGCTAAAATAAGAATATTCTGCATACAGGTACTCATGGATTAATTTTAAAATTTAAGCGTATGTTTTGTGGACAAAGATGTGTCGAAATGGACTGGGGAGGAGGGGAGTGAGTAGGGGGCATGCCAGCGCCACTGTTCCACAATCAGTATGATAAATATTCAGTTCACAAAAGTGCAGCAATTACAGAAAAGGGTCGGGACCTCCGAACCCCCAGACCCCGCTGGGTAGTCAATACTGTTCACTGCCGTCAGTGATAATGTGCTCACAAACCTACAGCAGCTTTTAGCTCCATCAGGGAGTACCTCTGGTCCCTGTCATTGTCAAAACACTCCATGGTACCAGCACTGGGAGTTGATGTTCCAAATACTTCACTCAGGGCACGGTAGGTCAATCCAAGTGAATTACGTCCAATGTCTGCCTGCTGGAAGATGTCTTCCAAGTCTGTGGAAAGAATTGTTTGAGTCAGAAAAAAACAGGTTTGTCTATAAGGGCACTTTGCAACACTGAAAATATCCATAATCCACAATACAATCTGTAGCCTTTAAAGCAATAGTTCAACATCTTGGAAAATACACTTGTTTACATTCTTGCCGAGAGATTGATACCACTCTCATGTCTGTGTTAAATATGAAACCGCTAGCTGGCTCTGTGCAAAGGTTAAAAAATACCTGCCTACCAGCAGCTCTACAGCTCACTACTGAACACGTCATATCTCATTTGTTTGTCTTCCAATAAAATGAAGTGTACAAATGACATGATAAAGTTTAGCGAGGTGTTACTTCCAAGCATTTCTTGGCTGGAAGTCTTGCTGTCAGCGTGAGGTTGCCAGGCAACCAGTGGAGACTTCATATATCACAGCCTTATATTTACAGGACAGACAGAGTGGTTTACAAGACAGCAAATACATGTATTTCCCAAAAAGTCAAACTACTCCTTTAATGAATGCTGAGATATGAGACTTTGGAGTGGTGGTGTTCACCTTTCAGAGAACTGACACCAGGCAGGGACACCCTCTTTGGGCATGTCGTCTCAGCATTTCTCTTGGAGCGGTTTGGAGTTAAGAAGCGTGGACGTCTGCTTGTCTGAGGCTCTGTCAGTGGTGTGGATATCTCTGTGAAAAGAAAAAAACGTAAAATGTAACATAAGGCAAAGAAAACCACTGTAATAAACTGCTTTATCCTACACTGTACCTTGCAGATCCCTGGGTGTTGCTTTGGTTGTAGTAGCTTCGTTCTCGGTTACTGGACTTTCACTGGTGATTGCCAGTTGAGCTGCGTCATTGTCCTTCGACTGTAAAGCAGATGGAAGATGAAATGTAAAATACATTAAGTTGTTGTTTACTCTCTAGGCCAGTGATTCCCAGCCAGGGGTACTTGAACCCCAGGGGGTACTTCTGCAATTGCTTGGGGTTACCTGGAAAGATTGTGGAGTTTTAACTAATTCTACTAATTTGAACAAATTTAAATTACAACTTGAATTCAAGGCTGACTACAATGACTACAAAGGCTCAACTCTTAAAACGCAGAAGTGTGAAGCTTCATATTACTCACGCTTTGCTTTGAACCGTTCTCTAATGACGACACTCTCTGCTGAAGCTCTGCAACCGTAGAGAGGAGGATGTGGATGTGCTCATCAGCCTGTGTATGATGCAGCTCCTCAGTCTTGTTAGCCTCGCTGACTGCTTTTCTCAGGTCTGTTATGTCCTATGACAAAAAAAAGTAAAGTCCATGTATAGCAACCTGAAATTTACTGTTATATGAAATTTCTACGATTTATTAGACTCATGGGCTTCCTGTTTCTAACATAAAAGCACATGAGGGAAATCAGTCGTAAATTGAAAGAATAGAGGATCGTATGTGTGATGAGGTTAAGTGTCCTGGGAAGTTAGGCAGGTAGACTGAGACTAAAGCCTTGTTTACACAAAGTTCCCGGTAAATTACTGGGATAACCTTTCAGGCACGCTAGTGATTTCCACTATTCACACATGTAGCTACATTCAGGAACATTTCCGTCTTGCACCTTTTCACACATGCCACTGCAAAGCCCGAATAGATGGGGCAAGGGGCAGTCCAGCAGATGGCGGTAATGCAACACTAATGGATGCCAACAGCCATAAAACTCAATAGAAGAAGATGGGGATTATTTTCAGGAACATGGTGGGCAAGGAGCGGTGCCAATGTTCTTGTAATGTATTTAATATTCAACAAATCAACCACAAAAGCATTGGCAAGAAAACAGTAAACAAGTCACATATTCAATTATGTCATCAGCAGAGTCCTGTCCCTGCAATGTTACTGCTTTCATTCACAACGCAGCCATACCGCCATTTTCCCTGAAATGTTACAAGGTCTTGAGGTGGGAAATTGGTGGTACAGATTTCCCTGAACATCAATCCCTGCTCCCATTCACACATGACCCCATGCAGGAAATGTTCCTGAACATTTCAGAGGGGCTGTCATGGCAGCAACTGAATCGAAAGGCACAAGACCGCAGAGGATGGAGGGCTTTTGTCGATGGCCTATGTTCCTTAGGGAGTACAAAGGCCTAATGAATGATTTCAGGGATAGACTGCATGTGTGAAAGGGGCTTAAGAGTGTACTTCAAAATTCAGAGTTACAAGACTATGGAAATCTCAGCCAGCTAACAATTCATCACTGACCACTTCATAATTGAGGTCACTGTATAAAAAAATATGTAAAAGTATTATTATTCCCTGATCCTCTTTTCCTCTCCAATTTTGTATTTAAAAAAGTGGAGAAAATATTCTGCACTTGTCTCAGATATTTGACCTAGTTTTACTCAGCAAACTAAAGCAACCAAGCTCCCAAAATAGATTGGCACTTGTTTCATGCATTATGAATGAAAAGCCAACGCATGGATCCAAGAAATGACAGGACCTTCTTAACCCAACGACTCTTTCAATATAAGCCTGACAGGAACTGCAAAAACAGCCATGCATGTGTGGGTAAATAAATAAACAAAAACTAATCTGGCGGTGGCAAAGTTCGCTGTGGCTTCGGGTTTGGGTTCATGCCACAGTTAAGCAGATCAACCGACATTTCACCAACAGAATCATCTTACTACAGTAAGTACAAGTACATTAGACACTCGTATGTAAGTTATTCAACTAATTCACTTAAGCATAATGCACTGTTAACTTGCTTTATGTTAACACTGCTCTCCATATATTAATATATAAATAATAAATGAGACAAACAGCCTCCAGTAATATTTGCAGTGAGTGTAGAGACGTAAATAAAACTGGAATTACCGCACCACAGTTGTATGCCTTCACCAACCAGCCATGTTTACAGTTTACATCCATGTATGTCCAATCTCATGTAATATATGTAGTGAATACTTGGTAGGAATTGAAAAAGGTATAAAAAGTATTTTTTGGCTAAATGGAAGTTACTATATTGATGATACATATGTATGATTCCAGTGAATACACATTGTTGAACTGATTAATGAACGATTATCATAGTATTGGCTAAACAGGTAAACATGTACTTGATTACTATGTAAAGATTCATTCTTATATCACTTCATCATTGTATCCCATTAAACATCTGCGTGAAATTTTGTCATAATTACAGCATCAATTCTTAAGTTATGGCCACGGCTATCACCGGCACAGAGGCATAAAAAGACAAGCTGTCACACAAAATAAGTGAAATCCAACTTTGACTTTGACTCCTGAAAAATTCATTGGCTTTGCTTGTGTGAAATACTAGAGCTTGCAGCCCTATACTATTAATGAAGAACCACAGCTTCAGATTCTTCTGTGATGTTTGTCAGCTGCCCAAAACACTGTATTGACATTTCAGTAGTTTAACATACAGCTTGAAAAGGTAAGGCCTCTCACTGCAAACCACATTTATCATTACTGTAACACTGTTGATTCTCATTCTCGTTGAGATGTAAATGGATGATTGAATGTACACAAACTTGATGTAAAAAATGCGACAGTCACCCAGATTAAAATTAAGCCTACAGATAAAAATACATATAAAAATGAAAGATCTAAACAAAAGAAGAAAAGATTAACCTTGTGCGAGCAAAAGCCTACACAATAATCTCAAAGCAAGCGTGAAGAGGTGTAAGAGCTGTGGAAAAGGCGTTAGCCCTGATACCTTATTTAATCTGAATATGTCATCATACCAACTGTTAGTTGTTCAGTGCCAAAATAAGAAACTATTAGAAATGTCAGTGGCTTGAATTTACCATTGTCTTCTTCAAGTCGTCATCTTTCTTCTGATTTTCAAGAGCAGCCTGCATAGTCTTCACATCGTGCTGCACACTCGTTAGTGTGCTGCCAATTGTAGCAACACTCTGGAAAAGAAAAATACTCTGTGAGGTCAGTTATGAAAATCAGTACATAAAACTGAATATCAATAGGTAGATTCTCAACCAAATTTCTCTTTTTGTTCCATTTTCCTTTGCCTTTACCTTTTGAAGCTCTTCAACTGTAGTGGGAAGGCTGATTAAATCAGCGGCTGATTTCAAGTTGGTCTTTAAATGGTTTACAGCAGAGTCCAGCAAACTGATCTGCAGGAGAAAAATGACACATGACCTTCAGTTACACCTCTAAGACAGAATTACTAATCATGTTCAGTCACACAGCCGTTGTTTTACCAGCTCTCTCATTTCAGAGTAAAAACAATGCTGACATTCTATACTGAGTAACAGTGAGTCAAATGACATGCTCAAACTATTGCACTGTAAACTCCGGTACTCAAGTAACCTGGTTGTGTAGCAACACCGAGATAAGTGTACACTGGCTCAGCTAGTATTCTAATTGTGGGAAGGTATGAAGACTTGGTTGACTACATTCATATTACATTGTTACTGCAGCATGTGAAAGATGCACTACTTTCACTTTTGATTCTTAGTCTGCAAAAACCAAAGAAAAGTAAAATGTGCACAGCATTATGCAAGTTAATGTCAAGAAAAGAAAATGCATATACTCTAATCAGCTTTTCCTACTTCAGCTAACTGAAGTATGACCAACGCTGAATGTCTTGATATTCTCCAACACCTTGTCATGAGCTCTGGCTTCAATACCTCTGAGAAAATAAAAACTACTGACCTTCCTGTTCATTTCTGTTAGGTTGGACCAGAGCTTGTTCAACCCCTTGTCCCCGTTTTCAATGTCATCCATCTTTCTCTCTTTGTTTTTAAGGTCCTCACTTAGTTTTGGTATTTCACTTGATGACACCTTCTGGCTGGATTCCACTGTTGCAAAACATTATAATATGTTAACAGCAGTGTTAAACACAAAGTAATGGAAGGTTGTGTAAATGGGATATAACAGATTTATAACAGGTTTAAGTTTCCACAAGGCAGTGAGCTTTTTATGACCATCACAAGGTAACCGGGTGCGTGCGTATGACAGTGAATCTTACTGCTATGCAGCTTTTCTTTCAGTGCATCTAGATCTTCTTTCAGAGCAATCTGCATCCATATGAGTCCAGCACAGGCCATAACGCAGGCAGCTAATATGATGAACAGAAACAAAGGGTAGCAAACGTTGCAGCACTGTGTGTAGCTTCTTCTGTAAAGAGAAGAAACATGGTAATATTAGACATCATAACTGCACAGCCTCTTTCATTATTAATGAAGGGGATATTTCCAGAAGACTCTATGCTGTGTCATGGGAATTTAGAGGATTATTGATTAATATTGGTGCTTCAACATATCGGCTGCCACATACTATATCACCATATCATACTCCTGCTAAATCTAGTGCTGCTTATTTTTAATTTGATATCAAGCTTCAGAAAAAAAGCCTGACCATCTTCTTAGTGTGCAAGATGTCTCATGCTATGCTTTAATTAGAGCAAGTGGATTGATCTGGCAATATTTATATTTTTCTTTTTAACCTCTGCACAATGACTAAAAAACAGGTGGTGTACTCCAGGGCAGAAGGAAATAGGACTCTATTGGTCACAGAGTATATGTTGTTGAAAAACTCAATATTAAAATTGTTTCATTGTTATAATTCAGCACTTTTAAGTGAAGAAGAGCGACATAGTGTGTACTCTGGGTCCAAGTGCTGCCAACCTAATGAGCTATAATATTAATCTACAAAGAAAAAAAAACAATTAAACTATATTTTTGAAAGCACACACACAATACAAAATACTGACAGACGGTTGATATGAAACTTACACCACGACAAAACGTTTTTAAACTGGTCACTCACTTTCCAAAGTTAGCTCCGCTGCTCAGGTTGTTGAACTCGTCGTCGTCCGAGCTCGAGTCGGACTCCGAGTCCGGCGGCTCGGTTCGGAGAAGTCGGTGCCCGGACCCCTTTTTGGTCTTCTTTCTCTTGCTGTCCCCGAGTCCGATCAGGGCATTCAGCTCCTTCCTCTTCTTCATCTTTTTCTGAGGGGTCAGCGAACCCGCCGAGCCCGATTTAAACCCGACTAAATCCAAAGTTTTGTCCAGTTTGGTGGATGTTGTCGTTTGTAGCAGCTAAGCTAATATAATGTTCTTTAGCTAGCTTGAATTACAACCACGCAACGGTGCTAACGGATATAAACACATCGGACTTTGCCGGTTGCTCGCCTTGTTGACTTACACCTAATATACAAAAACGTTCAACAGCCGATCGGCATAACGTTGCTCTAACAAAAAGGCTTCTATAAAACAACTTTTTCTACTAGCTGCCGGGTTATTACATACGTTAGGTAGCTAACTCGGCTAGCATCTGACACCCTGCTAACTGTAGCTAACAAGGGCTGGCTATCGTTACTATGCTAACACATCGTCTCCGCGAGGTTTAAAAATACCAGCCCCGATGTCGCTCAGTCTGGAAACGCTCCAAAAAGTCTTTAAATAGATAAACAGAATAAAACCTATCTATCATAAAATCAAAATATGCATCACTGTATTTCCAGCGATCCGTCCAGCTGCCTGTATTGTTTGGGCAGGGCGTCCAAATAACCTCACAGCTGATTGGTGCAAAGAGCAGCTACAACTTCCTCTGCTCTGTTCTGTCAGGGAGCGACACAGAGCAAAACACCGCCCGCCACTGACAGCCAGTTTACGTCGCTGCGGCAGAAAGTCAAGAACAACATGAGTAAGTTGAATTAGCAAACGCAGAAAATGGGATGGAGACATCAGTTAAAAACATGTTAGATTTAACTAGCTAAAGACAACGAGAAGGGCTCCCGGCGTGCAAAATAATTAGCATATGAAACAATGCGACAAACATGCCAGAATTACCAAGTAGGTACCAAGCTAAACTTGACTGTGCTTGAGAAGGAACAGTCTGACAGTTTCCCAATGTCCCTATGTCAATTTTTTATTTTATTTCCCCCTTTGCGAAGTGAATTTAAATTAGACCTACAGTACATTCCCATTTTTTGGGGTTACACACCCCATCTGAGTGAGTTTAGTATTTTAAGGTTTTATTCTGCTCATTAGAATAGCCAGAAGATGGTTTTTGTTTTGTTATAATCATGAAGCTAATTTCAAGGTTCAGTGAAATAATCCAAAAGAAAAGCAGGTCACCTTAATTGTTATGTCTTTTTCACTATTTGCAGTATTTGTTTTTCGAGGTGTGTATTATAGTTTATTGACTAGCTGTACAATATCATGATGATATATTATCATGTCATTGTTTTACAAACTCCTGGTGTTCACATTAGTGATTCTGAGAAAAAGAAATTCAAAAATTATTTGGATTCCAACCACATTGCCATCCCTTATCAGAACCATTTGTAGAGGGTTGAAACTAATGATTATTTTTATAAACAATGAATCTGTTGAATATTTGTCAATCAGTAGTGAAAAATCAGGGTCAGATGTCTCCATTTAGCTTGTTTTGTCCAAAACCCAAAAAGGTTCAGTTTATAATTATATAAATCATAGCATTTGAGAGGCTGGAAGAGCAAAAAAATCCTGTTTATTAATTTTCTGTGCATTGACTAATCGATCATTTGACTAATCGTTAAAGGTAGCTTGTATATTCTCATACCTACAGGTTATCCCTCAGGCCTTTGTCATTTTTGTGTCAGTGTGGTTTGGTGTTTACATAATATTTTCAAGAATGCACCACACTCTATCAAACAGGATTTCATTTTTTGTTTCAATTCGCCTCTTCCAACAGGGGTCCGCCACAAATCCAGCTGACCTGGAGCGCTATTGGGATGACCCAGCAAGACACATGGGCTGAGGAGAAGCAGGGTTGCTGCAGACTGGCCTTTACCTCTTTTTCATTGAAAATGGACTCCCACTGGCCTGCTTTTGGCTTTGAAAACATGTTCCTTTATGTGCCTGGACCCCCATACTACCACAGTACAATACTAATAATAATGACACTGAATGAAAATCTCCACACTGGACCAATTTACAAACACACAAAGGAACTGAGATGCTCCTCAGCATCTCAGTATGAGTTTTGTTATTGACTTGCAAGGGATGAGACCTACTGCTGATGCTTTATTACCCTCAGAAAAGAATTTCTCAAGGCAATGCTTGTCAGTCCACAATAATAGCATGATGCCACCCACCCAAATACAAAGCTAATGTTATTATAGTGTAGTCAGACTCATGTGCCTGCCCTCTTATTTAAGTGCATTAAACTGGGGCAGCTACAGCTATTGTTTTGAATGCATTTACTGTCCATCCAGCAGTTTCATGTAGGTAGCTGAGCAAAATTCAATCAGTGGCTCATCTCCACTAAGAACACCTGGTGAGGGGACAAGCATCACGCTGAGGGCCTGCGCAGACCCCCACCAGCATGAGGCTGCAAATCAAAGCATCAGAGGTGTTTCATCTCTTCACTGGAGTCTCCGTTTTTCATCTGGGGTTAAGACTGAAAGGATGACACTTCAACTTATGGCTCCTCACATCTCCAGCCACAAGGTAGGGAGCATCAGGCATTAGAAGCCCACGACTCTGATTACTACAAAACACTTGTTTTCGCACTTTGTTCACAGCGGGGTTTCTCATATTCTCAGCAGGAGTGATTCCTGCAACTGTCAGGGCAGGGAGCTGCCTTGGGTGCTGACAGAATGTAAATAGTGGTGGCATGATAGGAAATACTGAATAGAATTGACTGCTAATTGAAGGCTTTCATCTGACATGGCAGACTGTGTGAATACAGATTATCATCAGTTGGAAGCAGGACTGCTGTTAGAATACCAATTTCTCTCACCAGGCGTTTTTACCGTTTATTTAGAATCTTTCAACCATTATGTTGGATGACTCAACTAGTAGACATGAACAATATATGCTGGCTGACGGATTAAATGGGACCCACGTGGTATTTAGAACTGTGACACATGCTTGATCTTATGAACGTGTCATGCTTTATTAGCAAACAAACACAGTAAAGCACATGCCTTGTTCAGCTCTCATTGTTCGTTCTTGATCCCTTTTTTGAGTTATTAAAGGCCCTCAAAACTCATTTTCTCAATCAAATTACTTAATTACTTGATTACTTACTATGAGGAATGGGGACCTACACAAACAGTTTTGGTTTCATTAATTTCTCACGAGAGGTTTATGTCTGTGCTGTTTTGTCTGTAGCCTGGTTCCAGACCTCTGAATAGCCGCTCTCATCTCTGATTTGTTGATTCAAATAGGTCTGATATAGAGAGCCGAAGTCATGACGTCACGTTTGAGCTAGCCTCTGTTCCACTAGCTTCTGTAACTCAATGCTGTCTCTCATTCAGCATTTCTTTCATCAAGCGGAAGTGTGTTCCTGGAGTTTACCTTCCATATTCTGCGACAAATCAGCACCAACTGCAGCAAGAAACTGAAACCTTCGTGATTTTAACAAAGTGAAAGAGCAATTACTTTGTGAGCACTGAAAAAAACTACAAACACAGCAGCGTACTTGTGTCACTCTCTAAATTTTTCGACTTTCTAGTTGTAATCTCTGCTGTCTAAAAGCAAGCCACACAACATACTGTTGAGAAAGGCTTTGTTGCAAGGCTGGATTTTTAGTTATTAGCATAGTTACAAATGTCAGTGGGCTTTTGAATGAGGTTTTCTTACATCTGGAACCGAACCCAGAAATTCTGGTTTCACTTCGGCTCTCTGTTGGTTGGAGAAACAGTCGACCAATCAGAGCTTTATAGGTGGGCTTAAGAATGGGTATGTCCTCTTCCTAGATAGCTAGCTATGAATAGCAACAGAAAAATGGCGACACAGTTACAAGTTGATGTAAGTCGAAATAAGTTCTTAATCGACATATTGTTTTGATCGTTCAAAAAACGTTAATTGCACCTAGCAACCACTACTGCAGCTTCTATGCCAACTGAAAATTATGCTGGCATTATTGATTATTTTCATTCATGATTAATCTGAAGTTTATATTTGCTATTAATCAATTAATCGTTTAATTGTTGGTCTATAAAATGTTGGAAAATTGTGAAAAATGTCCATCACAATTTCCCTAAAGGCCAAGGTGGTGTATTAAAGCGTGATTTGTTCAAAAGCAATCCAAACGTGAAAAATGACCACAATGTCCGGCTGAATGAATGAAGTGAAATTAAATTTCTTTGTGCTCTTCTCACTGGCTTCATGCTGACGGGGTTCAGTTGGACAAAGGTGATATCACGTACTTCTGTGTACCAATCAGGATTTAGCAACCTTTGAATCAAGATGTGACATTAAGGGGGTTGTTTGCTCATGTTGCCAGGCAACTGTAAATCAAATCTGATCAAACCATACCCACACAGTCCTGATGGAGCAGATTAGCTGAGTTTTCAAGTGTCAAACTAAAAATTAATAACACTTTTTTCCCCCAAACTTTAACTTATTGTTATTGCTTTTTATTCATGAATATTTAATGTTATAGAGAAATATTTACGATTTGAAGTTTTCAGGAGCTTTAATGCTGCAGTGAGAATAAGAATGCACTGAATCAATTAGTGTGTTTTTGTTATGTAATAAATATTTATTTAGAATATGAGTGAATTATTTAGACTGCTCCAACTTTACTCTGTATGATTTCACCAACCACTTTGATGCAGGGAGTCCAGTCATATATCCAGAGCATGATACACTTGCTGCAGCAGATACAACTCACATGGAAATGACACCAGACTTGTGACATGAGAGTAGAGTGAACCAAAAAGATAGTTGCCAAAGTTAAAAGTGATCGTTCTCTAGCATTTGAGTGACCCCATCCCAAATGTCTTGTGTCAGTCAGCCTGACTTGTGGAGGCCTCTGATAGTGTACAAAAGGGAATCAGCAGGGGGCAATGTTCTCACATCAAACAATCCTAGACATGCAGCATGAAGGCAACACTTGAGTCAAGGACAGATGAGCTCAGAATCACTGGCGTGGCTCAGTCTAATGGCAGCAGTGCAAATATTTTTCACATCCAGCGCAGCGGCCATCATTGATAATTTCTGTGCTGTAACATCAACTGCAGTATCCTGTGCAGAGGTCTTATAACGGTAAAGGCCTTGTACACCTAAATATTTTACACACTGCCAGACTCAACATCAGCCACATACATACACGGCCAGCTATGTTTAGGAATCAAAATGCATTTGAGATCATGTAATCTTTAATAATTAACATGATTGTAACGTTCGCCATCGTGGGTAGCTGGGAAATATTTCCAGTGTAAAAGCAAAGGCGGAGAGGGAGATGACAGTTTGACGACCATTTGCAGCTTTCATTGCAACTCCCTCGGTGTAGAAGTGTCAGTTGAATGCCTTTAAAAGAGCATGTATCGGACAGGAACATCATGATTTAGCGATTAATTCTCTGTCTCCTGCCAAAAATCACACTGTGGCAACACTTAACTGTAGAGGCCGCCACTGCAGTGATACAGCAAAGGTCTGATAAAATCTGAAATGGATAAAAGGGAATAGATTAATATATTAAGCAAATGAAAGGGGGTGGGGGTGGGGGTGGGGGGTTCAGACAGGGAGAGCGTTCTTTGATTGAATTTTGTGGAAAGTTCAAACCATATGCGCAGTAAATTCAAGAGCTGCCTGAGTTTATTGTTTGTTGTAAATCTTTTGCTCCTCAACTCAAATCACTTGTAAACATGTTTATGTAGATCAACATGGAGGCTTATATGACCCTGCTGTATACTGTTAATATAGTAGTTGTACTGATAGGTCTTCCATATTGTGTGTTACAGCTGAGTGTAAGGAAGAATTATCAGACATTTTAAATTCAATGAGATTTAAGGATTGGTTTCACAGACAGACAGCCAAAGTTCTCTTTTTCACTGCATTAGACCAGGATTAGTTTAATCCATGTCTGTGAAATAGGCCCCTTCATTTTCCTGGTAATGTCTTCAGTGCACAAGGTATCTTCTTGTTCGGTTCTTCTGTTATTTGCTGAGGAGAAAGGGGAAAAAAAGAGAGAGACAATTGAAATCCACATAATCACATTTCTTTTCATTTTTTGGAAATGGTCTCAAGCAAGTTTACCGATTTGCAGCATAGTCAAGAGAGGGCAGAAGACAAATAAAAGACAACAGAAGAAGAATAAGGCAAACAGAGGAAGAAGACGAGAAACAGTTGACATGTAAAGGAAATCAGAAAACACAAAAATGGGGGCGAGGGGGCAGGGGGTGGGGGGTAGAGCATCTGAAGGGGAACAATTCATTGAAGTTTTGCAGATTTGATTAAAAAGCGTTTATGTGGGTGATTAAAGCATGACAGAGAGGCAATGGATTTTATTGATGGCAACATATCTGCAGATTGACGCTCAGAGAAGACAAGAAACAACGCAAAACTGTTTTAATAAAGTGGAACGGGATTTTGCTGATATTGTACCTTATTTTCTCAGAGTGCATGGTGGGGGTAAATTGTGGTAAACAGAAATACTGCTCTGGCCTAGATTTCTCTCACACAGCGGCTATTTTATTAAGTACATCCAGCTTGCAGCAGACCAGACTCCCTTTACTGCAGCTCATCTGTGACATGGGCTGATGGGTTTTGAGCTGTAAAATGCAGTTATGCATTTACTTTAGCTGTTCTTATCAGAGATGGAAATTCTGAGTTTGTACTTAGTAGTTTGATTATATTGCTAGATGTGTGATTGCTACATCACCTTTCAGATTTATGCCCTATCTACTTGTTATTTAGGTCCTCTTTCTAGAGTTTTCCTCAACATGTACTATTACCGGCTTATATCTGTCTGTTTCACACTGAGTGGTTTAAAAAAAACGTCTCCAAATACAGAGAGAGTTATTTCTTCCTCAAAGACAGGGAGGGAAATGTGACATCCTATCCCACACACTGTAATTTGTGAGTTGTATTGGCAGTTGCATAAACTGGATTTTGTGTGTGTGTGTGTGTGTGGCTGCAGTCTTTATGAGTGTAGTTGTTTAAAAGAGAACATTTACTGTTTCAGTGGTAGCAGAGGTACTGAGATCTTTTACTTTGGTCAAAGCAACAATACAACAGTATAGAAGTCCTGTGTTCAGAATTTTGTGCAAAAAGTGCAGAAGTATAAGCATCAAAATATACTTAAAGTACAAACAGTAAAAGCACTCATTATGCAGGATGTCCCCTTTCAGATCAATATATGTTATATGATTGTAGTTATTGATGCTTTAAAGCTGGTAAAGGTGTAGCTAATCTTAATCACTTTAAATATGTATAATAATACATAATAATTCAGTTGTTAATTATATTTTGTATTAGTAATCTGAATCTGGTTTAATTATGGAATAAAAAGTACAATATATCCCTCTGAATAGCAGTAGAGTAGAAGTATAAAGTTGCTGAAAATAGAAAAGATCATAGTCTCTCCAGATTACTTCTAATTTGTTCACGTTTTAACTGAACTGTGAAAATCAGTGTGAATGTCTTTGTGTGTATTAACTGCCTTGCAATGTCAGTATCACCTAATCTCGCTCTAAAGTCTAATTATCCTAATTGAACTTTAATAATTCTACTAAGTCTAACACGATGTGTATACGTGTGAGAAGTTAAAAGATTCCACTCATTATTCATAATACCTGAGTTCTGACTTTACACATGTGGGGTTTGAACTAACAGGAACATCTGCTCGGTGTTAATGCAGCCTGCACCTGATTGGAGTGTTACAGCTTCACAGAGCTAATGGTCTAATCACAACCATACACACGGTCAGGGAATAATTTCAGTCTTATTACACGATTTACTTATCATTTACTGTAGTTTAGCCTGGAATTATTCAAGAAAACGTCTAAATATCTGGTGTAAGCCCAATTAATTTATACTTTTTATTATATTTTAGGGTTTTCAAAAAGATAAAAGATGATCTAAGAAGATTTAAGCTTCATTTGTAGACGTTTTTCAGGATGAGAGAGAAAGCATGTCAGTCCACGTTTCTTTCCATGTAGACAAAAAAACATGAACTGGCAAATTTTTTTTTTTTTTTGCCTTCTGAATGTCATCTTAGTCGCAGATACTGACACAGCTGCGTTTGTGGAAGAAAAAAAAATCTCATACAGACATTTTAAGGTTGTCACCAACTTCATGCGGTTCCTCTATCTGGACGGCGTGCTGTTATTTGCTTGTTTGTGGTCAATCCTTTCACTTGCTCGATTCCTGCTAGTCTCTCTCAATCTCGGCTATTAATGAGCTGGGGGTTTTTTTGCCCTCAGAACTATCGCTGACTGGAGGGTTTCCGGTTGTCCGATGCATGAAAAGCGCAGGAGGGGTGTCTGTTTATGAGATACTGGAACCATCATGCCTGGCAAGGACAATCACAGCAGCTCCCTCAGTGTCGCTTAATTCTGCAAAGCCTTGTCTGACTGCTTTGTACTGCAAACCACAGCCATGTGCCTCTGATTCACTGTCTGTAGAAGCGATTCACTTTCATGAATGGTGTAATGCATCTAATAATATTCTCAAAACTCCTGCGAATAACAACGATGTGCCCCGGTTATGAAAGAGCAAAGAATTATTGTTTTCTTGCGATAATGTCAGGAAAATAAAAAGGGACCTTTGAAAATAGTTGTTATGTACAAGTGTAATTTCTCCCCAGCACGTTGGATGCTAAATGAAATGTGCTCCTTGCGTATGTTGAGGTGCAGGCAATGCTGTTTAGGCTCTTTGTGCTCGGCTGTATTCATCCACTGTCAAGCTGAAGTTGATCTGCAATTCTCTTTGTACCAGATCCTCTCCCAGCATCTATGATCCAGACGCACGAGGGAGAAACCTTGACGAGGCGCATGAGAAGAAAACCAGCACATTTGGGTATGACTAAAACCTTCAAAGCGTTCTCCGCCAGCCCAGACTTTTTTTTGTGATTCAGCCTATATAGTGCAGACGAGCAGCACATGGAAAAGGATAGTCTGTATTTTCGGCAGCATGTGTTATTTGTGTTTCTCTGGACCTTGAGGTTCATGGAGCCCCCGCAAAATGAAGTGTGAGCTTGCAGCAGCTGCCAGGCGGCATGTAGTATAGAAATACTACCTCCTCTGATGAGGTCGAGAGGAAAGACAAATTTTTAAAAGGAGAAAGGAAATAAGAGGATTAGGGCTGATACGTGTGTGCAGCCTCCCACTAAGACAAGTGCGCCCTGTTGCAGGATACCTGTGGCTCGTGTAAAGGCCTGTTTACAATGGATTCATAGACATTGATGAGACAAAGGAGGAGTGTTTTGATTGGTTGGCGGAGGTTGTGTTAGTGGCAGATGTGATGTGATCGTCATTAAATAAGATACATACATAAAGAGTTGAAGGTCACCGACAGTTTGTAGATGTGTACAGTGCATTACTGCCAAGGACTAACTAAACTAGTGTTTTCCTGAAGCACACGTTTTTAGTGGTGAAATGCATAATCTGAATGTGCCGAATGAAACAAAAACAAACCCTGTTACTTAATTTGTTGTTATTCAATCTAAAAAAAAGTAAATGTGGCCAAACACCTTGGTGGCAGATGGGCTCTTAAAGCATTGTGGAAATATTTAAAAGTGTATTCAATGACCTTAATGAATGTGAGTGAGAGAGTGTGAAAAATGAGCTAAGACATGTTATCAAAGACGACTTTGTGCAGTTGTAAATCACTGGCCTGTGTTGCTCACCATGTGCAAAGGATTTACTTGCAATCTTGTGTTTGGAAATGTGTGTTTTGCTCAAGCTTACCTCAGTCCAAATTTTGCAATTGTAAGTAATTAGTAAACCGAGTGGAACACATGTCTATTTGCGTAAAATGACCAGACAGAGAAGCCGAATGTGATGGAAAAATGCCAAAGAGCAAAACAAAACTATTCCCACATTTGCCCTATTATCCAATCCAGGTAATAAAAGGTTTGATTGATGAAGATGCTGGCACAGCAGCGAAAATCGCTCTCTTGCCATATTTACATACGCTAAATCACTGCCTGCAGAGTGAGCGATTTGGCATTTGTGCCATCCACAAACATTAATAAGACATAAATAAGTAAAATGAGGGAAAGGTGATTATGTATGTCTGTGGGGATTTTGCAGCAGAATGGCTCTGAAAAAGGGTTCCAACATTTTGTGCGAGCTCCCTTGCCAAGCCTCTATCAGCTCCCTAAGTCATATCAGATGTTTGGGCTTTATTGGGACTTGAAATAGTTATTAGCCTGAGCACCCACCCTGCTGGATTTATCTCCTGCTAAATAAAGATCCACACAATAATGAGCTCTGCTTAGTGTGATATCTATTCCGTCATTCCTTCTATTCACTACTTTTCTGCTTCTAAATAAAAAAACTGCCCCTTTTAGAATTATGACAGGCAGGTGAAATTGTAGTTAATATAAGAAGTAATATATCTCTCTACAAGACTAGTATCCTTGGAATTCACTTGAGATGAAATATAAAGTTTACAGAGCCAGTCCTCTTACAACTGAAATGTGTTCTTCAGTGGATTAAAGGAAAACCTCCATTAAACAATGAACAAAGCAGCCACAGTGGCTCTGAATAGAAACCTTATTGCCGTGTGCGAGTGCAGGCGGTTTGCTCACCTTCAGCAGGAGGGATTACGAGAGAAGGTGGAGCGTTTATGCCGTCCACTGCATGTTTCCTAAATTACACTATGCGGGTCATTTCCATAGGGGGGAAAAGTAGGCCTGCAGCGTATCTAATTTGTCTATAATACCAGCAGAAATAGAGAATCTCCTGCCAAGCAGCATCTCAACTTCTGCCTTTGTCTGACATCCTGTGTTGCCGGAATTGCAAAACTCTGCCAATCTTCTGCCCATTTTCCATGAAATCAGACATAAAAAACAAAACAAGACATGCACTGGAGAGATTGTTTTATGGATATCCAATATGTGCTAATTCACACATCACTAAAGTATTCAATTTAGAATTTAGTTATGATAGGAAATAATGCAGTAATAAGCAATTCAGTACGTACACAAAATGAGTAAAAATGTAATTTAAAAAAAAATTGAACTGGACTAGTCTATTATAACTCATAAAAGTATACTAAACCTGATCAACAAAATCAGCGAAATAATGAACAGCAGTACAGTGCAGATGACTGTGTTTGTACAGGTTTTTATGTGTATAACTATGAAAGTGATGTGGGGACTTTCTGAAGAGATCATGTATGGTCATGGATGACTTAATAAAACAAAGAAAGCTGCATTTATTTTATAAGATGAGACAGAACTGTATTCATGCCAATCCCAAATGTCTGTGCCAAAAGAAGCTCAATATAACTATTATTATTATAATATATTATTATTATTATTATTATTAAGTATATTTTCTATTAAAAAACAATACACATACAGTTTATGAAGTGCAGTAATGAAAGATAATTTTTAGCAAAATGTATAAGAGTCAGCCTTCTTGATAATAATTTATGTAAATGATATGAGTAAAATTTGTTAGGATCTCTCTTTGCAGCAGCAGCAGTGTACGTATGTTTCAGTAATAAGGCTTTCTGTGTGAAAACACCTTGACTCCATTGTAACATGAGCTAAAAGCTCTGACATGTATGCATTTCTTTCATTTTTCACCTCCTGTATTCCTGCATTTGGCAGAATGTCAAAGAATCAAATACAAGAAACCTTGGACTCCATGGAAATCCCATTCAGTGGCAACAATACAGAGAAAGCTAGCACAAAGACAAAGCGCCTATTCTTCTCATGAGGGGAAATAATAAAAACAGAAAAAAAATCATTCATTCCTCTGCATGGTCAGAAATGTACAGTCATGCTGATTCAATTTAACACTGCTGCAGGAGAGTAAAAGGTATTACTCAACAATTAGCTGGTGCAGTGTTAAGCATTAATTTGTGTGTTTTAGAAATAGGAGATGCTGTCACAGTTTCTACACTGTGGTCATGTGGTGGGTGCAAAGTGACAAACAAAAGTTGGCAAAGCAAGTGAAATCTTTTTCTCAGCCTGTCACATATTGCACACTGAGCCAAGAAGCGTTTACCATTCAGGTGTTGGTCAGAGGGTTGGATGTGCTTGACTATTTCAAATTGATTACAGGGTGAAGGATGGCCATAGACCTAAATTTAGGAAAGCCTTCACAATTGAGATCTGAGATTTTTTACCTCCTTCATATAGGCTGCAGTGAGACTGCCTCCTGTAGCTCAGGGTTACGAGCTGCTTCTCTACTTGTGTTGGGACAAAGTTAGGCACAGAGCACACAGATCACACCTAATGCAAACTGACAGGGAAGCCAAAAAAATGTCAGGCTTTTTTTCCCTCACCTCAATGTTGAATGTTTAAGTTTTGTAATTCTGTAGTTACGTTATAAATCGTATTGTCTCTTCTTTAATTATCAGTGATGGTGCATATTCCTGCTGTAACCTCCTTTTAGCCACACATGAAGGTTAACCTTTGCTTGATGAGAAAGAAGAAGAAAAAAAAAGATGAGAAGCCGATTAATTTTTTTCCCTTCTGTACCTGCTTCCCTTGTGTCCTAGTTAACATTTATATTATAAATAAAACCTTCCAAAAATAGACAACATAACCTTTTGTTCTTCCACAGTTGAACACTTCAAGCCCTTATGACAGACTTGTTCAGTCTAAAGCCTCTGAATATTGTAGAGTTCAACATCGACTCTATCTTTTACTGCGTTACACAGTGGTATTAATAGCAGTTGTACTTAAGTTTAATAAAAATTAAGATGGCCATCTGCAAACATGTTAATTAGAGCAGTGACATACTGTATATCTACATGGAATTAATTAAATTACTTTTTTTATGAAAAATTAAAAACTTCAATATTGCTTATTATTACAGCTGTCATTGCTAAACTTCATCTTATTATGTACATAATTCTGTAGGTATACACTAAGTTTATTAGTTTCACCTATAGTGCAGTCCTTTAATAAATCCTACCATCATGAAGGTGTTTTAGAGAGGTGTTGATTTAACTTTGTGATGCTGGTGAGTTGTATTGCTGAGAGGACAAATGTTATTTATATATTATGTTATGAGAGTTTGGATTTAATTGTCTTTCCTTGACCTTAAAGGCTGTATTTTAAGTGATAAAATGTATGTCAAATCACATATATTTTTTCTGTGTTTTACATTTAATTATTATGTTTATTGCAAATAGCCATACCCAAAATATATAATATTATTGATGTCAAGGTGTTAAGCCAAAAATATTGCAGTATTCGATTTTGTCAGTATTGTTGTTAATTTGTTCAAAGTCCTGACTCCGACGCTAGTGTTTTACCCACAAAAATATTAATTTTTCCACAAACGTCAAGGATTATGTCAATCATTTTTTCATGATTGACATAGATAGTTAATAACAACTTGGAGATTTTAAGGGTTTTAACAAAAATACAATAATTGTGATTGAAATATCTTTTGACACTCATGTTTCGGGCGACCCAGTGCCGTAATCCATGCCCTGCTTACGCTCTTAAATGTCTCGCTGCTGTATAATTCTCACTGCACCATGCCACTGCCGTGTTACATGTCATGCTGATAATGACACAACGCATTTGTCAGTTCACACCCTCTAGTTTGTCCCTCCCATCATCCTGTGTTTGGATAAACATTTGGGCACTTAGAAATACAACTGTCAGCACTGTAAATTGTGTTGGGACGCCACTAACATCGTTTACCAAGTCAAGGAGTACACTTCGGCCACAAGGAGCTGGTACACGACCAGTAAAACACAACAACACTGTCCAATTGACTGATATTAGTGTCAGGTCTCTTGTTAACACAACTGAGGTGGTCTATTTAACTGCTGTGAGTGCAGACCCTATGTAAAAATCCATATCACTGGGTGTTTTCACCACATGTCTTTTTCATAGTAACATAATTCCTATAATAGGTGTCTGGTAACACTCACCGTCTACTGTATAAGCAGTGCAGAAAGAGCCCTAGGTACTCAGTTTGTTGTATAAAAATAAATTCATATTGATAGGTCAATCTCAAAAAGAAAAACTGGGCAGTGTTGTTGTAAAACTGTGGAGCTGTGCTGCTGCTGTTCTTACTTACTTTCTGCTGATCACTTACTGTGGATTTCTTCAGCTGAGGAGTGAATTTTGTCGCACTGTATGGTGCTTAAAAACAAGAGGTTAGGAAAACATAACCTGCCTGTCTGGGGCAATATGGTGTGGAAGGACCTGCTGTTTCTGCTAATTCCCAGTGCAAGAAATCCAAACAAGTAGAAAATATCAGCCTGTGCCAGTGAGAGAAAATAACGCATGGTGGTGGGTTGGATTTTATGGCGCACTCAATAGAGAGTCGGACAAGGAAACATAATGCCTAATTGGGTCCAGAAATTGACAGAATGAATTACCCGTCTGTTTGTGTCACAGTCGGTGATAACCATGCAATTTTGATTTTAAAAACATCATAATATTTTGATGAGGGTCTGCAAGGCTGTAACAGATGGGGGCAAGCTAGCCATCCAGAATGTGCCACATTACTTAATATAATAGATAACCCAGGGAGAAGTACAAGTGACCGCTCTCTGTTATTAACTATTACATATATTTGTGAATTTGGATTTAATTTGACAAAATCCAAGAGCTTTCTGTGGAGCCCCAAACATTTTGCCTCTGACAAAATGTAATAAAAGGTTTTTTAGTCAAAGATATAACAGAATGCACCAATAGTTAATTGAATAATTAAAATGGAGTATAAAAAGAAAAATACATTTTAATTTGTCTTTCATTATCTAATTTTGATTCTCAGCTCCTTCATTAGACTAATTTTTTGGTCCTGGCACATATTTAATCATTTATCTATTCCCTATTTTACCCATACAGCATTTCACATTTTCCTCACCTCATTCCCAATTTTCTCAAACATATACATCAATGAGATGGGTGGATCCATGTACGCCCAGAGCAGTGATTGGTCCAGCAGGGTTTGTGTGTGTGTGTGTGTGTGTGTGTGTGTGTGTGTGTGTGTGTGTGTGTGTGTGTGTGTGTGTGTAACAATCAAGAGTACTGTGGCTAGCTAGCTTAACTGAAAACACTGGTGGCTTAACACACATGAGTACCGGCCCTTTTCAGGCATCAAGCTAGCTGAAGCTCAGTCAGTTCATGTAGTGTTTGTAGTCCATATACTTCATGCTGCTGGAGCATCAATGTGTCCACTCTTACAGTGGCTGAAGCATTTTAATCGGCAAGCAAATGCTAACAAAGTTATCTAGCTAATGCTACTTAGAAGTCTTTTATTTTTTTTACATTATGAGAAAAGAGACATTAAATCATTTAATTGTGATCCTTGATGAACACAAGAGACATACTCTTGAAGATGAAGATGATGTTATGAAGATAGAAGCATTGTGTCAGTGATCTTCTAAGTAATGTTCTTCTTTTGTTTTTTACTGCGTTTTGTCAGTTTCGGGGCTCCATAGCTTCCAGGACTGAAAGCTGTGTATGAAATTATGTTCAGCAGAACATACTTTTTAATTTACCTTTTGCTCGTCCACTTTTCCACTTGCAGTTGCACTCATATATATTCTTTTATCTTAATGCGAAAATATATTTTAGTTCAAATCCCCAAAACCGCTCACATTATTTCTCAATTATTTACTTAAAGTTCAAAGCCCCAAAAATCCTGAAAAATACAACAAAAGGTTGCATCCACTTGCTGTTTTGTTAGTAATGTGTGCAATAGTTAATAACAGTAATGTTTTATGCTCTGTGGAAATCTGATTTTGGAAAGAACCCCTTCACTTGATACAGATTCATCCAATTATTTGTATTTGCTGTTTATTAATGAATTAAGTTCTTTTCAATATTGAACAGAGAGCTTGTGAGAGAGGGCTTCATCTGCCCATGTCATTAGATCTGGCAGCGAGGATTGCCTGCAGACTGAAAAGCTGCATCTCTGCAGAAACCTCTGGGCATTACCATGGGGAGAGATTAACCCTGTCCTCTGCTGTTTGATGTGGTCGGCTGATGTAAAGTCAACTGCGTAAAGATACACGAACCGGTCTCCATGCTAAAGCCTGAAGTTGTGTGTGAGGCATGTGAAGATGGTATATGAAGCATGCGCTCTGCTAGCCCTCTTCCTAACAGCTTCCAGCCAAGGATGATGTCACTTCTTGCCCTGCAGAGGAGTAATCAGTCTCCTGCATGCCTGAAGGGCCCCTTAGGAGTTATCAGTCTTTGATAGTTGTCTCCGTCGCAGCTGATTCAATCTGTAACATCGCTTTAGGCCCTGTGTGAGCATATAACAAACATACTTAATCCTTTCTGTCGTTAGAAGTGGAGAAAATCCTCCGCGAGCCTTCCTAGTTATGTTCTAGTTGCCGAGTATTAATATCAGAGCAGACGTAGTGATACGCCTAACAAGAGGTATGATTACATACGTACACATGACAGAGGGAGACGGTGAGCGACGGAGAGATTCACACGCACACACCCGCAGGCTGATACAAGCACAGAGACACACACACACAGCTCAGTGTGCCACTTCCTCATCTCCTGCTGCTCTGTCCTTAAACCTCTTCACCCTCCATGCAGGGAGTAGACACTGTGCTCTTTTCTCTTTGTCATGGTAATAACACTAAGCCTAACTGTCCCCCATTTTGCCTGTCAACTTGCATTTATTTTGTTTTCCTTTTTTCTTTTCTTTCCCCGGCATGTACTGTCAGGTTTCTTGGGGTACGTTTAAGTCCCTCCCTGCATCATTCACCGCTCCTGGAACCAATTATATTATCCGGCCAGCCCTTTCAATTCCTACGGAGGGAAGGACAGAAAGAAATCTAGATCTATTCCAGCAGCATCACACCTTTACTAACCTATTCTTAAGATCCCGCTCAAGATTTTCATTCCTTGCGCTGCTTTGTCTCCCTCTCAAACTCTTCCCTCTATAGTTTGTCATTCTTTCCATGAAGTTCCCCCTGACAGTGTGAATAAGGGTCTTGTTGTTTTGCGACACCCAACATACTGCTGTGTGACACATTATCTGGTGTAGTCTGCCATTGCAGCAGGATGCTTGCCTCAGAGCCTAACCGTATTGTCTGAGCTTTCACCTCACCCCTGGCTATCTGCTGTGCTCTGGCTTAAGGCTTATCCTCAGGCCTCTGCAGAGCTGCCGGGCCAATGAACACTAACAACTTTCCCTTTGTATGCTGTGAGAACCTCACTACACCAGCATTGGCACATTTACTACTACTACCTAGTAAGACAGAATAATATCAGTAGTAGACCTCTACTACTGATATTATTCTGCGCAACAAGAAGTTGTATTATAATTGGATTGCTCAGCACAAGGTCCTCAATTCAATGCATGTGGTGTTCTAAACTATTCACCACACGTTTTGTTCAAAAATCTCTTGTGCAGAAGTGGTTGTTTGGATGAGATCACATCTGGTTTTGACACCACATCTGGTGTTTTTGTCACTCTGTGAAGCACTGCTTTGTTTTTTGTAATATATGACGCTAAGAAACCAGTCGTAATGGGTCAAATGTTTTTTATTAAATATGAATGTTATCTATTTATCTACACTACCTGGCCAAAAGTTTGTGGACATCCAAAGGCATACATACCCATATGTACTGTAATTGTTGAGCCATGGACTTCAGCCTCCACACTTCTGGGGAAGGCTTTCCACAAGATTTTGGATGCAGGCTGCAGGGATTTGCTTTCATTCAGCCCCAAGAGCATTAGTGAGGTCAGGCACTGATGTTGGACAATAAGGCCTGGCTCACAGTCTGTGTTTCAATTCATCCCAAAGGTGCTGAATGGGCTTGAGGTCAGGGCTCTGTGCAGGCAAGTCAAGTTCTTCCACACCAAACTGAGAAAATAATTTTTTATGGAACTGGCTTTGTGCACGGGGGAATTGGTATGTTGAAACTGTGACTGTTGCCACAAAGACAGAAGCACACTGATGCCCAAACCCTGAAAAACAGACCCAGTATGTGCACAGATGTCCACATACTTTTGGCCGATCTATCTATTTATCCATCCCCGAGCAGACCTGTCCTTTTAGTCCATCCAGCTATCCATCAAAGGATCTATCTACCTACCTACCTTACTCTCTCCTAGTAAAAATGGCAGTCATGGCTAACGCTTTGCATCCCAGTGGGAGTTAACACAAGATGTGTTGCCACCTGAGTGAGGCCACAGCGTCCATTTGACTCCTGGATGCCTCTTTCACGTTTTTTGACACCACTTAAAGGTGAAAGCAATCTACCCCCTATAGCACATGTGGTGCCTTTTCAAAGGCTTGGAGGTAGACATCACATAATAAACTATTCTTTCATCTTCCCACTAGCTGCTATTGCAATCAGACAAGGCTTTGCCCGTATAATCATTGGCTTTGAAATTGATGCAGTTCCATTGAGATTTGTGTATCATCAATTCTTTTTATGTTGTATTTCTCAGCTCCCTGACATTGGTTTACTCTGACTGCAAAGTGATGCTTAACTTCACACACATTTCATATGAAAGTGTTTTTTTTTTCACCCAAAGTTTTTGACTCTCCTATGGTTACAGAGAGGTGGGATCCCGCGTATGAGCCTGATTGAAATTCCAGTGCTACATTCAAAGTTGTCCTCAGTTTCAGTTGAAAAGCGGTCCTATGTAATTATCCTAATCGCAGTTTTAAAAGCAGTGGGGCTGTCAAACACTCCCATGCAGGATAATACACATATTGGCTAGAAATGAGCAGTTCGGACAAGCGCAACAATGTGTCAGGAATGTCACTAGCTGAACAAAATGCCCTCTATTGTTGTTCTGTGACACCTGTGGCTACCTTTTTACAGACAAGCTCTAATTAAGTACTCAAAGAAAGATGTAGATGGGAAATATGAATGCTAATTTATCTACTTTGGTGTTTTTAATTAATTTATTATGGCTTATTATCTATTATTATTGTTGTTGTTGTGTCGATGGATGTCTGCATTGTATGCTTTTTGCCCTGAAATGGCTTATTGTCATTGTAAGAAACCTTTATATAAATACAAATACAAAAAAAGGAATACACAAATTCAAACAGCAAAGAAAAACAACCAACCAAATAGCTGAATGTTGGAAGAATCTGACAGCCCAGATCAAAAGCAGACAGCGAAACACCTAGCAACCTTTTTGGAGGCTCTGTGGCGACCTGGAGGTCAATAACACTCATGCTTTCTGGAGTTGTACTAATGTAAAGCACAATGTAAATGTAACCATAACAGATGTCATGAGATATGCCATTCCGAAACTAAGAATGAATACTGAGGAGGCTATAGAGAGGGGAGATACCTGGCATAAAATTTAGCTTGTAATCAACAAAAAAGTTATGGAGAACCATAATTCCAGCCTTATAACTACTGAACATGCACAAGGGTTTGCTCGGATACGCTCATGTTTCTTTTATACTTGTATGTATTACGTTTTATGCGTGTTTGGAGGTGTACACGTACCCATAACACACTTCCCCTGTGTATGCCTGCAGAGAAGTTTATGTGTATCTTCAGAGAAGCATAATTCCGGTTTAACAAGTAAATTATGTAAAGTCGAGCGTCTAGGGAAACAGCCATTGTTTGAGACTGTTGAGAAAATGTATGCAATGGAAAAACTGACCGGCCTGCTGAGTTAAAGGAAATATTTTTGACAGGAAGTGGGAAAATGGATCATTCATATGAAACATGATGCCGAACAAGAAACTTAACTGTTTAAATATGGAATAACTTGAAAAGAGAATGTGTATATTTGTCTGAGTTGTGTGTGTGTCCTCATATTGTTGTTTCCAGGTCTGAAAACCCCAAAATACATATATATATATCATATATATATCTTATATATATTTCTGAATCTCTTGCCGTAATGATCGAGATGTTTAATTTGGGATTTAAATGAATGATGAGAGATTCAGGGGGCTGCTGGTCGTGCAGTCGGTGTTGACTGAAGCTTGTTTGCTCATGCAGGGTGGTGCTCATATCTGCGCAGCATCCAATAGTGTATTGATCAGGAAGTGAAAGGCTTGTGATGGCTGGTGTTGGCATGACAAGTTCAGAAGCAGCTGTCCTGACAGCATGGAGCAAAACAGGCTCCTGGTGAGGCTTACAAGCCCTCTGTACACACACGTACCGAGCAGATTCAGGAGAAGCTGCTCGCTGGCTCAGGTCACTGACAGTTCAGGATCCCAGATTTCTGCTCCTGCAGTGAGGAGAGTCTGCTGCCGCTGAGAGAGGAGGTGCAGATAGAAACTATAGAGCTCTGCAGGCACGATCTTATTTATATTCAGTGTATAGATTTACCCTGACTCATCATGGTGCAGGAAGAAGTATTAAGAGTGCTGCTGCATATCACTAAAGGAGAAAGATCTGCTTATTCTTTTTGTCAGTAATATCGGCAAACAAAGAGCAAATCAATCATATACATATGACAGCTGGTTGTGAGACAGACACCCTTGTGTTTGCATACTGACTTCACACATTGCTTATATTTTTATTAATCCAATTTCTTCTTCCAAAAGCGCCCACGCAAAATGCCAATCAGATGTCCGCACGGCCTCATATTTCTCAATATATTTCTTTAATAACTACACAAAACAAAAGAGAGATCACCGGCTTTCATCAAAGTCACCTCAGAACAATTTGATCGTTCGATTGAGTTTGCATACCATGCTGTCTGTCGGCTGCCTTGTTCTCAGTGAGATGAAACAGTGCGGCCAAACCATACCATAGAGGGATGTTTCATCATATCAGAATAACAACTGTTATTCCTGATGCCACAAGCCAACAGTATAGAAAATTCACAGCTGCCTGTGTTTAAGGGTCTATTAATTCCAGCCATGACTGCTGAAAGATGAAACAGCTGGCCATAAACTTTCTTGACAAACTTGTGCGTTATGTGGGAAAAAAAGGAAGAAGAAAGGACAGCCATACTTAGACAGTCTTTGTGTCAGTGAGTTTTGTTTCATCTATCATCGCTTGCTTTTCCCCAACTCTGCCAGAACCATCACTTCTTAAGAGGAAGGGCAGGGAGCATATTTAATTTCCTAACAGTTCACTTAGGACTGTTTCTTAGGATTCCTCAAGGACTGTACAGGTAGCCTTTTTTCAGGGGTTTAGTGCTTGCTCTGTACTTCCACTGACATGAAAAATTAAAGGAATGGATGCTGCATGAAACAGTCAGGACTTACAGTATGTTGAACGTCTTGTCTAGATCTCCTTGCTTGTCCAAGAACAGTAAATCTTAATGTTAAACTGCTGGAGTGAGCGTTTAATAACTCAAAACCAAAACTTAGGCCTCATCAGCATAAATGGAGTTTATGTAACACACAAGCTATTAGTGATATATTTGAAGATTAGCCTTGAAGATGCCTTCCCTTCCTGCCTGTGAAGCCAACGCCTCTGGGGGGCAGTAGAGGCATCAACACTTCCTTTCATCTCATCTTGGCTGCAGGAAAGGGGCAAGGTCAGACGGGATTTGAGCTTGGCTCACCACCACATGTTTCTTTGCTTGCCCAGTCTTGCTTTAGGCGCAGATTATCACCATATACCGGCTACTGTTACAGTCTACCTTTGTGGCTTGTGTGCCACGACAGATCCTGATAGGCGTGTCAGGAGACTCTCCTCCCCTATTTTTCCCTCCATATTTATGCAACCAAAGCCCTTTCTTCACTTCACTGATAAAAATATACACCAACATCAAGAAATTTAAAGAGCCTCTTAAAGGATTTCCAACCAAAATATACATCCACAAAGGGGAGCTGGAAGCCATTTATAGAGCTTTAGCTGGAATTGCTTCACCTGTGAGGACTGAATGCTTAGCTCTTCACTTTACTTCTTATTTGTGTGCTTCTTCAGCAATTAAAAGCAATTTATTTTGTTGATATCATACACTATGGTTGATATAATGCTGGGAACCATTATCTCACCGTTTCCCGCCAGGCGTTCAGCCGGACACCCCTTTCAGGACACTGTGTGTGATAAAAGATTAATAAAGCTTTGGGTATGCTTGCAGTCTCCCTTGACGGCACATCCTTTACATGCCCTACATTTGTTTCGATTGAATAGTTGTATCATAAACACAATGAGGGCATTCTGGGTTTGCAGTAGTCTGTAAACTGGTAGCGTGTGGCTTGATTGTGCCGATGATTTGGCAGAGAAAAGAAGCGCCAGGCAGAGCGTGACTGAGAGAGAAATCTTCCAGTGGGTGAAAAAAAAATTAGAAATTCATTATGTTTCTGGGGAGCGAGGACTGTGAATAGAAGATATGTGGTGTGGAAATTAATAACTTTTTGACTCTCACCACTTAAAATGTCACCAATCCACCAACCATTTGAGGAACACAGGAAAACTGACAAATGTGAAGGTCTTTGAATCAAAAGGAAATCAAGAATACTCAAAACTGTCAGAGATTTACAAAATTAGTTTCACCTCCTGCATATTGTTGCCTTTTACTTTCCTCAGTTAAAACCAAGACTCCTGAACTCGATTGATAGACAAATATTCCTCAAAACAAAACTTCATCAAACTGTTGTTGTTTTATATATTTCTCGAAGTCTCTAGAGGCCTCAGGAGGACTTTGCTCAGAGTCCCAGTATGGCGAGGTCGAAGTCATCCAGCAGTGGCCTCCGTCTGGCATTTTACCCAGAGCACATCCTGTGGGAGCGGGAGCTTTGGAGCCGGCTGCGCGACCACATCAAACAATGGCTTTTTGTTGTAAACAAAGCCAGGGCAGCTTGCCGGGGGCCCTCTCTCTCTCTCTCTCTCTCCTCCCGCTCACGGCCCGGATCCAGTCTGCCTACCATAATTCTGGACTGTCAGACAAACGTGCGCCAATGCACCACAAGTCTCTCTGTTCCATTTGCATTTGTACACAAAAACCATGAACCTGGCAGTGCAACAGACAAATTCAAATTCATCGAAAATAGTAAAGCACGATGAAAAGCAAAACTAAAGGTTTGCCTCTAGAGGATAGTTACAATCACAATCACCTGAACAGTTGTTTGACTGCATGGCATGAAACATAATGTCCTTATGTTTATTTATTGGTCAATGTAGCCACTGCTGCAGCTGCTTTGTCCAGGGATAGAGTACCAGTTGTGCATAAAACATGTTTATTTGTTTATTTATATATATATATATATATATATATATTCTTGAAAGCACAAATTTTCCTTATTTCTGAACTTTATTTCTTACAAGTGACACACAAAGCACTTGTCACACTATGTCATTAAAGTCTAAATAAAACACCATAATGCTCAATACTGCCCGACAAAAGCAGAGCAAGTTGAGGTAAAAAGTTTTGAGACTGGCTGGCAAACTGTATAACATAGAAAGTTGTAATGTAAGGTTGTCTTCTTAGCCTGATTATTTGAATTATTTGAATTATTGCCTACATAATACCTGAAAAATGCAGATACTGCATTCTGCCTTTGGATAATCCTCACAGAGTGCAGGAGGAATACGCAGAACTACAAACAAACCGTGTTCTTTTTTTTATTATTTACACTCCATACCTTATATGAATAAAATGTATCTCTGTCTTGCTAGGTGAAAGTTTGTCCAACAACTAGTATAACAACTAATATTTATACTGAATTTAGTAAGTAATTTACAATTCAACACATTTAAGTATGTGATTTAACCACACCAATGAATTCCACTAGAGTCACTGCTACTCTGCTCGTTGTGGTAGCTTTAGCTAGAGTTTAACTGGGTATTTTAACTTCTGTGATTGAATTTAGCTACTGCCTAATTTGGTTATGTGGAATAAGTATCTGAATAACCAAGATGTCAGCTCATTAAAATTGATATTTTTGTATTACAGATAACAGCCAGGGAAAATGAATTAGTAAATTTAGCTTTAGTTTCAGCTAAGGCTAGCAGTGGCTATCTCACCAGCTAGCTTTTTCTTGATATAGCGCTCTTGCTCCGGTCGTATTTACTGTTGTTTAGCTTTGTCTTTAAGTCTGCTTTGTAGTTACTGTAAATATAAAAAGATGTTTCCACAGATATTACACATTTCTATGGTGTGTTTTTAATATTGTAAAACAGATATTAAACTGTCAGATTCAGGTCTTAACTCAAATTTGACCAAATATGTTGATACTGTGTTTTGCCTTTTGTCAGGCAGAATAGATTTCCAGCATGTTAGCTCAGTTGGCAAACTGACCATTAGAACTAACAAGCCACACTCACCATGAAATTACACTTAATAGGTACCCAAAGGTGCTGCACCACAATGTCACATTACATCGAAAAACACATTTCAGCATCAGGAATGATTCAAACCACTACCTAATGCTGCAACATGCTGCAACCCCTGCTGTTTCATGTTAGTGCCATTACCTCTCACACGTCTGGCCTGCACTTGATCAAAGGTGACAATGCAGAATGTTTTCACAGTCGGGCTCGTGCTTATCCCAGTAATTAGCACCATGTTATCGTCAGGAGTGTTGACTGCACTTGGTTGGTATAGACCAGTGATCACACTTTAGCTATGATACTGAAGGATTTTAAACACCCAGCTAATTGAAATGCTGGTGCAAGGTAGCAGCTGGGATGTGTGCTTTGCTATTATCACTACTAATAGTTTTGATCGGAAAGGGAAACAGGAAAAGGGAAAGGGAGGCCCATCTCTGTGTCCCAGGAGCCCCAGAGACCCTCAGAGGGTATTAGAGTCTGTGTTTTTCTATTATGGCACCTATGTATATTTTATCCAAACTGATATTCTGTTGGCAACTCATGCAGAGTAGAATTTGGAGAGCTGGTTAATTGCAAGGTTTGCCGATAATAGTTTCATTAATTCTAGCTGGCTTCCATTGTTCCTGGCCAGGCACATGGGTCCAAACCTATGCAGAGCTTGGCAGTAGTTTTTAAAAGGGGAAATGGAACAACCTGCTTCACTGCCTCCGCTGATCCCCCGGGTTTCAGCAGGTTTTTTCTTTTTTCTCTCATACCTAGTGTGTCAAGGGCATTCCCTGTCTCCAGGCCTCTGGAAACCTGCAGAGGACAATCATTCTAAAAGCTGGTGGAGACGCACAGCAGGGGACCAGATTTAGGTACTCTCTCCATATTCCCTTCGACAGAATGGCCGAATGTTTCATATGAAGTGGAAATGATAATGGATTGAATTCTAACCAAGTATGTGCATGCTAATCACACCGCTTTGCTGTTTGAGATCCGCATGCTGACTGCTGAAGGGGAAAGAGGCGCCTATTGACTCTATTTGAATCCATTGGTGAGCACATGTTCCAATCTCAACACTGAGAACCGGGGTTATAAAGTGTGGCGATGGGAAGTACACCAGAGGGCAGAGGCCAGTGGCTTTATTGCTATTTGAAGCACTGCTGTGTGTCTTTGAGGTTTGAAAAGTTTGAATTAGATTTGCCTCAGCACATCTCCAGCTGGGAACTATGTAAATTTACAGTAAGGAACCTTATCTGTGCAAGAAAAGTTAAACTCTCTACCATCAGCTCTACAGCCTCGGGCGCTAGCATTTTATGTCTTCTACACTGGATGACTAGTCCATAAATTGTCATGTACCAATGATTGAATAGGTTCGTCGTCTTATCTGGTGGCCATCAACAGCAAGAATGTAACCACATGAGCGTGTCCTGCTGATAAAATCTATGTCTGGTCTTTTAGGACTGAACTTTTTTTCATTTGAGGGAATTAACCCAGCAGGAAAATATTTTTCCGTATCTTTTTGTTCTTAAAGAAAAACAGGATGCCTAGGCTTTTCAATTCATGTGCAGTTACTCAAAATAAAGGAAGAATACAATCCTTTCACTGTGAGGCTTAGAAGAATACATTTCAGCTTTGAACCACTGTGTAAATTCAGTGTGTTGCAGGCTGGTGTGGCCTGTAGACCCTGGGCAGGGCTTTACAGTGAGAGACAACAATCCTCCGTCATGGCTGGTGGCCATTTTTCCTTGAACTGCAAAAACATATGAGGAGCCGAAGTGCCTCTGTGTAGCAGAGGAAAAAAAAAAAGACTATCATTTATTATTCAAATGAAATGAGGTCCGGCAGATGGTGGAAGAGGGGCCGTGGGCTTGCGGCAGAAAACCTCCTGCTCTCTACCTCTGTGATTTCAGTCAGCCCGTGACGAAATAAAAAGTTCAAAGGGAATCAGCGATCGTGACGGATCTCATTAGCATATTTCCAATGAGCAACATTAGAAGTAGGGATGGGGGAGTTGCGGATGTATCCCATGAAGGAACTAATCAATGTATGCTGTGTATACGCGATACTGCAAGCTTCACTTACATATACTGATACTATATACTAACATATACTAGTATATAGTGTAGTATAGTATAGAAGATTTTGACTTTATCTTGTGTCAGATAGATTTGGTTTCAAAGGCAGCGTTGCACACATGTAAATATGTATGGAGTCAACAAAATCACAGTTTTTTATTTCTCTGTTTTGTTTTCTATTCACATTCAACGTACAATAGGTTGAAAAGACTTTTATTATTCAGACGTTTTTGAATAGTTCAGACATTGTTGGAAGAGTGAATAGAGCCATTATCGATTTCTGGAAATTCATATGCATTTGCAACATCTATTGTACAGTTCATGTTGTGTAAAAATATCTTTTCAGGTTTTTCTTTTAGTTTTATATTATTCTTGTGTCTGTGTATTTTGTGAAAAGAAAATTGAATAGACCCTAAAGAGACTGTAAACAGAGCTCAATTTTGCCACAAAAATTGCTTATCAAAGGAATAGTTTGGAAACACGTGTACTAGCTTTCTTGCTGAGAGTTAGAATATGTCTGTAAGTTAAATATGAAGCTACAGCCAGGTGACGGTTAGCTTAGCATAAATATTGTAAACATTGGGGACACAGCTAGCCTGGCTGTGTCCACTAACACATTACATCCTGTTTGTACAAAAAAACAGTAAGTGTAAAGTGTAAGTAACTTCATGGAGTCTCCTGAAGTTTTCCTGAAGTCACTGTGCCCGGCCTAGAAAAAGTCCACATGCACAACCCCCCATAAAGCCACAACTTCTTGGTTTTACACTTTGTGCAAATTAAACAAACATAGATATAACATGTTAGTGAGTGTGCTGGCAGGTCTTACAGTCTCCTTTAGTATCTATTCAGTTTCCATTTTCTGGTTTTTCACAACATACACAGACCTTGGCATGACATAAAACTTAAAAAACCTAAAAAGATATATTATTACTCAATACAGGATACTGCACAATTTATACTGTAAATGGTTATGTATTTACAGAAATCCACAACTGCTCTATTCGCTCTGTGGACACTGTAGCATTATGGAGTGCAGTGCCATTTGCCCGAGCACTGTAAAACACTGTCATGTGTAGGGTGAACAATCCAAGGCTGGGCTTATAAAAAAGCAAACTCTTAAGCTGCCCTTCAGACACACAAGACTTCAGCACCTGCCAAGAGGTTACTGAAGTGTCAGCCTGTAACCACGTGCACCCAGCAACATGCAGCCCACCTATTGTACATGGGGCTTCATGTTATTCAGTACTTTATTCCATGGGACGTCATTCCCCTTTCTTTTCAGAACAGAGTGCCACTCCATCTCTGATTTGAAATATTGGGCTGGGAGATGCTCTTGCCCCCCTGGGCACGACTGTATTTCAAACACTGAAATTTGAGTGAGTTTTTCTGAAGTTCCCTGTGGTGCTGTTCTTTTGGACCACAACAGGCCACAAATCTGGCAGCAGCAGCTTTTTCTCAGTGAAAATACAGAGGAACATCTACCCATTAAAGCACAAGAGGAATTTGGTTAGAGCTGGAATGCAATAAAATGTATAAAAAAGCCAAATTTGACTTTATACAAAGGATCTAAGAATGTCGCAGAACCGAACGAGGGATATAAAGGAACAAATAGATCACAATCTTTTTATTTATGGGGTAAAGAAAGGGGCGGTCACATCCTGCAATGGGGTTTTGGTTATCACATAACATAGGAATGTTCTATCTGCAGAGTAGAAAGAAATCTGTAGCACATAAAATCATACTATTTGTTAATCCTAATTTGGAACTGATCGTGGACACAGTAATATGTTGGCAGTTTTACTACTTGGTATTTGCATATTAATTAATAGGGTATTATTAGAACATAATACCCTCCTTTTTGACAATGCATTGCATTACAAACTGAGAGAATCATAATGGAAGTCTTTAAACAGAAACATTTGGTCATTTGGCTTGGCATCACTTTGTTCCTTTGTTCAGCACAGATGAAAAATGGTTTAAATACAGTGCAGATTAATATAACAAAAATCCTGTTGCTGGGAAAACACCCAAATCTAGCTTTATTGGCAGCAATCGCGGTTATGAATGTCTGTTTTGAAGATTAATGACTAAGACGTTTTAAAACAGAGACAAAAGACGGAACAATCGTGTGGTAAATTGTAAATCTTGATTGAGGAGATCAGTGTTCCTGTAGTCACTTCCTCCTGCCATATGAACGCAGTCCTCACTGAGGCTTTTTGCAGCTCTCACATGACACTCTTTTAATATCAGTTTGTGAATCCCACTCTTTGCAGTGTCACCTTGTAAATTCCTCCCTGCTGCTTTAAATGCATTTTACTGCTTTAAAACTGAAGAGACCACCATGTGCTTGGAACATACCTTCACTCGCAACAGGTTCTTGTTTTTTTCGGACTCCCACTCAAACCCTCACCCACTCACTCCTCTCCACTTGGCGACCAGAATAGAAGCAGCAAAGCGACATTGACGAGCCCACTGGGCCTGCAGGCTGACGTTAGCCCACCCTGGGATGAGGCTGGTGGAGGACCACCCCAGCAGACTGCTAAGCCCAGGGTGCCTCGGACGATTTATGACACCTACAAGGGGAGATTGCACTGTAGACACTTTAGAAAGCAAGTGGCTGAGTCATAGACCTGCTCCACTGCTTCCTGCTTCTATTCAAGGGTTGATTGTTTATTATGCCAACAGATTGTCACCATTATTAGTGTGATTGCTATGCTGCAGCAATCACACTCATATTATCTTGCATACTTATTATTCTTCTTCTGGTCACTTCTAGCTCGAAAACTGTTTATGCTTCAAATACCGTTCATCGTATATCGATACATGCGTACTTTAACTGTGACAATTTATGAATTACAATCCCATATAGACTTACATTGTATATTGTTATATCTAAGCCACTGTTTACAGCACAAACTCCATTGATGCTTCAGAAGGCTCAGTATGGCACGCTGATAAAGTGTACATAATCTCATTATGATGACATGTACTGTTTGTGAGTTATCATGAGTTATATATTGTATTAAAGTCTATAGAGGACCATTTACTCCCATTGAATTTATAACTCAACACTTATATATAGTACAACCTCCATTAAAAGTTTAAAATGCTCAGTATTGCACACTGATCATTAGTAAAAAAGCTCTTTATGATGACATGTACAGTTTTTTGAGTTCCATAATGCATTATTGTCTATGGCGCCTAGTTGACCTCCATTGTATTTATATCTCTGTCACAGTAATCAATACAAACATTCAAATTGGGAAATGCTCAGTATTGAAGCGCTGTAATCAATTGTTAATAAGCTCATTATAAGGGCATTTACAAAGTAATTATGAGTCATATAGATTACATTAGAGTCAATGGAGGTCCATTTAGTCCCATTGTATTTATAGTTCAGCACCTGTGTACAGTAGAAACACCACTCAAAATGCTAAGTATTACACACAGTTTGTGAGTAATATACAGTTTTGCAGCAGTATTTCACAGTCTCCATTCACTCCCATTGTTTCAACTAATTTAAGGTCAGTGAGTTTTCACATCATCATAAAGTCATCGAAAAAACATGCCAATCATCGTCAATGCACACAGCAATCAAATACATTTTATTATTATTATTATTATTAATTTTATTATCATTGACTCCGAAAATTGATCAAATTGCTGTGAGCCTTCAAAAGTATAGGCAGTAATCAGAAGCACCCCCTCGGTCTGACTGCACAAAAGGAGTGAAATTAAGACCAGACCAGACTGTGGACGAGGCTTAATCCACAGCAGATTCTCCCCTCAGCTTGAATAAAGCTTTGCAGCGTGGCTCTCCACTATGTCTGCTTGCTCTGGTAACAAGCCTCTTCTGTGACCGGGGAGAAAAAATTCATAAGCAAGGCAAAGGTAGGGATAACCTCCCTCCCTTCCTCTTCAAATAGAGGCATGCTGAGCTTCACTGGAGAGGGTGGCGGTAAGGGCGGGGGGCACTGGGGAGCATTCAAGCCCCTCTCCCCCACACTCCTCAGTTTTTAACCAGGCTTTTCCACGACCCAGTGTGCACGCAAGGCAAGCCAAAATAGATAATGAGGAATGTCAGCCTAGAAACAGAAAATCACCTCTACCAAGACCAAGCTGTTCCAGAGGACTGGATTGCATTCCACAGCAACTCTGAGTGATTTATTACTACAAAAAAAAAAAAAACAAGTCCCCCAAAAAGACATCTAGCTACGCAGCTGGTTAATGCCAACTGGTTGTGACTTGTGATGAGTAATGACATCCCTTTGAGTCAGTAGCTTTGTTCTGTCGTGTCTGGATGATGGATCATTCTTTTAAATCCGTTTTCAAGATGTGCAGATTGTTCTTTTCATAATCATTATTTTTTTTTAAAAACGGAGCCGAGAACTATGAGAAGTAATTTTCCCCCTCCGCCAGGTCAGTTGTGTTATCACGATCCTGCGGAGCACGAGTAGAAGCCGTAGATGTCCGCTCTTCACTGTGCTCATCAACAGTAGATGCAGGGTCCATACAAACCCAATTAAGAATCAATTTGAGCCAGTGTCAGACAGTCTGGCGCCTGGAGAGGGGTAAATGCTTTTAATATGAACATTTTATCGTTGTCTCACAGTCTTCCATCGTCTAACAGTCTGGCATGTGTAAAGTATCTGTCATGAAGCCTTATGCTGGAGTACTACCACAGTAGTGCATCCACAGACCTCCACACATGGCAGGCACATGAAAAGAAAGGTAGAAAAACTGATATGTGAAACAATCCCACTTGAAAGGCACAAATCACGAAATGCTCCAGAACAATGAGATTTTGACAGTAGCCGTGATTGGCATATTTATTCTTCCTGCTGTTCAGTCTCAATTTAGTCCCAAGACAAATGTCATGGCATGAAATGCGCTCTTGAATCCCGTCAAACATGTTTGAAATGGGCCCAGATTGATGTGGTTGCCATGAATGCTTTGAAAAATTGACACCTTTGCCTCTCTTATCTTGCAAATAGCCTGAGTAACTCCCTCCTACGTCACATCTATCACAGCTCAACCGTCAGCACGACTAACGGAGTTGAGTATGTATATGAATGTGAATATCTTAGCATTTGTTTATTATTGTCATAGCTCCTTGGAAGGTCTTTAATGCAAGTGTAATTACACCAATTTCAAGTAAAAAATAGCACGTTTTATGCCAGCACAACTAACCAACTAAATAGAAATGCATAAAGGCACTATATCAGGCCAAACAACCATGTTCACTACTGTGTGTTTTCCCGGCAGATATATGCCATTTATAATGGAGCTATCAAATCAATATCATACTATACCTCTGCCTCTACTCCCACCAGGTACCACACTGTACCTGTATTTTCCATCAATTTGTAGCATTTCAGATAACAAGAGCCTGCACTTAGAGCATGCTGCCTGAAACCGGTGCTACAACAGCCTCTTTCCGCTGCTCTCTCTCTCCACGCTGACATACCTGTGGCTGTGAAATGCCGTGATTATCATTTGAGGCAACGGCGTGAAGAGATGATGGCTTCTAATGGCTGAGTGGCAGTCAAGAAATGAGTCATGTTTTCTGAACATATTCACCTGAGCATGAAGGTAATTTTTACACAAAGGCTCTCAAAGTCATAGATGGCAGTGATGCTTTTCATGCTGCACAATTAGGTTCACTTATTGATTGGCTGCATGTGTTTTTGACAGTTGTGACAATGTAAAAAATATATTTTTTTTGTTCCATTGTCTACTATATTGTTTATTGATATTTTGGATCAAAATGTTGGCCATGTGAAAGGGCCTTGATGACCTACTGATAACACCCTCTGGAGAACCGACATCCAGGCTAGCTCGTGATCTACAAGCGTTTGATAAATAGGACTTCTGTTATTGGTCCTTCTGGAAAGCTAAAACACAATACTGTGGTTTTCTGTCCATATTCCAAACTTAATGGGTATGCACTACTTTAGTGCATAGAAAAATGTAAACACCTACACAACTACAGCTCCCATGAGGCTTTGAAAGTCTAACGCTGCATGCACGCAATTTTCACCCATTTGGCTAATACTATCATGTTACATATTAGTAGCAGTTACAAACAAACAGTGTACACCTTAATTATCTATACTGACTAAATTAGAGTTAATGTTGGATTTTATTTTAATGGTTATTTTAAAATAACTGCTAGCAGTGGTCGCTATCAGAAATTCCCAATATCTCTGACTCGGAATTACAACTAGGAGGTGATTTTTCCCACTGTAACTCAGTCTGAATGATCTGTGGGATGAAAGGTAGCAATGGGATAGATCACCGATCACACATTAGACAACTGAAGACAGTCGTATCATTGCAGAGATGGTCGTGTAATGGTTAAAAAATACTGTGCATTGATAATATAGGGCTATATTCATTTCATTTGGGTTTAATTACCTTGAACAGCAGGCTTTGTCTGACCTGAGGCAACCATATTTGTTTGCTTTTTCAGGCATTCAACACATTATTAAGAGCCAAGTTGAACATCTGAGTTTTCAGAATAAAATAAGATTTCCAATCGTCATTACGCATGAAATGCAGTCCAATTATAACTTTGATGTTTACATGAACAAAGCTTATTGACAAACTCCCCAATTGTAGCATATGACTCATATGCCAAACTTATCCCACACCCATAAAGGCGTCTGTGTTGACACCTTTATGGACCTCTGTTCATGTTAAACTTGGGTGGAGCAATGCTGGGAATTAGGTGACTTTACTGAACTACTAAATAAAGATGGTAAAGGTGTAATTTGTACTGCCTCAACAGGTGCAAGACAACAAACAGGACAGTGAGGGAGATGTCAATCAAACAGTTTGTCCACACCCACCACACAGTCCTGGGTAAATGTCATATCAGGGGTTACTTTAAACACCTACAAAGCTTGGCTGAAAACATTTTTACTATCCAGTACAGTAGCAGTTAAAAAAACACATTATGAGAAATATATTAGGTAAGTGGAACAGAAGCTCACTTGGAAAGAGGGAAGGACTATATTTGAAGTCTCAACCCTCTTTAAAGATTGCTTGTGTTCCACTAGCATCTATTGCTCCATGCATTTTGGCATAAAGGGTTTATTTCACCCAATTTTCCGTGTGTGCTGCTTTGCAAATTAATGACTTCCAACCAACCCTTGAGAGGATAATATCTTCCTGTTTGGTGGATTTATTATTTATTGCGTCTGAGTTTGTGTCAGGTTTAAACTGTATGGTATGCGTCTGAGCTCCAGGTACTAAAAATAGAGGCACTCCCAGAGCTCCTACTTGAGTGACAGGATTCCTTTCAGTGGCATGTAAAGATGACCCATTTCCTCTTTTCCTAAAAAGTTAACCATACTGTATGATGTCATTTAAATAAAGTTGCTACTTTATTCAACTACAGTTTTTTCTGTCAGACATGTTATTTGAAAGTTGTTTTTAATATTATATAGTGTATTCTCTCTGTATGTTTTTAAAGAAAGGTTTGGCTTGGCAAGTGAAAAGTTCAACAGTGTGAATGTAACTTTACTATCAGCTACCGTTGAAAGGAATCATTAGATGCTGTAAATCTTTTTTTTTTTTTTTCTTCCTGTCCTTTTCTCTCTGCCTTTTCACACTGGAACAATAAGCATCTGTTTCCATTTTTCAATGTTTCAGCCTCTTTGTGGAAGAGGGTAGACTCGCTGCGCAACAACAGAGCAACAATACTTATAACTACACGCTAAGATAAACAATCACCATTGGAAACTAAATTAAAACAAATGTTCCCAAGTGCTTTACCAAATGCTTTAAAATGCTCATGTATAGATTGAGATGTTTTGTTCAGATAAGCTTGTTTTTGGGCTGAGGCACACTTGATATTTTTGGAGCAAATCACACAGTTGGAAGGCAGTGACTCCGGTACATTACATTTATTTGTTCGCTGCTTTTCACCGTATAAGAGCATTTTTACAGACGTCCCAAGGACAGAGGAAAGGCAAAGTTCTGTGAGCCAAAAAGATCTAGTGAGGAGACAAGTCTGGATCCATGTTGCTTGTCAGATTTTATCTATTGTAGAGAGTTGAATTCGCTTTCTATGCTTGATCTAACTTCTGTCAGCTGAGTCTGCAGTCGACACAAGTCTCATGAGGGGAAAAAAGGAGGGCTACATAACTTCCAGAAGGGAGAATATACTGTATGGTTTGGAAATTCCAAGCCACCTCCCAAGCAACTTTAAAGGTCCAAATTAATAATTGAGTAGGCCTACCCTATTTATACTATGACCAACAGTATGTAGCTTCCAAATTAGCTGGTGTTTAGCTATTTGCATTTTTGCCAGGAAAAGATTGATATAGAGTAATATAGGACCTATTTTTCCATCCACAGGATGTTTTGTATGTTGGATGTCTGCTACTATAGGCTCAGAAATTATCTAGAGGCTTCACACTTCAAACTTAGCCTAGTTGTAATTTAAGTGTTTACTGGAAATTTACAAATCACTAAATTAAAAGTAGTTGCATCTCACAAACTAGTTCTTACATAGAGATGAGTTTTTAGTAAATATTTACACCCCGTAACTTAACTTAAAAGTGTAACTGTTAGCTAAAACGTTAGCTTGCTAATATACGACCCATTTAGAGTGAGTAAGTAAAAAAGGCAATATGAAATATGGTCAAAATACCTGACCTACCACTTTTGTTTATTAACAATGTAAACTGGGACATTTTAGATTACTTTTAGCTAAAATAACAATATACCTGAAATAACAAAACATTATGCTAAATAGGTCAGGCTAACTGTCAGGTACGTTAGCAAGTAACGTTACTTATTTATTTATTTTCCACTTGCATGAATACTACTAACTCAGAAACACATATTTCTCCATGGATGCATGTATAAATAAAACAAAGTAATGCTTACATTTACAATACATTGGCCTTTAAGTTTACTGTATTGCTTGTCCCCTAAAACTGTTATTTTTGGAAATTATGTTGTTGATTGCGAGGTGCTAGCTAGCTAATAGCTAACATATTCCTTACCTTCTAATTGTGCAACCTGATTTAGTATATAATTGTGAAACTAATTAGTAGTTACTAAGAACTTAGGAAAGACTTTACACACAATCTAAGTAATGGATTTACAAATAGTTGGTGCAAACCAATACTTCTGGTCTCTATTGAATTAAGTCATTGTCTTATCATGAATGTGGTAGAGTTCACTTGTGGTTGAGCCTTATAATTGAGCTTGTTCCGTCATGGGAACCGCTATTATATGACCATCAAGATCATGATAATTCCCACCCTTTTTCATGCTGCCCTATGATTACAAAACTATAGAAAGCTACTCTACACAAGCTGGGAAATGAATGACGCAAAGAATTAGCTTCCTCTCAATGCTGAGGAAAGAGAGTCTTTCTGTCTCCGTAGAACAAAAGCATTTATCAAATCCCTAAAAGAATCCTCAAAAAACTCAATTTAAATCCTTTGATTTTTCTTTTTTCAATAAATGGCTTTTTCCCTTTAAGGTTTGAGATCGCCTTTGAATTTGCGGCTTTTGATCTTAATGAGTAAAACCACTTAATAATGACTCGAGACATATTTACCGCAGCATTCCCAGCTAGCCTCTTATTTACCGCTTGAATGTTTGTTGAAACACCCCACATTATTACATGCGGTTTTTGCCCATAATGTGAGCAGCACATTTGGAGGGGGGAACACACACAATGCAAAATCAAAGACAACATGTAGAGGTGAAGGGACTTGAATTCTGAAACTGTGTCTCTCTGTGGGGTCTTCACGGCTACAAAAATACCACAAAAACTCTACCACCAAAAAATTTTAATTATCACTCCCATAATCCAGTGTAACATCTGATGTTTGGATTCACAAGAAGTGGAGTTGACTTTGTATTTTAAGGCATGTGTGGGCTGCTGTTTTCTCGTGTTTCTGGAGCTAATTTTCAAGTAAAAGAACCAGCAACATGGGTACCATTTGAAAGCAATGGGTGTGCCATTATGTGGATATTGTTATAAATCAACAACTAAATGACTAAGAAAACGAATACAAATCTGTAGTCACACAACAACACAACATAACCACAATGTATTCGTACAAATTTTGTATGTGATGCTGAACATTGTACAGTAGAAGGATGTTTATTTCTGTCTTACTTTAAGCTATAATGCAGAGAGTGATGTAGGTGATGTAATGTGTATGTATGTATGGATGGTATTTATTCTCCCCAATGTTGATTAACACAAAGAGAGAAAGGAAAAGCTATGTGGAAGTTAAGCTATGGGGAAAAGTGATAGTATAGAGAAGTATACAGAAAAAAGGGAGCATGTTGTTTTGCCGCTGCTATAATTTCAACGTGGCTCAAGTTGGAGGTTCATAAAGACCTATAATTTACAGCATGGAGTCTGTTCATATGATAATGTCTGATCTCTCGCAATGAAACTTATTTACACTCTTTAGATGAGTCAGCAGCAAAACAGAAACTCGCTTTTAGTTCTTTTGTGCTATTACTCAGGGTTTTGATTGCACACTGAACGCAGGCAAGAATGACAGGCTGCAGCAAAAAAAAAGCAAAGTCTAGCACTTTCTGACAACTTCATCAGTCCTCAAAAAAAAAACAGAGAAAAAAAAGAAGAAAAAACAGAGACAAGGGCCGGCTGTGTGTATTTACATATATACTGTATTGACCACAATGAATAAAACACCAGCAAGCCAGGCTCTCCTGGGTCAGTTCAAATGAAATAGAGAGTTTACACTTTCAGTAGTAGGCCATACACAAACATTGTTTCTCTAAATAAGAATATGTGCCAGTGGATCAGCATCTTTACATCTGTTTTCTTTTACTCTGCTATTCTTTATTATGTAAAACTACGCCTCAGAAAACATGCGAGCTCTGCACTAATCCCCTCACTTTCCACCTGGTGAATTTGACCCAAATTCACATTTCCCCTGTGCGGCCAGGGGACTGTTTTTTATTGAAGCCACGTGTAACGGAGACCACTGACCTGGGTATGTACTTTGGCTCATGAGAGGAAAAGAAGAGAAGTGATATTTAGGACATTAATAGTTCCAAACTTGGCGATCGAGTGTTTGTTCTTAGACAGACTTTTCTCTGGAAAATATGTCCTTCGCATGAATTTGCACCACTGAGGTAGTTCTTTTATTACAATGCTGAAAAGTAAGGATCTAAAAATAGGAGTAGTGTTGGGGAAGAATGAAAGCTCCTACTAACAGTATAATATCATGTTCAAAAGAAAGCTGCATGGGGTTGAACTTTAGAAACCTGAGGAAAATGTTACCATAAACCTGCTTCCAGCTGGGCCGATCATTCTCCCTCCAGTACATCGATTGTTGAGAAATGACAACAGAAACTTCACATGATATTTAGAAGAAAAATGACAGAGCTCTGACAGCATATTAAAAATTGCTTGTTGCCTCTGCAGAAAGGTGGCTGTGCGGAGACACCTCTGCTCACAAAGAGGACACAGCTGCATATACAGCACAGGTAGACATTACACATCTCATGAACCATTAGTGTGCTGTGTTGCTTGGGCTGTGGCTGTAATGGTTTCTAATGATAGCCTTAGTGTGTTGACTGAATAAATCAGAACATTTTGAAATATGGTTATTTTATTCTTTTTTTTTTTGCTCCTGTTTTTGCAAGACAGAAAGATATGTAGCCTGCAGCTGTCATATCCAAAGCAGTCAACAAATCATGACTAAATAATTGGGGATCAGCCGTGCACAAACATGCGGTTGTCCAGTTTGTCATTAAGATTATATCATATTTGTTCGCAAATGGCAATTTAATGCTAATGTTTTGCAGCTTACAGTAAAATCCTAATGGGCTTTCAGCTTTGAAGTGTAATTTCATCGACAAAGCCGAATCATTTCCAGTCAGCTCAGTTTTAGTTTCATGTTTTTGGGGTGCCAAGTCAGTTACAATTCTTGTCTCCATTCACGACCGTAAAATCAGGATTCAATCTCCCCTCCTCGCCATTGTAACCAACAGAGGAGGCATGGTGTGCTTTAAAAATGAAGGCAGGGCTAATGCTACACAATTCCTATTTGTATTATAGGTAATTTCTTCAGCATCTGTGGCAATACATTTCACATAAATATATGCATAATGGTATTCTTCCATCCAGTAAACACAATGACCAAAGATACAGAACTGTAGTCCATACAATATTCCTATGAAGACTCTCACTGTGCCTGGAGGACAATATATTGGCCCTGTAGCACTCTGTGGTATTTCTATCTCCTATTACAATAGTATTCTTACAATATTCCAATAGGACATTATGCAGTTTATAGGAATGTTTGTTTTCTGACCCACCAAGCCTTTGTTTGAAGAATAAATATCAGCCACTCAACATACTCCAGCTGCAATTCAGTTGATATGATGCAGGCTTTTTAAAAACATATCCATTATCTTGTGCAAAAGAGTCACCTGAAAAACAACCTGAATTCGGAGAATATGTGCTTTTTTTTCATTTGGACTCTGATATGATGTCAAATTTCCCGAAAAATTACATTTATTTGCAGTAAATTGCATCTTTGCATGTGAAATTAAGGGACTATACAAATGGTGTACACTTAACATCAAAGCTGACCAGTTTGTAAACCATGCTACTGTATTTTAGAAATATCAATGTATTAATTCAACCATTCCTGGCAGCCCTTGATTTCTATTCATTTCCATACAGTTAACAGAAATCAGTTAACAAACTCCTGAAGCTTACTTGAGTCGTGTAATGCATCACAGTCAACATTAAGACTGCAAAAATATCTTTTTATGTTACATTGTTGAGTGGTAATTAATTTTCATGGCGGATTGATTTAAAAGTCTGCACTGCATTACCTTACAAAAATAATACAAAATTGTCAAAAGGGAATACAAAATTGTTGTTGAATGTGATGAATTACAGATCCAAGCTAGGTTCAAGTGTTTGTTAATTGATTTTCATACTGTACAGAAATGAATGGAAACCAATGGCTGCCCAGAACATTAGTGAAAAATACAAACAAGCATTGGAAAATTGTCAGCAAAGATTTAAAGTATACATGATTTGTATATTTGTGCAAATAAAACTTGCAGGCACACTGGTATGGTCATATAGTAGTCATATATATACATAAATAATGGGACTATAGTTGTGAGAATTGTAAAAAATCCTTTTACACAAGAAGAGAAAAGTACACCTTGAATTTGATGCAAAAATACAAATTGTTTATTTCTTCATATTTAAAAAGCTGCATGTGTCGAAAATGCTCACGTCCTTTGAATTCACAAGATTTTATTTTGTAAGGGACTGTAAATTAAATTAAATGTATGTAAATATTTCCATGGGATTTCAGTGAAGCATTGTAACGTCTTGAGGTCTAAATCCTGTTTCAGATGCTTTTCCATGTCGACAAGAATAACATTCAAAGGGAGGCGGTGAACACTGCAATTTCATGCCATGAGCATATGGATGGATACTGAATGTTTGCACACAACGTCCATCAGCATCTGCTTTGAGGAACTGATTGAATCACTGTGTAGTGGTAGTGGTGTTTGGATGAATATGACTACTGAACTTGTTTTAGGTTTTTTGCATTTTTACAAATATAGTAACGCTGTACATATTACATACCTGCTTGCTGGTTATTACATACCTGCTTGCTGGTTATATTGGTCCATTAAAATTTCCTGAAGCCCAAAGGGACGTCCTCAGATAGCTTGCTTTGTGTGACCAACAGCCCCACACCCAAAGATATTGTGTTAATCATCACATTAAGACAAAGAAAAGCAGCAAATCCTTACAAGTGAGACACTGCAACAACAACAACTTAAAGGATTAATCAAAATCATTTCATTAATCCTTTCAACTCTACTGTACATTCACTCATCTTTATATATACATAGGCTATATATACTCTTTGCTGCTGTTTGCACCTGATCAGATGCTAAACTGGTACTAATTTAGTTTTTTTTTGCTCTCTGGTAATATGACCCTATTATATGAAGTCCTCCTTGTTAAACAAAGTCTAATGCTTCTCATAAAAGGTGAATTTCTTATCACCTTGGTGCATTCTGCATGTACTACTTTATTCATAAAGTATTTGGAGCCAATTAAAACAAGTCTTATTTCAGCCTCATTATTTTGTGTTTCTATCATAAAATACTAATTATCCAGGTGCAGTAGAGTACCTACTGCCTACAATACTGAAAATGTGTATGTTATTTATATGAGCTGCTTTCAGTAACGTGCTTATTGGTAATGAATGGCCTTGCACTTCTGTGCTCTCTTCTGCTGATTAAACAGCTGGGGATTCTGATTAAAACACGGTGCTTTGTGGACTTTTTGGAGAAAATACAGCAGAAACTTGTTTGTGCTTTCACACGTGCGAAAAATCTGAGCACACATTAGATAAGGGTGTGATATTAGCCTTGATGCGGGCTGTCATAATTAACATTAGGATCCGGTCCGTGCCCTGCCAGGGATCCGCTCCAGGTTTTGCGTGCTGCCCTCCACAGCCAGCTGCTGCAGAGCAGGAGACCGGTGCGCCGTTTCTCCTCGCCTTGTTTGCCTCCAGTCCGGCTGTAGCTCCGACTGTCTGCGCGGCGTGTGGATGAGGCGCAGAGGGAACAACCGGCTGCGCACCGAAAGCCAGACTAAAGAAGTCATATCATCCCTCTCCGGGCTGTATCTGTGAACGAGGCCGCTGGAGACTTTCAGACAGACTTGACAGTGTGGAAGACGTGCTCGGAGTTTCATTTTGTAGCGAGACTGGGGCGCATCTCGTCTCCTTGAAGTGATCCTTTTTTGTGTGTGCAGTCTAACCGTAGCGCTCCCGTCGGAAGGAGCCTGAGCGCACGCACTTAGAGGAGGGGGGAGGAGGTGAAGTGACGATCATTACTTTTGAACAGACCTCTCGCCATGGAGCTATTCGTCCGGTCCCGGACTTATTGGCTTGAAGAAGAACAGATACCTGCCACAGGAAACCCCACCATCTGTCCGCTGTGAGGAAAGTGGAGCATGCAGCCGAGCCCCAGCCGTCTTTGTGCGACCCGCTGCTTAGTTTCTGGGGGCCTCTTCTGAAAAAAAGGAGAGGAGGGGGGATCCTGGTGTTGATCCGAAATTCACACTCCATGCCGGGATCCATATTTTGGCACGGCGCACCACTGTAAGTAGCCTTTAAAAGCGGATGTTTGGAGTCTTTCAGGGGAGATGCTGGGTTATGCCTCGGTGAATCAATACCGTTTATTTACACTCGCTGGATATGATAAGGCAAATGTCAGAGAACGGGCCCACGGGTTCCTCCAGTAGTTTAAAACTGTTGTGATGAGATCAATACACAGCCCATAGTATAAGGTGTTATTTTCTAGCGTCTGGAGCGTCCAGACTTTTAATTAATATGAAGTTGCTTGGCCACAAGGATCACCTCAGTGTGGATCTCAGTTTATATATCTCTATATAATTTAAATTGAAAGCCCACTGTAGTACATGATTTGTATCATGTATTTACAAATACTGCTATTCACATGTATTATATTCATTTCATGGTTGCAATTGGGATTCTTTGTTTATATGAGATGTACACTATGACAAAGAAAGTCCTGGATATGAATGAGAAGCCTATAAGAACCAAAAGGGAGTTGGTTTATAAGATATTCAGTGATGATAATGAGCGTGATAACATGGTGAAAAAACAGAGCTCACACAAACATCTCCACCCAGTCCAGGACACCAGGAGCTAAGTAGTTGGATGTCAGTTGCTGTCTCCATTTACTTCTCCATTTTGCGGCTATAAAATAAGATCATTTCACAGAGCATGTATAATTCACAGACCTGAGCCAGCCATGTGTGATGATGGGACGCACTCTCACACACACACACACACACATTTATACACACACACATAGACACAGAGTTTTTACAGGCTTAGGGAACCATATCTCATTCTCACGTGAAGCTTTTAGAGATAGGGCCGCATAGACCTCTGCAAGAAACCCCAGAAGAGCACGGCTGTGGTGGACTGAAATATCAAGGTTAAATAACATTTACACATAATCCATACTGTCAATTCCAAATCAGGATAGTGGTGCAACATTATATAAGCCATACTGACAAGTTAGGGAACTGAGAGCTTCCCCAGCATATACTTATATAACAGCGTTCATGTGGTAGAGGTATAGATGATGACTTTAGTTGTAAATTCAGTTGTTTTTGGGGGGGGAAATAAAAGCAAACCCAAGCTTAGGCCGTTCAGTTTTGAAGTAAGAAAACTGCAACATTATGTAAGCCATATGTACAGTGTGAGAAATTGACTTGCTAGCATACAAATTCCAGCATATTTTAACCGTGGCGGAGAAGTTTCTCTGTCGTGCCAGCCATTTTGGGCTAGACAAGAGAAGGTCTGGGACGATGTTGAATGTGGCTGCTTGATGCTGACATGCCCGTCAGTGATTCCTGAAGATGAGAAGGTCATTTTATTCCCGTGCCAATAGGCCATGGCGGGATGTTTTACTGGTGAATGTAGACGTTGCACTATGAAAATCCTGCGTCTCAGCTCAGGCTAAGTCTGTTTCTTGAAACAAATGCTGGGACGGTGGATTGTAGGAATTCAAAGAGAGAGGGGGGAACAAATGTCCTGTTGCCCCCCCCCCCCCCCCCATCCCCACCCTCTCTACCTTCACTCCCTCTCTCACCCGCCCCAGACATGCTGGTTTGGTCCATTTGTCTGTGTTGTCTTGGGAGGAAGTGCCATCTCATCTCACATTGCACAAATGGTTTCAATGCATGCTAGTGTGAATTCTAGCGGCTTTTTGTAACTGCCAATTTCCATATCAAAGTGTCTGCATTTCAATAGGGAGAACTTGAGCTACCAGCCCCCTTCCTCTAAGCAGTTTTGTTCTGATAGAGTGTTGCTGCTGCTGCTGCTGCTGGTGGTGGTGGTGGAGGCTACTGACAGGATTGCTGGACACTGCAGTTGGTTGTGTGTGTGTGTGTGTGAGAAGCAAGTGTTAGTGTTGGAAACAGATTTAGTGTGGATTGGGAGAATTTTGTTGGCCGTAATCTCTCACCGAAAGCCATGTATTTAGTGGACATTTTGGACGGCACTCAAAGACGTGGTCATGTTAAAAAGATTTTGTCTGTTAAAATATTTCCCTTCAGTGTTTCTCCACGCGAGCATTAAAACATCAACAAAGGCCTGTATTTTATTTTCAAGGAGAAAGAGAACTCGCCGTGTCCACTGTGAGAAAAAATAAGGCATAAATAACTTGAGAAAAATCTGTTTACATATTTTGACTGACCGCAGCAGTCTACATCTAAAAAGCCCCAAAATATATTTGCTTTCAAGTGCTTTCTTGCTAAATAAATGGTTTAATTCCACATTCAGTGAGAGTAGATGTAAAGACGCAGAGCAGTCAAGCTTTGTGACAGACTCTGAGTACCTAGTGGTGTCTGATTGTCTTTCTGTCGCAGAGATAATATTTATTTCCCATTCTGTGCAGCTGTTGTTTGTCATTGAAAGAATGCGGCAAGACACTGTTTATTTTGAAGCCCCCCCCCCCCACCTTTGTCTTGTGATACATGGCCTAATGTCTACAATTTTAGGTAAGTTTGATAGGAAAATAAACACTCATTTTGACCAAGCACAAAGAGACACACAAAAAAGCCCTTTCTTGCCTTTGTGCATGCCCTTACTTTGGAAGCAGGATCAACATAGGTTAATAGTGAAAGAAAGTGCAGTGTGTGAGATGTTATTACACAGAGACAGGGAATGTAAATGCCATTGGGGGCGCAGTAGGGGTCGGTGGCCCCTTCATGGTCATCCCGCTCCTGGGTAATAACATGAGCCAACTGCTCCCCAACCTGCCCGGAGAAGAGACCTTGCTCCTTCCTCTCCTTCCTTTGTTCGGACAAAATAGCATCACAAAACCCAGGGAAGAGGCAAGAGTGGGAGTTTTGTACCCAGAGAGCAGGAAGGAGAATATAAAAAGAAAAAAAAAAGAGGGCTTCACCTGCCATCTTCACTCATGGCAGGCGGGTTTGACAGCTGTCTTGTTCAATTCCTCTGACACGCTTCTGTGAAAAGTTAGACAAACAAATGGACAGAGAAAGGGGAAAGAGGGAGTGATGAGTAATGGTGGATGAGACAGTTTTGATTTTATTGGCCTTAGAGGAGAAATACTCTTTACATCGGTTACATATAATCAATTTGTGATGTTCAGTGCATTTTCTGCAGAATTGTGTTGTTCTTTTTTCCCCTGCTGCACTGACTGTACAGCACTTCTTCTCCTGTTAGTGATTTCCTATGTTTCCTACGCTGACTTCTGACAAAGCCCGAGAACAGGGCCTTCTGCATTGTATATGTGTAGGAGGGGAGAGGGCAGGGTAGCAATAGCGAGTGAAGTAAGTTTGTCGAAGCAAGAAAAAGTGAGCGAGTGGAAGCCATGCTGTGGTGTGATGAGCGAGGCCGGGTTGTTCAAATTATTGAAAAGCTGCTGAAGAGGAGGGGAACATGTATCCTGCTCTGTTGAGGCTGCTATCGGTGGAGAAATTGGCATCAGTGCTCCTTCTAAGATGGATTTCTTCCTGGGTGGGCGTTGCTGCAAAATGGTCTTGAGTCTAGAAAGTAGTCTCTGATTCTGAGGGGCTGACACCGAATCTGACATTTACCGGTGAGGCTGTGAAGAGCCCCCCCCCCCCCCCTTAAAAAAATGTTTGAAACGACATCGAAGCTGCACTCTAGTTGTTCACATTTGGCCTGTTAGCCAGAGGAGGAAGAAAAATACACCTCAGAGGAGTGGGTTTTAAAAAAAAAAAAGAAAAGAAAAAGAAGCAAAGGGCATTGTGTTTATTTAACAAAGTGCTTCGGGGTGAGTTTCTCATTTAACTGCGTAAGCCCATCGTAGCTATTTTGCGGCCTGCCTCAAAAATAAAGAGACAGATGACTGGAACGAATGATTATGCGTTAGGGTAGTTAACCCGATGGATGGATATACGGTCTCGCTCCTTTTCACTGACAAAATACATCTGAGGGAAGGAAAACTCTCTCCCATACTACCACCTCCTGTGTTTAAAATGACAGTTAACTTTCCCCCACTGGTTTAAAATGGATGTTTAATGATCAACAGAGGCTTGGAGCTTAGGTCTAGCAGTCACGCTGGCTCTGTATGCACTCATCGCCGAGCCTCTGCTAAGAAACCTCCTCTGTGTTGTTAGAAGACGCCCCGCTCAAAAGGAGGCTGGTTCTTGAGTGATGGATCATTAGAGGTCTCTTTGGGGTGTGTGTGTTAACCCTTTACTGTGTGTGCAGATCTCTGCCAGTTGGGGAGCCGTTGGCGGCGTGTGATGGATGTGTCCCGGGTCTTTAGGCTCCATATATCAGAAGATTAGCACTGACCTGTGAGTTGTCTGGGCCGCCCTCGGAGCGTCTTCTCCAACACTGACTGGCATTAGCATACGAGGACACTGCTCTATCTCAGGGGGATACAAAGATATAGTGTGCTTTATTTGGTCCTGTCATAGTATAGGTCACAGGAAGTGTGCAGATTAAAGGCTGAGGGCTTTGTCTCGGTATTAGGTGTATCTGACAGGTCATCTGTCTTCAGCCGAGGAAATGCTCCTCTCTTCCTCAAATTCCTAAATAGTATCATATAATTATCCTAGAAATTGAGGTTCAGGCCATGCTTCAGTGCAGAAAAAAACCTCTCCCCGTCCTCCTTCATGGTATTCATGAATCACATAAAAATGTAAATCACTCGGCTGATGTGGTGTAACATTGTTATTGCTCTTTTTGCCTTGAAAAGAAAGAAATTGTAACAGGTATGCACCCAAACCCATGTTTTATTTTCCAAATGAGTAATCTGCAGGGACTCCGCCTGTGAAAGACAGCTCAAATTCTTCTATTAAATGCCTTCATAAGAACAGCAGGCTTACATTTGCTTCCTGAGAAACTGGAGTATTGAAAGGCTAAATTAAATATTTTTTCAAGTTTTACAGCAGATTCTCCCAAGTGATCATAAAATCCTTCTGCATTTCTCATGCAGTGCAATTTCTGTTCAGCACTTACATGTCACCTCCCACTGCACTGCTGGCATTTGTTGTTGTTGTTGTTGTGTCTTTATGTATAAAAAGAATACTTTTAATGCCAATTCTCAGAGAGCCGTTTCCACGTTGAAAAAGAGGCCTGCGATCACCTTTAGTCTGACACGTCTTTGTCTGCCATGTCTAATGGCTATTTGATGCCTACTTGGTGTCACTTGGTGTCTTGTGATGAAGCCAATGTGTTTTCAAGGTGAGGAGATATTGTCAAAACCCTTGAACGTTCCCTTGGCTTTGATTGGCAGGTGTTGTCAGCGAAGATGAGAAGCGGTGGGAGTCACACAGTAAAGAGAATCCATTACCTAGGATGGCAAGGCGTGCTTTCACAATGTGTCAGTGCAGTCAGCCATCTTGCTCTCTCTGTGTCGGTGGAATAGTCCCTCCTCGGCGCAACGATGGAGCAGCTTTCAAGTTGAATTTTGGTGGCTGCCATAAGTAATGTCATTGATGTTTCATACTTGGGGTTTTCATACGATGATGAATTATCATGTAAAACCAAAAAACATTTAAGCGCTCATCAGCTGTGGTGTCTAATCCGTTTTATGATTGCTGGCAGTCAACATTAAAAACCAAAGTGTTGCAACGTAAATGGCATCCTGGCACCAAAAAAAAAAGCAATAAAGAACTCAAATTCAGCTGAGCCATTTCTTCTTCTGGAGTTGTGCTGATTTCCTCCATTTCAAAAGCCTCATTAAAACAGAGAGAGAGAGAGAGAGAGAGAGAGAGGCTTGTTGTTGATCAGCCAAGCAAATCAGATCTTAATATTTGAAGAGTGGAGTTGTGATTGCTAATCACTCCACTGCTGAGTTTTAATTAGGAGACTCATAAGCACTATGTCATTCCTCAGCAGAGCATAGTCAAGCATCAGATGCACTTAAGAGAACAGTCAGGGCTACAGAAACAAGCAGGGTTTTCTTTTGGTACTATAGATTAATGAATATTTTATTTTATGTACTTTGCATTGATTAAAAATATTGCTGCAGCATAATTGTGTTTCATGGGAGCTGATGTGCTTTACACATTATCTTAAATCATACCTTGACCTTATTAAGGGATAAAAAGGGACTTATTTTGAGCACAGCGGCCATGCATGGACACTTTCTGCAAGTGCTTATCAGCGAAGAAAGCCTGAATCTAATCTTGAACTATTTTCTTGGAGATGGCGCTATAGATTGGACTGAGCTTACTTTCAATGGGTAGGTTTCTGTGCTGTGCTCCGAAGACCTTTGTTAGGACATTTTAATTACAGCAGAGCTGGATGTAATTGATCTAGGCTTAGAGGGATTTCACTGTCAATGAGAATGAGCCTGGACGTTAATACAGCCGAGCAAATGCTTCCACCTCTGTGCTGCACTCACACACTCACACACACACAGGGCCGGTGGAGACGAGAGGAGATGTGTCTTCTCCTTGACTTTCCCTTAATTTGGCGAGGCGTCTGTCTTTTATGTGTAATGGTTAAATCAGCCTCGCAGGGCTGGGCTGACACAGCGGTGCAGACATGTCTTCCTCTGCCTCCACATACATCGTTGCCACCTGGAGTGTCCTCTTACGGAGCACTTTCTTCATGGTTCCGTGTTGTCACCCACAATCTTTAAAATTTTATAAGGCTGTTAGATAATGCTTCCCGATGAGGGTGAATTATTGATGGTCTTGTTTGTATGAGTGGGACAGGGCAGGCTTTTAACTCTCTGAGCTGCTGGGTCTCTTATCCTGTAACTAAGGGACACCGCACAAACACCCAAAGGAATGATGTACTGGAGGAGAAGAAGAAAAAAAAAACGGAGGCAGGGGGCTGAAAATAAAATAAAAGAAGCATGCATCCTTTACACTACTGTTGGACTAAGCCACAACACAAGGGAAACTTGGCAGCCGAGAAAAGCATTGCATCTACAGAAGCCTTTTCTCTGTTTTTGAAGCGTTGAGGATGGTATGGCGGCGGTGTAGTTGTTGCTTATATTTGTTGGATTATATGGGAGCGCACACACGCGCACACACACACACACACACACACACACACACACACACACACACAGCACTCTGGCTCTGCTTTTTTGTTTTGTGGATACAAATGTTTCAAGTTAGGTACGTTTGTTAACACAGGATGCTCAGATTGGGAGGCAAAGCTGTCAGGTGAAGTTATTTTTTTGGAGTTTCAGTGGCCACTAGAGCTGAAATGATTAGTTAATTAATCGATTAGTCTGATAAGCATTCTGATAATTGTTCAGGAAAACAATCATCAATCTGCATCCGATATCTGGCTTCTGGATGGACTTTCTGCTTTTTCTCTATTTTATATCACTGTGAACTGAATATCTTTGGAGAACTTGTGGCAGGCGTTTTTCTCTATTTTCTGATGTTTTATAGAAAAAAATACAAAAAAGGGTAAATTGATAATGAAAATAATCGTAAGCTGCGGCCTTATAGCAGCTATTAACTAACCGGGTGATGCAGAGCAGTCACAGTTCAAGTAGTTTCATTCGACTATTTAATCAAAGGCAAATTCTTTCAGAGCTTCAAAATGGACAATTTTATTATATGAAGTCTTTGTATCGTTACATCCTTGGTCTGAGGCAACATACACAGTATTTCTGAACATTTACAAACCACACAGCCAAGAGTCTTATCTGCTTTTTAAAAAGTGAGACGGGGGTCTGAGCTGCTGCTTTGACTGTGAAACATACTGCAAACACAGAATTTTTGTCTGAACATACACACATAACTGCATTTCAGTGAAATCAGTCCTTAACCGCTAAATGTACACCCGTACACCCTGACAGCTGTCCTGATTCTTATAGCACGCACTTTCATCATTGTTCCAATTCATTCTCTCTGCACTTGTATGGCCCTTTGCATTACAAAGGAGCGAGCAGAACAAACTCGTTGAAAAGCGTATAATTTTGCATGCTGAATTCAGCGGTATTGTCCTTTAAGCTTCATTTTAGGTTCCATTTTAACGTTTATTTAGAGATGTGGACATTTTTCTGTCAAAAATCGTTACATTTGACCCTGTCAACACTATGTCTTTTTGTCAAAATCTCACAGATTGGGTGCATTTAAGACATGAAGTCTGGCCAATGTTGCATTCCAACTTGTCTAGTTGTTTAGAGGTTATGTTGTGTAATTATGTTGTATTTTTGTCCATTCTCAGTTGTTAAAGCCCAGGTTACATATGTCGTCAGGTTTTTTTGTCTTCTGCAGGGATGAGTCGAACTGCTTTAAAGGAAGAGATATTTTAAGCCCACCAGTAAACCTGCAGTGGTCCATTTTGTGAAATGAAAATTAAGTGGTTTACAGCTGAATCAGTGGTAGTGATTCTTAAATAATAACCCTGAGACTGTCACGGCAAAGACAGGAAGAGAACAAGAAAGTCATTATGTACAAAGAAACAAGAAAAACAAGTCAGACCGGTTCCCATTTCCCACTGGAAATGCTGCAGATTGATGCTTGTGTCTTGGTTTCCAAAGGAACAGACAGAGTGGGTGGACAAATTAATAGAAACCAATACTGAGAAAAAAAACACTTTGAATTGAAGAAAAGCACAAAACCCATCCAGGCCTACAGCGCGTGTGTGCATATTAAGTCCATGGCTCATTTCCAAGTCAATACAGCCAAATGGTAGAGCTGGGCAATATGGCTAAAAGATATTAGCTTGATATTTTAAGCCTTGTTGAAATACTGTATCTCTACAAAAGGATTTTCCTAAGTAGAGCAGTAATTCAGAATAATCTGCCCGCAATAAATGCTATTAGATTTCAACAAGGCAGTGCAAGCATGTTTTCATTCAAGATTATAAAGCATTTTTAATAACGTTTTGACAAATTGAATTAAAATTTAAAGTCAAAATAATCAGGTTCTGTGCCCAAGCCGGTCCCTCCAGGATCTTGGACAGTGTTTTTATGAGTATCACAGCCCAAAACACTTGAAGCAGAACATGGAGCTCATCTGTGAACTTAATGTTATTTTCCTGCTTCCTCTCAAACATTCATAAAATACTTTTAATGTTCCCCAACTCCCAAATCAGAGCACACATGCTGACATGTCATCAAGCATACCTTACATTCTCTTTCACTCTTCTTTTATTGAAATTTACTTTGAAACTTTTTAAACTGAAATTAAGCACCTATCAGTTCCAAACAGAGATTGCGTGAATTGCAGGTCCATCAGCCACAAAAGCTAAAAATGATTTAAGGTGTAATTGGAAACCGTATACAAAAATTCTGGCCACATGGTGCTGGGTATTGTTATTCTTAAAAACTGACTAAATGAATTAGTTAACTTGGCAAACATTATTGAAGCTGCAACATTTTTACTTTAACAATGGATCAAATGACTACATGTAATGTGAAAGAGGTCTACGTAGTGACGTAGCGTTTTAGTGTCTTTCAGCTCGTTTTGGTTCTACGGCCCACAAATCTACTGTTTTGATTCACTCTCACTGTTCTCTTCGCATTTTGGATATTTTCAGTAAAAAACGTATAAAAAATAATTCACTGTTGACTACCTGCTCAGCACCAAACGGCAGACGGACACATTTAGAAACTAGCTGATGAACATAGCGTTTAGCAGCTAAAGAGCCAGATATTTCCCTCAGGAGCTGGTAGAGACCAAAAATAGAGCTAAAATTCAAATGTCTGCTGGGTGTGCTAACATGTTCGCTATAACTTTATAAGGTGATAATATGTAAATGTTTTGTTTACGGCTTCGGTATGTATAAATGTATTAATGCTGCTCTAAATCACAAATGAAAAATGAAACAATGAAAGAAAAGTATGAATCTGAGGACGCTTTCAAGGCCAACTTATAGGTGCTACAGACACATTTCGAGTGTGGATACACTGTAGTCACCTACTAGGATAGCTGGTAAACACAATAAAACCTCAGAATCATCATATATTTATCTAACACTTCAGCTAAATGTAATTGCCTTTTAGGTAGGTATTGATGATGATGCTGCCCTTTAGAAAACACATATTCGCCCAAGGCCAAGCCACAAACATGCTGTAGGTCAGCTGGTATAAGAAATAAAAACTGAAAAAATAAGATGATAAACATTTCTTGCACTTTTTCCTGCAGAAAGCAGCCATGAGATGTCTGCTGTCAACTGTTAAAACATGGAGGGTCTATAATAGCATTGGCAGCCATCTCGTGGGACTCATTAGGACCGACGATTACTCCGCACTGTTGTGTAATGGCCAAGGTATATGAGGCAATTTTACAGAACTACTGTAGCTGCACCATGTTTCGCAGTGGTTTCATGAATTAAATCAAATTCCTGGTATGGTTTCCCCCCGTCACCAGATCTAAACATCATTTAACATCTAGAGAAATCCTGCAGAGCAGAGTGTGGAGTCAATTCCCACCTCCTGGTTCAGCTCTCACACAAGCAGAGACTTTACTCTTTAAAGACAATGACACACTTCAGGACTTAAAGGACTTGTAGTCCGACCTACCTCTTGTTAGGATCTTGATATTTGTATATTAATAGGTTTTCACTCACTGTAGCTCTTCCACATTGATCTTTAGGTTTTTTCCTTTAAAGGTATTTGGCGTAATTAACCTTTTGATTTACTATTTCATATGCGTTTGTCATGTGCTGTGTGGAAAGTAGGTCTTAATAATAATAATCAATATTATCATACTGTAAATGAACTTTAGTGAATTCTGTTGTGGGATATTGTGATACCGTTTTAACAATATTGTTTTGTCCAAATTAACGATTCCAATCAAGTTCTAATTTAAAACTAACACAAGGAGTATTGGATGTATTGCTTTACAGATGAGTTTTGCCTAATGTAATATATAATATAACATAATATTGTAACGCAGTTAATTGACGTTAACAGAAATTTGATCATTTTAGGGCTGCAGTGAACGATTATTTATTAGTGAATCTTCCGCTATTTTCTCGATTAACTGTTTAATCATTTGGTCTAAAAAATGTTACAAAAACAGAATCCAAGTTTGTTTTGTCCGACCAACAGTCCGAAACCCAAAAATAATCAGTTGACAATGATATACAGAGAAAGACAAGGGAGACGTTTGGCATTTTGCTTTAAAAAGATGAATCAATAATCAAAATAGTTGCCTATCAATGTTCTGTCAATCGACAGATCGGTTCATCGATGAACTGATTGAAGTCTAGAGTATTTTTCATATCGTTTTGAATTATTTCGCACTCATCATGTCAGGATATACACAAGTTTAGTCGGTAGCTTAAATGGATGGTGTGTTATTCTTGAATTGTGAATGTATTTTCATATCGGAAATATATTTGTGATATTGATTTCAGTCCTAGTTTAAAATGATTTGAGCCTTTGTGACTGTGTCGTGTGTGTTTTACAACTTCACACAAATAACAACAAATTGTTGATGGTCTCGTGTACAAGCGTAACACCCGAGCAAAACTTCTGTATTGTCACTGTGCCTCTGAGTGCACATTACAGCCCCGAATTAAGGCAAATGAATGCATGTCAGTCACTAAAGACACTGAATGAATAGAGACCACACAAACCGCCTCACAGTTAGAATGCAGCCCATGTGCTGACCGTGCATAGGTAATGCAAAGCAGACGAGAACGTGCTTTAAGTTGGACAAAACTTTCAACTGTAAAATGAATCCACTGCAGGAGGACGATGAAACCAGGAGGATGGATGGATGGATGGATCAGCGTGTGTCTAGCGAGCCATGAAGTTGTCGTTGTGGCAAAACAGTCGCTGCATTAAATTGTTTCCAGCTGAAAGAAGAAGCCATATAACTTTAAATAGCTTCTAAAAGCATGATGTGTAAATCAGGATGCCAGGAGAGACACATCAGCTTGTTTGAGGGATGTAAAATGTCTGGTAAACAGTTAATGTCTCACTATATGATACTGACAGCTGTGTGGCTGGAATACAAGGAGGGAGTGAAGATGCTTTTACTGGCACATCTGAGTTCCTTGTAGTAGGTGTTACTTGAGTTTTATCCAAAGCTAACTTGAGTGGGAACAACTTTGTTCTGTAACGACTGAATGAAATGAGCCAGTGAGACTTTTCTTGATGACAATGTAGGCGTAAACTCCAGGGCATCATTTCCAATACTTTGCAAAATTCAGTCTTTTGTAAGACCCACTTTTATAGTTTCAGTTCGATTTATGCACTAAAATCTCTCTAAAGAGTCTGACTCTGGCTGTCCACCTGCCAAGATGAGATAAGAGAGGCTTTGTGACTTTTTCACCTCTCAGGCTTCATGCAGGCGTCCTTCTTACTCTCTGATTAGTGGATGATGTACCTGTAGGTCAGGTACTACTCAAGGCTTTAAAATGTTCCAGAACTAATAATAAATCTACAATATTCTCAAAATAGATTCTAGGATTGAAAATCAGTTTAAGATGAGACAGAAAGACAGACAGAAGTACTTAGTAAAGGTGCAAATAAAATATCTATCCGTCTTATCTGTCATGTTAAAGTGGTGGGGCTGCAACTAACGATTATTTTCATTTTTGATTAATCTGCAGACTATTTTATTGATTAATCGATAATCACTCGGCCTATAAAACGTCAAATAATAATCACAATTTCCTTGAGCCCATGGTGACGTCCTCAAATGGCCAACAGTCCACAACCCAAAGATATTCAGTTCACTAGAATGTAAGACAAGAAAAAAGCAGCAAATCCTCAATTTAGAAAGTTGTAATCAGCACTTTTTGGGCATTTTTATATGAAAAAAACCTAAATAGTTAATAGATTATGAAAATAGTAAATTTTCTGTCAAACAGCTTATCGTTTCAGCTCTAGTATGGGGTCTCTATCAACCGAAACTAAACGATTTTCAGTGCTGTTAGTTTATTAATAATGCCGCAATTTACATAGCATGTATAATTTTTTAAAGAATACCATTAATTGTAAAAGTTCAATAACCAATTTCGTAATAATGTGTTATTTGCTAGATTGATGTAAATGTATAAATACAGGAAACAGCACCTTCATGTGTCCCTCCCCCCTCCCACTCCTGAAACCAAATCTACACCCTCACATGCAAAAATTGTTTTTCACCGACTACTTGCTCCCCTCAAGGATTAATGGTGTTTGCTCAATTTGCATATATTTCTTAGTAAAAACTAACTGCTCTTCGCTTTTGGCAACAAACGTGTCACTTTGTCATTGTACCACTTTGTCATAAGCCCCATTTGGATGGGATTAGATTTTATGGGGGGGGGGTTGTAATCGAAAATGGAGCATGTCTGTACATTTTTAGCCCCATCTGAATCTTGCCATGTCAGTAACTTGTGCGGATTTTTTAGCGGCCGGCCAAATCTGGGACCTCCCGCGCCGGCAGAAATAACCTCTGATAAAACCTCAGCTAGTCCAAAATGACAACCCCGAGATAGTTTGCAAATATTGTGTCACTTCCTTTGGGGGAGAGAAGGACTCTGCACGCTCCTCTGGCTTTTACCCCAGACTGAGATCACTCCGGTCCAGATGCAACAGTTCTCCTCCTCTTTGTTTAAACAAGTTGCTGTCAGATGCGGAAATGATGTTTGGTTATTATGATACATTTTTTGGTGGTGCGATGGCAGCACATGAATGGAGTCCTGCAGCACTGGAGACTGATTACGCAGATCTCTCCTCGCCTGCATGTTGTTCATTAACACTGCAGATGTTATGCATTAGCAGTTACTTTACATACAGTTCGCTGACAACTAATGCAGTCCGAATGGAGCTATAGTGTGTGCAGATTTAACATTGTGTCAATGCATTTTCCCTCCAGAAGGTGTGAACATCAACACATCACCTCTCGGAAATGTGTTGAATGAATTTGTTGTGTGTGTGTGTGTGTGTGTTGCTCGTGCTGTGAGTTTAGGTGGGGGTGACGTTGCCAGGCCAATCATGGTTTCCCCTTGTAAAAATGTGTTTTAATAGTGGAGCGAGCTGGAGGTGAGCAGTGTGTGTGGGTGTGTTGGTGTGGATAAAGAAAGCATGCAGGGGAGTGCTAGAATTATGTGTGGAGGAGGCGAGAAGTGAGCCTGTCAGTGCATTTATGAAGAGACTGATTGAAAGGAGAAACCTCTCTTTTTTTCCATGCCAGTGTCAAGCTGCTCTCTGCTCTTCTCAGCTGACCCTACTGCTTAACCAACTGCTCGGAGGTCAGCCTTTTCATTTCAGTGCGGAGCAGGAATGGCTATTGAGCTCAGAGTAACCTGTAGCCAGCTATTACAAAATGAAGCAGACAATTTAGTCTTTTTTTTTCTCACACATTTTTACATTTCTAGTTCAGAATACATATTCGTCTGAATAAGCCTGAGTAACCTCAACAAAACGTTCAGGGGGAGAATCTAAAAATCAGCTTTTCTGCAGCAAGCAATTGGTTTATGTATGTCGAGATTAATATAGTAAGTAATATTTACACAGTTTGTAATAATGTCAGTCAGAGCTGAAACAAAAGTCGAATAATCGAGTAGTCGAACAAAACAAAAAAAAATAATAATAAAAAAGAAAGAACTCAACTATTTTGATAATAATTTAAGTAATTTTTAAAGCAAAAATAGTAAAAATTCACTAGTTCCAGTTTCTCAAATGTGAATATTTTCTGGTTTTATTAGTCTATAATGACACTAAAGTGAATATTTTTGGGTTTTGGGCGGTTGGCCGATTTAAAGACTGTGGACTCGGGGAACCTGTTATAGACATTTTTCACAATGTTCTTACGTTATTTAGACGAAATAATCAGTAGATTAAATGATAATGAAAATAATCATCAAAATGGAGCGATGCAACATCATTTTCTGTCACTTCCCTAACCACATCTGTATTCTTGCGATAATGAAAATAATAGTAAGCTGCAGCCCTGAAGTCAATATTGCTGTTGATGGATGAAATACACAGAGATAATAATAGTAGTGAGTTTTTCAGGCATTTTTTCATTATTCCGTTAACAGGTGATTTTAAGTGTGAACCTTGACGTAAACATCCATTTTTACCCTTTTTTTCCAAGCATCTGGCCCCCCCTGCACAGCTCCCCGTTCGAAGACTACACACCGCCCTCTCTTCATTTTGCTCGACACTAACCTGGTTGTTCAGTCTGGCTCTTCTTTGTTCTCTTCACTTTACTAAGCTTCTTCGCTCACCCCTCTCTGTTTCACCATGTCCATCTGCCCGCTGGCACTCTATCTTATCTACTGCCTCAATCATTTGGCCAAGAGCCGCTGAACACACCAACTGTTGTGCTCTCTCAATAAAATAGTGAAGCATTGCACCTTTCAGTGGTTTTCCATTGGGGCTTTTTGAACTGCGCTGAAGAACATTTCAACTTAAAAGCATGTTTTTCTTTCAGATGTCTCCTTTTAATGCAGAGCCATTTGCCCCCCCCCCCCCCAAAAAAAACATAAAAGCTGCAGTTTAAGTGCCTTGAATTAGAGTTTTGCATATATAAATGTAACAGGAACCCAGACCTAAACAGAAGACGTAAGATGTTCTGTGATCAATTAACCATCATAAAAACACCTGTTGACATATAAATTATTTATAGGCACTGAACCAAGCTGTGATTATGATGGAATAAGTAGCACACACTGTCTCAGAGGAACTGATTCGAAGCTACTTTTTCCTAAAAATGAGAGTGAGAGCCCACATTCCCAGGAGCATTCAAGCAAACTAGAGCTGAGATGATTAGTCGATTAATCGATTAGTCAGTCAGTAGAAAATGAATTATATATTATCAATCATTCCTGTCATTTTTTGAAAGCAAAAATGTCGAACATTCAGTGGTTACAGCCTTCACTCCGGGTTCCATATGTGAATATTTTTAATATTTTTAATAATAAACAACATCTTTGGGTTTTGGGCTGTTGGTCGGACAGAAGACTTTGAAGACTTCACCTTGGAAACGGTTATAGACATTTTTCACCTTTTTCTTACATATTTTAGACCAAACAATTAATTAAGAAAATAATCGGTAGATTAATTGATGATGAGAATAATCATTAGTTGCAGCCCTACAGCAAACCATGCAACCAACACAAAATGGAGCACAGCAACATCATTTTCTGTCACTTTTTTTTGTGTTACTGTGAAATATTTCTTCAAAAAGTATAAAAAGGGTTAGGATATTGTGTTGCTCTTAAAAGTTAAAACTGCTCTTACACCGTCTCAAGGCTCAAGTTAATCAATTGGTCTATAAGATGTTCAAATGTATATGTTCAACGTCCAACCAACAGTCCAAAACCCCCAAATATTCAGTTTACTATCAGTTTACTATCAAACCAGCAAATATTCACACTTGAGAAGCTATAACCAGTGGATTTTTTACATTTTGCTTAGAAAATGACTGAACTTTCTGACGAATTAGTCAACAAATCATTTCACATTTAGTCGAGACATTTGAGAAATCTTTATTGTCTTAGTGTATGCAGTCCTGTAAACCACAGTTTACAACCTGTTTATCTGAATAGTATATCTCATCAGCTCTGTGTTGAGAAAACACTCCCTGCAGAATGAGCTCGGTGTCGGCCCATCTCTGTTTCTGGCAGTTGATGGCAAGTTCTCTACATCGCTGGTGGAGCCAAGGAAATGACATCATGTCCCTGCAGGGGTTGAAAGCGCAGCCCTGACAGGACTGTCATGACAAAAGAGTTCCTTGGGAACATCAGGGTGCACCGAGGACAGAAAAAAAAGTGTCTGGAGGCTGTGTTTTCTTAGTTCCTGTAGTTCCCGTCTCCCACTTCTACCCCATCAACCATTTTCTGATGTTTGAAATTCCCCTCTCAAATGTGTGCCTTTTTTTTTTTTTTTCCCTGAATGTAGGGCATGGGGGCGGGGCCGAAAGTTCTCCAAATTAGTAGTTATTCAAAGAGTGGAAGACGAATCATTGTGTTGGCAAGACCCAGCTCAACAGAGCCACATCTCTATTTCACTTGTAGGTTTTCAGCTTACACTTGGACTTGCGCATTAGTTTTGTTCCAGTCTTACTTGATATGTATGTATGCGCTCTTTATCTCTCTCTTCTCGGCGTTGACAATTGAAAATAAATTAACATTCCTGGGCTTTATTTTTGTCTTCTCTAAGCCTGTGGAGAAAACTTGGAGGCGAACCCAGGAGGTCAGGCCACACTCACAGGCTGTCAATCCTCCGCGGTGACCCTACCGCCCCTTTCTTTCTCCCCCTTCCATTCTTCTCCTCCTCTGCTCTCCCTCTCCCATCCATTTAGTCCCTCCCGGCTTAGAAACTCCCAAACTCCCCCCTTCTCTCACTCTCTCTTTCATTGGACGCCTCTCCAGCTTGAGTGAGGCAGACACAAGCTTTGTCAAAGGAGACTCACATTCATTCAGCCGGCTGTTGCACAGAGCCTTGTATTTCATGTGAAGACATGTGGGCTGTCTCCTTCTATCCATTTATTTTAATTATGTTTTAATTGCTTGCCGTCCTCTTTTAAATGCTTGCTTATTATTTCTATCAGGCCAATGTGAAAAATTGGCCGTGGACTGTGATTTTCTCCATTATCTTAACTGATGATAGATTTCTCTCCTCGGGTTTCCACTGTGTATGTATAGGAGACAAAAGAAAAACAGATGTCGTGAATGTTTGCATATCATTTTTCATTTCATTGGTGGATTTTTTTTGTCTTGTTCCCAGAAAGATATACTGTTAACAGAGTGAGAAAACCTGAGGGAATACATATACTTGTATTTTTTTTTTAGGAAGAGGAGCTCAAGGTGCTGATGAAAATGAATAACTTTTATTCAGTCAGTGGTCTTCTGGTGTATATTATATGTTTGAGCTCATTAGATTCAGTGTAGGTGGTGACAGTTAGTCATAACTGTGTACCTTCTTTTTTTTTTTTACGTATCTGCCTCAGTGGAACATGATGATCATTATGAGAAAATCGCTGGCCGAGAAACAAGTAACCTCAATTCCCAGGCTTCGGGAGGGGGGTTGTGTAGATAATTCCTCATCACAATCTCTGAGGGGTTAACGATGCCTCACTTACCTCTTAAAATCATTTTCTGCTTGAGAACATCTTAGCCCCCCCCCCCATAACCATCACCCCCTCACCGTCCCCTGATGTGAAATTATGATACGTCTGTCAGTACTTGTGTAAAGCATCTTAATGTTAATCGCCTAATCCTTTTATCTCAAGTCCGGACCGATTCAGTGCAGAAATCCCACCAAACAAAACAGTGTTTTTAGGAAGATGAGCATGGCTGTGTCCTCCACCAGCTTAAGGGAGAAAGGAGGTTTGTTACTCAGCGGGGCGACGGCCGGTCAGGAGAAAGAACCCCGGGGTGGTGAGGGCAAGTCTGCATCCGTGAGGCCAGGCAGGCTCTCGCCCCCTGGTGTCTGGAGGGGCTGAGTGGCTCAGCGGGCCCAGCAGGCCAGAAGGGCAGGGGGATGTCCCCCCAACAGTTTCCAATCTCCTCCTGTCAACCACCATTATGGTTTCCCCGTGGCCCCAGGCCTCATATTTGCAGAAGATAAATGGCTGAGGAAGAAGTCACGTGTGTCTCTGGAGATTTGGTGTTCTGCCCAACATTGAACTGGTGGCAGTCTTGTTAGAAGACGTGAGAGCATAGGCAGCCTCAGTAGACTTGTGGTGCGAGACTTTCCGTGCAGGAGAGCTTGTACCTTCCATTTCGGTCTTATCTGATCTGGTTGGGCGCCACTGGCAGATAAACAACTGGAAGACAAATAAAACCACAATTCCTATAAAAACCACCCAAGTTTAACTGATAAATTATAAGTTAGCTGTATGTGTGTTTCCTTGGCTCAGACTGTGCTGCACAACTGCTCGGCCAGGGTGACCTCAAAGGAAAATAAACACTGTCAGGCTGCGTCAGGCTAGGTGCAGATCCAGTGGGCTTTTTTTTTTTCAGCTATTTTCCCCCGACCAGGCATTGGTCATGTATAGAATGAATCCAATAGTGACTTAAATTATTACTCAGTATGCTAATGTGAAAGCGTCTCATGTTTTGTGGGTTTTCGTGTTGCCAAAAATATCCGAGCGCATTAGCGAGGCCCGGAGAGCGATCAGAGCTGACTGCTCTGCTGCTCAAATTTAGGTTCATTATAAAATAATCAGGGTGGTTGACGGGTGGCTCTGGAGGAGCAGCATTCAGAAACGGGAAACATTCGCTCTCTACTGCATAGCGACCGCTACCAAGTGACTGACCCTGTTTATGATGTGGATATGTGTGTGTGTGTGTGTGTGTGTGCATTAGGGAGATGCTGGATGGCAACCACATGGAAATAAACAAGATACAATATGTCAGCGTGTGTGTGTGCTCGTGTGGGTGTGTGGATGCTATCTCTGCATGTGTGTCCACGTCAGCAGGAGTGTGCATGTCCTTGGCTATACGTTTGTGCAGGCATGCATACGTGAGTGTGTTTGTGTGTGTGTGTGTGGCATTTCACATATGACACAACACATCCCTCCTCGGTGTTTGACTTTGGTAAGCGGCTTATCTGTCTGGTGTGTTAGTCTGTCTCAGGCTCTAACCTTTTGCTGCTTCTGCGGACAAAGGACTGTTTTTGCCACCCCTTGATAAGGAAGGAGACAAATGTAGCTCACAAAGCAGCTGTGTCTCTAATGGCGTCCTGTGTGAACGTGTTGCCGGAGCGACAAGCTCTCTCCCGTGGGGATCTGGGAGTAAATGGGGAAGGTGGAACAGGGAAGAATGAGGCAGTGTAAACATTCAGTTGTAACACGCCGCAGAGTGCTGAATTAAGTGGCGAGCACCAGGCACGCTATCTGCTTTGTTTTCACGTCTGTGCCCTCATAAACATTTGAGAACAAAGTTTTGATATTTCTGTGAAACTTGGGGTTCTTTTGTTTATTCAGTCAAAAGACAGTCATGAATTTTGTTTTCATGGAGTTCAGATTTGTGTTTGACTACATTTCAAAAGCAACTTACACATGGATTCTTTTATTGCAATGTACATTCCAGATACGCCACAAATGGCACGCCCAAAAGCTGTGATGACGCCAACGATTGAACGTCCATGTCCTCCATTTTTATGCTGTTTCTTCTCCTTTTCTTCCAGATGAGAAGATGACTGGTGATGCTTCTCCGAGAACTACTGATCGTTGACATCGCTCCAGCTTTCTGCTCTCCCACTGCAACACACTGAACCACTATTATTAGCCATCAGGCTCCTGGATCGTTTGCATACGGCACACAATGGCCTCTGCACTGTGGAGGTGTCCAGTGTTTCGCTGCCTCTTGCTCCTTCTCTTTTGCTTTCACTGTTCACAAGGTGAGTTACCATGAAGTTACGTGGCTGAGAGTAGTGTTAATGTGATTCTGGTCAACCTTTCAAGAAACCACTTATTATTCAGCTTATGAATGTGTTGAATTTATTAGCACACATTGTTCAGTGTGTGCTAATAGTTCCTCTTCAGTGGCTTTACCCTTGGAGTTTGAAAGCACTGAACTCGTTGAATATTCCTGGCAGCCCATGGACACTTTCACCAATACACTTCTTCGCTTCCAGAAAAACACTCAAACGGCGTGTCAGAGACCGCCCCCCTTAAGGTTCATAGCTGCACCTTTTCCACACGATGAGCTTGATAACAGATTGTGTGAGTGTGCTTTGAGGCACTGGAGCCGCAGAGAATAGAGGCATTTTTTATTTGCGTCTGAATCAGATCGTTCTGTGCAGCCAGTACACCTGAAACCATCAAAAGCAGGGTGCTTGATTCAGCGCCATACTCTGGGAACTGGGAAAGTATGTGTCAGTGTTTTTAATTGTCTGCAATGACATCCCAAGGCTCATTTTTGGTTCCTTCCCTCACTTTTGATGAATACATTTGGCTGTAATTACAAGTATTGTCACAAAACACTCCCGTCTGTTACGTGCCCATCAAAACCACTGATGTTGGTATGTCTGCTTAATGATGATCATTACAATTTTTTCCCCTTTCAGTCCCATTGTACTGGGAAAATAAAGTAACCCAAAATCACATGCTTGTGTGCCAAGCATTGATTACAGATAGATGTTGAAGCACATTATTTTGGGGGCTTCCTTTTCAATTTTTTTCTCTCTCTTTTTGTTTTGTTCTATGGTAGATTTCTCTTCCAGTTATATTTTAGGTCTGGCCGTGGTGTACAATTTGTTAACAAAGACATATTGCTATGGAGCAGGCTATCCAATCAGTCTTTCAAGCAGAGAGGCTTTTTTTTTTGGTAGATTAGCAATTTTAGATAATATGGAAGAGTCTTACTGAGGCATTTGAAGAATTGCCCTCTGATTTGGCCTGGCTTTGAAACTGAGTTGAATAGCTCCGTTGAATTTCTTAAAGAGGAATACTGCTTTGGTATGCAGAAAGTCCAGGTTTTGGGTTTCAGTTGATGTGAGGGCTCTCAAGTCTAAGAATGCATATTTGCCCATCCATCAATAAAGGAATGTGTGTGTGTGTGTGTGTGTGTGTGTGTGTGTGTGTGTGGCTCTCTCTGAAAACAATATCTGATTCTATCCACATGCCACTCACCTTCAGCCTGTCCAGCCCTGAGGGCCTGCATCGCAGCGCTTATGATCTACGTTTCCATCAGAGTCCCTGCAACAAAAACTCCACTTGATAATTGCCTCCTGTTCCTCACCAGGAGAGTCTATAATCAGGTTATCGTCTTCACCCAAAACATTCCTCACGCTTTGAAATGCTGAAAAGAAAGCGATTTCTCTCTCTCCTGTTATTGACTTCCCCGGCCAGAAGGAAGAATAAACACTGGTCGGCCCTCTGTTTTGACAAACCTCATCAATGTGTGCAAAATCAAATGGAATCAGCCGCTACCAGGGAAACTGCAGCAAATGCATATTGTCGAGAATAGATTACTTGAGCATTTTCTATAAAGTGGCATTCATTTAAAGTTGTAATCCTTAATGCGGCTGTAATCAATATTATAAATGACAGTGTGACAATGTGAAAGGGATCGCTCGTAGTGATGAACCTACAGAGAATTATCTTTTGAATCTGCAGCTCCCTTCTGCTTTATGGAACTAGATAGCAACTTTAGCGACTTTGCGACTAAAGCGATTGTTTAACTGTCCGCCCATAACTTTACTGTGGTTCACTGCCACCGCGCTCATAGCGTTGTTTTAGGCTGCAACAGCAACTAGCTGGTGAACGTGGTAGAGCATTTAGCATCTATGGTAGATAATTTCCTCAGGAGTTGGTGTCAAAAACAGGGCTAAAAAAGAACTATCAACTCGAAAGATGATGATATGTCAAAGTATGGATAAGGTTTCAGATCTGGTTGATTTGGCGACAGCAACGAACTCTCTTTGAGCAGCTACAGAAACACAGTTAAATAAAGTCAATAAGTGGCCTTTTTCCATCTGATTTCATGGTGCAAAAGGCGCAAGTAGTTTTTCCTTCAACGACAGAGCACAGTAAAGTTGGATACCTTGCTGAGGAGTTACAGGTGTGCAGCCTTTTACTGCGGACCATTGTGGCTGCTCCTTCTCCTTCCATTACTCTCAGCAAACTTAAAAATGATGCGCTGACAAAAAAATGCAGAAAATGACAGTTTTCTTGTTTTGTAGAGACATTTTTGATGAACGCAGTTGGCGCTAACCTCTGTGACAAATACATTGCGTTTCCTGTGACTGCTTTACAATAAAAGCCTCCTCGTGTTTCACCAGTTGAATCCTTTTAATGTATTAAGGGAGGACATATTCGGTGGATTACGTTCATGCTTTGATTTCTTGTGAATTTCTTGGCAATTTTAATCCAACAAGGGAATGGCGGACCCCACCACTAACAATGAAAACTAATATATAGAGAGATAATTACAGAATGTAAGATAAAATACTGACCATACTATCAAACATGGGGTTTGATTGCATAAAATCTTAAAGATTATAACTTTAAATAATGTCAAAGCTTTATCTTTTTAATATTTTTAATGATGCAGAGAAAACATTGCACTGATTCTCCATAAATGCTATTTATGATCGAATTTGTATTCCAGTTCTTCCACAGCCTTGTGCCATTATATAACAGATCTATAAATGACGCTCCTGCTAGAGAAAACTAGGTCATGCAGGTATCAGATTTGTTTTAGATGTTTCAGACCGCCCAGTCTACGGATATGAAAGAAGACGACCAGATTCAAAGGGAGCAGCCACAAAGGTGGGGCAAGTGCACGGGCACATACCTGCTGTGAGTGAATGAGAGCTGTTATCTGAGTCTTTAGAGTAAAGAAAGACAGATTTAGGGGGGATTATGTCGCGCACTCAGTGTCAACACTTTTAGTTGGCTGTTGTGTTTAAATGCCAAAAGGAGAGCAGGCACCTCTGCCTTCATATCTAAATACTGCACAAAAGGGAAATGTAAGATTAAGTGGTTTATGTTTGATAGCTGTGGCATATCTGCAGAGACGGGGATCAGAGTAAAGAGTGTTTGTTTAGGTTGTATAGTGTTCCAGCTTGATAAGAGTGAGCGAATGAGAGACGTTAATATGCAGTTTTTTCAATAATCAAGTCAGTCGACTCAAGAATCACGTATAAGGAAAATACAAAAAGGAGCAATAGATTCAAGGATTTCCTGCTCTTTTCTGTTGGTTTGAGCTGCTCTGAATAACACACTGTACATTTCTGTGTTTGGATTGTGAAATACTCCTCGGTTGTGTTTCTCCCCAAAAGGTTGTAAAGGTTAACAATACGTCGAAGCACAACATTTGTCTCAAGCAGTGCCATACATTGTGCTGATGGAAGACCCTCCCTCGTGCCACACTGGTATTTCCAGTCCTGGGGTTGACTGAATGGGGAAGCTATTGTGCTCTAACTCCTCTCTGGCCCCGGGCCATACACATCCAGCCTGTCATCCATTGATATGCTTGGCTTGCCATTTTATAATTCATGTTGAATGCTGCGGGTCCATGACAGGGCGATCATGAATTATCAGCTAAACCATGGGAGATTCACAGATGACTGGTCAATCTGTGTGGTGAGAACAAGTACAGAGGAAGGGAAAAAAAATGATATATCAGTCTTGCGTGGAAATTCTGCCCAACTGGAAGTATTTCAAAAAATAAGGCAGGGGTTTATCATCTGGGTTGAATGGACTTTCTTGCAGATTGGGAGCCATATGGAGACAGATAAATCATTGCGTTTGTTGTGTTTTTTTTAATTTCCAATACAGTTTTGTCAGCACTTTTGCCCCAGCATGTAGCAGAATGCAGCTTTCCAGTTTTTGTGCGGAGCACCAGATATATTTTTGTATAGCATTGCGTAACAATATGCTGTTTTAATAATAACTAGGAAGACCTGGAACGTTTTGAATCATAAGAGAACATGAAATTGAAATGAGCCAGAGTCACATGAATCTCCAGGATCGGTATTTCACTCAGAGGAAATGAAATACAATATCACCCTTGATAGGGTCATCCTGGATTTATTGCAACAGCGATTTCCTGAGTGCGCTTTTGGTGAAGCAAAAGCAGCAAGAAATGTTTCCATCCAATATGCGAATGCGAGAGCAAACTTCTTTTCCCTTTAGGAGAGAAGCGTGTGCTTTATTGTGTGTTTAGATGGGATTGTAAAAGTTGCTGTTATATAGCCAGCTGATGATCAAACACTTCATTCAATGGGCTAGGAGCTATAGTTTTCTGACAGTTTGATTTCATTTGTTAAGCATGCTTTAAATCTCACTCGCTCGCAGTATCTCGGAGCCGCTCAATTCACACCCCTTATGCTAACAAGTTGTATAAACATTGGACCAGATGCCTCCCGCACTCTGTCCTGTCTTAAATGCTGTCCACACTTGTTTTTTTCTCCAGGCGGTCTAATTCAAATAATAGATGAGTCCGGCTTACAAGCACAAAGTAGTTTCCCTCAGAATCTAAACTTTTGGATTTGCTCGGTGTAAGTCACTGCTTCACAGTTGTCATAACAAAGTAATGCATTTAATCTTGAGAGGAAGCAGAAGGGTTTCAAATAAAATCAAGTCTGCACTATAGAAAGCTGTGGAGTTTTTTCCTTTCTGTGTGTGTGGGGAGGTGTTTGCCAACAATATAAATCAGGTTTGGAACAGAGACAAAAGTATTTATGGAGGCAACAAGAACCTGTCGGGTTGTAGTGTGGTTCAGTGTTCACCCAATACTTTTAAATAGCTTGGAGGCATGTCAGAACTAATTTAATCTGAACAAAAAGCACAAGAGCTAAACAAACATGCAAAAACAAAAGCAGGCATATAACATTTAACACCAAAGGGACATTGTGCTAAAGCAATCAAAGCAGATTGTTGCTCTGACTAAATACCTGCGGCAGCAAATTTTCTTTTTTCAGCACAACCACTCCAGCTGTTTTTTAGTCACATACATTTTAAGCATTCATTTGTTAAAGAGAGCTTGATTTTGGAGACACATCACTTGTGTAAAAGAACACAAAGGCCATTTGAACAAAAAGCCCCTCGCTTTTAGAAAAAGAAAAAGAGAGCCAGGCTACAATTATATGTACTTGGTGTGAAAATTGTTAAAAAATGATGCATTTGTCTCTACCTGTCCTCCTCGCTCCGTAGCAGAAATGTCATAACAGCTCAGGTCTCATGTTTTTGTTACTGCTGGTTATGATTTACACAGTAAACGCTGGCGTTAAAACTACGTCAACAGTGGGGAAAGGATGGCAATCAATAAAAGAAATTATGATGGATTCTGTAAATGTGCTTTTGTGTGCTTTGTGTAAATCAAGTGTGTGTTTTAGTGTGTGCACAGATTTTCTGATGTGTTTGTCAGACAGAGATGGAGAAAAAAGGGACTGATGTGTAAATATAAGATGAATCTGGTTCGTTTCTTGTTCATTTCACTCACTTTTGCACGGCTTATGGTCATATATGATTCGAATCGGTGTAATAACGTGTGTTGGATCTCTCTCTGTGTGTCTGCCGGCTAGCTCTCACTACGGGCCATGAATGCAGCTCTGTTGCGTTCACTGTATTAGTAATCTCCTCAGGCTGAGAGGCTAGTGCCATAGAGCATGACCACACGTTTTTTTGTCCAGGAATTAAATGTCACCTCAGGGTGGGTCACCTGCAAACAAAAGGCCACCAGCCGATTTGCAGGTATAAACAGTCTAAGATAAGGAAGCCCTCTCCTGCCGCGCAGGAAATTGAATAAGTACGCAGCAAGAAAAAAGTCAGAGAAACAGCGAAGCACAAAGAACGTTTTTGTTTGCCTTACGCTATCGGTATTGACCCCCTCTTGTAGCGTATATCCCCATTGAGTGTGCGAGGCACAATGGCCTCGAAGATGAGGGGCAGGAAACTGTCTGTCATCAAGATCTCCCCATCTGTGAATCTCTTATCAGCGCTCCTGTTTTCTGCTCGCATTGACCGGAATGCTGCTGTAAGGGGAATGGGGCAAGGTCATCACGCTCGAGCCAATCAAAGTGGTCAGTGTTCCAGAGATAGCAGGGGGTTACTGCCAAGGAATGTGCCTGTATGGGTTTTTTTTTTTTACCGACTTTCCTGATAAATCTTTAAGAGACTCCAAACGGAGCTGTATAAAAGACCACAAAGGCTTCCCCTGTTGCACCGCATGTACAGCTGCTTCTGTAGTATGCATGGGAGAATCCAGAGGGACCGCTACGACCTGCAAAGCAAGGGTAACGTGCGCGATTGAGACAGCCAAAAGTGTCTTTATGGTAGCCTTGCTAGCGTGGCTACTACTGTAAAAGAAAGTAGAAAGTGCATTTTTAAAAATCTGCACAACAAAGTGAAAAACTTTTTTAAATTCTTAATTCTGTCACCTCTGTTTAGTTTTGACAAATTGTGTTTTGAACAATTAAAAAAAATTCAAATGTATGAGGATTACAATATTAACAAACATGAGACTTTCTTTTTAGCAAGCCAACTCCTCAAAACACATTTAAAGATCCCTTCAAAATAAATGATTTTTGAATCTGCTCCTACTAAAATGTGTTTATAAAAACTCATAAAACAAAAACCACAGCCAGTGTGGTCTATTATCTAACAGTGTAATAGCTCGCACAGCCAACAGTAGTCAGCTGGCAGTAAACATGCTAGCAGATTAGCTTGTTAGTGGTAATGCTAGCTCGGCTACCATTGTCACGGGACGCTCTCCTTGCAGATTGCAGCTGTCAGAGTGTGTGAGACTCTCCCCTGTATTCATATATCAACTCTTATTTTCCTGAAACATGGAGTGCCAGCGCAAATCAGTCTGACAGACTATTATTATTTATATTATTATTATATTTTATATTTTGTTGACCAGTCCTGGTGCAGCGTATGCAATCTGGAAAAGGGGCTATAGCAGGATAAACATTGTTAGCGGGAGCTCGGGAAGAGTCCCGAGGACATTCCTGATAAGAATCATCTATTAATCTAAGTCAGCAGATTCTGCCTTAATTGCATAAAAAAAAATAATTTTAATGTGCACTAGATAAAGAACATGTGTCAAAATGAAAGAGGCAAAACATACATGAAAGGGTTTTTTTTATTTTATTTGTGTGCACCAACTAAAGCCACAAAAATGTCCTGTGTTGGGATAAAACACAGAAACACAATTTCATGCCAAAACGAGTACCGAAATTGCTCTGCGCCACCTCATCTGCATATAAACACAACCTCAACTACACCACTCCGTCCACTTTAGCACAAGTGGGTTTGTTTAGAGACACGAAAGTACCAAAATGGACTTGTGCTGAATGAAAGTGATAGCACTGCCACGCTAAAAGCTACTGCAGGCTCTGACTCTGAATGAAGACGAAGCCTGTGTCTCTTATCAGAATTGTCTGTTCATTATCGTCTCAAGGCCCTGATCTGGTCTCTGTTTCTAGTCATCCTTGTAGTCCCTGGCTCATTATTCATGTAATCCGTGTTCCAGTTGCAGCTTCTCCTGACACCTTGTCTATGTGACGTACTGAGTAAGCCTCCTGGGCTCGGCTCTGTACAGCCACGGCTGGGTGGAGGAGTTTCGTGGGGGGGGGTTGATTAGGAGGGTGAGAGACTCTGCCCCAGCAAACAAGAACAGAGACACAAGCATGTGATGACAAACCCACATCCTCCTCTTTCCCCTCTACATCCCCATCCTGAGGGAGGCACCTGACTTATTCTGAGACGTTTTCTTGAGCGGAAAATCCAGCTGGGGTTTAAGTGCAGGGGTAAAATATGGGCTTTGAGGGGAGTTAAGCATCACTCAGGGTAGATCAAACCTGTGAAACAATACCTCTGCTGCACTTGGGAGGGTTTCTTTAACTCACCTCTTTCTGCGTGTTTCATCAACTCCCCTGCAAAAAGATATGCAACAATATGTTAGATATTGAACAAGCAATGAACTAATTCTGTCAAAATGGCACTCTCCCGGGATCATATAGGTTTTTTCATCTTCCAAGTCGAACATTTTTTTCCCCTTTCAAATGTTTAGCCTCTGTGACAGTTATTTGTATCTTAATGAAAGGGTTGTTTTCTCGGTGGACTATACAAGGTGTCGAATTATACTTTGCTTTAATCCGAGTGATGTGTCCATGGACCGAACAAAAGAAGGCATTACATCTGGTAATGTCTCTGCAACTGAATTATTTTTGTCAGTGTGATTTATATTAAGCTCTGACCCTCTTTGCATTTAGAGGATTGTATGTATTAGTAATGTAATGATGCTCTCCTCTCTCCTTGCTGGCTGTCTTTGATGTGCGCCCACAGGGTCAAGGATCATCCAACCAATCCACAGAGGAGAAAACCTTGATTCTTGCGGGCAAATTAAGACACAGTCATTATAGCCTCCACTTTCCAGCTTTTTTTTTCTTTAGTGCTCACTCCCTTGGGGGAAGTTCTTCATCTGCAGTCTTCTGCAGCTGAGCCGGCTGTTCTGCTGAACCAAAATAATCCACCGTGTCGACTGTGCATCAGTTGTGACAAAACTTAAACATTTTCTGTGTGTTGTGTAATTCCAGACTTGGGTTACTGCAACTTCAAAATAGATCGTTCTGTGCATGTCAAATATTTTGTGTACATTGTTGGGTTGTTAGATACTTTATAAAGAGGTTTGCACGTTTAAAGGAAAATTCTGGTATTTTTCAACCTGGTTCTTATTCTCATACTTGTGGATATTTTGACTGTTGGGTCATGGTAACTTTGCACTGGCTACCTCCTTTGTAGAGATATGGCAAACATGACTCTGGCAAAACAGATACCCCAGATACATTTGAATTCCACATAATTAATTTCAAATTATTTTTCGGCCAGACCCTTTGTGGAGTCTGCTCCGGTTGCCTAGCAACCTCGCGGTGAACGCTCTATAAAACCACAACGTGACGTTTTTACACTTCTGAGAGATATTGTTTTAATACTTTTTTAATTGGTGAACTTTAAAGTGCAGGTAGGCATATTTTGTTACCTTTGGACAGATCCAGGCTAGCTGTTTCACCCTTGTTTTCAGTCTTTTGCGCTAATTAAGCTAACTGACGAAGCCTGAAAGCTTTAGGAGGCTCGTGCAGCTAGCCCTGATAGAAGTTGCTTTGCCAGAGTTGCCTCTCCCGATTCTTTACATTGAAGGTGGTTTGTGCAAAACCTAGTAGTCAGAAGGGCCACAATTACAAGAATAAGACCCAGGTTGAAAACTGGATTTTCCCTTTTATATTCTTGCTGCTCACCTAAAAGAGAAAGCATTACACGTTTGTATCTAGAGTGATAGGATCTAGCTGTCTCTAAATGGACCCACCTGAGGAGTTAAGAGGCAGCAGCAGGGTCTGTCACGCTTAGCCTCAGCAATTTGACAAATCCTTACCCTTAAACCCTTTCAACGAGACATGCGTCAACATGTAGCATGTAATTCTCTCCTCCCACCGACTGTGTGTTGTTTTTTTAAGTCAAGAAAACATTCAAGAGATGCAGGCTAGAGAAAAAGGCCATGGCCATGAATACTAACAGTGGGTTTGGAATATGAAGTGGCAACACTGAATCCATGTATCACCAGAAAGAGAAAACAGATATGACTCAGAGCACTTCGTCTAACCACAAATGGACTCAGTCCTATATTGCCAGTTTCTATTTTAGAATACTTATATCGGAATCAAGAGTGTCTGATAGCAGTTGTCTGGGAAAGGCGGGTGTAGCCCCGGGGTTTGTGGTCTTGTCTGACACTGTCTTTAGAAACTATTCCCAGCAAGGTGGACTAGAGCGGGGACTAAAGTGTCATGGGAAATGGTGCCATATGTCCAACTAGATTTCCAGTGTTTCACCGCATTTCGACAGTTGAAATTAAATATGAGCCGTTGTGGCATAGTGAAGAGTTGTCGGGGTGTTGTCTGTATTTGAAAAGCAGGTGTTATTTTGCGAATCCCAAATCTCCTTTCTCATCTCCCACCTTGCTCCTGTGTGTCTCTCACTTCTGATGGGCGGTCATGTACTGCATTTGTGAACTTGTCTTGCACATTTTAGGCGGCAACACTGGATGCCTTACAAATTTAGGGATGTGGAAATGGAAATACTGAGTGCTGTCTTTGTGCAGCGTAAGCTGAATCAGTCCAAGTATTTAGTTTGTCGGTTTAGAGGCATGTGCATGGACATCGAAGTGTACTTTTGTTTTATTTAATACATAAATGGTTTACTGCAGTGGTCTCTTGAATTTTATTTTTTCCGAATTAATTTTATTCCTTGGCCAGAAATCAAAATGTTCCACTGAACAGATTATAAATACTGCAGTAAAGAACAAAGGAGCTGGAAGAAAAAGAGGCAAAATGTTCATGATGCTTTGTTCCCTAATATTAAGAATTCAAATATGTTTTTCATTACATTATGAATTCCCATTGAAAATCTTTACTCCACCAGAGCAAAACAAGCTGTATGACCACTCCGTCACTCCGGATATTGGATTATGGAGGCATCCCCCGCTGTTGGTGGAAAAGCTTGACTCTAAGATCTACTCTTTCTTCTAAAGATGTTGGCTACCAGTAATATCAGGAATAAAACAACTTAAAAAGACAAACAATCTTGAAGTACTCCTGCTGTGACCACGGTGGGGGCACTCTTATTTGACTAAAGGCTACACCCTCCTTTATGCTGCAGAGAAAGCGTCCCTGTCAAACCCAAGCCCAGAACAATGGGGGCCAGCCTTGGGGAAACAGGGCCATTTGCATGCAGCTGTTTGCCGTTTCCAGGACCACAAAGGCCAATCAAAGGAACCTTAATGGAGGATGACAAGCGTCAACCAACGCCTTTGCTCTCTGTCTGTGCCAGCCCTCGCCACTCTGTCTACCCTCCAAAAATGGCCCAGTTTTTTTTTTGTTTTTTTTTTGACTGATCAAACATTCCTCCAGTTCTTTCTCCCACCGTCTGATGTCTTGACACAATGGACTTTGTAGGGTTAAAGGTTGGTTACGACTGCGCTCTTGAGAGCTAACACAACACACAGAACAGCAAAAGATGAACCTCAACATGTGTGTTTATGGTCTGTCACTCGTAGTCGCCAAATGGCATTATCTCGACACCAAACCTCCATTATCTTTTCGTTTCATCTCCAGGGTTTTAAAAGCCGCCGAGTGTAACTCTGCGGATGGTTTCAGATGCACCCATCTGAGCCACAGTGCCACTTCCAATTTCAAGGGTGTTGATAGAAAACAAAATATGTATTATGTGGTAGGGGATTGTCGCCAGTGAATTATAGGCTGTCAACTGGAGAAGAAGAAAAACTCCCAGAATGCAACATATTGAGAAGCGTTCCCGGCCCATGCTTTGCTCTCTAGAGCTCAATAGATGGCTTAGCAGGCAGGTCAGGGGGAGGAATCTGAAAAGCTACTTTCCTCACAGTCACTCGCTGACCAGAATGCATGATAAGGCTTCATGTCAACAAGGCCAGGAATAGGGATCACAGCCAATTATAGCTAAGTCAAAGTGGTTACCATGGTAATTTGACTAAATGTTCTATATAAGGCATTATTCAGTTCCCTCACTGATTGAGTAATTTAACCTTAATCTGAGGTACAGATACAGAGAGAGCAGCCCACTGGCTTTCTTCTTCTAAAACACACACGCAGGGATCGTGTTATGGATTTTTTCCTGCAGTTTTCTTGACGCCGTTTTCCCTGCAGCTGATGCCCTTCTGTCGCAGTCTTCCAGTTCTGCAAAGTTGAGCAGTCAAACAAAGCACAGAACGTGAGATGAAAAGCTTTTCATGCCTCCCTAAGACATTGACATTTGTGCACACAAAACAATCCTCCCCTCTTTCCAAAATCTCGCAAAACTTGTTTAAAAACCCAGAAAATCAACAGCGAAGAATACCTACATCCAGAAAACCTTTTGTTGTCGCAAGGTTTTTCCTTCTTAGCTGTGCTCAAATCCTTAGATCTTAAGCAACATCAAGTTAAGTCGACCAAAAATACATTCCCTTGAATTCAGCCCTCCTTCCTCATAAAGAGAGAAAAATTCTCCTTTATATGTATTTTAACTTTTCAGACAGATTTGTCATTACTCGCCCAATTACAAGTTGACAAGACTGTCATTAATGAGACAGAGACTATCTGCAGTTTGGAGAAGAAGCAATTTGTTCTTTAGGCCGCCAGTACAGTCTCGATACTCCCCCTAATTGATGTAGTGTTAGCCTATGACCAGAGAGATCCATACAGGCGAGGGAGGAGGAGGCCGGCAGGGCACAAGCCTAATCAATCGCAGGGCCACTGTTGACAGCAGCATGCCATCATGCCATAGTGGTCTGATAGATGGGAAGAGTTGCCAGCGGACAGCCAGAGAAAGGAGGTTTTACGAAGGCAGATGGTTTGTGCATGTGTGTCCGTGAGGGTGTGTTAGCCGAAAGACGGTCTCTCCGCTCAGAATTTTTAAAACCCCATGAAATGCATTCTTCCTGTCTGCTGTCTGTAGCTGCCGTGATAAACCCGTCACTCCTTCCATGAGGAATGGCAGGCGGGACGATCATTAGTCTTTGCAGTAAAGCCGGCGACTCCACTCTGTGTTTTATCATTCACCATTCTGGACAGGTTTTCTGAAAGGTTTGGGTAATTGTAGTGGTTATTGGAATAGATGGAGTGACCCCACAGCCCTCCACTTATGGTCCGGCTACACTGACGTCTCCTAACGAGGTGATAAACAGTCCAGCTAAGCAGAATCTACTGGCCATTAGATAGATCATGGTATTATAATGAAATGTCTTGTGGCCGAATGCCAGCGAATTTATATCATTAGTTTCATATTTTGTTATAGTGCTACTACTATGAGTGTGTGCAGAAGTTTCTCCTAATATGCAATGACTTCAACATTATAATCTCAGCAGTGGATGTTTCACAGATGTCTGCGTTTCTTTTTCTGTTTGCTGGTGTGACGTGCAGACTGACATACAATATCATTATAACCGAGCCAGGCACAGCAGGCTGACATGACTAGCAGACATGTGGGTCGGGGGTTTCAGGGTAGGAATTTCAAGCCGGAATCACTTCAACTTTGAGCAGTTCAAACAATGCTAATTGCGTCAGGCCCTGACTGTCAAAAGTGTGAGGATAATTAGAGTGAGGGGGCAAAGTGAACCCGGGGTGGTAAGTGTTAGTACATGACAATACTCGGGAGCCAATCGGAGCATGGAAAAGGTAACTGGCTGAAAGGAGGGCTAATTAGGAGAGAGCAGTGCAGAAAATACAAATGGTAGCTGCCCCCTCAGGGACCCACTATTGCTACAACAGAGATTATTGACAGTTCATGCAGGGCTCCGCTTGCACTTCTTAAATGGAATACATTTGCATGTTCCCCTCAGATTTTACCTAATTGTTTTCTCTGAATTGCAGACAGTTGTATTTCTTTTTTTAACTTAATTTTAACCTCATATATAAGCGATTTTTCTTTCTTCCCTTATTTTTTTATTGCTTTTTTCTCTCTTTGCAAATCTGCATATTTGTAGTTCCACCCTACTTGTGACATGACATTTTATTACTTAGAAAAAAGCAAATACTGAGGAATGACCTATTTCATTGTAATTTGCTGAAGGGGGGGCGGGCGGCGGATTTGAGTGAAATGGTTAATTTTCCCCCAAAGTAGAGCTATTTGGCTGCGCTCCCATCTGCTGTGTTCCATGTATAGATTTTTCCTCCTGTGTGGACTCCAGACTCTTCGATCGCCGACACTGTAAAATGGATTATATTACACTCCATTCTGCCGGGATTCTAGCTTTTTTTCCCCCTCTATCTTCCTTTACAGAGCAAGTAAAGCAAAAGAAACAAATGATGGGGCTTGTACGACTGTAAAACAAACTATTCGCACTCCAGATAGGTTTGGCTCTGTGCTGGATGTTCTCTAGGTGGAGGCCTTTCCTGATGCTCTGTAGCCTTTGTGTTTGCTCAAGAATTTATGAGGTTAGCATTGGTCTCCAATGACTTCGATTTGATGTCTTAGCCAACATCCAAGACCACAGAGAGATGGAGAGATGAATTGTTTCGTCTTCCCTCCATTCCTGTATCGCGTGTAATGGCCCGTCTGTTTAAAACTGTGGTAAACATTGGACTGCTGTTGCCTATTTATTTTAGCGCCAGTGGATTTTTACCGCATGATGTGTGGTCTTATTGTATTGAAGCAGTGATCCTTTTCTCTCATTAATTTTATTATTTGTCTAAAGTTTCTCCTCTGTCTTCTCTCTGTCAGGGTTCAGCCGTGCGGCGTTGCCTTTCGGGCTGGTCAGGAGGGAGCTCTCGTGTGAAGGATATGCAATTGATCTCCGCTGCCCGGGGAGTGATGTCATTATGATCGAGACGGCCAACTACGGGCGGACCGATGACAAGATCTGTGACGCTGACCCGTTCCAGATGGAGAACGTCAACTGCTACCTCCCCGATGCCTACAAGATTATATCACAAAGGTAAAGCTCCGGGGAGAGGAGGGATCTTATTTCACAAACATAACCAGGAGCTGGGGAGGCAAAATATGGACCTCTTTTTCTTTTTGTCTTTTTTTCTCTCTGTGCTTGCATTTCTGCACACAAAAGAAATGTTGAAATTGTCACCTTGCTCGTACAGCCACCTACATACATACCAGACAATTAATTAAAACATCTCACACCTTTTTAAATTTCTTTTTTATGCCTTCCTTCATTTACCCAAAACATGGAGGTGGCATTTTTGAAATTCAGAAAAGTGGGGCGCAGATTAATTCTTGACAGGCAGGAATTGACATCCGTGCGGCAGAGCTCTTCACACCAGCTGCGCGTTGTTGCTGCTGTTTGAGTCATAATCAGCGTAGCTCAGAGAGACTGCGAGTCACATGAACACCCTCTTAATTCCCTATCTGCAACATTGGGCTTGCTTTGTTCAAACACTTGTACTGCATTGAAGTGGCTTTGCCTCAGGTAGTGAGCAGTGCCCATCATCATGCCTTTTATCCTGGTTACCCTCTCGCAGGATGCTGCTTTGCTGTCAAACGACAGCACAGGAACACTTCAGCTCGACTGCGGCTTACCCCTGGAGGTGTGTGTATTTTTAAAGGGCACCGGATGAACTATTCATAAATAGTAACCAGCACAGTTCATCTTCTAATGCACTGCTCTGTCCTAACCTGGCTCCCCTTAAGCTAGCTTCTGAGCATCATCGCCCACCATCTTACACCTCCGGGTTTTTCCCCTGATTCATTCACTTCTGTATTTACTCCCATGAGATGCAACACTACAGAATAGCTCAGGAATAGATCAAATCCGCCTGTCTTACTCAGTCTTTCTAAATTTACAGCCCAGTCCCAGTACTCTCATACAATAACACGCCGCTGACAGTGAGTGTCCTGCTACATTGTGCACCACATCTGTTGACAAGTCAGACTCTCACTTTGCTGGAGCTGCACTTCAAACTTATCTCCAGATTCCCTGGAGGCAGTGTGCGAGCGAAGGCTTTGAGAAGACTGTGCACTGCAAGCCCTTAACCAGAATTATTCTAATGATTCAGATCAGAGGAAATGGGCTCCTGACCGTAATTAAGGTTGATGTGATAACCAGGGATGTTAAAGCAGTCACAAAGCTTTGGGAGACTCTAATCAGTCCTCCTTCAGTCTGCAGCAAACTGAAACAAGGAGAGAGATATTTAAACTACGTCACATTAAGACACAATGTGCTGCCAATATCAGGAAGATTAACAAAAGGCAATAGCACCACAGACAGATAAACAAACGTATTAAACAAGATTGGGGAGACAGAAACAGTGGGAAGTCTGCCGCGCAGGGTGGCAGTTTTGTTGGTTTGGAAATTGCGACAAAAAGTATTCATCAGCGGCCCGTTTCAGCACAACAAAAACAACTAGACAGGAATCAAATGGCTTGATTTTCAACAACATCTACATCAAAGTGTTTTGTCAAGAAAAATGTTTGGTTTGTTGACAAAAAACAAAAAGTGGCTGCATGAAAAATGTATGAAAGAACTGATGGAAACTCAGGTTACTGGTCCTTTTTAATATTCAGGCGATCATTCCCTCAGAGGTGTGCTATAAATGGACAGTATGTCTGACCTCTCTCTCTCGCTCTCTCTCTCTCTCTCTCTCTCTCTCTCTCTCTCTCTCTCTCTCTCTCTCTCTCTCTCTCTCTCTGCCAGCCATGCTGCCTCCACCTCTCTGTTTTCTACTAGTGTAAGGTACTAAAACCTTAAGATAATCTGAGTAAGGCAGTTTTGCTGACTCGCATTACCTTATTGGCCTCCTATTCTCCGACCCAATGAAACTAACAGAATAAATCTTTTTACCCGGTCAGAGGTGCAGCTCGTAGATAGAAAGCAAGCAGGATTCAAACACTTGAGTACCATGAGATTGTGCTCAGTGCAATAGAGATTACATGCAGTGATTTCAGTGACAGTTTAAAACAGAGGAAGCGTGTCAAAATGCTTAGCAACAACAGCTCCGTTTTCTCCAGAGCAGGCGCATCAAAAAGAAAAAAGAGCACAATATATACCAGAGTGAAATCTTGGGTGTTGTGAAAAGGGTCACAAACCCACAGGGAACACCAGTTGTTCAACACCAGCATCAGCAACTAGCTAGTGAACATAGTGGAACATTTAGCAGTTAAACAGGCGGATATTTCCCTCAGGAGTTGGTGGAGAACAAAAACAGAGCTAAAAGAGAGTGAATATTGCACTTCCATTCATCAGAAACACGACTCCAAATGAGTGCTAATGTTGCTCCGTGTCTCCTGTATGTGTAAATAGGCATGTATGCAAACACTCAGCTTAAAAGGTGATAATATGTCAGTGTTGTGTTTACAGCTTGTTGCACTACCCCCGTGTGGGAAAACAAAACATTAATGCGTTTTTAAGTAAAAGAAATGAAATGCTGTCACTTATATGTAGTGGGGGAGAGTCCATTATTTTCCTCTAAAATAAAGTGGTATAGAAGCACAAATTAGCATAAAATTAAATACACAAGTATCTCAAAATTGTACATAAGTATAGTACTTGACTAAATGTACTTTCTACTCTTCTGAACTGGTGTCAGTCAGACTTATACACTCTAAACACTGAATTAAATAGAGTATCTCAGGGTACATTTGAAGTGTTTCTGCTGTCAGTCAGTTCCCATTTTGATGCAGTGACCCTTCTCCTTCGCAGCAGCTCTCACCGCAGAGACGCCATAATAACGAATCTCTTAAGTGCAGCTGGCACCATATTGTCAGTTGTCCCGTGATGTTTAAACCATCAGTGATGAAGCTGATGCTATTTGTTAACTTTATAATGGATTTTTTGCACATTTTTTATATGATATATAATGCTTCATAATCCATTAGTTTCAAGTGAAGGGTTTTTTTTTTGTTGTGGAAATGCATTTTCAAGTGCAGCTCGACTCTTTCTGGTTAACATACATACATTTACCTTTTTATTCATTACTTTAACATCCTGCATAGTTAGAAGCGCACATTCCCATTTTGCAGCAACAGAAAAACCTCTTGAATTACTAATGGTCTTTTGAAAGTCATGTCCAATGTTGAATGTATGTCCAACTTGCAACACTGCTACTGACCTTCTGAAATATTTATCTCAAGCTTGCAAATTGTTGAATGTCCTATTTTGGTGTCATTTATTTCTTGTTTGCCTGCTTACTGCTGACATTATTCTCAATCCCTCGGCCTCAAGAGAGCTTGATTGAAGTGGAGCCAATTTCACCCTATACAGTATTTTACGCAAACTCAGTCCTCTGCTGTTTTTCTTTTCTCTCTCCCTCTTTACTTGAACTTCTTTAGCACCCAGAAACATCTGCAAACACACATCAGACTGTTAATTCACTGAGGGACACAATTTCAGACTGGAGGGCAAATGACCCCCTCATAGAAACGACACATTCACGTCGTGTTTTGTTGCGTACATGCAACTCACTAGAGGCCGCCATTCCAGTCCGCTGCACGTCACCGCCACCTGTCGAGTGTGTTTTAATCAATGTCTTCCCTTTCAATAGCGGTATGAAGACGCTGTTAAAGGAAATGCCATCGCTAATTCCTAACATGCCTCTCGCTGCTCTCTCACTCTGTTATTCATTACTGCATTCATTCACATTCATTTACTCTTCCTTAATGCTTTCATCCCTCTCTCTCTGTTTGCCAAGGTTTAAACTATAATACGTATGTGTCGTGGCCGGGATTTCGTCAATTTCTTTGTAGCCGTAACGATGAACTTTCCACTCCCTCTTTGTTATTAATGTTGTCTTTGCCGAGTGCTCTTGGTGTGGGTAGTCATGATGAAATCTCTGGTCAATCTTTTTTTTTTCTAGGTGCAACAACCGTACGCAGTGTGTGGTTGTCACTGGCTCTGATGTCTTTCCTGATCCATGCCCTGGCACCTACAAGTACTTAGAGGTCCAGTATGAGTGTGTTCCCTATAGTAAGTATCGCCATCCAAATCTCATACTGAACTCTTATTGTGTTGCTTTTAAAGTGTCTGTAGATTAGACAGATGTAACTGTAACTACAGTCTCTTTTCAGTAGCAAATATGTGTTTGTTTTACAGATGATACTTCAACTGGAAACTGGAGACTAGCATTGATAATGATAATTAAGTGTTGCAGTCAATCAAGGGTCAGTTTTGGTTTTATCTGTCCAGGTTTTGAGATATCTGTTTTTAGTGTCGGGTTTTTATAGCTGCTTCCATTTTGGATCTGGCTCCCAGTTGGCAAAATAACGGCTCAAAGGCCAAAGAATCTCTTATTGGACCTTATTGGACATGTTAATTAATGTTAATTCTGTAATGGCTTAAATGAAGTTCCTGGCTGCGGTCTGGTTAATGTGCTGTCTGCCAGCCGGTGTACTCAGCCAAAGATTGTTTGTGAGGGAAAAGATCACCGCATGGCCCTGAGTAGACTGGAAGAAGAACCACTTTTATACGCAAATCATACAAATATTTTAAGCTCATCAATTTAATAGTTGTGTTATAACAATGTAGTGATCTTCGTGTCTTTTCAGCTCGTAGCATCAGAACATTAATTGGCTGCCACTAAAATGTTAATGATTTCTGCTTCCTCCCCAGTACAACAGAAGTAAATTGTATCTGTGGTTTGTAGTTTGTGGTGCTCACAACATTGAAAAATTAAATTTAAACAGCAAAATCTTCATCAGAAACAGTGCCTCTGGATAACAGACAGAACTGTGTGAAAAGTTTTGATTGGAACAACTTCCTACTTAAGAAACAGACCCTACAAAAATGTTTTCTTTTCACTGCTGTGAGCACCACAAACCAAATTCCAGTCACCTCTATTGTATTTGGGTGGTGGAAGAAATCACCAAAGCTATCTGCATGACTAGATACCACGAGGGGGTAACTGAGAAAATATGTGTTCTTGTAATTTGGGTGAACTGACCCTTTTAAATGGCTTTAATAACCGTGACTTTAGATTCAGTGTCTTTTGCTGAGATAATAAAGGAGAGATTAAAAAGAAATGGGTACATTATAGGTCTCACAGTAGTTCATTATGTTCACTAATGTTCTGTGGAAACATATTACAGAGGATAGTAGAGTAAAACAGCATAAGTGACACAAATCCTGAAAGTCTGAGATGATTCTGCATCTTCTGCACCAAATTCCTGTATTCAGTCATGGATCGGCTTTAGTGTTTCGCCGTGAAAATGGTTTAATTAAATGTACTGTAGAGGTGGTTAAATTTGGCACTATTTGAAACTCTGTCTATGGTATCTGATTTGAGTTAATCTACCTTAAAAGGGTGTTTTAGAGTAGTTTATATGAGGAGCTTTAGGCTTCATCCCTGCCTGTGAAAGTACTTAGTATTTAAATTGATGAATTGTAAACATTTTCTTTTTCTTCTTTCAAACAGACCTCCCTTTCACCTCCTGCCCCCCCCCCCCCCCCCCAACTAACCTCTTTGCTCTCATTTTGTTTCTGGACGTCCAATCTTTCACATATTGCCCCCCCCCCCCCCCTGCCCAGCATATGCAGCTTCGACAGTCCACTAAAGAAACTCCATATTAGGCCGACTGTTCATCAGTCATCTCATGTGCTGTTGCTCTCTTTGGCTCATTTAAGAGTTTGGTCTGTAACATTAGCACCGTGTCATGTTTTATGTGTGTGGGCGAGCACGTTTGGAATCGAGTTTTGATTTGTGTTTATAAAGTTTTGAACAAGTTCCACCCTCAGTCAATACATGCCAAAAATAACTCTTGTGCTGTTTCTCTAAGAATGTTATCCATCTAAATATGACCAGGAGATCTTTTTTTTCTCTTCTGCCACTTAGGAGAAGCATTTTTAGAGGGATTTATTCTGCTTTTACCGTGGCCAATGCATTATTTTGTTGGCAGTTAAAGACGGTAGGAATGAAAGTTTAATGTGCTGGAAAGCATGGCACGTAGCTTGTCTCCGGCCATAACTTGTCTGTTTTTATATCCTAGGATGAGAGGCCGTTTCACTAACAAACAACCTTTTTTTTTCCCCAAGCTCTTCTTCCCAAAGCAGTCCTGCAGTTCATCTCATGGTCATATCCTTCGACTAATTCTTCTCTTTGTACCTGGTAGTTGACTCATGATAACCTTTCTCTCCCTTTTGCACTCTTTTTTGCTTTCTTTTCCAATGCCTGAAATAGAAGTGGAGCAAAAAGGTAAATGAGTGGTCTAGTCCCCCCCCCCAACCCCTCTGGCTCCTTGTTCTGTGGTGTTGAGTACAGCTCCCCTCACGTCTCCTCCTCCCCCTCCTGATTGCCTCTCCTGTCAAATGCTAAACCCATAGGAGGATTGTTTGCACCCATGGAGTCCAAATGAATTTCTAAACAGAATTTCAAAAGACATCCACAGTCATCGAATGTAGTTTTTTTCTCTCAATGTGAAAGAAAACACCAACTGTTGGGTGTTGATTTGTTCCAGGGACTCTTGCGTAACACTGTGTTAACCCTTGAAGAATGAGTAGCTGTGTATATATATATTCTTATTTGGCAGTCTTAGTTTGCTTGGCCCAACTCCTGCTGCACCCATAGCACGTGATGTGAAATAGCAGTGATGGCTGAGTGAGATTGGCACTAAAAAAAAAAAAGGTTTGAAAGGAAAACAAGAATTCACTATGTCCCTTTTTATCCAGAACCAATTAATTTAAAACCGTCTAAATGGTAACCTTGCCATGGCCTCTCTCATCCATCAGTGGTTACTCTTGTCTTTTTGCCACAGAAGTAGTGAAAATCCTTTACCACTGTTGTTCGATCTATTCCCCAACCTCCACTTTCATTTTACCTCTGCTTTGCTGCCGCCACCACCATTGACACAACCTGTTGTTCACTCTTATCACAAGATGTGAAGTCTGTTCCCTTTTATCATTTTTGGTTTATGACCTCAGTCATGTGAGTATGCATGTGCAGTGTGTCCATATACCCAGCTGTTCATGTGGCATTTGACGTCAGAGACAGGCTGGTATTTAAAAAAAAAAAAAAAAAAGAAAAGCGTGTGACCTCTACTTCTCCCATTTCCCCGTCTTTCATTTGCAGGATTTTTTGTTTCCTTTTTTGTTCACATTTTGTTTCGTTTTGTCCCTGTTAGGATGTAGCGGCAGACCCTTGAGATGCAAGTTCTCTCAACCTCACATTTCTCATTCTGATTTTCTTTTCTTTCCCTATTCATTGGCAATAGTACAAAAGCAATAGTTAAAAGATTCCTCCAAATTCACAGTCCCTGATCTTTTTGTCCTGCACTTGAGTTGTACAGCAGCGAGAATGATGCGTGTCAAATGTGTTGCATGTGTTTGAAATATTTTGCCTCACTGTATTTTGTTTCACTCTCTTCTCTGTCACTAGTTTTCATTTGTCCTGGGACTCTGAAGGGTGTAGGAGACGCCACCTTCCTGTATGAGGCGGAGCAGCAAGCAGGGTCATGGTGCAAAGACCCGCTGCAGGCCGGCGACAAAGTCTTCTTCATGCCCTGGACGCCGTACCGCACTGACACCCTCATCGAGTACGCCTCTCTGGAGGACTTCAAAAATGGTCGCCAGACGACCACCTATAAACTGCCGCACCGTGTTGACGGAACAGGCTTCGTGGCCTATGACGGTGCCATCTTCTTTAACAAGGAACGCACTCGCAACATTGTAAAGTTTGACCTGCGCACTCGCATCAAAAGCGGCGAGGCTATTGTTAATAATGCCAACTATCATGACACTTCACCTTACCGCTGGGGTGGCAAGACTGACATTGACCTTGCAGTAGATGAGAGGGGCTTATGGGTAATCTACGCCACAGAGCAGAACAATGGGCGCATTGTGGTGAGCCAGCTCAACCCATACACTCTCCGGTTTGAGGCCACATGGGAGACAGCGTACGACAAGCGCTCTGCCTCCAACGCCTTTATGGTGTGCGGTGTGCTGCATGTGGTGCGCTCGACCTACGAGGAAAACGAGAGTGAGGCCAGCAGGAGCCAAATTGACTACATCTACAATACCAAGCTGAGCCAGGGCGAGTACACTGACATCCTCTTCCCCAACCAGTACCAGTACATCACCGCAGTGGATTACAACCCCAGGGACAACCAGCTATACGTGTGGAATAACTTTTACATCCTGCGCTACGACCTGGACTTCGGGCCACCGGATCCTGCCGAAGGTGAGAGCTGCTCCATCTTTTGATTAGTTCATTGTCTTTGTGTAATTCTTCTATTGTCTGGTTGCAGCATGGCTTGTCACAGATGGCTGCCTTTTAATTTTGGATGCAATTCAGGTGTGATAAAGAAAAAGAGGGTTGTGTTAGTCTTGGGGAAAGGGCTCATTTGCAGACAGAAATTACAGATTCATACCTTGGAATGAGGGATAGCTCCCAGTCGGATCACGCCGTTTCAAAAACCCGAGTCTTTATTACCATGAGGCAAGTTGAGGCACTCACTCCAGCTGAAGCTTGGACCCTATCAAATTCTTTAATCTCAGGCCTCATCCAAAACCATTATGAATATATATATATATATATATATATATATATATATATATATAATTCTGGGAATACATTTAAGGAGTATTGTGCACAGTATGACAGAGGTTATCCTCTCCTCCTTACCTTGGGATTTCAAGTTGTGTTGCCATGACTACCCTCATCAACTTCACAAGAGCCATTTTTTTTGCAACCGATCAGGAGACAATTGACATCCTATTGTGGCATAATATTTCTAAAACCACCAGGCTTGAGTTATGTGCCACATGGTGAATCCAGGTTGAAGAAAGGCTAGAAAGAGAGATCAATTACAGTGAAGGATCTTGTCAGGCGGTTAGAGGGCTTAAATTAATCTGTAAAGTGCCAAGAGGCGACATACGTGTCATCAGACAGGGACCTCACATTAAAACCGATGATGGGCTTAATTACCTGACTGCAGCCACCGTACCCCTTAGAGCCGGGCTAAGTCTCCTGTATGACGTGGGGAAACAAGGAGCTTGACCCGACTTCACGTTATGTTAGAGGCTCAGGTTGCCCTCGAGCGCTGGTCTGGATTAGTTTATGATTTTTAACTTCTGGATATTCAAGAGGTGTTGTCAGGGGGGAAATCTGATTCTTGACCTGAGCTGTTGAATAGGGGCGGAGGGTGGCGTTGATGTCTCAATGGTGGCTGTGTGCTCCTGAACTCTGGCCTCTTGTCAACACGTCTGTTTGTTTTTCCTGCCGTTCCTTGGAATCTCCCCTAGCATGATAACTCGACACCCAAGGGGGGCTCCAAGTTTCTGTCTGTTTTACTGAACAACCAAAGCCTCAGTTAACTATATGTTAAAAGAGATATGAAAAATACTCAAACGTTAATGAGTTCTCCATGCATGCAAACTGCCCGCTCAACTCTTCACGTCCTGATGTATGTAAATGTAATTAACAACTGAATTATCATAATTACCCTCCTTGTCTCAAAAGAGGCTCAGGGAGAAGAGGAAAGTAGCCGTCACAGAGCATTTTCAATGAAGGGTTTAATGTGCTCTCTCAGCTACTGTAATGCCTCGGTAAACATAAATGCCACATAGGCTTAGTGTTGCCACTTGCTGCAGGAACAGTGCATTTAATCAAGGAACCCAAAAGAACATAGTTGTTGATTTCACTCATTATTCTAAGTACCCGTTTCCTGCCACTGTTTTGTTATTGGGACCCAATCAGAAACGCGTCCTTGCAGCAGAACTTGTCACTGTGGATCATTAAGTGTGTTTTATGGGAACATTTTGAGACGTTGTGAGCTCAAGAAGGAGAACGGAGGCATCTCGAGATGCCACGGCCAGCAGCAGCACGCCAGGCTTTGCGAATGGCACTTGAAAATAATTGGTTCTTGTTTATTAGGTTTTTTTTCAGATCTACACCTTTAACTTCTTTACTGTGTAGCTATTAGGATTTATTGCTGCCCATGATATGGCGTTGAATTAAACAACCTATTCTGCAGGGTAATCTAATGGTGCTGAAATAATGTCTCTCTCTCTGAAACTGAGGGGCACTTGAGGCGTAAAGGAAATTAATTGTGCCCATTAAGATTCATCGACCACAGAGTGAAGTTACCTCGAACACCAAACCTGGTGTATTTCTCTCCTTTGTACAACTCATGTAACACAATGAGCGTCTGTGTCCTTTTCTGTCAGATGCATCAACCTTGGCTGTAATGCTCATCCTGGAGAGGCGCTGAAGTGCTGGCAGGATTAGAGGTTTATATTAAGGGAGTTATAGCAAAGTGATCAAAGCAGAAAATAATTGACCTTAGCAACTTGTCTGTATTTCCTTTACCTTATGTAGAGTGTTTGTAACGCTGCAGGTTTCTTAATTCTGGCCCTGGTTGAAGTGATTAGCTAAGATCATTCCCCATATTGATCTTTCCGCTTATTGTTCCAAACAATTCACACTCATTTAAGGAAAATGTCTATGCTCTGCTAATGCATTGTGAACACAAAACAGCCGTGATCAATAGTTAGAGAGTCCACCTCCTCAGAGGTCTCTCTAAAAGAGGTGCATGCCAATAAAAAGCACGCCCAAGCGCCCGACGTTACAAAACTTAGAGGGACACCGGTAATGTATTCTCTGTGATGTGCAGAGGCATTAACTGATTTCAGTCCAATGAATTCAAAAAACCAATCAGAAGAGCCGGTAATTGCCGAGAGCATTTCAAACTAACAAGGAGAGAAAGGAGAAAATTAATTTGTCTTTGAGGTAGCATTGATCTGAGGCATTAAAGACGAGTGGCACAAAATGAATGGCTTTGTCCGAAAGGCTTTGCCACTTGGCGTAATCTGGTAGCGGTGAGCACAAGTGGGCTCCTCGATGAATTGAAATGTCAAGAAAAAACACTATTTCATATCCTGCATGCCACATGATAGATATCTATCAACACACTTTTTTTTTTTTTTTTTTGCTCAGCCATTTTGTGGCTAAACCCAGCTGTGCACCTCGCTGCACTTTGGTTTGCCTTTATATCCCTGAACGACGCCTCCAGGTGAGCCTTCAAGGCGGAGGACATTTATAGATGTATCATGCACTAAGCCTGTGTTCCACCCTCTGAAGCATGATGCTCGACAACAGAAATGGAGGCTGAAGAACAGGAGTCAGGAGATTTGCAAGAGCTGTAATTGTTCTGCTTCTTGCCATGCATCAACACTATGGAGCTTATGGAAGGAAACTGTTTAAGTGGACGTTACAGGCGTAGACGACAGAGAGTGTATTTTGCTCTGAGTGTATTTCTGTCTTCACATATATCTTCCTGTCCGCATGTGTGTGTCTTTATCGTGAGCTGCTCTGCCACCTTCCTCTGACTCAGACCGTATAGTTGTGACTGCGCTATACGTCTGCTCCTGCACAGTACTCAGTTTCAGGCCTCATAAATTACCCCGCACCGACACAGGATATGTCCGACAGAGCTTTTTCTGTCTACTGCTCCTTACAGAACAAGCACCAATAAGGCAGTGAGCCCTGCAACGATTTCTCCACGGCTTGTTTTTCATTTTTTAGCAGAAAAATTGACATATTCCGCAACATTGGATAAGGAACTGCACATGATTTGTCTTGTGGGCCTTTACCTTCCATGCCAAGCCGTGTGCTCCCGTCACGTAGGCTTGAATGAAGCAGAACAGCATGAGTGCATATAAACAGCCTAATGTAAAATTCATGTCTTGTGGGATTTGTTTCTCTGTCATTAATTACCAGCACTGGCTTTAGGTAAAAAAAAAAGGCCAACTGTAGCTCTCACACACTTCTTATCCTCTCAGACAGTCTTGTTATTGAGTCTAAGATGAAATGCACAAATAAAGACATGGATATATGAAGACACACACACATGTCTTACTGATTGTGGTATATTAGCGTGGCAACATTGGTTTGTTTAAAGTTCGACATTTTGGGAAATACTTTTATTCGCTTTCTTGGGTAGAGTTAGATAAGAGGATCACTACCACCCACATGTCTGTACTATAAATATGAAGCTACCACCAGCAGCTGGTTAGCATAGCCTAGCGCAAAGCCTAGAAACAGGGGGAAACGACTAGCCAAAATCCACCTACCATAACCTAAAGCTCACTAATTAACTGGGGCAGTGCTGGGCAGTATTGTATTACTTAGTTATGTGTTACAGTAATGTGTTTATTTTTTTCAGTAACGTGTAGTGTACAAGATGACAGTTTGCATGTTGTGTGCTTTAGCTGGCTTGCTAACTTTGTTCAGAGTTGGAGGGAACGTGAACCCCGCGGCCTCACTGTGTGCAGTCACCAGAGCTAACAAACAAGACAACGTGTTAATTAGCTTTAGATGTTCTGGATTTTGTTATCTTTGTACAGCCAGGCTAGTTGTTTCCCCCTGTTTCCAGTCTTTATGCTAAGATAATCTAACCACCTGCATGGCTATAGCCTTATATATACTGTACCATATATTTACCATGCTCTTTTCTTGTTCTTGCATCTGTTCATGTTCACAGTGCAATGAAAAGAAAAAGAAAAACAATACCACATCTGCCACATGTTTATTTCTTTTTCATTTGGATCGACAATAGGAAGTTTGCACAACATTTCATACGGTTTAGAAATGCATTCCTGCTAATTGAAACAGGGTTCTCCATCTTCCAGCAGCATGCATCTGAATCGGGTTCTTCTCCGTTCGAGGACAACAAACTTCCTAGGGGGAAAAAGAGGCGACTGGAGCACACTGATTGATTTTGCAGTCTTTAATAGTGCAAACAGACCCTGCTAATGTCGGGATTATTTTTAACTGAGCTCTGCCTATTCGATATTTCCTTTCAACTATATGTGTCTATTTGTTATTGTACTGGAAGGATTAGCCTTGCAAGTCATTCATCTTCAAAATATAAGCCAATTGATTTGGCTGCAAGTTGTCTAATAGCGGGTATTAGGCGGCTTATGATCCATTTATCCTGGCATTTGTGTGGACAGGTAAATAGTTTTTATTGCTCTGACAGTATGTGTGTAATTTGAGCTAGAAAATGGTCTTTTAGTGCTGTGGTGTAAGCTGCCAAAGCAAGGACAAACAAAATATCTAGGCCTCCGATCATCTGATTATGGTTTAATATTTTTTGTCATCTTCCTCGCAGATACATAAATGACTCTGGGGGGCTATAAAGTGATGAAACTAATTCTGGTTCATCTCTGATGTTTTGATTGATGGTCTTCCATAATGGTTTTCCTTCCTCTTTGCTCTGTTTTAATTTACACACTCTGTTTAGGCTCCGGTGACAGCCATTTTTCAAGTGTTCAGTCTCAAACTCTTCCATTATTTACAAGAGGTATTATTCAGCATATGGCAACAGTATGCCTTTGGTGTCAGATTGCCCATAAAGAGCAACTTCACTGCCTCTTGAGAGAAATGGGAGCTAATTGGTGCAGCCCTCTCTTGGTTGAGTGCTGTCAGAGGACACAGAGCTCTTACTGGACAGGAATTTGCTCTTCGCAATCAAAAGAAAATTGTAGCACGCCTGGTGAAGAGACATCAAAATAAGCCCACAAATGCATCGACATCTGACAAGCACATTTCTTGATGTAGTATTGAATAGATATGTTGTATATTTGATGTTCTTGATGTTCTTCACAATCACACTCTGATGAACCAAGACATGCTGACTGAAAACATTCACAAAGATTGTATCTTGTCTTTGATTAAAAAATCACTCAGTCGACATCTGAGTGCCCCCCCTAATTAAAACGATGTGATTTCGTGATTCTGCCTGAAAGAGTGAACACGAGAGAGACAATGACCAAGTGTCTCATGGCATGAAATAACTCAAAGCAAATTTGATGCTTTTTTCATAAACTAGAATAGAACATGGCGTCTAAATGTTCCTACGGCTTTATCTCCTTTGGATTTTGTGAGTGATTAAGGGAATTAGGGATGCTACTAAAGATTATTTTCAGTTTGATTTAATTCATATATTAATAAATACCCACATCCCAGAAGCCCCAGGTGATGTCTTCAAATTGGTTATTTTGTCCAATAAGCCGTCCCAAATCCAAAGATTACATTTACAAAGAAATAAACAGAGCAAAGCAGTAAATCCTCACCTTATTGTTGAAGCTAGAACCAGAGAATATTTAGTATTCTTCCTTGAAAAATGAAAGTAGAAATCAAAATAGCTGTTAATTTTCTGGTGATCGACTAATCGTTTCAGCTCAGAGGGAACACCAGTTCATTTTAAATGAACAAAATGATATTTCAGGACGGATAAACATTTGGAAATGCACTTATGTAACAAACATAAACATGATGGAAATTGTTGTTTAGAAATGTTTTTTTGACACAGAATAGAGCTGGAATGATAAGTTGATTGATTGGCAACAATTTGGCTTAAACGCTTAATTGTTAAAATTCTCAATCAATTCAATTCAATTCAATTCAATTTTATTTATATAGCGCCAAATCACAACAAAGTCATCTCGACACTTTACAAAATAGAGCAGGTCTAGACCGACTCTTTATAATGTTATTACAGAGACCCAACAGTTCCCACCATGAGCAAGCACTTTGGCGACAGTGGCAAGGAAAAACTTCCTTTTAAGAGGCAGAAACCTCGAGCAGAACCAGACTCTAGGTGGGCGGTCATCTGCTTTGACCGGTTGGGTTTTAGGGAGAGAGAGAGAGAGAGAGAGAGAGAGAGAGAGAGAGAGAGAGAGATAGACATAGAGACACAGATAGACAGACAGACAGACAGACAGACAGATAACAGACAATCACCTGCTTACTATGATCAATGTGGTTCAACACAAACGGTTTTGATTATTTCACAGGAGAAACATCTGTCTTTCTTTTTTTTTTCTCTCTTACTGGTTTGAAGTGGGCGGGGCTCATTTAGAAAATGCGGATGTCACATACTTCCGTGCACCAATCAGGATTGAACAACATTTGAATCAGAATCTGATGACAGTTGGCGGGTTGTTTGGTTACTTTCAATCAAATCTGATCAAACCACACTCACATAGTCCTGATGAAGCAGATCAGCTGCGCCTTTGGCCGTTAAACTCTTAATAAATATCATCTCAAGCTGTTGCGTAACTTTCATGGTTGCTTATTTAGTCCTGAATATTTAGAGTTCACACTATTTTGCGACATGTTATAAACTAAATGATTAATCAAGAAAATGAAAATAGTCATTCGTTGAGGCAGACAGATGTACTTCTTTCTTTTTCCCAGTTGTTTGCAGCATCTCTAAATTGATGAATGACTAATGATAATATATGCTATTAAAAAGCAATTGCAAGATGACGAATAAAGGTTAAAAAGTGCAAAATATTTCTCGATACTGATGATAATTTGTGCTGAAATGTGGGCGGTATGGGGCTTTGGACTCAATATGGTCTCAGGAGCAGGTTAATCAGGTGATGCAAGCATGCTGTTACAGGCAGATGCATATTAGGGTTTATATCAGCCTGTGGAAAAGCACAAGTTTGCTCAGGTATGGAGAGGTTTAATATTCTGAAACCCAATTACGCTTGCCCTTGTATTGCATTATATGCGTATATTGAATCAACTGAGTCAGCCTATGAATCATCTCACTTTTACTGAGTCAATAAAAAATCTTCACTGGCAATACATAATATATTTGAAACACTTTTTTTTAAATGTGGCATTGTTATGCTATTATGTTATATAGAGTTATTTATCCGTTTAGGAAAAAACAAAAGTTGTTTATCAAATTAAAAATAGGAAGACTGTTTTCTCCGCTAAGAACTATAATAAGACATTTCTAATCATCTCAGGTCCTTTTCTTGGGCTGTCTCTTACCTGGTTTCTTTGGAGTAATTCTGAACACCCTCATAGCTGTGGTGCTAACTGAAGGCTTCATGATCGCCTGCTATGCTAGCCGGTACTTTTGCAGCCATGCTGGCCTTGCCAACCTGTGAACGTCTGGGTGACAGACACACAATGACTGAATGAGTGTAAGGTAATTAGCCAGGGCTCCTGCCAGTGGAAAAGGTCCCTGAGTAAAATGTCACAATTCAGCCTCACTGTAGGGTGGTTTGGGGTTTATTTTTCTATAGCAAGCATCACAGGAACACGGTTCCCTCCCTGCTGTGGCCTCCTGACCACATCGCTAGATAGCAGCTTTGTAATAAACTCAGATATTTCACTGGAATGAAAAAGCAAAGATCCCCCTGACTGGCTGATTAGTGTGAAACGTGAAATGTGGGCTTTGTCACCATTCTCTCTCAGGAAATGGAGATATGTGTCTGACGATCGAGTGTCAGATAGCATGATATTGCATTTTCCCAGAAGCACCCAGGGAACCTGAAGACAGCACTGTAGTGCCTTTCACGACGGCAGACCTCATTGTGGGAAGTTGCTTTTATCTCCAAATACAATCGGGCGGTTGTGGGTATAAATGTATGATCGTTCATGCAGTATATCCATGTAGACAAATGCGCACATACACACAAACGTTCACTGTTTTGTTTTTTATTCATATCATATTGGCTATTCATATACTATATAAAATTTATAGATTTCCCATTTCTGCTCTCATTTCCCAGTTATCTCCAGGCTCCCTGCAGAAGATATCCATCTGTGCACATGCAGTGGTCTTAAGCAGGAACACACCTGAGCAATGGAGCAAACACAAGCGCGCTTACACACAATGTGCATGTGCACATTCACACTTAGATTTGCTTTGCAGGGTAGGCGTGGATTGAATACAGTGGAATCGCATTATTGCTGATGTATGGTCTTTGCTCGGAGCAATGCAGTTCTGCTTCTGCTCACCAGCTTTATCAAAGTGAGAGAGATGAACTAGGCAGAAAAAAAGTAAAATGCAGGCAGGCTTTGTCTTCATTGTTGACATTTAATCAGCCCAAGGTACTGATTCTGTTGAGAGGAAATCACTGTTATGTCAAAGGATGCCACGTTTTGTCTTATTTATGGGGTTAAGTCAAAAATAGCAAGACATGGATAATGTAGTGTCATGTTGGCAGGTTTGCCTTGATTTTGTTTGGTGGAGGAGCAGAAAGGAGGTGTGGTTACGAGTGAAAGCAGCACAAGGGTTTTTATTTCCAGGAATTATGGGAAGCAGTAACTCCAGCAATACCAACAAGCCAGACTCAAAACAGTTGCAGTTCTCCCACTGCTAGAAACAGTGGGAGTTCAAGGCGAGGACATTTATGACTCAAGCTCTAACAGCTCCACTCTTCTCTTATTCTAGCGCCAACCATTGAAGATTTCTCCGTCTCGTCATCCATGCCCAAGACCACCTCGGTTGTCACCACCACCGCTGTGTCCACAGTGAAGGGGCAGGGCGACACCACTGTAGCAGGAGCAGATCCAAGAGATGGGAGGGACCCGTTTGAGGACAGTCGTGGCTCAAGCACAGCAGAGCCCACCGTCCCCGAGATGCCTCCAACACCCAGACGCTTCTGCGAGGCGACCAGGAGGAGAGCCATCGACTGGCCCCAGACCCACACTGGAAACACTGTGGAGAGGCCCTGCCCCAAAGGGACCAGAGGTAGGCCCACCACCTGGTGTAACTGTGTTAGTGTTTGACCCACTGTTCAGTACTATATAGAACATTCATAGACTGCTAATACTTACTTAATTTCAGAGCTATAAACATATTCAGGAATAGACTATTGACTTTATGCAGACTGGTTGTACGCGAAAATGCCTCAGCTGCGCTTAAACCCGCCCCATATTAGACAAAGAGTTCTGATTGGCCCAACCTGGATCAGGCCGGATGGAAATCTGTCGGAACGGGAGGAGGGGGGACAGACACATTTGCCAGAGCAAATAAAACATGAGCTTGAAGAAGAAATATTGTATAAGCACACATTTTAAATGGCCACACTCAGAGAATGCCTGTTATGATATCATATTGTAATAAACACATAATAAAACACAAATACCAACACATTAAACATGACTATTATAACAGTAAGATGACCAGCTGATCCCAGAGCTCTGTGGGAGAAATGATCTAATTAGCGCCGCTACGTAAATAGCAGTTGATGTTTGTCAGACTGCTGTTAGAAGAAAGTCATTTTCTTCCAGCTCTGGCAGTCCTTCACGTTTTACTGCTCAGATATTTGCACTTTTTGTCAGAAGCAGCAGATGTCAATGGACATATTGCCTCTTCCAGTATAGTGTCATCTTGTGTAAGTTCAGCTATTTTTAATCATCTTGATTATTCAACACCAAACTCTGTAGGGGGTTAACATGGACAGTGTTTTCTTTCTTTTTCCATTAACAATCAAGTATTTCAAAGAGAGTCTCCGGATCACACTTCCAGCATACAAATGAACACGAACAAAGCTTCAAAGATCCTGACAAAATATGCTAAAATGGCTCTGTTACTTTATTTGTGCCATCTTTGCTAAGTCTGTGACATTTCAGCCAGGGGGCATGTCAAATTTGAAACTATAATCTTGCATGATTAGAGCCCTTCACTGTCCTGGAAATAGGCAACACGATTCGTTTTTAAAATAATGGCATTATACATTATTCCTGTTTGTGTGTAATTTTGAAATCCATTTCTTCTTGCAATGAGAGAGCATGGGCAAAAAACTTCCAAAGTCTAATGTCTACTAATTGCCTTAGTTACATTCAGACAGTATATTCACAGTTGTTTCTCGCTTTGGAAGTGTTGCAAGTCAGCAGTGAGGGGAGCATTGTGCTGATGGTCGTTATACCAGTTCAGCTGACAGTGATACTCACACAGGAATCTCTCACAAGTTACCTTAACACCCCATCACAGAGAGTGACAGAACTGTCAAAATATAAAGCAGGGCTATTGGAGGATGAAAGCAGAAAAGAGACAATGTTTTGACTGTTGGGGTGAAAAGGGAATGAGTCTGTGATTACATATGTTGTCACTGTTGTCAGTGATGAGGCATTCATTAGGACTAATCTTGCATCGCATGGGAGCATATAAAATGATTACAATTCTGAAATGTTTACAGACAATTACAAACCAGAGTCCATTGTTTTTTTCTGTCAGTTTTGCCCAAGCTATGTAGAAACCTGTGTTCCTACATAGTGTGCTTTAGTATCCCTTTTACAATTCTTTTTTTTTTCTGTAGACTGTACAAAGATCGCAGGCTTTCAAATTGTTTGGAAAAGGTTGATCCTGCTGAACAGTTAGTTTCCTGCACCAGAGAGGCTGTATGAATGAAGAAGCAGCAGGAGAAACTGTATCTGAGCAAGGTTTTTGGCTTCCCTCCAACTGTTGTGTTTATTGTGGTACTGCAGGCATCGCCTCCTTCCTCTGCACTGTGGCAGGGACCTGGTGCTCCAAAGGCCCAGACCTCAGCAACTGCACCTCCCACTGGGTGACTCAAGTGGCACAAAAGGTAAGAGATGAACTTGTCAATTCCAAAATTTAGCAGCAAACAAACATGTTACGTGGCTAAAATCAAACATCTAGTGGCACTTTTGTACCTTTTCGCTTGCTTGGTGTATTTTTCTTATACCAGCAAAGAAGCGGTCAAGGGTGCATATCATGAAAATGTCTTTTCAAGTGAAGCTAAAATACAGTGTGGTAGCAGAAAGAAACAAGCTATCTAACACATCAGGAGTAAATGCCAACTTCTGCAGTCAGTTACTGAGAATCAAAGAGCCAGAGCTTCTTTCTTCACTGCTTTGATGTTCAACAGTCATGCAGGTAGAAATCTAATGTAGCTGCACAGGTAACAGTTTCAGTAGCCTGAATGGACCTCAATGCAACACAAACACACAACATATTGCTTTCTAAGGAAGAGATGCCTTTTTTCTCTTGACCTGAAAAACACCTTCCATGTGCAGCCGGTTCAGACAGGGTTTCTGGGTGTTGGCAGTGGGCCTTTTGGGAAACATAGACTTGACTATCTGACGAACTGTGCACCAATCCCATACTACACTGCTAATTGTAAGCAGGTTTTTAGAAAAGCCTGGAAAACTCTTAATTATACAGGCATTGTCCACAGTAAATCCGCGTGATGTTTGAGTGTGAGGTTGACACTATTTTCCCAAAATGAAATGCACAAAGAACATAAAGAAGCTACTCACAGATGCAAAAACAGGAAACACATTCATGCTGGCACAATGGGAAGGATGGGAAAACCTCAAGTTATCCCAATTTAGGAATGTTCAGGCATTATTCCAAAGCACCCATTGCTAGCCTTGTAGTGATATGGGATTTTATTTAGATATAGTTGCCAGCAATGGTGTTTTTGCAGCCATTATGCCTCCGGTTTTTGACATTTATGTTGTCCTTTTTTCGCCAAGTTGGAGATATCACAGCTGTCAAAAATGTCTGGTATCTCTGACTCTGAATTACACCTTGGAGGCTGAATGGTATGAATGTTTTTCCTACTCGGCCACTTGTAATTATGGTCTGTATGATAAGACATGAACGCTGCATTAGCTTTCTGTTTGTGAGATTTAATTGGCAGTGGAATTCCGAAGTGGCATTTTGATTGATGTCTGTGCATGTATGGTTTCATTTCCTCTTAGTACAAAATGGAAAAGTACATTGATTTCTTGCAAAAGCATCATACCAAGAATATTTTTATATAGTATAGAGTATATAAAATTAGTATGTCGTATGAAATTGGGTCACAGCTCAGTCAAGGCAGGTTGAGGGAGGGTGGCTGCACAGAAAAAGTAGAACACGTTATCATTAATGCACTAGTACTGGTGTCTTTTTTCTTCAGCATGTGTGTTACAGTTATGCTACTATGGTCGCTGCTAAACATGCAATCCCCGTGTTTACATTCATTCTGCACATAATGACTTCCCTTTCTGTGTGAACAAGCACTGTCACAATGGATTATTACTCTGAGGTGTATGTGGGATACATTATTTCAGCTTCACATTGCAGAACCACATCAGGATGGTTGACGCTTCACTGACACTCCCCACCCCATTTTCTTCGTTGCTGTTTTTAGATTCGAAGTGGTGAAAATGCTGCTAATTTAGCCAATGAGCTGGCACGCCACACACAGGGCCCAGTGTTTGCCGGAGACGTCAGCTCTTCCGTGCGCCTGATGGAGCAGCTCGTGGATATCCTGGATGCTCAGCTGCAGGAGCTCAGGCCCAGCGAGAAGGACTCAGCTGGTCGCAGCTTCAACAAGGTACTGTGAAATTCCTGTCTGGCCTACACTTTGTCCCCCTTTTGGGCCAACTCTGTGTCAGCATGACTCAGGATATCCATTAGCACGACACCTACTAATACACAACAAACACAAACCTCCACATGCACTTGCTTACATGCTCAAACACACATTCTTGGACACACACAGTCTCAGGTGAGGGGGCTTGGAAGGCAGGTCTAGCCCTGAGGGGAAGCTCCTTCCTCTACAGCTCCCTGGTAATTACCGGCTTTGGAAGCACAGGCTCACCTGGCAGTTCTACCTTAAAGGAGCTAATGGCCATGAGGCCCCCACCGACACAAAGAATAACTCTTCATTGCTGACAAGTGTGGAACTGCTCTCCCCCGGAGCTTCTGCAAGCACTCGGCGAGAAAAGAGTAGGCCTAAGACGTACCTACATCTCTCAGCTGCTGGCAGTCCCATGGAGAGATGAGTGACAGTTTGAAAAATTACATTGTTATTCAGACTTTCTAGACGGCAGTTGCTGAGTAAACAAGGTGATTTGCACCAAAATGACGCCCGTCGTTTGTGCCCTAATGTTCAGACAGCTACATTGCCATTACGCATTTGAAGATAAGAGCCAACAGGTTTCTCACTGCGGGATCGATAGTGTTGCGGTGAGTTGTACATCACAACAACATCACCATGCGATTGGCTGATTACACGCAACAATGACAAAAGTTATGGGACCATACCGGTGGCTTTTATTGTCTTTACTAGAAACCACATACATTTTACATCACACCTTGATATTCTGCAAACCATGCTGCTGTGTTTTTGATTTCTTTATGGTTGTTTTTTTTTTTGTACAGTTCCAGGCAGCCGTTACTTTCCATTCATTTCCTATGAAAATCTATTATCAGAATCAGAATCAGAATCAGAAATACTTTATTGATCCCCGGGGGGAAATTGTACAAGCAGACTTACTTGAGTTGTGCAGTCCTTCATCAAGTCTGCATTAATGTTTGCCAAAATTATATTATTGCTGATTGTTAGTGCAGTTTAATTGCAGTTTGACTTGGAAAGTCTGCATTACTTTACAATAATGCAACTCTGACAAAACATAATGCAGACTCGACATTGATGTGTACATGCACAGAAGAAACCAGGTTACTTTGAAAGATCAGGCTACGTGTTTAAAGGCAGAATGAGTAGAATTTTCCTAAAAACAATGTATAGACTCATACAAAATAATCCCTCTCAATCATCACTCGAAGTGTGTGACGGTGTCTGTATCTGCAGAGGCCCTGCCCTCTGCATGTATTTTACTTATTTTGCGTAGCGACCAGGTGCCGGATCGTAAGCACGCATCCAAGAGGAAGCTTTGAGCCGGGGAGGAGGGGCCAACTTTGAATGTTGTGTTTACAAACCGCAACCGACAAATCCAACTCATTCGGCCTTTAAATACATTGTAGTAACCTGGTTACTGTAAAATCCACACATACCTGCAGTAAGTCAGTAATCAGATTTCTCCCCTACCTTATTTTGGAACCATATTGTTACAGACAGACAGCACAGTTTATCCTTATAGCACAAATTGTAGAAATAGTCAACTGTTCATCTATGGAAGCTGACTGATTTATACTTAAAGAGTAACTTAACACCCCCTGGAAACCTATATGCAGTGATGTACAGATGTACCCCAGGACCCTGTGACATCACTGTTGGGTGGTTACAGGTGCGACAGACATAAACACACTTCTGACCACAGCCAACCAGACTAGAGGTGAAACAGAGTTGAAACTTTCCATGAGAGAGGGCATTAAAACACAGCCTGTTGTTATTCTTTAAAGAGGCTTAAATGTGAACGAAACAAGGATACTTTACCAATCTGCAGTCTTTGTTGTCCACATGCATACTTGTAAAAAGATGATTAGAAACCCAGGTACCTTTATACATGGCCAAGAAATCTGCTTTCTCCACATCAGGAAATCAGGTTTTTCTAATCCCCTGCCGTGATTATGGAAACTGGTTTACTTGACATTTAAGAAGTCAGGCTACTGCAGAAAGCCGACTGCAACCTTATATGCATGTAAACGCACGTAAGACAACTCGAGCAAGTTTCAAGAGTCTGCCAAAGGATTTTCATGCCATACAGAAATGAATGAAAGCCAACGGGTGCTTGCAATGAATGGAAACTTACATCTGAAAATCTAAAAGTGCACAGCATGCATTAAACAGCAAAAATGTAAAGTTTACATGATTTGTGTTCAAAAAGCTAAAACTTACAAAACCACTGCTATGGTCCTTTAGGTTTCATGCAGCCTTTTCCCACAAATCAACAAGTAAATGCTGGTGTCCATTGGAGCAATCTTGTCCCGGTTGAAGAAACATCATTTGTGTTTCCTGTGTGTGTGTTTTCTGGATGCAAAGAGCATTTCATCTCTTTGTTTTCCAATTCTGTGCGAGAGCTGAAGTATGGGATTTTCTCTGGTTTGATTCAATTAGGAGGAGAAGGCAACTTATTTAATGCCCAGACACCAACAAAGGGGGGTTTAAGAAGAGCTAGTGCTATATTATTCTCTCCATGCCATGAAATACAAACGACCTCATCCTACATTGTTTATCTTCTCAATGTATTTTAAAGCATCACTAATGGGGAGCATCAGAATCTGGTCTCAGCATTTTTTCCTCCATACTGCTGCGCATTTCTCATCTCTTCCCCCCTCACTATTATGTGATCCATATTCATATATGATAAGCATTTAGAGCATCATTTTAAGGTTGTAGTTCATGGACCTGTGCCTTTTCTTCTTTTCATTAACTCTGTAATTTATGGTAAGTGGCATGATTTACTGCTTCCTGTTTTCTTACCACCTCTCTCTACGATCTGTCTTTTGTGCTTGGTCCTCTTGTTGTGTGGAAAAGCTTCAAAAAAGAGAGAAGACATGCAGGGCGTACATGAAGGTATAACTACTACTGTAGGCTTTCTGTGTTGCTTTTCCCCCCCCGATCCCTAACGCCTGACCAGCGGCATGCAGCACTGTCTGTCTCTATGTCCTTGATTGTCTTGTTACAGTATGTGCCTGCCTGGTGACCTGCTCGTACAAGATATGGCTGCTTCCTCATCTGCCTCGGCCGTCTGTTCTCCTGTCTTTCTGTCCATCTGAGGATGCCACCGTCAATATCGCTCCGTCTTTGTCCTGTTTTCCCCTCCTCTGTGTGCTATCACTTGTACATCTTTCTTTCATTTTTCTCTCTCCTCCCCCAGTCTTTCTCTCTCTCTCCATCTCTCTTGTCGGCTTTTCATACGTTGTGTGAATAATTGCCTTCCCACGGTCGTAATTGCACCTCCCTGTCAGCCAGAAGTGTGATCAAAGTGGCAGTGTGCTCAATTTTCACTTGCTTACATTGTACAATTTCTAGTCTCCCTTGTCCCCTTAGCAAGAAAAAAACCTCCTCTCCCGTTGCAGTTGTGTTTTATCTGTGAGATTAATTTCTGAGCCCCTTAATATGTTTGTGATCCATTCTGATTTTTCAGTCTGTCCCCCAGACATTTTGCTTTTCCTGTGCTGTGGCAGAGTTTATTTCCTCGGGTAGGTTGTGCTGAAAGACAAGGGCATGGTGTAAACACTCGGGAGGAGATGCCTTGCATGGCATAAAACAAATGATCTGATTTTGTATTTCTCAGGGCTCCCTAGAAGTTTGGGTTGTTTTTCCTCTAGGTCTCATTTTACTGAGTGAAAAGAGCGATGCATTTCCCTCGACTGATTTAGAAATGTCTCTTTAGTCGTGCTAGCGGCACGACTCTATGGATGGTAATGTCGGCCTCTCTGTCATACACCACTTTGGACTGACATATCTCAACAACATCCAACAATTGGATGGATCGATATGATGGTTTTTCTTTTTTTTTTACAGACATTCATGCATCCTAATGACTTTGGTGATCCTTTGACATTTCCTCTAGCGCCACCAAGAGGTTGACATTTGTGGTTTTAAAAGAGCGCTCCACCGATTTAGCATTACACTCCTATAACAACAATAACAGTGACATCACTTGAGGCAATTTATCAAACTTTGCGCAGCTCCCTCTGGAGCCACAAAAAGCTTTGTACAGCTTATTTCATATTTGCAGAAGTACTCTCCAAGACCTGTAAACAGACTTTGATGTGTAAAAACACAGACATTCATGTAAGGATGAGTTGTAACAACTTTGTCCAAACTGCTAAACTGTGTTTAGTACTAATTAGCGAATGTTAGCATGCTAACATGCTACACCAAGATGGTGAATATAGTAAACATTACACCTGCATGTTAGCATGCTGACATTAGCATTTAGCTCAAAGCACTGCCGTAAGTACAGCCTCACAGAGCTGCTAGCTTGTTTTGGTGTCACGGTTCATCATCTGCTGTTGCACTGCTTGAGATTTCGCTGGCATGTTCACCGAGCTCTCACCACGTGATTCGTTTTCCCCAAGTTATATCGAGCCATAGGGCCTACGCTGGTATCACCCCTGTGATTTGTAAAGTGACCTCCACCAAGGCGAGAATTAAAGAGGATCCAATCTGAACAGATTCTTTCTGTGCTGCACAAATTAGAGACAGCTCTGACTTTTTTTTTCCTTTTTGGATTTCATGGGTCCTTTGAGGATGGCTCACCAGGGGGGGAAGACCATTTAGTGTCTGTCTGGTTGTAATGGCCCCGACCCTGTAATAGCCACTACTCTCCCTATTACACACACACACACACACACACACACACACTCAACTCCCATCATAGTCACAGCTCACAAGCCTCTAGTTCCCTGCAAGGTCAGGGCCACAGAGATTGATTTCTGTGCTCGGCCCGTGATATAAAGACACGCTGAGAGCCCTGTGTCTGGATACAGTCATCATTGCTGTGGTTAATATGAGCTCAGTGGTTAAATGTTGCGGTTAATCATATATTGGTGCAGACTTTGGTTGATCCCCTTTCTTGTTATTCCAGGCAAACGGATAATCCGGTCTGTGGTCAATTAGTGTTTTGGATAATCACAGCTGTGACTAATTGGTACAGTGAGCAAGGGCTTGTTGTGGTTAATTACCGTTATTGTGGTGGGCCTTGCTGCGGTTAATGGCACCTATGGTTAAATTGTCACTCTGATTTATCACACCGAGGGTTGCTCTAGATTCTGGATCTTTCTACAACCGTCAGTGTTTGGTGGGATTTTTAGAAAGTTAGCGAGGTTGTGGTTGATTCTGTCATGCAGGAGTCATGAACTCACGCTGCCAGGGTCAAAGGAAACTCTTGTTTTATCAACATATGATACTTGTGTGGGTTTCGTGGAATGTTTTGCTAACTTACTGCTTATCAGAAAGCAGGAAATGAAAGGATTGCCATCGAAAACAAGCAGAAATTTCCCCCGTCTTGACTCAGACGGCCACTCTGTACATGGATTTCATGATAATGCCCTCTTTCCTCCAGGAGAATGGTATTCAAGGCCATTATGGTCAGATCCTGTTAGGGAAATAAGACTATTGTTTGTGGTAATAATTGTGCTTTTGGAAAATAGCTGCTTAAACCAGGAATTGAGAATGTAGCATTGTAGACAGATTAGTTCAGGGAAGGAAAAAAACATATTTCTTTTTCCCCTCAAGCATTTTTACATTATTCAATAAAGAAATTGGTCCAAAAGAGGCTTCCTCAGTTTAGGCCTATTTTTCGTAAACAGCATATTAAATAATAAATACTGCATTTTTTATCATCATTATTATTTTAGTTATCCTTGACTTCCTTGAACCCTCGTGTCTTCAGTCAGAGTGATCTTGATATTTCAGTTTCAGTTGTTGTTGCTGCTGTCACTGTTGGCCATGCATGCCCTTTTTTTACCATTTGCTGCCCAGTCCCTGCTCATTGTTATTAAACTGAAGTTATGATGGAAAGAAACAGCATGCTGACATTTCACTTGTCTCCATGAATACAGGCAATTGTGGACACTGTTGACAACCTCCTGAGGCCGGAAGCTCTGAAATCCTGGAAAGACATGAATTCCACAGAACAAAGTCACGCCGCCACAATGCTACTGGATACGCTGGAGGAAGGGGCGTTTGTCCTTGCAGAAAACCTGATCGAGCCGGCGATCGTTAAAGTACCTGCAGAGAATATCAGTAAGTTCCTCTCCAATAACTGTAAAAAAAGATAAAACTGCACATACACATCTGTCAGTCACAGCTTATGATGCTGATGGTTATATTTCCTTTTGGCTGTGCACCACCTCTCAGTAAAATTGTTTCAAACTGAGTGGTAAAATTGTCTTGATGGAATGATATTTTTTTTGGTACCTGGACAGCTATTCCTTGAGGAGAATATCATTTTAAAAATGGCCACATCTTGCTGACGTCACAATAAAAGATTTGGCTCACAAAAACCAAGCAAACGTGCCCTCTCAGGCAATTTATCAGCAACATGATCTCATTCATTTAAGTCACCTTTGTGCAGTGAACTGTCATATTTCTACTCATAGCTGCTCTTTGTTGCTATGGTTATGGTCTCCGACTCACCCTTTTTGTCTTATAAATCACTGATTTTTGATCTTTTTCATGCATAGTGAAGTCACCTCATTGAATGTGTGCTGCAAGATGAACTGTCCAGACCTCTGGGGGAAAACAAAGAAACCGATTGGATGTCATTGTTCCATTCACACACCACTCTATCTGTTCTTTCCAAGCCTTTCCCATTAAGTGGTAGTTAGCTAAGCTGATAAGGACTAGTTGCTCTGTCTCTACCAAAAGCACTGATTAATATATTGTGTAATATGCTGTATATTGGCTACTTAATCATTGCATTCAGGCAGTTTTTTATGAGCTTGTCAAGCTCTCGCTTATCTGCGCAATAGAGATAATATTCCAGTGGAGAAACATAAATTCTGCCATATGAAGAAACACACAACCCCAGAGAACAGCTTACCTGACCTCCCATGAAGACTTTGAAAAAAATGTGAAAATGATTGTTGCTCCTAATTAGCAGTTTGTCGAAGCCCAAATGGCTCCTCCAGGCGAGCATCAAGGGCAAGACGAGGGAAAAGGGGAGGGAGAGCAAAGTGGGAGCTAAAAACTAGACAGAGGGGGAGAGCAACCAGAGAACAATTCCTCATCTCCGTCTGTCAGAAGCCATCTATCTGAGGAAGTGAGGCCGTTTCTGATGGGAGGGAGTGTGCTGATACGTGTGTCCTCCTGACCCTTCAGTAATTTCACACATCAAAGGGAGCACCACCCGGCAGCTAGCATACCGGAGAGAGGGGCTGCAGGAATTTGGAGGATTTTCAGAGATTTGCTCGTCGAGCCCAGAGTTATCTGAACCCACAGGGGAAAGAAAAAGTAAAAGTAAAAGCTCAATGATATTTTTGATCCTATGAATATTTGACATTCATGCTGCAGTAGGCTGTGTGCTTGCATTTGCTCATCCTCAATCGCCGCCCTTGTTGTTATTTTTTCTTTTGCTCTTGCCTTGGAGGCTTTCACAATGCCAACCAACAGCTTAGTGTTTTTTTTTAAGTAAATGACACTCTATGGGGCCTTGCCAATAAGATTGGATTCTGTTACTGGTACAGTGAACCTCGAGTCTTTACACATACCCTGCTGGGCCTTAACGATAGAGCTGTATGAAACGCCATGTACTGCTTTTGAGTTGTTGCCTAGGAGTAATACACCTCTCCCATTCCCCTCACCTCCTACCATCTCTCAGTGTTGGATGTGTACGTGTTGAGCACCGATGGTCAAGTGCAAGACTTCAGGTTTCCTCAGACCAGCAAGGGTGGAGCGTCTCTACAGCTTTCCTCCAATACCGTCAAAGTCAACAGCAAAAATGGTGAGAAAAATACAAGTGCTGCAGAAATCATGGTTAAGTTTGAGCTTTTCTTAACCTTTATGGGTTGTTTAAGCAATGGTGACGTAAAATGACGACAATCATATCTGATATTTTTAAAGGAGAAGTTTGACATTTTGGGAAATACACTTATTTATGAGAAATATATTATAATATCTGTATGTTAACTATAGAGCTAAAGGCATGAATTATTATCTTAGCTTAGCATAAATAGCCTGGCTCTGTCCAAAGTTATAATATGGTTTTAAGGGAGCTACATGATCCTGTATTAATTGGTATCAGTTTTTGTGGCTTAAAATTAAGATCACAACTTTCATTTCACGATTTCATGATTCTGCTGCATGTCATTAAACACATCACTGAAATGAGACTGAAATTTTAAAGCCAAGCTAGCTGGCTCTAGCTTCATATTTAGCGTACATATTTTTCATTTTTCCCAAAATGTGGAACTATTCCATTATGGTTTGGTACATTCAGACAATATCAATGAATATATGTCTTTTCACTAAATAGACATTTGTACTTGTGCTTGTTTACGCTCCCCGTGTTTGTCTGATGATTTTATTATTGCCGGTTGCAGGTGTGGCCAAGCTGGTATTTGTGCTCTACAAACACCTGGGTCAGTTCCTCAGCACTGAGAACGCCACACTGAGGGGAGTGGGGGACCTGAACAAACGCAACCTCTCCCTCACCGTCAACTCCCACATCCTGTCAGCCTCTATAACCAAGGAGTCCAGCCGTGTGTTTGTGGCCGACCCCGTGATCTTCACACTGGAGCACCTGGATGTAAGCCTCCTCCTGAGACTCCCCCAGACCACACTGTAGAGCTGGGCTGCGAAAATACTGAAACGGCTGCACAGCCTTCTGCAGTGAAGGAAAAATACAGCGCTTTGATGTGTTATTGTGGTAGAAAAACTGTTGGAGTAAAGAGAAAGCATCTATAATCTGCATGTGTGTCATGGGTGGTGATTAGCACCAATCAGAGATGTATACTAGTAGAGAAGCAAGTCGAGCGTCTTCTGTGTCGTGCTTCGCCTTGTGCCTTGTAATTGCCATAGTAACCCTCCTCACATCTCAACACATTAAGATTCTGTTTTATTCCTTTATTCGGATCCCTTTCCTTCCAACAATCCCTTACATTTAAAGGATTTTAATTGGTAAAACAGACACACAGTCTACACATCGGGTACATTGACCTCCTGTTTCTTACAGTAGGAGATATGAAATATACACGTTGTGTCTGTGTACAATTATGCATATTGCAACGCATGTTCATATATGTTTCATCATTTTCTCTCTCTCTCTGTGTTTGTGTTCTGTAGAAGGAGCACTACTACAATCCCAACTGTTCCTTCTGGAATTACTCAGAGCGCAGCATGATGGGATACTGGTCCACTCAGGGCTGTAAACTGCTGGAAACCAACAAGAGCCACACCACTTGCTCCTGCAGTCACTTGACCAACTTCGCCATCCTCATGGCCCATCGGGGAAATGTGGTAAGTGGCCCTCTCCGTGTGGTTCGCACAAGCTATTTTTCTGTCTCAGTTAGTTGCTCTTCCGTCTCGCTGATAGATTTGTGCACACACGGCAAGAACAAGAATGGCATTTCAGTGGAGATAATTAGATTATTGCTGGAGGAGAAGGTAAGGGGGCGGGGGAGGAGGGGGGAAAGGAACCAGGCTGTCAGTTTAAAAGAGCGAGATTGTGGATCAGGATAGGAAGTGCCATACCGTTATCAGAAGTAATTATATTTTACCTATGGCCCGTGTCTAATCGTCCTCCATGCATATGTCCCTGAGAATCATGGGAAACGGTGTAACCTCAGCTTTAACTTATGTTTCCACCCCTCTTAAAAGTGGTGTAGGATCCATTTGGTCGGGAATGCAATTACAATCCAATTACATGATAAATAGCATGTGTAGCAAGGACCTAGCCAGTAATAAATGTGGAGGATAAGTTTGTGGTTGGTTTAATAATACGTCCCAACTCATGAACTCTGTCCCTGTCATCTGTCTTAACCTCAACCTTAACCACGGCTTGAAACCACAGCCCCGAGGCTAGGCTTAGCCTCACACCAATTCCCTGCACATCACCTCAACTGCAACTCCTGCCCTCAATAAAATTACAAATATCACAGGAGGAATTGCCTCACTTCCAGGCCACCATGTCCTTGAGTGATATTTTGTATGGTTCGGAGGCTGCTATTTTCACATTTGCCTGGTGCCCATCTTGAAACCTGCTTAGTTTTAGATTTTCTGAAACACAGCGTGATTTGACCCCAAAAAGGAGAACCCACATGTGGACGTCACATCACTCGGTCGCGGTTCTTTGTGGCCGTTTTTCAACTGATGTCACTTTCCGCAACATGGGGCCCCTAATGTGATCGAAGCATGTTCAGTTTGAGTGCCAAATGTCATCAGGTACGATCACATTAAATGATAGGCTCATCATTTTTTCTTGTCTGTCTTAAAAAAAATAGTCAGGTGCCCATATGAACAGTTGGAGTTAGACAAATCAAGTAGATATCTTCAAGTTAAAGTCTTTTCAGAACAAAATTCATTCTTTTTGTTGATATCTTTCCACTGCAGCTCAAAGGGGAAACTGTGTCTGTGAAAACACAAAGAGGGCTTTGGTAGTAAAAAGAACTTGGAAGATGTCTACTTGATTTGTCTAACTCAAACTTCTGAAGTGTCATATTAGCTTCAAATAAACTTTGGGAAGCATTTTTGCACAGAACAAGGACTGTGGATTTTGTCCCCCATCTCCTTCCATTGAAAGAGCGTTAGGAGGGGACCTTTTAATGGCTGGTATGATCAGGAGGAATGCTCACAGCTAGCAATCTTAGTGTACATGTAGGTACCTGAAATATAGGATACACTGGGGTTACCGTCAGGGCAGCATTTGCACTTCAATAAATATAGCTACAACTAGTATGTGCTTAAATGCCACCAATCATTAAGAAAAGTGCAGAGCTGAAGGTCAGCCTGTCACGTCTGTTTCTCTGCAGGGGGAGGGGAGCGTCCACGAGCTTCTTCTTACTGTCATCACACGGATGGGTATCGCCGTGTCTCTCGTCTGCCTCGCCATCAGCCTCTTCACCTTCTGCTTCTTCGGAGGTCTGCAAAGTGACCGCAACACCATCCACAAAAACCTCTGCCTCAACCTCTTCATTGGCGAGCTCGTCTACCTCGTGGGCATCAACATGACTGAGCCAAAGGTACCGTGGAAATTATACTGCAGAGGGTTTTAACTTGCTGATGAATGGGCTCATCTGCAGTGATTAACCTTTAAACCCTTGAATTTCTCCTTCAGTTTTCCTTTAAGTGGCAATAAATCCACATATATAATACCACATATCTACTCTGTACATTTGAAGATCTATGATGCTGATTCTGAAGAAATGAAGCTCAGGATGATGTTTTATTTTCTTTTTTTAATTGGCTGCACCATTTTATCAAATAGAAATGATAGCATGATTTTATACACAGTTCTCCCACATCATTTCTATCTTTGGAAACTTTGGGATTTTCATTGAAACAGAAAATAAGATTTGATCGTATTGACCAAAGCTTGGTCACAAAATGTGCATTTTAACGGTGGATTTTGTCTTCTTCTGCTTTTTTCTACTTACCCAGAATGAGAAAAATGTATGGATGCCTTTGTATGTATAATACTCCATGCTGTTTGTTGGGTAGTGATATTAGCTTAGCCTAGCTTAGCTAATTTATTGAATAGTTATGGGATCAGTACCATTAAGGATAAGAGGATACACATTCTCAAATTCTCAAGTGAGTGTTTGTAGGTCTAATGTTAACATTTTTACTAAATATCAATTTTCACAAATACTTTAAACTCATTCTTGAGTTGTTGGGGAAATTAGTGATGGAATAAATAGGTTTACAAAAAGTCTGACCAGACATCCATCTTTGATGTTTACACGCGCGTATTGTTATCTTTAAACATGCGTAAATACGATTTTTGGTCACTTGGAGCACAAGCAAGGCCAATATTTTATCTCTATGAACACTTGAGGAACATATCTGGCTCTGTAACTGCTAAAGGTTTCTCTATGTTCACCAGCTAGTAAATAAATTTGTCTGTGTGCCAGGCAGGTAGTGAACAGTAGGTTTAAAGAAAAAACGCTGCCTGCTGTGGCTGGAAACCAAAAGAAAAAGATAAAGTTGTGGTCTGTAAAACCAAAATATTGAGCTGTAAGATGCTAACAAGCTCAAGTGACCCCTTTCACATTACATGTAGTCATTTGATCCAATCAAAAATATTGATTAGAGCAGCTTTCAACAGAGCCGCTGCTTGATCCCACAGACATTGTAATCTAGCTAAGCTGGTCTAATGTCATTGAACTTTTAAACTCTGAACAAAAGCATTAAACAGTTTCTGTGAGTAGAAGTCCTTCTGAGTAACTGGGAAACGTCAGACTCAGCTAACCCCAAACTGTTTGTGTGTAACGTCTGCATGTGTCCTCCTGTCAGCTGGTGTGCTCCATCATCGCCGGCGTCCTCCACTTCTGCTTCCTGGCTGCGTTCGCCTGGATGTGTCTGGAGGGTGTGCAGCTGTACCTCATGCTGGTCGAGGTGTTCGAGAGCGAATTCTCGCGCAGGAAGTACTACTACGTCTCTGGGTACCTCATCCCGGCCGTGGTGGTAGGCATATCGGCAGCCATCGACTACAGAAGCTACGGCACACAGCGGGCGTAAGTGTGGCATCTTTGCAGAGATTCTTCTTTTGTGGGATAAAAACCAGGAACATTAGTCCTCCCTTCTCTCCATCAAGACAGACCCACACAGCGTGCATGCATGTGCTAATGATAGTAATATCACAAAGAGTAAGTCCACCTCTGCCCCCTGGCAAATTTACACCCTGTCACTGCTAAAAGAAGAGGCTGTGAGCACAGCCGCAACATTAATGAATGCGCTGGCTTGCTGCACTGGCTCGCTGGGTTTTTATTCTTTGCGTGTGGGTAATTGCCGCCCTTGTCAGTTAAAAGTTTATGCACTTCTCCACTGGTCTTCATCCAAGCAGCAAGCTTTATGATTTGTAAGACTGCAATTCTCCAATTTATTGGATTTAAGTAAATGGTCTTTTTCAAACTCCAACATTTTATTGCTGTAGTCTTCTTTTTATGTTTCCTGGTGATAAACACAGTCCGAGGTGCAATTCATTCTTGAATCCTGTCTACAATACACTGTTTACTGTTCAGAGTCTTAGGTACACTGTCCGACATCCCACATTTGTAGACATTTGCAGACTGTGAAGTCATGAGTCCAATAACCACTGGCTTTTAGACTGCAGCTTCTCATGGCAAGAGGCCAGGACTCCCTCAAGGTCGGGTTTTCTTCTCTGTGGTCAGAAGAGTCTCTATTCTGTATCTGTAGCCATCTGTCATCATCCGGCCAGCTCTGCTGGGCCCTGATCGATGAGACACAACTTTGTTTTGGCAATGAGATGATTTAATGAGCTGAGTATCACCTTTTGCACCCTGTAGATGCTGGCTGAGGGTTGATAACCATTTCATCTGGAGCTTCATCGGACCTGTAACCTTCATAATTGTGGTAAGTTGTAATTTTGTGCACGCGTGTGATAACTTTTTTTCTTTTCCTTTCAAAGAAAAGCTTTGAAAACTGTTCATAGATTTTCTCTCTCTATGTGTACTGGCAGCCTCTTAGCTCTGCTTTCACCAATCAATTTGCATGAAAGGAAAGTGGTCCCATTATAGCTGACACGAGGACATCATTGTCCACTCAGCTATGAAATCCTCTGAAATCAGAATTGGTGAGCGGTAACAACTTAAAGCTGTTTGGTCCTTGCTGTACATCTAGAGAAATCTCCCCTCCCGCAATCAGGAGGAGAAATCGTCTCAGGCATGAAGGTCATTTTCTCAGTGGGAAAACAAGGGTGATGGTGGTGGGGGTGAACATGGAAGTAATGAGTGGGTGGGCCAGACAACCATTACCACAGCTCATAGCCCTGCTGAGGATCATGACACGTCCCCAGCCAATCCCAGCACACGGACATCTCCATCTTCACCTTTTAATATTTCATGTGGTGCACTGGGTGTTGCACAATGCACACACACACACACACACACACACACACAACACACGCACCTTCATGCACACAGGAATGAATGCATGCACATTGAACAAACACACACTGTGTATCCATATTTGCACATATGGTAACACACGTGTAAATCTGTCCAGAGGCTGTAAATACATGTAAAACCGAGAGAAGTGCTGCGTCGGCAGGGACGGGGTTTTTTTGGCGCTGTATTTGGAAGAGAAGTGAGAGACCTGAATATTGTACAGGACGGTCCCTCGGTGACCAGGCATGAGGGGGGAGTCCATATGTAATATGTAGTGTGCCTCAGCTTTCTGCAGAGTGCCTCCCTGCCTCCTCGCCTCGCTTTGCTGTCCGTCTGTCTGTCTGTCCCATCGGATCCGTGTCATCTCTTGCGGCTGCGTAAAATGCATCTCCAGCCACTCGACTCATGCGGACGCAAGTGGCTGGGAGACAAAACTCGGTATTACTCTAAGCTGTGATCTAAAAGCCTCTTTCTGTCTTCTTAGCCACTCCTTTTTCTTCCATCTTCCCGTGTTGGTTTCCATCTGCTTTCCACTCACACTCTCTTTGTTTCCATTTAAAGACCCCCTTTTTTTCTGTTGCCCTGTAGTGTTTCAGAATGCATCCATATGGGATGATAATGACGATCTTTCTGCTTATTTTGTGAATGAAGAATTGAAAGTGAAGTATTTGATAAACTGAGAACGCTACACTGAGATCATTATTGCTTTGTTTTCCCGCCAGCTCATGCTTTCTGTCGGTTATTTTCCTTTATGTGCAGTAGATTGGTCACGCTTTCAAAATGCACGCTCGGAGCAGATGTGGGATAGAAGTTTTTAATAACATACAAATCCGGATATATACTTATTTTTCATTGGATATACAGAAGTGCATTTCAAAGGTTTAATATGGCATCGGGCCAAATTGAAGCACATCTCCTCCCTTTCCCTCGGTGGCCATGGGCCCTCCGGTGCTTACAGAGAGACATCCTGAAAGCATGGAAACCTTTCTGGATGTATGGCTTGAATCACTTAAATGTTTTTCCTGGCTTCAGTGAAAAATTGTTTCTAAAATATGGCACTGGGCTCCGTTCTTTTCCTCTCTGTGTTTTTCTGGAGCTTTTGTCCGCGGTACATCAGATGTGTTTGGACTTCATCAGATATACATTCTCATATTCAGGGATTTGCACTCTGGGATTGACTATAATGTCAAACAAGAGAGGGAAGAGAAACTTGCAGTGCAGCTTATGTTGAAGGCCAGAGCTGTGTGAAGTAGACCAAAGCGTTAACCTCCCACTGTTGTTTTTCTCTTTGGAAGCCAGCGTACTTTATGATCTACACTGAGGCATTACATTTTCTTACTCCTCTCGGTAAAGGTATGCTTGTGTTGACGCCAAAACCACCGCAGATTAAGCAATACTCTAAATCAATGTGAAATACAACTACGTGGGGTTAGCAACCAGTGGTGGAATGTAACTGAGTACATTTACTCAAGTAAGCACAAATTTGACCGCACTAGTACTTTACTTTAGTATTTTCTTTTCATGCCACTTTATACTTCTACTCCACTACATTTATTTGACAGCCTACAAAGAGTTTTGCATACAAAACACATGAAGAGCTCATAAAATATGATCCTTTGTTATTGATTAAACTACCCAACAGTATATACAAGTAGAGCCGACACAATCTGTTGATGAATCAATTAGTTGAAAATTAATTGACAACTATTCCAGACATTTCAAGGTTCCAGCCTCTTAAATGTGAGGATTTGCTGCTTTTCCTTTCCATTATTTTAATAATTTCAGTTTTTTCTTAATGATTTTGAGGTTCGGGCTGTTGGTTGGACCAAACGTGTGAAGGTGTCGCTTTGAGCTCTTTTGGGTTTATTGTGATGAGCATTTCTCACAATACACTCAACCAACTACAACAGTAATATGTTGCTTTCACATTAATGAATGACTAATAATAACGTAATGATATAATATATAATAGTATAACAGTCAGAGGGGACATTTTTCTGCATTGAGTGCTTCTACTTTTAATACTTTAAGTACATTTCCCTGATTATGCTGACACTTGTAATGGAGTATTTATTCAGTGTGGTATTAGTACTTTTACATAAGTAAAGGATCTGAATGCTTCCTCCAACAGGAATTGGATACTTTTCTGAGTGCAGTCTGTTAACCGTGATATGCGTCTGTTTTGACAGGTCAATGTCATCTTCCTGGTGGTGACGATGTTCAAGATGGTGAAGCACTCCACCTCCATGAAACCCGACTCGTCCAGGCTGGGGGGTATCAGGTGAGGGGTGTTGCTCTGGGAGATTAGGTGGCCTCACTGTGGTTGCTTGCTCCCTCGACTGTGTGTGTGTGTGTGTGTGTGTGTGTGTGTCTGTGTGTGTGAAAAGAAAAATAATATTCACCATTACTGCTTTTGCCTCCCTCCTGAGATTTCAAAAGCTGCATTTGACCGACATGTTTATTTGATTTTCTCGTCTCTTAAACCCGACCATGCCAATATTTTTTTCCCTTTCAGATTTTATTTCGGTCCGTATAGATAGTGCCTTTTTAGTTCATTTTATGATTTTAGTATTTGCACTAGACGGGGTTATATTGCCTTTTTTTATTTCTTCATAACTGCATTTCTGACCTTTGGTGTCTTTTTGCTCCTGTGCTGGCATAGTTTACAGACTTCCTTGGAAGATGGATTCAACTATATGCCTCGTAGATTTAAAGAACCAAACCCCTCCATCTGTCCTCTTCCAGCGAGGCTGCATTTGCTTGATAAAAAGTCCCTGTACATTTCTGTGCCTGGATTCTTGTTCAACAATATGTTTGAGGGCAGGCCAACACATGTTATGTGGGCGCTTGATTTTTTATTCAGCCACTCTGATTTTGGTCCAAACTGGGGGAAAAAAAGGCTTTCAGGTTTGTTTTTAGCACACAGGAAACCTGCATGTGTGGATGCTGGATTTCACACATTATCTTAAGAAGTCAAAACTCATTAACTGTCATTAATTAGGGTCTACCTCAAATCCGCAATGTGTTGAGTTTCTGTGTCAAATGTGGTAACTGGTATTAAAAAAAGTGAAATAATTGGTTGCATTTTGTGTGATTATTCTGACAAAAACAAATAGTATTCTCGTATAAAGAGCACCAAAAAATTGGACAGCAACTCTAATCAGCGCTGCCTGTGTTTTTTTCTGTGGATCCTCTCTCGGTGACTCGCTGTTGTCCCATTTCTTCTCTCCTCTCCGTGCCTGCCGTATCTCTCCCGGGGTGGCTCACTTCTCTCTTGTATATCAATAACGACCAGCCATCGTCATTGAAAGTGACTGTGAAGTTATCTTATTTCCTCTAGGCTTTCCTGGAAGCCGCCAAGGAAAAAACGTGCTGCGTTTGCAGTCTCTTCAGTCAACAACTCCAAAGAAGACCAAGGAATTATTTCTTTGACTCAGTGTCAAATACAAAAGGCACATTCATTCCTAAACTTTGTATCATCAGCATTTATACACTCTTGGATGCCGCCGCCGCTAGTGCGACTTGTCTAAAAAGGACAAATAGCAAATGAGGGTATTTTTTCCTAACAAGCTGCTGTCCAGGAACAGAGAAACGTCAAACCAAGCAAAGATGAAATCTACTGCAATTTTGCTGTTTTAGTAGTTAACGTCACTCTTCTTTCTCTTTCGCAGGTCGTGGGTGTTGGGAGCGTTTGCCCTACTTTGTCTGTTGGGGCTCACGTGGTCCTTTGGCTTGTTCTTCCTCAATGAATCCTCCATTGTGATGGCTTACCTCTTCACCATCTTCAACACCCTGCAAGGGATGTTCATCTTCATCTTCCACTGCCTCCTCCAGAAAAAGGTATGATTTCGTCCTCCGTCACTCTTCTGAGATTGTTGTTGATCAATTCTAATCAATTAAACATGTAATTTGCTTCTTCCAGTTGATTAAATGTGAGGATTTGCGGTTTTTATCTGTTTTATTTATCTGTAAATTGAATATTCTTTGGACTAAAAACAAGAAATATGAAGACATCACCTTGGAAATAGTGTTTTATTTTATTTTTTTACAATTTTACTCACATTTCATAGACTATACAAATAATGAATTAAAGAAAAAGAAAGAATAATTACTCAATAATAATTACTTATAATTACTCATTAAAGCGACTTTTCAAGCAAAAATACCAAAAATCTGCTTGTTTCAGCTTCTCAGATGTGAGAATTTGTTGCCTTTCTTTGTCATATATTATAATAAATTGAGGTTTTAGACTGTTGGTCTAACGAAGCAAGACATTTTGAAGATGTCACCTACGGCCTTGTCTGACATTTTATAGGCAAAACAAATTGAGGAAATGATCTTCAGATTAATTGATAATGAAAATGATCATTAGTGGCTGAATTACTTTCATACAATTCCAATTTGGCACTTCCAAGATTTGTTTCTTTCCAAATCTGTCTAATCCAATGCAGGTGTGAATTTGTTAATATTTCTATTGTGACATTTTGAGATTTTGCACGAGGCATTTTATACATTCTCACTTGGCGAAACCGATATCAAAGGGCGTCCTCTCTACAATATTTCAACGTGTTATCACAGTGTTTGTTTGTTATCCTTGTCCTCACCGATATGGCATTTAAACTGCTGTCAGCTCGGTGGCATTTGATAAAGATTTGGGATTTGCATCAGTCATGGTGATGCAGTAACCACTGCCACAGCCTGTCGCCTCTCAGCTGAACCTGTCGGCCGGCTGAAGCCTTTCTGTGTGGAGTTTGTATGTTCTCCCGATGCAGTTTCGGTTAATTGCCGACTCTAAATTGCCAATAGGTGTGATTGTGAATGGTTATCTGTCTTGATGTGTCAGCCCAGTGATTGGCTGGCAACCTGTCCAGAGACCCTCAAGGCGGTATAACTAATGGATGGATGGGTCTCTCATGGGGGGACTATGTAGTTGTCTGTGTGCTCAGTCCTGTCCTGATCTTTCGTTCCTATGCAGGTCCGCAAAGAGTACAGCAAATGTTTCCGTCAGTCCCAGTGCTGCGGCACGCTTCCGCCCGAGGGCCCCCACAGTTCAGCCAAGACAGCCACGTCTCGATCCACGGCCCGCTACTCATCTGCAACACAGGTACATGCCTGGAACAGAGATGTCAGGGTTTGGGATTTATAACCTATGTGTGAAAAGGTTTGTATGTAAAGGAACTCCAGTTAATTATATGTCCGTGGATTTTGTTTTTATGTTTTGTGGACCTTTTTATATATAGTATAAGTAAAGTATATATTTGGGACCCATTTTTAAAGATTTATGCCATAAGGGACAAACGGGCTTGAGGCTGAGAGCCACAGAGAGGCTGTGGAAGTGAGACAGTATTGAGAGGCGGACTAACACAGGGTTGGTTCTGGTCTTTTTATAGAATTTGCTGACAATAAGGAAAGTATAGGATATCACCAGCCTTATCCTTAAGTAGAGACTCAAACTTCTCACCTTATTTCCAACCTTTCACTTGAGTTTTATCATTGTGAAGTGGTGCCTCTTGATTCTACACCGTTTGAACATTGTAATAGAAATTTCTGTGCAGTACTTTATTTCACTTTGTAATGTTAAACACAAGCTGTTAGACCGCCAAGGTTATACTGTATGTCAATTCTCAGATGAGTCTGACATATTTTAACAATGAAATGTTATAGTACAGTGTAGCTAGCATGAGTATTTAAAGTTTTCTTTTTAAATGTTAATTTATACCTTTTATCATGGCTGGGAGAGACAAACTATTTGAAAAGATAGGGCCAATATCTCAAATTACAAGTTGTACGATTCTTGGAGTATCCATTTTTGGTATCGGTTGAATCAATAGCTCGTGCTTTTTTTTCTTTTCTTTTTTTTACCGTAGCGCTCATCAAGCAGTGAGTTAGTTGAATCTATTATACAAATGTAGGTTTGAATCACATAGCCACTCAATACTCAGGGCCGGAAGCAGAAGAAATAACAGCGGCACCATGTTGAGTCCTGATCAATGGCCGCTTTCTGTCTCCACCCAGAGCCGCATCAGGCGGATGTGGAACGACACTGTGAGGAAGCAGTCGGAGTCCTCCTTCATCTCAGGAGACATAAACAGCACATCGACACTCAACCAGGGTAAGCGACCGCTTCTTCCACCGCCACCAGGCGAGACACGTACACCATTCTCTTTGTGACGACGCACAATAAACACTTCAGTGGATGCAGCTTACAAAAGAGGAAGATAAGTCCCCATTTAATGTTGCACTTCTCTTACTGTTAAGCAATAACAGTGTTAAATGCAGTCTGTTCACAGCATTCCTCCTGCACTTTCCTGCTTCACTGGGATCATGTGAAAGGACAGGAATAGAGACAGAAAGGAAGTGTGATATTTCGTGTGGTGTAAAATGTTACAGATGAGGACTTGAGTTCAAATCCTGACTGGAGACAATCACGGTGCGGCAGCCTCCTCGCTCATCTTCACCCCCAGAGTGATTGTCAGGATGAAGGTCGGGGTTTGGGGAGATGAGCAAAGTCAGGCTGAGGTCAGAGCAGGTTTTTGGGAGGGATCCCGGCATCGTGAAGCTCAGGCTCCAGAGTGTGCCAGAGCAGATTTGGCTGTTGTTATGAATTAGATTTTTATTTTTAAAAAACACACACGAGCCAGATGCCGCAGAGTTTCTCAGCGATCCGTCCAAATGACTGAGGATAGTTATTACATTGTTGACGATTTACACAAGCATGCTGACGATGATAGGGATACTGTATTATTCATGGCAGGCCACTTAGACATGTTTTGTCTGGTGTTTCGACTGGATGAGTTTGTTTAGATGAATTTGTTTCACATAAACACTGGAGCTGATTGTGTTGCTATGCTTTGGTCAACTCTTGTCGTGACGATATTGTTTGTCAGTTACATCAGCCGACTGTTTGGATAATGTCCTGCTTTGACCAGCGTTTCTATGGCTGCTTTGTCCATAATAGAAGGCAGGTCATAAATCTTTTGTGGTGTCAGATTTTGGATGGCGAATGTCAAGTGTTTGTTTATGTGGACAGCTACACAGTGCACCACCACAGACATTCGAGTACAGTACCTCGAGCTCTTTTTCCTCAACTGTTTTTTCTCCCTCCTGATTTTTCTCCCTCTCTCTCTCCCTCTCTCTCTCTTTCTCTTCCTGTTATTTCAGGGATGACTGGCAACTACCTCCTAACTAACCCTCTCCTCCGAACCCACGACACTAACCCTTATAACAACCTGCTGGCAGAAACTGTGGTCTGCAACACCCCCTCTCCACCGGCCTTTCACTCCCCAGGTGCACATCCACCCTCCACCTTTATTCTTACGTAGAGTTTTGTGTTTGTTTTAAAGCAAAACTTTGGAAAATACACATATTCGCTTTCTGGGAGCGAGTTAGATGAAAGGATCTATGCCACTCTCATGCCTGTCCGTTAAATATAAGGCTACCAGTTGGCTTAGCTTAGCACAAAGACTGGAAACGGGGAAACAGCTACCAGTTTATATCACGTTTGTTTAATCCATACAAAAAAATGACAATTTGCTGGTGGACTATTTCTTGGCTCTGAGCAGTTGCTTGGCAACCAACGGAGTCTCAAAGAAGTTGTTGGTCATGACCAAGAAATAATTCAGCACATACTCGTACTGTTAAATGTTTTTACATGTCAGTTTTTGTACGGATTACACAAAGGAGAAATAACATGCAGGTAGATGAATTTCGAGCCAGGCTAGCCGTTTCCCCCTGTTTCCAGTCTTTGTGCTAAGCTAAGCTAACCGGCAGCTGGCTGTAGCTTCATATTAAACGAACAGATATGAGAGTTAGATGAGAGATCTTTCTCATCTAACTCTCTCTTTTTAAGTGTGTTAGATTTATTAAAAACATGAAAAATCTTGAGGTTGTGCCTCTGACACAGCATGCATTGAAAATGTTGAGAATAATTACCCTAGATTTTACCGTTTGTTCTTCTTCACTCACACCTTCTCTGTATTTCCAGTAGTTCTTATCTGCGCGAGTTTCTCCTTTGTAAACACAGGAGGAGATAAACTCAAGAGACGTCAATGCTATCTTATCTCGTCTCCCGAGCAGTCATGTGGAAATTCCTCTCTGTTGAATATGAGCTGCACACGTTGGTCCGAATCATTTCTGCTGTTACCTCCTATTCATGGATGATACAGTGTCTTAATGTTAAAATCTTTACATTTCATTTACTTAGTTAGAGCGATTTAACTCATGTCAGTGTTTATGATGACCTAGTTCCTCACTGGCAGAGCAAAAGACACCCAATCAAAGAGGAAAAAAAAAAAAAACTGAAGCTCATGACGCAATGCGGGCAGAGTCATAGCCCTCAGATATTCACAGGCATTTGATGATAAAAGAGAATATAGAAAAACGGGCAGTATGGCATTGTGTAAGTGTGTATGGAGAGGGTTTGCAGTAACATATAGCTTTAACCTGCTGCAGTCATCAAGGTCTTGTTTTGAGCTCACTCACTGCACAATGAGAGCACTTCACACTCAGAGATAATGAAGCAGGGTCGGGACCAAACAATGTTGGCACAGAAAATCAAAGATGTTTTGTGAATGTTTTATTTTTTATTTCTGTGTGTGTGTGAGCTCTACAGCAACCGAGCAGCTCAGACACCGAAGTCAGTGTGTGTGTGTCTGTGTGTGTGTGTGTGTGTGTGTGTGTGTGTCTGTGCAGGCAGCTTGTGCTTTATGTTAACATTGGAGCGCCAGAGAGACAGATAGAAAGTGGCGATAATAAATAAGCAGGTCATTTTAATGTCGGCACAAATATCTCCCTCACCTGTAGAACCCCCCCCGGCCCGAGCCGAACCGAACCGCTGTATTTAGCCGTGTTCAAACACAGGAGCAACAGTAGATCAGGAAGATGTGACAAAAACTCAAAGATTTAACACATGGAAACTAGTTTGAGGGTAGCAGGCAACAGTATGACACACAAATGTCAAAACCCGGTGTGAAGATCACCAACCAAGTATGAAATACACACCGAGAGACTGTCAAGTTTAACATAAAGCGTCTTCAAAATGTCTGTCTGCTATAGTCATTACATTTAGCTCCTGCAAAAGGATGAGCGTGTCTTCCATTATAGGTGTATTAATACTAAGTAATACTCTGCAGATGTTCATGCGATGCAGTAAAATCGGTGAGGGGAACATCTTGGATGAATCTCTGCTGGAACGGTTCCCAGAGTGCAGCTGTCGTCGTGTCCAGTTGAATTCTGTTCACATCATTTCCCCTGCTCCCAGTAGACAATACCTGTCTGCAATAAAATCACTGCCGGCGCATAAACAAATGCAAATTTGGAAGTAGGTTCTATTCAGAGAAGTGTCTAATAATCCCCCCTCCCTCGTTTTTTGCCCTTTTGCTCTCTGTGCTCCTTTCACCCTTTAGAAAGTCTTTGATGTTGTTTTTAGAGCTTTTTTTCAGTTGTTGTCATCCATTTTCTGACACACTCGTTTGAAACTGAAGACTACAGTTTCCCCTTTTTTTGAGTGCAATGACTGCCTGTGATGACCCCCCCCCCCCCCACACACGCACACACACACACACACACACACACACACTCACACTCACTCACACACTCCTCGCCCTACAAAATGTCAGCCTTTCACTTACAGGCTCACAGTGTACCCAGTAAATAAAATCCTCATATCAAATCCAACTGGCCCTTTTCACTTTCATCCTGCTACTTGAGCTTAGTCATAGGGCTGCGCAAAATTAGAGTACTCTGCTGTGTGTGTGTGTGTGTGTGTGTGTGTGTGTGTGTGTGTGTGTGTGTGTGTGTGTGTGTTGTTCACATAAAAGTGATAGATGTACACTTCTAAAACATATAAAAATATAATGCGTAATTCAGAAAGACATCATTTCACCAGGAAATGTTCCTTCTTCACTGTAGACTTTAAAAAAAAAGAAAGACTGCGCTTGCTGCTGAACCCTTTCACCTGCTGAGTCCAGGATTCAGTTGTCCTTGGTTTGTCCTTTAGCTCTCTCAAACTGTTAAACACATAATTTCGCTGTCATTCTCCATCCACCTACAACAATTTGGGCAAAGCATCACATGGGCTAAATTATAGTTAATTGCAAGGACATAAAAAAAACCTGAGTTGGATTGACTGAATCCAGGCTGGATGTTACAAGCTTCCACTTTTGTCTTATTTCAGTGATTTTGTTGTTTCTGCTGCAATTGAAAAAAAGCATCTGTTTTACTTTTTTTGCACATCAGCTGTTCTTAGGCCAGATAGCCTGAGCAGACACACTTGATGTGAGTGGTGGCAAAGTGAGTCATTGCACCGTGCCTGTCTGTCGTGGTGTGTGGGGGTTGTTGCTGTGCTTGTGGGGCCCCCAGTGCAGAGAGGTGGCTGACCATCTGTGTTCGACATTACTCTTTCGTCTTGCCTTCTTTTAACAGGTGGAATGTTTTATTCATCGTTAATGTCACAACACTTCCTCATCAGCTTGTATTTATTTATTTATTTCTTAAACTCTCATCCTATCCTGTTGCTGTTTGTATGCCGCTGTGTTGTTAACCTGGTCATCAGCTTCTTTATAGCGTGTTGCCGTGCTATATATATCTTTTTTCTTTTTCGTTTTTTAAGTCCTTGTTCATCCTTTGTTCTCATTTCTCCCAATATTGTTCAGGATAATCTCTTAGATTGGCTTTAATGATATTCAGCCATGATGAGGATGGACATGATGGGGAGCTAATTGGGTTCTCCTTTGAATTTTAAAACTTTTTGTATTTGCATAAAATTAAAATTAACCCAGAGATCAAAGAGCACAAGAGTGAAGTGTCCTGAGCAGTATCATGTGGATGGTGTGGTGGAGACTGTTTTGTTCTATCAAAAGAGGAAAAAGTTAAACCTCATGCACTCTTTTTGCCTTTCCCTGCAGGACAGCACTCTCTGAGCAACAGCAGGGACATCAGTGCCATGGACACCCTCCCCCTCAATGGCAATTTCAACAACAGCTACTCTCTCCGAGACGACGACTATGAGGCCGTGGGCGTTAGAGCCCCGGGTGAACTGGGGGGCCTCAACCTGGACGATGCCGCCTTTGAGAAGATGATCATATCTGAGATTGTCCACAACAACCTGAGGCCCCGCGGGGCCCCCAAAGGTCGCGACGCCCAGAGGGAGCGGGACAGAGCTTTGCCTCCCCAGACCAGAGTGACAGTGGACCGAGGCGGGGGTGGGAGCGGCAGCGAGGATGACGCCATCGTGGCAGATCACGCCGAGGCATCATCCCCCCAGAGAGGAAGTGGAAGAGGAGGCCACGCCACCCTGGAGCTGCTCCTGCACCCCCACCACAAGGAGGCGCTGGAGGCCCCCCTGCTGCCCCAGAGGACTCACTCCCTGCTCTACAGCGCCCAGAAGGCCCCGAGGCGCCTGGAGGGGCAGGGCGGCCATGGCTCTGAGACTGTTACTGCAGTCGAGGACATGGGATCCCATTCACCCAACAATAATAGAGACTCCCTTTACACCAGCATGCCAAACTTGAGAGACTCACCCTCGCCCTCGACTTCGCCGTACCCCCCCGAGGAGGAGGAGGAGCTCTCCCCCTCACCCCGAAGCGAGAGCGAGGATGCGTATCATAAAAGCATGCCAGAGCTAGGTGACGCGCCACAGCCCATGTCCTACTACCACATAAACCGAGGCACCAGCGACGGGTGCATCATCCCACCCAACAATGAAGGCTGCGCACAGGAGGGAGAGGCGCCCAGCGACGGACAAATGCAGCTCATTACCAGCCTCTGAGCCGGCCTTCTTTGTTTGCACAGGTTTTAACAGATGGGTCCCTTCGGTTGATGTCAAGAGAGCCGGCAAGTCTGGCTCCACACTCCACATGCCCTTCCTGTTAGGACAGGAAGTGAAATGTTGTTGGGTGGGAAAAGGAATGAACAAATGACTTTTGCACACAGATCTCATTAACACACAAAACACGTCCATCCGAGGCCCGGCAAATGTGGACTGTGAGAGCTCTGCTGTTGGACTAAAGAGGTGCAGAGAATAACACACAGGCCGCTGTGTCAGAGACAAGTCTGGCATTTCTGTTGTTCTGTACTGTCGAAGAATAAGGGATAAAAAAAATACTCCAAGCAAAGAACTATGAAACTCCTGTCATATTCCTGGGAGACTTTGCAGAACCAGGGTCTTTTTAGTCATGAAGTACAGAACTAGAACTAGTGTGGCTCCACTACACAGTCAGGACTGTAAAGTTAAGAAACCACTAATTCAGACTCAGGCCTTATATTTTCTCTATTGCACATTTAACTGTTGTCAAAGTAACAGCTAAAGAAAATATATTTTGCTGTACCACTAGTGTAAAAAGTGAAAAAAAAAAAAAAAGAAACGGCAACCATTCAGTAGTTATGCCCTTTCAATGTTAATACGATTCTTCAGACAAGGTTAATCAAAATGGTGGAAATGTGCTTTTTCCTCTCACACTTGACTCGTCGTAGTATGTTTGAATATGAAAAAAAAAATGTTTTGAGAGATATCAGTCCATATGAAATCATGCTCACGTCTCTGCTTGTGAAGTGCTTTTGCTTTCATGAATGATGAGTTTTTGCCAGTAGTATATTTGTTAACACCAGGCCATGCACAGATTTGGAGTGAATTGGAAACGTGTAATTTATTTTACTTGAAAGAAATTGTCAGGTTTCAAGGCTTATGTTTGTGTCAATGCGATAGTGCAGTTTTTGCGGACATGTTTCATCTTTGACACTAATTAATTTATTAACTGAACTATTCAGAAAAAAAGGAGAAAAAAAAAGAACATGGTTGGAAAGTGTGAAAAGTTGTTGCAGCACTGATTAGGTTCATTTTATTTCTTTTGTAAGAGCCCATCATCAGCTGATATTTAATTCAACTCCTGTTTGATATCAAATAAATGTGAAATTTTTTCTTGTTCGCAGATGTCTGGCTACTTCTTCATGTTTTGCATAATAAAATCTGCAATCTGCAAGGCTGGGGATATTCCACATTTTTGTTGTTGTCAACAAATCCCGTGTAAAGAACTAAACTAACAAAGTGTTGGAGTGTCCGTCCCGACTTTCCAAGCCTGTCTGGGTCGTCCAGCCCAAAATCTGTTCCTAATGAAGACATTTAGCTTTAATAATTGGTCACCAATATATACTTTCATTGTTTAAGCAAAAATTGTTTAGCAAAATGGTTTCCTTAAACAGGACACTGTTTATTTGTCCTTGTTATTTGTCCTACATTTCACTTCTGTATGAAAGCAACAAGAAATGCACAAACTGCTGTGAGAACATGAACCATAGATTTGTGTTTTGAGAATCATGATTGTCATTCGACGATTGTGCCAAAGCAACTGAGAAAAACTATAAATAGTTTGTGGACAACAATGGAGCTCTATGGCACAGAGGAATAAGCTGTGTCAAGCTTTGGCTACATACTTGTTTGTAGGATTAATTCATTATTAGTTTTGTTCTTTTCGTGGGATTTCTCAACAGTAACTAAAATATAGGAGTATCTCCAGTCTTATCCTTTAGCTGCCGCTGTAAGAATACACTATGACAGTAATTACGCAAGTTTAACAAGATGTACCATCATCATTTCATCATCAGTGTCGGTGTCTAAATCATTCCATGTGTTGAAGTGTTGCACATCATCCGAAGAGGAGACGCATCATAGATTTAGAAGATTTAGCGTTTGAATGTGTCTTTCATCTGTGGCTTTCCAGGAGTATCCCGCTCCAACTGACCACACACACACACACACACACACACACTAGTACATGCAGTTGCTGTAGGATCTGGGTGGTGCTCTTTATTAGTTGGAGCTGGGTGCCAGTTTGCTGTCAAGACACTGACACGGAGGCCAAGGCAAAGCTCTGAGTCCACTATGGCTGTCTGCCTTGTTGTTTGAACATCAGCCTCTCGGTTTACACAGAGCCGTCCAAAAGCACTGGGAAGACACCGGACTGGTCTGTAAATTATACGGAAACTTGGCTTCCGTTCAGTTATAAATTCAAGTGAAATGCAAAGTCGATGACGTCGCTTATTGCCGACATTGTCTGCAAAAGCTTCTTTATTATAAACGCTGTGAGAATCAACATGGCAGCCGGCTTCACGTGACGCTAACCCTTCAGGCTGTGTGTGTGATGTCACTTCAAGGAGGGGAAGTTTCCCCCGTCTGCACTTTCATAACAGACAAAATCGTGATGAATGAATGTGCTGAGATCCCTCTGCAGAACGTAAGGATCGGTTTTGCATGATGCATATATATTGGTTCATTATCACTAAGTCACCTGTGCTCTGTATTAACTCTCTCACCCTATTATCTTAAAGAACATTGGATTCTGAAATTGAACAATATATAGACGATTACGTCCTTTCCCATATAAGACTAGGAGGGGGGGTGGAGGGTTCTTGATACAAAGCTCAGCATAACCCGTGCTCTCCTCATCCTGCTATGATGATTTCTGGCCATTCATCCTCTTCAAAGATACTCCCTCCATCTTTGACTTCACATTGAGTCGCTGACATTACCATCTGTGATTATCAGATTATGTTATGATGCAGCATTGTGATGCAGTGATGCAAATGAAAAAGAAAAAAAAAGTTGTCAAAGTTTGTTGGAGATGAAAGTGCTTCATTTATCGACTCATCTTTTATCTGCGCGCAGTCAAAGCCCAGCTTCCATGGGGCAGTGGCAAATGAAGGCGCAATAAGGCTCAGTCCGAGAAGACATTACCGTGTTTTCATTTGAATCTGTTTGATGTTCCACCCTCTGGTGATTTGGACATTATTTCATGTCCATCATCAAAAAGACATCAAACAAGATGCTGAATTCAAAATCAGATCACAGAGCCTGGGCCAAAATGGGGCGTGTGTGTGTGTGTGTGTGTGTGTGTGTGTGTGTGTGTGTGTGTGTGCGCAGACTACATGTATCCTATATATACACTTCTAGGTGTGTGTTCCCTTGAGGTATACATATTATTTTCCTCATGAATTATCCTAAACTTTTTTTCTGGAAACTGGAATGAATATTATGTTTACAGAATCGACTTTTTGACCTGCTCCACTAATGTCTTGCTAAAAAAAACAACCCATAACATTATTATTATTAAAATGAAAAGGCGTTCTTGCAGACAGTGTTTATATTCTTGGATACCAATCTTTTTTCTTTAGCTAGAGCAGGAACTATGCATAATTACATTAGCACAGCCACAATGCAGAAGGAGTATTATATTTCCTCAGGGCCTCTGTAAATGTACAGCTTACATTCCTCTACATTTCACTCTGCAGCAGGAAGATAAAGAACATCTGAATCGCTCCTGCTCTGCTGCCACCGTCCCACCGTACAACACTGCACCGCCTTGGCTGTCTCTGCCTTCCTGTTTGCATTTAAAGCCTCTAGTGAAGACGGAGAACTCCTGCCTGCAGAAACAGCAAAACAAGGCGAAATCAGGTTCCCTCACATTTTTTATAGCTGTGGCACACAAAGGATGTAGCACTTAGAGACTGTGTTATAGGGTGGATGCAAATGTGTGAGCATGTGTGTTGAGGTAAAGCTGCACATACCAAAACAGTAACCACAAGATGTGGCTGCGCTGTTCAAATTAGCATTTGTGTTTTTGTTGCATAATCTCCAGATACAATTATTGCAATTAAACTGTGCTGCATTTTTTTTAATTTCAGCCTTATGGCATTTCTAGTTTGTTGTTTTATTGCTTGTTAGGATTATCACCACAACTAGCCCCCTCCAACAGAGGGCTGTTTAAAAAGAAAAATGGGCTTCCTCCTCGACTTCCACAAAGAAGCCTATTATGAGAGATTAAGACTTTAGGCTTAAAATATGCTCAAGAGTCCTCTTTGAGTCCGGCTGAGAAAGGCTTGATATAATTTCTTGTGTGTGTGTGTCAGAGAGAGAGGAAATGAAAGAGAGAAAAAGAAAGTGTTTCGGATCGAGAGTCAAAGAGGCCGAAGAGGAGAAAGTGAGAGGAAGAGACGCAGAGCAGCAGCAGAAGATGTCAGAAACAATCCGAGTCTGAGCCCTGCAGTTGTAAAACTGTCACACCTCGTAGGAAACACCAGCAGTGACCTCAGAAGGTAGCCTGTCACGCCCGTTACACAGTAAACACTCAACAGAGGCCCATGTTTTTGTGGGTTGTCTCTGTTAAAATAATAGCAATGCATTCCCCCCGAGATACAAACATAACATATGACTGCTATTAGTCAAAAGCTCAAGAGAGGAATTTTCCCATATTTAAGCAATCGGTCCCACAGTTTTTGGGCCATTTGAGACAAAAACGTAATGATTGCAATTTTAAAAATGCAGGACAGCAAGGAAAGAAAAACTGTGAATAAATTCCCGTCAACGATATCCGACATGACGTCAAACATGTGAAAAACACACTTAAACATAAAATATGGTCATTTCTTTACTGTATGTCCCACTTCAAAGTGCCTTTTGAAATGCCAATTCATGGAGACAGGATTGTCAAAAACAACTCTGACAGAAAAACCTTTGATAAATAAGAAAGAGATTTTTTTTTTTAATCTCGTACCTGAAACTCGTGTAGTACAGAAGATTAATATTTCAAGAAAAAGCCCAGTTCTTGTTTTTTTTCATTGGTGTTTTTCAGAGTGATGATTACAGGTCATTGTATCAGATGTTTTCCATATTATCTCTGACACTGTATAGCCATTATTTACATGAAAACCCACCATTATACAAACACAAATGTACCTGTTTTGCATTTCCAATTTATCGCAAACAAGGAGAACAGAAAAGACACAAAACATCGAATTGAGGTTCTGCTGATTTGATTCTTTTTCTAAAACACTAAATAAATTATTTAAAGTGCAAAACTGAAAACTGAATGTTTTAATAGGTTTGTTGCAGAAGTAGCGCATAAGTCATTTTCTGACTGACACTGTGGCTTTTTTTGGTGTTGCTGCCGACTTCACTGTTGGATGAGATGAGAACATTTATAACACTCAACTGCGGGGTGTCTTTGACTAATGCTTTATTTAAAAGGCTTTTATTCACAGCTAATTTACTTACAGTTGTTATAATCACTCACCCAGGATGTACCGAGCCTCGTCTGAATGTGAAATACGGTGGTACAGTAGCATGTGGAGATAATTATGTAGCTAAGATAATCAATGTCATGCTTGAAGTCGCATTCAAAAGATGCCCAAAGCAATGTTTTCTTGGGCCATTGGTTTGAAAATCAAAGTGACGGGTTGAATAAAGTGAATAAAGGTTTGGCTTCAGCTTGTTGGTCTGTGATGAAACTGAGCTACTGCACACAGTGACATGTTCTATTGTTGCTTTCTTGTAGTCACTAAATGACCTTTACTGCAGACTACATCAACAAAGGTTCATATTTCATCCAAATGTTTGGTTTAAAAGTTAAGAGAGCCGCACATGTTCCAAACCACCCATAAACATACAAAAACAAAAGGAAAAGTAGAACAAAATAACTCAAATGTTCCATTATGACGTTTGTAATGGAAATGTTTTGCTATCTAAACAATTTTTTGTTTAGATAGCAAATTTTTTTTTTTTTTTTTTTTTTTTAAATCAAAACTTTTCTTAATAGAAATGGTCGTCTTTGGACTCACACAGAATATGCTTTACTTTGATGCTCTGGAAAAATCCCTGACACTTTTATAGAGGTGGAGATCAAATTTCAGAAAGAAGCTCCTCAGCTGTTTCAAGTCCCTGCTATCAGCGAGCCCTGAAGCAATGCAGCTTCCAAAAAAAGGGTCCGGCTGTGGACCTCAAGTCTGGGGACCTCAGGTCTGTGAGCCAATGGGAAGAGAGTATGGTCCCCCAGAAGTGAGATGCAACATTTCCTCTTCTGCCAGAAAAGAATGAAAGCGAATACTACTACTTTTACGGTTCATTTAACTCCTTTTTGGCTCAGAACGAGAGGGTTCTCTATTAAAATCAAAGAAAGCCACACAGAGTGACATGTTCAAGTATTATCAGATTTAACTCACTAAATCTTCAGTCATTAATACAAAGACGTTTGTACCTAACATTAGCATTTTAACATTAGCAAGGTGTGAAAAAGTAGAGCTTGATATTAAATCTGTTTGATCTGAAGAAATGTTTTTTATTTCTATATTTTGTGTTTATGTTTAGAAGGCTGTTGGAGTTTAGGCTCACATAATTCACTAAAATGAAACACAGACACTAACAACAAGAGCGGTTTATGTTTTCAGTTTTATTCCAGAGGTTATATTATATATTATTATATTACAATCTGTTTCACATAGTTCTATAGGGCTAATAAAGGTTAATATTGCCTGCATGTAATGTTACAACCAGGTTTTAGTTTTTAGGTCGTCTAGCACACACAACATGAAATCAAGTTTTTTTTTGTTTTTAGCTAGTTTTTTACCTGACAACAAAATTTTTAGTTAATGCTTCTTAAAGTCTTGAGCAGAGCAATGTGATCGTTTTCAAGTCTGGTAAAATAAAACAAAAAAAAAGAGAGCTATTGGAAGTGACGCACCTCCTCATCAGGGGACCCTACTCTCGTTTCATTGGCTCGCAGACAGACGTGAGGTTCACAGTTGGACCTTCTTGATCTTTCCTGCAACTGCTCCACAGTTTTTTTCCTGTTGTGAATGACTGTATGTGAATCAGAGTGCTGGTAAAAAGCGTGCATGCTCACACAGACCTGCTAGATTTTCTGGATAGAAAAGATTTTGTAACAATGCAAAATAAATAATAAATACAAGGGCAAATATCTGCTTCTGTGTTGTTCAAAGGCAATCCCTAAGACAGAAAGTAAGAAAGAAAAAACACTAAGAAGTTAACAGCAGAAAAAACACAATATTGTATGTAAAGTCACTCTGAGCCACAGTTCTATGTTCTCTGTTCTGTGAGAGATCAAACTAAAAGAGCTCTAGGCGGCCCGAAAAATCTCCAAGTCTTCACCCCACACCTCCGTACGTCTTTCACGTTCCAGTCTATGGAGAGCAACAACAACAACACCTGTTCCTGCCCCCGTGGTCACATCCAGGGGCGACAACTTCAGTCAGACCAACATATATATACAGTATATATGTACATTTATTTAAATCATTTACCATCCTTTAAGGTTAAGGTCATGAACAGCACTATTAAAATAAAGTGCTAATGCTGCTGATCTGGGAAATGAGGCTGTGCCTGTACTAACTTCTATTAGTATTCAAATCCCCACACACAGACAAAACACTAAGTATTTCTCTGTATTTTCAGTATTAACTCTCTAGCCAGCAGCTGCATGTTGGATGTGTTAGACAATAAGCACTCTGGTGCACAGAATTGCGGTGTGTGTGTTTCGACCAACGACACGTGATAACCTGGCCAGTTTAGTGACCACCCTTCCCTCAAGGTGATTACACACTTGGTCACATCGCACTTTTTCCCCCCATAAATAAACTTCTTGTGGAGGTACATTTTAGGAAATCTTCAACCTCGGCAGAGCAAAAAAGGAGGGTGTTTTCAGTAATAAAGTGCATAAAAGAAAATCCCCCACTGCTCTCAGGGCCTGTGTTGTGTGCCCTTGGTGCCTTTCCTTAACACTTTGCTTTTTCTACATCGAGAAAGGTCTTGACTCAAGATTCCTTCAAGAGTGCTGAGAATGTGAATGCTTCGTAAAGTGACGTTAACTGAATGAAACGTTGTGGAAGAAAAGTAAACAACACTGGCAAGAATATTTCTCTTTGGGTTTATACCCATAAAGATGAAGATAAATATACAGTATGTGACCTTGAGTGTGAGCTGTTTTCTCTGAGGTCTAAGAAGAAATTAACCTCCTCTAACAATTCCAAATCAAAATATGGCTTTCTGCCTTTTACAGCAAAATATAGGAAATATTATATATAATGTGCAAAATATAACGGAGTACTTGCTGTTAGCAAGGCTCCATAGGGGTGGAAATGTCCAACACTTTGGTACAGAATATCTGGACTACTTTTGGATTAATTTCTGTGAACTTTTGTCCAGACGTGGTGATCCCCTGCGTTTTCACATATCCAGTGAAATGTCTCAACATCTACTAAATGGATTGGCACAAAATTTTGTACAGATATTTATGGTTCTCAGACGATGAATTCTTCTGACTTTGATGCCACCATGAGGTTTACGTTTGTGGTCTTGAGTTAAATGTCAAGACAATTATTGAGCACAGATGTTCTAAACCCCCCACGATGAACTGTAACAAATGATGATCCCTGGAACTGCTGATCCTGTAGCTGTTTAGTGCTTATTAGCAAATGTTAGCATGCTAACACTCTTAGCTGTAGTTTGTGTTTAGTGCTAATTAGCAAATGCTATGTAAGATGGTGTACATGGTAAATATTATATGTCCTTAACATCAGCATATTAGCATTGTCATTGTGTGCATTTTAGCATGCTGACATTAGCACTTAGCCAAAAGCCCCATTGTCTCTAAGGACAGCCTTGCAGAGCTGCTAGCATTGCACTGTAGTCTACAAGTCTTATTAGTGTATGATTTTTTAAACACGTCTGCTTACTCTCTTATTTCAAGGGTGTTAGACTGTAAATGTTCAACATTGAAATTAAATAATGGTAGTTTCGTAAAGATGAAATAATAAAAAAACATTCTTGTTATATAAAAGCTCCCTGGGCAACACTTCTATCTATAAGCAGTATATACACATTTAATCAATGCTTTAAAACACACTATAATATAGTTGTCAGCAGATAGAAGTGTTTATTAATGTATTTGTCTACTGTGACTCCTGTGGGCACCCATAAGTGGAGGCTGTGTATTTCAGATAATAAACATAGTAAGACACAGTTATAAAATGTGTCTTCACAGGAAACGTTAATTGCTGACACTGTTCATTATTTAACACTCATAGTGTTATTCTTGCATGTTTCCTTGATGACTTGGGATCTATATTTTTCCTATCTAAGATGCCCTTTAAAGTATATCTGTTTCTTCTCTTTCCACATCCAAACAACCCCCCCCCCCCCAAAAAAAAAGAGATTGAGTAGTGCAAAAGGATTGTTCTTGACCCTCTCTTGATTTTCAAACAGCATTTCTTGTCTTCCCTGGTGACTTTCCGGGGGGAACTGTCGTTTAATGCACCGTTAAAAGGCTGCAGCTGGAAAAGTGAACAGGAACATTTTTTAACAACCTCACAAAGCCCCTAAAGCCTAAACCCAGAGCTGCCTCTGACCACCTCACGCAAAAGAGGAAGCAGTCCCTCAAACCGCAGACTCCAAATGTTGCATGTCAATCTTCCATGTTGGGCAGATGCGATGGTCAATTCGCTTTCATTTTTCTGACCGAGCCTATCAAGTATTGATTTTGAAAGCATCTCCTGACCACGGTTGAATTGTAATAAACATAATTCAAATTTGGACATGGGTAGTGTGAGATATAGTGGAGACCTTGAAGGCATCCAGGAGAAATGGGGAGGACAGGGCTTGTGCTGTAGCTTATTTCCAGAGGGGGGAAAGAGGGATCTGTCCTGGATGTACTGGGCATATATTTCCTGGAGGAACAGCAAATCTTGAAGGAGAAGTCATAGTCAGAAAAGATTCATTTCATCATCAAGAGAATATACAGCCAGGCTGCGTCTGCAAGTTGTACTATTCGATAATGTATGTGTCTGAAAAAATCAGTTTCCTTGGAAAGAAATGAGTTATACTACTCGTCCTTGGGTATCATAGCCCATACAATTTGTCTCTAGGACATCGGCCCATAGAATTAAGGACAAAGAGGAAATATTGAGAGAGAGTGAATGAAACATGCGCACACATGCGCAACTTAATAAGAAAAATTGTCCAAGTATGTGAGTCATCAAAGCAGACAACTGGGTAAACGGCACAACAAGGGGTGCCAACGCTCATATTAGATCCCGGGCCCTGGGGCATCATTGTGTGTTATGAGTTCAGCATTAATTGCTGCCTTTGGGAACGTTTGTTCTTGACGTAATTACTTGTCAGAGGGAACCCTGACTCCAGATGAAGCATGAGCTGCGGAGGAGCATGCTTTGTGACAAATAATTCAGGGTTTTAACAAGACAAAGCTGATTCCCAACACTATAAAGAGAAAATGTATCCCTCTGTTACTGGTGCTTGTACAGTAATTGCAGCTCTGGCAGAGACTAAGCCAAAAAGATCTTGTTCAATATTAATGTCGTTTCTGCAATACAGAGCTGAAACAATTAATGGATTAATCGATTACAACAGCAAAACAATCGGCAACTATTTTGTTTTTGAGCAAAAATGCTGAAAACTGTATAGTTGCTGCTTCTCATTTGTGGGGATTTGCTGCTTTTCCTTCTTTCTTTTGATACTAAATTGAACATCTTTCGGTTTCAGACTGTTGGTCAGACAGAACAAGACATCTGAAGATGTCACTTTGGGATTTGTGTCATTTGTGATGTGCATTTTTCACTATTTTCTGCCATTTAGTAGACCCAAATGAGTAATCGAGCAATCAAAAAAAAAAAACAGGATATGGATAGATAATGTTAATAAATTGCCGCCCTACTTTATTTTTACATCGCATGCTGTGTATTTAATGCATCGCTCTGCCTAAAACTGACCTAAAATTGAACATGAGCAAGTTTTTGATCTCAGATTTCAGTGTCACTTTTCACATTTATTGCTCTGCTTGACCGTTTGACATGCATGCACACCCACATCAACACTCGGGAACAGGCACTCATGCACATGCACACACCAAACACACACACACATACACGCATGCCCTGTTGGACTTCGAAGCCTTGTGACCGTCATGTCCATCTTTTCAAACACTGTCCAGACAGGAGAAAAACCTTGGCCATCAGCTCTCCTCTCTGAACCTGTCCATCACTGTCACTCTGGATCAGTGGTGCAGAACTCATCCTTCCTCTCCCGCTGGTCCCCGCTGGACTGGACTTGCTCAGTCTAGCTCCTCATATCGCTGTCAGGAGTCCCAACTGACAGCCTGCTGCTGCAGCTGATTCCAGTTTGTTGGCCCTGCTATGGGGCGATGCCAACAATCTGTGCTGTGGCAGTGGGTGGCCGTCTGGTAAGGAAAAGCTTTGATAGGTACAATGATGGTGTTATTGATATGGGCATCTTAACACCCCAAAAGCACTATCATATGCATGAAATAGCAGCGTGCTGGAATGGCAATCCCTGACTTTGACGTGAGAATGCTCAAATCCTGCAGTTCACAGGGAGAGATGACGATGTGGGTTGAACACGCACAAGTCTCAACAGCTTGACCAGACCGGATGTCCCACCAGTCCTGCGTCTGTGCATGAGACACAGGCCTTTTCTTTCTCTCTCTGCACCACATGTGTGAATTCTATCGTAATGGCTGGGGTTTCCAGAGAACTCTGGATCTTTCAAACAAACCACAACAGGCGGTAAACCCAGCTTCTCAGCCTCCCACAGAGACAGGGACAGTCAGTGGAGAAGTGAGAGTGGGGATTGGAATTTAATTACAGCCTTAAAGCCCTCAGAGTCCAATATGAGAGAGAGGGATGAGACATAAATCTACAGGGGTGCCTTTGTTTGTACGGTGGCTACAACAAGAAAATCATTCAAAACCCACTGCGGTGACACTTAAGTCTGTAGAACAGCGGTTCAAAGTTTGACGGACGAACAACTGGGCTTTCAAAGACTGACATAGTCACTCAATCATTCATCCCAGCTTTCTTTAATTAAAGTGTCCATTCTTGTTCTATTATGGAAAACTGCGCCTCAATAACAGACTGGAAGTAACAAAGACAAATATAGATTTGATTACACTCCCTGGGCAATATGCCAATCAGTATATTTGACTGTGTATTAAAATTATGATTGAATTTCAACAGCTGACAGAAAAATGAGATTTTAACTGTCCAGCCAAAGGACGCTGGGGAGTCCACTGATTAACTATTGAGAAGGTTTACTAAACTAACTGTGTCTCGCAATACATCACTTTAGGAGCCAAGATTCATGGCTAAAATCAATCTGTCTTTTTCCACATTGCTGACCATAAACACAATTCCCCTGTGTCTAAGTGAAAGAACATGGATGTACTATTACAAGGGAACCTATGGCCTTATGATTGGATTCAAAGCTGCTTTGGCCGACACATCAAGGGGAATTTTCTGGGCTGCAGATTGGCCAGACTGGCGGCAGAGCATAGAATCTGCAGAGTGAGTTAGAAGTCACAGGCCTGCTCCCAATCCATTGTATTTCAGCCAGGGTGGGGCACTGAGGATGAAAACCAGATTGGGTGCTCCACATACTGTTCCGCATACGGCATGGAGAGTAATGCCCGAAGGACGCTTTCTGTCTCTTTCTCCTTTGCTTCACATTTGTAACAGAGATGCAGTGAGGAAGTGTTGATTCAGGACTTAACTGGACACTGCTCTGATAGGTGTGACAGGGAACACTGAAGGGTTACATTCACAACGGCGTGGCTGGCAGTGTAACTCAGAGACAGAGAGAAAAATCAGGCTTGTGGCTCTGCGAGAGGCTGTCAGGGGGTGGGGCACCCTCTAGTGCAGAAATCCAGATGTAGGTCACTGCCAAAGAATTCCAAAATCCTGATGTTCTGGCCAACTGGGAGGCTACAAAACCTTCTCCATGTAAATAACGTCAGCAAATCACCCCCTACAATCCCTTCCATAAAGAATCTGGAGACATTTAAGCTGAGACAGCCATGAGAATACAAACCGCATGTCTTCTTCTGTTAGGGTTTCTTAAATCACCTCAGCTCTGCTTAAACAAAATATTAGGGTGCAATTTGACAGGGACACGTCAGGCAATGGATGTGGGGGTATGACGTTCGTAGTGCTTATATAGGAAAGAAGTTAGTTGTCCAACCTGTCAGTCATGATTGCTTTTGGCATCAATATCATGCTAATATACCTTTTCAAACTGACTAGGTTTGCTCAACAAATTGCTACAAAATATTGCAGTCATTTTGTTTGTCCGGACAAAAGTCTTTAGGCATCTATTTGAGGAACTGAATGAGAGTTGTGTGCTGAACTTTCCACTGATATAATTGGCCTTGTTCCAGTGACAGAAAGGTCTCAATCCTCAGCGTTTGAACTAAGAGGATGAGCCTGGAATGAGAAACTATGCCATGCATACACTGGGAAAGCTACATGGAAGCTCTGCGGCTAAGAAAGCATATGTGAATTCTTTGTGCACAACCAAAAAAAGATGGATTCTCCTCACAAAAACAGCCAGGAAAAAAACGAATACCAGTAAAATCATGGGTCTCTAGAGGGCCACCGATTCCACCCGTTTTGATTTGTGTAATCGCAGCCATGCGAGTGTCATCATTCCCTCATTTCAGTTCGAGGTTCATTCCACCATCTTTATATCCATTTTTCTGACACATGGGATCTCTTTCCCCCAGGAGCTGTGAGGTGTTACCCACCAGATGTTTTATTCTCAGTCCACTCATGGAGACGTTTCGAATTGGAGACATTTGGCTTTTAAAGATCTTGTTGAAATGTAGCTATGTGTGTGCTGGTTGTGAGAAACATGGAAGTGTTCAAAACCAGGAGAGTGATCCACATAAATATCTATGTCGCACTGTGGACTTAATAGTTACTTTGGGCTGCCACCTTCTAGCTTAACATTTACTCCCCATAAAATCACAGCAGAGTGACGTCTGGACTTCATGCAGAAAACCACTGTTGTACTTCAAATGTCAGGGTGGTTTTCACTACCTAACTGCACTAAAACTGCTCTCCAACAGAGTAATGCAATAATGTATTCACTCACTCGCCATCTAAAGCGAAATCTGAAATAAAGAACCCCTTTAGCCATTCATTTGCCAGTTCTTTTCTCAGTTTATTGATTAATTATTTGGTCTATAAAATGCCAGAAAATAGTGGACAATGCCCGTCACAATTTCCCAGAACCCAAGTTGATACATTGAAATGTCGTGTTTTGTCCATAACCCAAACATATTCAGTTTACTCTCACATTTAAGGAGTTTAGAACAAGACAAGTTTGGGCTTTTATGCTCAAGAATTACTTGATGCATTAATTAGACTCACTAATCAAATACGTTATTGTTTCAGCTGTAATATAATGGTTTACCCAAATAACCCAAATAAGAATATTTTTTCTCTCTTGACATTTAGAATTGTTTTGGTAGAAAGTAGTTAACAATTAAAACTTTTCTTAGTGAGGTCTGTGGATTATTTAAGGTAATGGGACACTGCTACTGGAAAGAGATGTGCTGCTTTTTAATAATTTAAATGTAATGTTTTAATACTGTGAGCACTACAAGTCTCTAAACCTTGAAAGTAAAACCAAAACATGGCTATATGGAAGTGAAAAAATATGTTTTTGTTTTTGTAAGTTTGTTCGGGTGAACTGGCCCTTTAAGTATAGATGACACATATTTGTTATGATTATCAAAATGGAGCAAAAAACATAGGTTGTATCACCAGTCTATATAAATACCATTTTACAAGCTACTTGAGGTAATTATGGGGAGAGAGACTTCTGCTATGTTTGCATAACATTACGGCTATGCACCCCTTTTTCCCCTCCTTGACGAAAATACCCTGTGAACTCAGCTCTAAACAAAGTGTAGAGGCTGGCAGTACACACATGACATGTATGTACTGTGACATGTCAACATGACTGGTTGTATTTATCCCGGCACAGGTTGCGACTGACCAGCCACGCATGACTGTTGTACCAGTCACTAAGGTTAATTAACTATCTGGAAACTATTTCGGCCCTGCCAAGTTTGTGTCACTTCAGGTATGTCTCAATTTAATGTCTTCCGCTCTAAGTATAGGTGGCTGGCACAGGCTCAGAGTGCTTTTCTGTTGTGCGGAATTATAATGACAGGACAGAGAATGCAATGGTGTGGGCACCGGCTCAAAAAGGTTTCACTCACAGGTTACCCAGAGGAACTGTGTGTTTTTTCAAAAAATGCCAGGACAACCATTAAAATGATAAAGACCCTCATTTCTTTTACATTAGTGTTTTAATCCAACATACATAAATACTGCCCTACAAAGGCAAAATGCACTATCAACATATTTGTTCAAATTTCAGTTCTGACTTTTAATTTTGACATCTGCTTTACTATATTAAAAAAACATATTATATCATAGAAATGTGTCATTTCTATGAAAACAGCTTCAAAACAGAGCTTAAAAACCACATTAAGAACAGCTCAAGCAAGAGCGCTATAAGCTAGCTGGTGAGGTAGCCACAGCTAGTTTAAGCTAAATTTACTCATTTTCCATATCCATCTGTAATTGAAAAATAGCCATTTTAATGAAATTAAGTGATTTTCTTAAACAAACTAGCTCAAATGGACAAGAAAGCTAAAGAGCATGTTTTGTTTCTGCAGGTCTGTAGGTTCTATGTCAATCACTTGTAGGTAATCAGCCTAAGAAGACATAACATGAAGCCAGTTCAACTTTCTATATGTTACCAGTTGGCTAGCCAGCCTTAAAATATGAAGCCTTTCTCAACTTCACTGCTTATGCAGGTACTGCTCTCTGCCTTTGTAGCTCATACTATAGCTTGTGCTTGTAAAAGAAGTTGGGGTATTATCGGGAGAAAAGTCGGGATATTTGTTCTCTTTTGTAAAGCAGAAATCCCAGGAATAATTATTGTAGCTTCTAGATGGTCTCAAAGCAAAAGAACAGACATATTAAACTGCTCTTTGGTGTCTATATTCATGCCTTGGCCTTATTTGTTTGGCGCATTAGCATAATCAAATATTGCATGAAACACAGTTGTCATATTGCTGCATTGCTTGTACCTGCGATGTGTTGATGTTATTTCTTTTGTTGAGACACAGTTATTGCAGCACAATTCATTGGGGGACATCAAAGCCTCTGTTCTCTATGTAAAACAGTGGAAAGGCTCTCGGCAGCTTCGTATCTGTAGCTGTAGTCAATTGCCACTTCAGGATGGATCTGGTATTTCTGCCACACAACAAAATGTATGAACATGTCATACTGTCAAATGTATCTACAGATACAGTGATGCTCTGCAAACATGAATTTATCATAAGTACATTAAATGAAGAGAAATGCATTAAAATCTCTGCGAGAAAAGCTTGTGATATGTAACCTGACATCTTATCTGTGTGTGTGTGTGTGTGTGTGTGTGTGTGCGTGTTTCTGAATAGTGAAAAGGCAATTTGATATTGCATGTATAATGTGAATGTGGGATTTCATTTTTCACCTTGGTATGAAATTATTAATTAACTGCATTTACTATTCACACCTTTCACCTCTACAATTACATGAAACATTCAAATGCAATAGGCGTGTTCTGCATTCAACATTAGGGATAATATGATCTTTAAAGTGAAAGGATTGATTAAAGAAACAAGCCAACCTACTGCATTTATGCAGTGTGTTGTGAAGGTAAGAGTCCCTAACATCTTGAAATAACAGAGGCCATGATGAGCTTAAAATCAAGGAAACAGCACTTTATTTTTGCTTTCTGCAAAATCATTTAATGTTTAAGTGTGAGTGTGTGTGTGTGTGAGTGTGTGTGTGAGAACAGAGTTAGGGAGGCAGATAAATTCTGGTACATGGGTGGAACTGGATTATTGCCAACAAGTTCAAATTGAAGACTATTTTTGCATTGTTCACGTTGAGTGATTGCTGAGTGTGACGCATTAGTTATGCTGACTGCAGAGCTATAAATAATATTTTACTGTGGTGAGGATGTGTGTGTCTGTTAGCATGACATCTGGGTTTTAATTCTGGGGGAAAAAATCCCATATCTGCATGATCCTACTAACGCAAGCCATCTGAAGAGAATACAGATGAGAGATGCTCCCTCCATTCTCCCACAACCTCCTTCAACAACAGTGCACGGCAACACACAGTGACCTTGGCTGATTAAATATTCCTCTTTGGTTTGTATTCTGAAAAGCCCAGCCTTCAGTATCTGTCTATAGTGTGCATGTAGTGAGCACCTACAAAGGTGCTGGACTGTGAAAAGGAATTTGAAATGAAATATTTTAATAGCAGAGTGGTTGATACTGCTTTCTGCAGGGGCTTGTTTGTGGATTGATATGTATGCATATGATGGTGGGGATATGCATGCATGTGTGCAGATCAATCTGATTTCATTGAATGTGGCCTGTGGGATTTATTATCATCACTCATTTTAATGAGGTAGTAGGTGATAGGACAACAAGATCACTAAGAGTAATGTTCCACAGGGAGAGTGAAAAGACCGCCACCAGATGGTTCAGCTGGGAATGACTGGAATACCAAACAGGCTTTACAAACAGAATGCTTTTACTTGCAAGGTTAGCTAGCATAATTCCTGCCATGTTTACAGAAATAGACTTGAAACAGCCTATTAGAGGGTTTGAGGCAAAAGAAAGAGAGCAAAACGGATGATGTAGCACACTCCAGTCCACGCCACATACTCAGGAAACACATCGTGATTTATATACAGTATGAAGGAACATAACTCTTTCACATGATCGCCACAGTGGACTAATATCTCCAGGAAAATAATGTTGTTTAGGGGTCTCTGTTGTGGGCATGCTAAATGTCTGCATCATAACATTTCACATTGCAGTGCTGAAGATATACAATATCATGTGGGCCAGACTGATCCCTGGTTTAATTTCATAGCAAATTGTTGGCTCTTTGAAGCCTTCAGTTACCACATGGTGACACTGGAAATGGTCTATTTAATACCTGTTATATTGTCACTAGACCCACCAGTCCTTCAGCTGCCTCAAGCCCTCTGTGAGATTGCAGACGAACAAAGGGAATATGAATTAAGTCTGTAACTGAGCTGGCCCCTGGCATACTGAATTCTAAATTTGGCAATGCTTTATGAGCCTTTCATATGATTTGGGTCTGATAATTCTTGGTCTTAATTACAATGGTAACAGGCGGACCTGGGCTACAAAAAGATGTTGGAACATAGGAAGCAGAGCTATCAGGAGAGTTTAAAAAAAGTGAGAAAAGCTGAGAATACCACTCCCACATTCTGGATTTATAAAAGGGAAAGTTGGAGTCAAGATGAATCCTGAAAGACCAGAAAGCAGTCCTGGAATTGGCAATGTCTTGAGAAGTATGTGTGAGAAGCCTGTGCAGACTTCTCAGTTCTGATTTTAAGCTATTTAACAACCCCATTCCCTGCTGAACACTGGCACACTAAGGCCAAAACTGTCTCTCATGTCCAATGCAAAATTTAGAGCTACTTGAAAACTGTAATAATGTGAATGCAGTTTAAATCCAGACATAGTCACATCTTATTACAGCCGACACAGTGCATGAACTGCAGGTTCGCAATGGCTCAATATTTAGAGCAGAGGCAGCAGTCGGTGAATCTGTTTGAAATACACAACCGCAGTCTGCTGTGCTGATGCCAAAAAGTCTCAGAAAACTAAGTAGTGGGACAACAGAACAATACAAACGTTATGAACTGAACTGTCACAAATGTAGAAACGCTGTTGATAAGACTAATAGCAAAAATAATATGAGGCCATGCTGAAGATACAAATAAGCATTAGCTGGCTGACAGAGTAACTCATGCACTACTGAGAATAAATACAGAGTTAAGTCAAAAACTTCCCAAGATTAACCTGATAAGACTTCAATCATCTTCACAGTCATTTTCCATTCAACCTATCTCTGGAAACTTCTACACAAACCAGCCAACAAACCACTTAACCTGAAGCTCAGTTTAATTGCACATTAAGATACCATAGAATTGTCTGGTAACACCGTGAGAAGCAGTCAGCTAGCTTTTATCCAGATTCAAGGACACTTAGTACAGCAAAATATTGCTATGAGTCACAAGACTGAAAAGCTTTTGCAAACCAAGCAAGAGCGCGGCCAAAAAGAAAAAAGGGACCCAAAAAACTTCAAACAGATTGATGAAACATCATCAAAATGAGAGTTCCCCCTCAGCGTGCTCATCCCTGCTCTCACAGACATTATAGGCACTCTGAAAGCTGCTGTCTGTGGAATTGACAAGCAGTGCCAGGTCAGGTGTTTGATCTCGGTCGTAATCATTACGATGCTTTTAATTGATACAGGTTTGTCCCCCACTGCTGCAGGTCCAGGTGAAACATTTGATCCACGCTCCCTGCCGTAAAAACCTGTCCCTGGGAGGTGCTTCTGTCTACCTGTCACCTCTGTCTCTGGGGCAAAATCAAACATCTAAGACAGCAGAGTCAGAAGCAGAGTCTGTGGCTATTACACGACCGTACCTGTGTTTTTGCACACAGCCCATTTACAATGAATTATGTATATTCTATGCAACTGCCAAGCATTCCCAAAGCGTACCACAGCTTTTTAGAGTGATCAATGTGTTTTTCATGCCTTCTAGGCATTAAATTGTTTACTGTTTAATGTCAGTTCAGTTTGGAAATGAACTTGCAGAGGTTTGAGATAGAGCTTCAGATAGTTAATCTATTACAGCAAATATTTTTACATTATTTATGAATTATTGCATTCATAGTAACATGCCATGGTAATACAACCGAAACTATGGATTCCTTTGAAGCATATACGCAGGTGGTGCATTCATATGCTGGCAGGAATTTGTGATTCAAACCTGGACGACACACGTTTTGCAAAAATAAACATACTCCTGCCATTTCCCGTGTACAAGTTCTCAGTACTTGAGGTGTTTCTACTTGTAGGCTGCTACTAAATAGTTAGAATAACTCAAATGCAGAAGACAAACTGCCCTCAGGGGATTGATAAAGTGCAACTTCGTATTAGCTTTTTTTTTTGGTTTTACACTACTACATTACTAAAGTTCGACATGTCCCATCAACACAGCTTTCATATCACTGAAGACCGACACCCTACCTCATTCATATACATATGATATTTGGCATGTGTCAAAAAACATGAGGACAAACAGGCTAACAACTCAAACATTTTTAAATTGCATAAAACATTTTTGGATATAAAATGGCCCAAACGTGTATAATACAACTCACATGCAAATTGAGGCAACATGGACATCCAACTGGAGTTCCTGGAGGCCTGATGAATGAGAGTTTGGTATTCAATCACCATTAAGCTCTGCTTTTGTCCACAAACTGCTGTGAAAAATATTTGTATTCTTAGCTTATGAGGTCTTTGAATTTCCTTGAATTATTTTCCAGCACTAGTTTATATCAGCTCTCTGCCTTTCAGTTCTGGCAATCACTGCACAGTCATTCTGCCTGAGCTCTTTGCTGTAAACAGCTGCAGTTTATACAGAGGGGTTGATGAGAGCACTGAGACTCAACCACACAGTACTGCTGTGGACTGGAACCAAAACAGGAACTGACATTGTCTACAAACTACGAGCTGCAGAGTTGGATCTTATTTCTAAAATCTCAATTTCAAACAATTGCAGGTTTGATGTAATTCTAATTCACTTCACTTGATGAAAATATGAATTTGGTAGCTTCATGCATTAAGACATTTGCTGTTAAGCAGCTGACATCCGAGCAAGTCTTGGTCATCCTATTGGCTTCCTATCAGCACTTCCATCAAAACATTTTCAAAACAATCCAAACCTTTCAAGTGCATTACCACACAACCATTAACATAACCTTGACTAAGAACAATGATGCCTGAATGTCCATTATGATGGATTACCCTTTTCAAGAAAAGTCTCTGATGTTGATTTTCATACCATACTGAAATGAACTGAAACCAGTAGCTGTCTGGGAGGTAGAAAAAATGCATTCATCATTCTAAAAACATATGTGCACAAGTCAAGGGGGTCAAAGGTCAAAGGCTGAAAAGTCAAGGAGGCTTGACTTCTGAGATGTATGGTGAGGTGTCACTGGATTTCTACAGCCGGCATTTTAACTTATGTGAGAAAGTGGGTCAAAACTTCGACTCTGCTGTGACCGCGCAGTGTGGTTACGCCCTTTCATGTAAAACCATACATGAGTCATGACAAGTCGTTTGTCATGACGATCTTATATAGTCTAAACCCAGCGCCATAAATGATTATGACCAGTGTCATGTCTTATCAGTGCTGGCATTATATAGGCTTTACAGCACGACGGCTCAGGTTTAATATTATCATAGGTCATTTACTGCGCTGTTTGCATTGCTTTGAAGGATTTATGTCCGGCCTACTCACTGTCCAGTATTCATATGAAAGGGGCTTATGTCGGTCCCAGAAGTGGAAAGATTGGGGATGGAAACAGTTGAGTTGAGGGTAACACTCAGTGCTCAGTTGGGGCGGGGGAGGCAGAAATTTAAAAGAGCTTTACTGCTGTAGCTTTCACTCTGGCTTTGATTGTCTTTGCTTTGATCTGGTTTGGGGCGGCCATGTTGTGCAGTGTTATCCTCCCATAATCTCTGCCATCTCTGAAACGCTGCAGTGGAAAAGACACTGACTGGGTTTCTCTGTGTCTGCACTGCCTTAGCCAATATTTTCACCCCTCACAGTAAGCATGAATCACCTTATCTATGAATAAAAACTGGAGAAACATCTTCTGAAGGAACGCTGAATACATCCCAAAAAGAAAAAACACATGGTTCAGTCTGTCGAGGAAGAGAACAACACAATTCTTTGAAATGGAATATACAAGTATGACTCTGGCAAGGTGACCTGGACCACTTTCTTGCCATCCTTTGCACTTCGACTTCCTCATGCATGCCCTGTTTTGTTAATGAATCAACCCTCCTCTTAATCAAATGCAACATTACCTTCCCTTCAGCAACTAAAACAGTGTACTACAGAAAAAGCTGCTATGTGCTGTTTTCTGGGGGGGGGGGGGGGGGGGGGGGGGGGGTGCTAGCACTAAAGCACGACTTCAAAGGGATATTGTGCATCTATCCCAAATTAGCTGCCTGTGCAACTGTCTGAGCACTTTGAGACCATCCTCTGTTGGTAAAAAATGAATACATTATCTTGTGGTTGTGAAATTACAGGCATTTATGTTGTAGTGCACCACTGAGCCTGCCAAAGGACAAAAAACTTGGATGTACCCTGCATGAAGCCACAAAGGAGACCTGGTACAGTGAATAGAGACTGAATAGAGACAAGCCCTTATGGTTTTCAGATCAACATTCCTAGACAGACATACTGTGTGTATACATATACATATATATATACATATATATATATATGATACTTCTTGATGCCCAGAGCTCACACACTAACTAACACAGCATGAGGGCACCGAGCTGCTAATAAAAGCATCAACACTTCATGGCTACAAAACAAAAATGGGAAGTGAAGATAAGGCGTGTTCTGCATACTTCAGCTCATGTTTCCTCCATTTTTCCCCCTTTTCTGTCAAGTTTTGAACATCTTATTAAAGCCGATAAAAACATTTAACTACATGTTAGTTACAAAATCAGACTCAAGGCCTTTGCAACAGGTCATTGGAGCCTCTTGTCCGGGATCCAAAGTACATATTCAACAGAAATATATTCACTGGGAGAGCTGTCATGCGTGTTGACACACACTTGGAAGACCTTCTGCAGTTTGCACATGATTTGTATCACCTGCATATCATTAAACCATGAGCATTTGCTAGCAGTGTGAGCTACAACAAAGACAGGACCTACATCACTCGGAAATATCTGATCGGTCTGCAGCTGAGGACATTACAACACAGTCCTCTGCTGTTTTTTCATCTTAATTACATAAACAAATGCATGATTAAAAGTTGTACTGAAGCTCTACGCCAGCTGTTTGAGGCAGGCTGACACAGCTGTATACATGTGTCTTTGCACACTAAATCAAATGTCCCATTGTGCTCATCTGGAGTGAATTAGGCTCGGGGAGGGAGGGGGACCTAGAGGCTTTGATATACAGAGGAGGAAATGGGTAATGTCCTGGAACCACATGGAACATCCTAATAGGAGCTGGTGACTGATAAGAAGGAGATAACCAAATCATCTCTGCCTGTCTGCAACCTGTAACCTTTTCTTTCTTTCTTAAACTGGCTCAAAACCTGGAATAGTGCTGATTTTAACACATTAAGTTAGTTAGTTAGCTTGCTTTAAGTTAATCACCAAAGCTGTAATAAATCGTGTAATGTTTAGTAGTAAAAGCCTTCATGCAGGTGGTGCCAACCCCACCATGCATGCCACACCCACAAAGACAACCAGAAAAAGACAGATTTTTAAGCAGTCCAAGTCAAATAACTGTACTCTTCAGTCTCAGTAATCTTAAAATGATAGAAGTAAGCTTGCCATTGCAATGCTGTTTTGCAAGAGGAAGGAAATTTAGGGATCCAGTGACAACCAGAAGCTGGAGAGCTGCAAATATCACACAGCCCGCTCTCTATAAATTCAGTTGATGTGCTGTGGAGGAAGGCACTCAAGCCCCAACCACTGGAGTGGAGTTGGTCGGTAGCCAACAGAGGAAATCTGTGGTTGTACTCGGCAGCTCCTGTGTGAATGTGTAGCAGGGTGTGTCTGAAATACAGCCACCCTACCCAATATTTCAATTGCCTGGACAAATGAAAGCTTAAAATAGTTTTAAAGTTATAATGTGTTTTACAGGGACCATCTTCGTAAACAAGTGAACCTAGATGCCTGGTTACAGCAAATTAATCATCATTATAATTATCATTTGTGTTGTTAAAACTAGATGAATGTGTCAGGCTGAAATAATGCAGCACAGCTCTAAACAGACCAAATTTGAAAACAGGAAAGATATGGCTTTTCATTCATTCATTTAAGGGCATAAATCATTCCCTTTGAAGCGCAGCCGAGCCTGTTTGCAAGGAACATAAGAAAGCCAATATGGAGAGCAGCTGGTCAGCTGGGATGAACATGACATGCTGTTTGTCGGGAAGAAAATAGAAAAAAATATATAAATGTGGAGATAAAAGAGTGAAAAAAGATGAGCATCACATTCAATAACCAAAATATCTCCTCATAGGCTAGCAAGCATTTTCTGTGAAAAACAACATGAAGCACTGTACTTTTTTTGATGAGTGAAAAACTCTTGGACAACTATGGATACCCAAAATATCAGACACATCACAGCTCTAACAGGACACGCTGTGCTACCACATGTTTGTCACAAAAAGAGCAAGTTAGTTACAAGAGAAAGCCCTGTTTGTAAATCTAAAATTCAGACAGTAAACAAACAGCAGCAGACTTGCATGAACCAAATGCAATATAATGAGAGACACTGATCCGAGAACGAGAAACTGACCACAATTAACTTAAATCAAGAAATGAAATCAAGTCCCTGTGACTGCGGTCAAGGCTGAAACATCACTGCACACAGAACTGACTCAGGTCTTTGTTTATGTAACAGAGATCTGCTGCCCTCTTGTGTAGTATAAGTATAAATTCAACACAATTTGATTCTTTGCAACCTCAGGAGGGCACATAGTAACATTAGACTACAACATTTTACATCAAGTGGTGGAGGAAGTATTCAGATCCTTTACTCAAGTAAAAGTAAAAATACCACACTGTAAAAGTACTCCATTACAAGTAAAAGTCCTGCATTGAAAATGTCACTTAAGTAAAAGTATGTGAGTATTATCAGCAAAATGTACTTGTTAAAGTATCAAAAGTGCTCAAATGTAGAAATTCGCCCCCTGTGGAATAGTTTTGTGTGTAAAATCTTAATCTGAAAAGTAACCAGTAACCATTGGAGGCAAAAGTACAATAATTCCCTCTGAATTGTAGTTAAATAGAACTATGAAGTAGCATAAAATGGAAATACTCAAGTTGAGTACCTCAGATGTGTACTGCTGTATTTCTAGAGAACTAGAGAGCTGAAACACTTAGTCACTTAGTAGATTAGCTGATCAACTATTGAAAAACTATTTTTTATAATCAATTAATCATTTAAGTCTTTTGTGTAAAGTAAATTAAAGTAAATAAGTAAGCAAGCAGAAATACCAAACATTCTCTGGTGCGAGCTTCTTAAATATGAGGAGTTTCTGATTTTTTCTGTTTTATATCATTGTAAATTGACTATGTTTAGGTTTTTGCTCGTTGATCGTACAGAACAAGACATATGAAGATGTCACTATGGACATTTTAGAGAACAAAGATTAATCGATGAATTAAGGAAATAATTGATTAATAAATAATTTTTAGTAAAGTGCATTTAACACTTGTGATGGCCCCTTGCAACAAGAATCCATAAATAAGCCTATCTGAGGAACAGTGTAGTGACAAACCCACAGAGGAGACCAGGCTGTGCAGTAAGCCTACAATCAAACAGGAAACAGCACCAATCATCAGACACCTTATCAAAATATGACAGCTGGCTGAGTGTGTCAGTGAAGGAGGGAACCTCCCATCCCACATGTTGATGATAATTAGAGCCCTGATATCTGCATAGGGCTGAGCAGTAAGCTACCACCACAGATATAGTAACCTATACTCTACATTACCCTTTGTTGGCTTAACGCTTAGGCTTCTCCCTGGTTATCCAATCATTTCTGAACTTGCTGTTGATCTTAACAACTCTGGGCTGATGGGACATCTGACCATCCAGGCTTAAAACAGTGCAGTGGGCAATGGAAGTATTCAGTATAGTATATTTATTTGTAAAGTAAAAGTAAAAATACTCAATTAAAAGTCTTGCATTCACAAAGTGACTTAAATATTATAATGAGAATGTACTTAAAGTTTCAAAAGTAGAGTGTTACATTATCATATATTGCGGGATATTTTACTATTACTATATTATTATTATACTAGTATTACTTATTACTGCTGGTGGAGGTGGAGCTACTTTTATAATAATAATAATAATAATAATAATAATAACAACAACTTTTATTTATAAACATTTATCAAAACCAGAGATTACAATGTGCTTGAGAAGGAAAACAAGTAAAAATAAAAAACACATGTCCAAAGTCATATGAGAAAAGTAAAAAGTTTGATCAATTCATACACAGAAACATACATGCAGCGGTGGAAGAAGTACTAATATATTTTACTTAAGTAAAAGTAGCAATACCTCTCAAGTCAAAGTCTTATGTTCAAGATTTCACTTACAGAACAGACGTTGTAACAGCAAAATGTACAGTACATAAAGTAAAAGTACTTGTTGAGCAGAATGGTCCCTTTCAGAGAGTTATATTGTTATATGTTGTAATACTGAAATATTACTATTGATGCTTCAACACGAGGAACATTCTAATGTGACAGCTGGTGGAGTTGTAGCACATTTATCTACTTTATATACTGTTGGATAGTACAATCTATAGCACAGTATCATATTTAATAAATTGATTATATATTTTCTTTGTAAAATCTTAATCTGTAAAGAAGAAAAGACACTAAAGCCCTCAAAATAAATGTACGGTTTCCCCTCTTGGACTAACCAAAGAAGTACTCGGTTACAGCTGAACATTCTGTTGCTAGTAGCAACCCATACTGGCACAGTTCCATGGCAGTTATAGCTTAACTGACATTGTTATCTGGCCTGTCAGATCTGCGATCAAGCAAATATTGACAGGCATCCACTATCAAGATGTCCTTGTTTATTATCGCTGTCTGTGACTGTTTATCATTTGAGATGTTAGTTTTTCAGATGACTGCTAACATAGCTAGCCATTATACTGACGTTAGCTGTGTGAGGGTAATCTGTTGCTAATAGCTACAACATTCTAAGTAACTGTTCATTTACTGCTGGGCATGATGATGTTATGTATTTTATCTTTTTACTTAACCTACTCTTGTGGACTCCTTGCTTTGTACATGTTTATTAGATTAATTAGTGTGTTCTAATCAGTGCACTTCCAACTAGGACTTACTTGACAAGCTGTTTCACTGTGATTGCACCTTATATGATTACATGTGGCAAATAAACTTGATTGATTGACTTGCCTGATTGATACTTGGTTTCTTCCTGGGATGAGGGAGAATGTAACGTTAACTAATCATTAACAGTTATGCTATACTTTGTTTACTTTAATTCATTTGGACAATACCTTAGTCTAACTCGTTTATTATATGTCCTCTTTTCTTGAGGACATATAATAACTGTCATTATAATAACGGTCACTGGATTAGTTGTGTTTTATCCAATAGTTTCACAATTGCTTTCAGTAAAGACTTCATAGGCCAACTGCTGCCTTCAACCTTTATTAGAAGCTCGCAGCATAGCTGTGATCCTACATGCATTATAAGGGCAGAAGAAGTAGCATCAAATGGAAATATTCAACTAAAGCACCAACACCTCAAAATTGCACCTCATTACTTGATGAAAATGGATGTAGTTACTCTCCACCACAACATAACTACCTGTAGGACTCATTGAGGTTGCTACATTGAATTTGAATGCTGCAGGCACCCAGTTATTACATCATGTTGCAAATGTATGCAATTATGTAATTTTGACTGCATGCAGTTGAATGTGGTCAAATTTTGAGAAAGTGAATGGTAGTTAGAGGAGCAGACTGAGACTGGAAATAGACAGGACTCCTCCAAACTTTAGGCACAATTCATAATTCCCTTAACTGGATAACTTTTGGTCATGTTCTTGAGTTTTACCTTGAAAATGAAAAGTTAATATGTGGCATTTTTATTCAGTACATAACATGTTTTTTGTACATTGTGATATTACTTAAATAAAGGATATCAGTATTTATTTTTTGTCTTTTGAAGCTAATTTGTGATTTGTGATTTTGGTCTATAATGAAATTAATAGATTTCATTCTCCACTGATTCTGGCCTAATTTTTGTCTTTTGTCTGATTGTTTGAAATGTAATTTTATAATGTTCCATTTCGTCTGTTTCTCTGTCAAGTCCTTCATGTTTGTCATATATAAATACACAAACCTGAAATGCTGTGAGTGATCGTATCACTTTTTAATACCTGCACGTCTGCAGGTATTTTGGGCTATTTACGTAAAATTGATTTGACTTCCTCCTCTACGGTTTCTGGCCCAAGCATTCATTTTGGCTAGGGATTTATTAATTTTTATTAAGTTCTATTTTAATATTATCTATATCTCTGACAAATCCTTCCTGTTTGTCATACATAAATACTTGCAGTTTTGTAATGCACAGAATCAAACCATATATGCACCTAATAAAATAACTGTCATGGGATAAAAGCTTATAGGAGCACTTCAAAATGACATGACTGCTAAATGCTACAATGTTGGATCATAATGGCACCAGTCTGTCAGTCTTTGCGCCATATAAACACTCCTGAAGGTGCAGTTGTTTACATTAACAGCTGGATGTGTAACAAATCAAACAAAGCCGACTGCATTTCTGCCTGCATAAGTTAAATTTAGCCTCTTGTAAAGTCAGGCAAACGAGTACTCAAATGTCAAGCAATCGTGATGCCCCAAAAATGCGGAAGCAAGTCAAGTTTGGTATCTTCACAGACATCTTTGGCCAATCCTAATGCTAACCATGCCGTGAATGCAGCTGAGTGTTGAGGGCTGGGGAGGGTGGGGGGAGCAGACTAGTCCGAAACAGAAGTGACCGCTAGCTTCATGTCAACCGTACAGACATTACTGAACTAGGAAGAGCGGAAATCTTTCACGGGGAAGAAGGAGAGGGAAAGACAGAGGGAGAGTGAGGGGGCCCGCCGGAAGGGATACTGGACTTTATCTCCTCACGTTTGAAGCGACTGAACATTTATATCGTTTTGGGTTTACCTATTTTTAAGGGGCTCGGGAATATCAGCTGTAGGAAGGTTAGCTAGCAACCGCCATCTCTTCTCAGTCGGAGCGACCGCCGTGTCTTCCACACCATGGGGAACGCTGCCACCGCCAAGAAGGGCAACGAGCTAGAGAGCGGTGAGTCCGGGCTGTTGTTTGGCTTCAACGGGGTTTTATGTTGTATTTATGCGTTTGACACTTAATCAAGCCCCCTCAACGTAGATAGCTAGCCTGTTAGAACACTTGAAGTGTCCTAACTGGCAGCTACAGTAAAGCTGGAGAGGGCCGTCCGTCCGTCCGTCATCCCCCGCACGGTTATCCCACCAGCGCTGCAAACACTCGCCCTTTAGTTGACGATAAATGACCATGCAGGGAATTGTTTGTGTTTTTTTTGCTCTTAAAATTAATAAAATGTCTGGCTAAGTTAGCTAGTAGCGAGAAGACCCCGTGGATGTTGTGGTTGTCTTGGCTGCAAGGGGAAGGGGAGCACTGACTGTGTTAACAGCCTATTAAAGCCTATTACAGAGCCGTGGAAGCAATGCTTATCGATAAATCCCCCCATATCGATCCTTTCACACGTCAAAAGGCTGTTTGCATGCCAACTGGAGCACAAGAAGGATCAAGCTTGATGACCAGTTAGCCTGCTAACTTTAGCTATGAGGGGGGGATTAGCCCTCAGAAGGCCCCTGTCATTTCATTGCCTCTTGATGGTGGTAGCTGTTCAGGCCTGTGCACATACAGTTAGCCGTGGCGTGTAGTCGCTTCCCATCTAAAGCCTTAGATGATGGCTAAACATCTTCAGGCTAGCATCACCTCATCATCTCTGATGTGGTGTCATCCCTAACTTAGGTGGATAACAATCAGGATGTGGTTCTTGCTGTATGTTTAGCTGCAGCCTCAGTCAGCACAGCTAGCTGTTATCACACACAAACTTGGTACTGATGATCTTAAATCTGCAGCAATAAACCACAAACCCATGAGAGATTGTTATAAATAGCCAATACATTTTACTTGAAGGCAGTGTGGGACTGTTTCTGCCTCGGGCTTCACTGCCACATTTTATTCTTGGCTACATAAACACAGCTTTCCCCTCTGTACAGCACTGTGACCAAATATGGTGAAGAAATGACAAATGATTCTTTCCATTCATAAAACTAGGACCTACTACTGTCTTCCCGGCATAGGCACACACACTCTCACACAAATGCACTTGAATTGTGTCCCTTGTGTTTATTTAGAGCCCCTTTTTTTAATCTTGCTGTGGTAATGATCCATCAAGGCTCACGTCTCACACTCGGCTCGTCATTGACTGGAGCAGCTTGTCATCAGACCTTCGTCAGAGGATAAGGGGTATTACAAGCTTTGAAAGGTTTGACGTAACTAGGCCTGGGCCAGTGTTACTTTGCACTCATATACTTTGATGTGTGCAGCTTGTCATCATTGAGCATCCTGCGTGTTAAATCATACATGTTTCCCTATGCCTGGTTGTAAAGATAAAAGATGTGGGTAAATGAATTGCATTTCCTGGCCTAAAATCAGTCACTTTACTGAAATTGTCATCTACTTTCATGCATTTTTACAATCTTAAAAACATGCAGAGAACCATCTGTGTTCAGTTACGCACTTCATTTGTTTAAAGTAACGTCACTGAATGATGCAGTGGATACGTTCCTCTGAGATTTATTGACCTGTTGAGCGAGACCAGGCAGGCACAGTGAACAGTGCCAACCAGACACTCTCAGACAGACAGAGATGATCAGATCAGCAATAGTTCCCATACTGCCAAGCATTTCTTTTGAGTGTAACTATGATCCCTAGATCCTGCGGCGTGGCTATCTGTTAAACCTGTTTAAGCTGACACTGTGCCCTGAGCTGCAGATTTGCCCGGAGTGTAGCTGACAAGACGACCTGGTTACCTACAGTGCTTTATATATACACTAGAGTACCTGTGTTTACTGTATATAGCTGGAACAGTTGGAACAGCACCAACATAGTCACACTTGCACAGGGAGATTAAACAGCTGCCACCGTGACACCTATTTTATTTCACCGTGCCCATGTGTTGTGTCTTGCACTGCAGTGTAACAGCACAGACCGACATAACTGAACCATGTTATGCTTGTCTGGATTTTGGCATTGCTGTCAGGAGGGGTTGGCCAACTGTGCTGGCTTCGGACAATTTGATTTGTCCCTCTAGATACAAAATGTTAGAGTGACGCTTGTGTGCACAAAAATCTCATATTATTTAGCAGGTTAACATTTTTGTGAGTGCATGGGGGATAATTTGTCATTGTGTTATGTTCTAGGGCTGCAACTAACAGTTTTTTGTATTATGAATGAATCTGCGGGTTATTTTCTTTCAATTCATTTTAATGAATTCATTGTTTGGTTTGTAAAATGTCAGACTACATCTACCATGTTTAGTAATGTTTGTTGATTATTCAATTAGTCATCCGTCAGAAAATTATTCAACAACTGTTATTGTTTAAGTCATGTTTAGAGCTAAATTGCTAAACATTTGATGGTTCTAGCGTCTCAAATGTGAATATTTGCTGCTTTTCTCTGATTTACATCATTAAATATTGAATACCTTTGGTTGGTCGGATGTCATCATCTTGGGCTCTGGAAAAAATGTGATGGCCATTTTTACTATTTTCTTAAGTTTTATAGACCAAACGAATAATTGATCAAATAAATGTCAGGTTAATAAATAATGAAAATAACTCTTAGTTGCAGTCCTGCATAAGACAAAGAAAAGCAGCAAATCCTCACAATTAAGAAATGTTTTGCATTTTTGCTTGAAAAATTACACGACTCTCAGTTAATCAATTATCATAATAGTTGCAGATTCTTTCTCTGTCAACAACTTATTGTTTCAGCTCTATTTTCCTCAAAGCAGTCATCATAATTTCAAAGCTATTATAGGGAGAGTAGTTGTCACAAAAGTCTAAAGCTTTGTAGCTTACAGTACAGGTTTTGAACATTTTGTTCTCTAGTACATCCAGTGTTATCTTGTCAATCTGACCTAATATGCACGACTGAATTTCTGCTACATGGCATTTTGGTACACCCGTTCTTCGAATCCCACAGCAGACAGTCAGTCTCAGTTTAAATTCCTCAGGTGAATGTCAAACTCTGTTTTCATTCCTGTTGCTTTTATTCACTACATATGCTTCATGTTTGTTGACGTGTTATACTTGTTGTTGTGTACATGAACTCTATATTTCTCTCTGTCTTCTCTTCCGTATCATCACCATCCATGTGGGTGATTGCTCCTGCAAAACCTTGGTGATCAATAGAGACTTTTGGTATGCTCATTCCTCCAAAAGATGACCAGAATGGCAGAACGGCATTGGTCTCATTGTGACAACTTGCTAGATGTGCTTGCTTTTATTATGTGCTTTGATAATAAGTCCGTGTTTTTGTTATCCGCATTCTCTCAATCTGGATTTCCCATACATTGGTTTGTCTTTGCTTACCATTTTTATACTGTGTTTAATAGCCTTCCCCCAAACTGTACTAAGTGATGCACAAGATGCTCAGGGAAACCTCTCCTGTAATTTTGAGTGTTGTGTTCCCCCTCCCTTTTTGAATAAGGCTACTAAATAACGAAACGAATATACTGAGTGTCTTGGCATGCATCACTAGTCTGCCTGTCTTGGATGTTGTTGTCTCGTGTTTTGTCTAATCTTTAGAACAAAGTTTGTGATGTTTTTAGTATCCCATTTAATTTATATCCAGATGAGAGTTGACTTTACCCATATTCTTCTCCATTGATTTACAGTTTAATTTACATTTCCCACATTTGTTCTTTTCCCTTTCTAATATGATAGCATTTGGTCTTTTTGCCAGTTTAATCTAAAACCCAAATGTGTGTTTGTATTCCACCAGACAAGAGCTTTATGCTAACTTTATCTGTCTGTGCTCTTTCTTTTTTTAGTAAAAGAGTTTCTAGCCAAAGCCAAAGAAGATTTCTTACGGAAATGGGAATGCCCACCTCAGGTAAGACTTGTGACAACTTGAACTCAATGTTTTTGGTAGCTGCCATCCACAGAATAGGCTAACGTGTTGCTATTTTCACAGAGCACAACGTGCCTAGATGACTTTGAAAGATTAAAGACCCTGGGCACCGGCTCATTTGGAAGAGTCATGCTGGTGAAACACAAAGGAACAGAGCAATACTTTGCCATGAAAATCCTGGACAAGCAGAAGGTCAGTGGAAGCATGTATCAAGCCTCTTGGAACATTTTCAAATAAATAATCGTGATGACGTGCAGTAACACTTAATACAAATACCTTCTTATCTCCCTTTTAAAAAATGACATTAAAACTCTGAAGTTCTTGTAGCATTACATTGTAGCATTACATTGTGTTACTAGGGGACACAAGTAAAATAAATAAATAAGTAGAAGCTGCCTTTCCTTTCAGTGTCTGTTATCTCTATTGCTAGTGGAAGTGAGGTTTGCACGACAAGGTTGTCTTATCTCTTTTTATCTGTCAGGTGGTGAAACTCAAGCAAATAGAACACACATTAAATGAGAAGAGGATATTACAGGCTGTGAGCTTCCCCTTTCTCGTCAAACTTGAGTACGCGTTTAAGGTAAGTGTGCTTTTTTATTATTATAAATAAAGTGTGCTATTTTACTATTATATATTTTTTATTACTAGTGTCTTTTGTTTTTACTTTTGTTAGGACAACTCCAATTTGTACATGGTGATGGAGTATGTTCCAGGAGGAGAGATGTTCTCACACCTAAGACGAATTGGAAGGTTCAGGTGAGTATTTTACTGAACCTGCCGTCAACTAATTTCTGTTATTATAACATGCATTGATTAGTTCTTGCATTGCATTGAGATTACTTACAAGTGTGAACACACTTCTTTCCTCCCCTTCTACAGTGAACCACATGCACGGTTTTACGCCGCCCAGATAGTGCTGACATTTGAGTACCTCCATTCACTAGATCTCATATACAGAGATCTGAAACCTGAGAACCTTCTCATTGACCACCACGGCTACATTCAGGTGAGCTAGCACGCAACAAATGAATATGTAATGCTGCTCTGTCACGTCTGCACGTTGCCCATGTATGGTATATATGCTCCTGACTTCTAGGTGACAGACTTTGGATTTGCCAAGCGGGTAAAAGGCAGGACCTGGACGTTGTGTGGGACACCGGAGTACCTGGCGCCAGAAATCATTCTCAGCAAAGTATGTTGTTCCAACAAAAAGTCCACATTTAAACTCTTGTAACACGCCTCTTTTAGCTTTGCATTTTTGGGAGTAGTAGTTGTTTGGTTGCGTAATTTATGTTCCCCAAGTAGATAACTGGTTAGACACAGACCATGTTTAGTCGTGTTGAGGTTTTCCAGCACAGCTACAAAGCAGAAAAGATGTCAAGAAGTCCTTTTCTGGCTTTTTTCTAGACTTGCCTCTGTGCTGGCTGAACAATCATACAGGACAAAATCCTCTCTACAAGGAAGAGATACCAATTGTTCAGTTGCCTCCAGTAGACATAAATGTAATGCGGCAAAAAGACACATTGCATTTTTTTTATAAGGGGTACAAATCCAACTTTTTATCAACTGGGAAAACTCACTGTACACTATGGCAACAGCCCTCTCTACTGGCAAGTAAAACCTATAGCTAGAACCGGTTGAGGAAAAGTTAACTCCAAAAAGTAAATTAGAACAGACCAATGTATCATGAATATATTATATCTCAGACTGTGGAAGACATCGTCGTATGAAGACATTTAGGTAGAAATGTCACTTGCAAGTTTGTGTTTTCATACTGTACATTTTAATATAAAGAGCATATTTGCTCAAACAAAGACTAGCTTAATGTTAGCATCGGGTCCAGTTGGTCCAGTTATATCAGAAGCAAGAGGCAGTTTATGATTGTAAATATGCCGGTCAATGACTTCTATGAGTAGTAGAAGTTTAGTTGTTTCGTCCTCTCAGTTATAGCAGTGTTATCTGCCTTGAATCATTTTAGGGCTATAACAAAGCTGTGGACTGGTGGGCCCTCGGAGTCCTCATCTATGAAATGGCAGCTGGCTACCCTCCATTCTTTGCAGATCAGCCTATTCAGATCTATGAGAAGATCGTGTCTGGGAAGGTAAGCAGGTGTTTGTTTTTGGATATTTCTACTTGAAGGAAATAAAAGTCCTTTTAATATGTAATGTGCTTCCTCCCTGTAGTTTGAGAATATGTTAGGTATAAGTGTGCATGTACAAAACCCACATTTTGTTCTACTTCTTCTCTCTAGGTACGATTCCCCTCCCACTTCAGCTCCGACTTGAAGGATCTGTTGAGAAACCTGCTACAGGTGGATCTGACCAAACGTTACGGCAACCTGAAGAACGGAGTCAACGACATCAAGGGCCACAAATGGTTTGCCACAACAGACTGGATTGCAATCTACGAAAGAAAGGCAAGACGCCATACACATTTTGTAGTGACACCAACCGCTGTTAGCCCTATTAAAACCAAGTTAATTAGATATTGATGTGCAGATATTGATTTTTTTTTTTTACTACTTGTAAAATTCCCATTTATGATGTTCCAACATTATTATTGTATACTATTTTGTTTGTAGAAAGTTATCTGAGGACTGCTGCGAGGTCCCGTGTCATTATTTGCAGCACTGTCTTTAACTTGAACAGTGATTTCACAACTGGCCAGTCAGAGAGTTTGTTTTTTGGAAATCACCCAGCTCCACGGCTGGCTGCGAGCTATCAGTGCCACATGCTGTTTTGCAGGATGATAATGATAATGGAGTTCTTCGATTAATCAAAGTAGATATTTAGCTCAGGCTTGAATCTCATTGATCTGTTGGTTCTGTTTAACCTTATTATTGTACAATCATACTATGATTTTATAAACTTTAGACTGGCTCTTTGTTGTCAAATGCATCTGTAGATCTGACCCTACAGCTGTGATTTGTAATAGGATGTAATTCATTTTATTTCAGCACCATTTTTATTGACTATTTACGTTCTTCCCCCGATTTAGTGTTGCCCCCATGCTTTACAACAATTACTGGTCGCCGGATAACTGCTTCCACATGATAAAATGTTGTGGGATTCTGTGGCGTAGAAACAGTATACAAAAGCAGAGCTATTAAGCTAGATTTGACGCATAAATCAGGAAGCCTGTTTTGTTTTTCTTGTCTATTTACAGCTTCTATTCAGCGAGTGAAGTTTTCTTTGCTCTTTGAATACTGCTGTATGACAATGTTAGACTGTAGTTTTATTGCAGTAAGCTGTTTTTGACCCACTTTCATTCACATTTTCTTTTTTGTCTTTACAGCGATTATTTCCATTCTTGATAATTATTTAGTCAATAAGATGTTAGATGAAAGAGAAAGATGTGACGTCCTGTCATGATAATTATAATGGCCATCTCTACATTAAACTACATTTTCAGGGTTAATGATGACACACTTTGAGTTAATCCTGGCTTTAAAAATTGTCCTGAACTTTGCAAAGGACTAAAAGGGGTGTTCAGGAGGCTCGGCCTGCACACAAACACATCCTTGTTGTGTTTTTGAATTCCAGCTAAAGCCATATCTTTCTGTAGCTTTCCACTTTGATTGTCTTTTCTCTGACAGGCAAACACACTACATGTTCAGTAAATACTAGAGTTGAGGGAGGTGGACTGACAACTTTGAAGAAATAGTACACAGAAGCTTGTGTCATTTCAAGCTTTAGCCTCAAAGAATATGAACATTACTCTGCACACAGAAATGGCACTGACATTTACTGACAATAGACCTGAGTTTAACCTGAGAGGGAGGAAGGCTCAGGAACTTGAATGCTCAGTAAAAGGTGTATTGTAGCATGACAGTGAAAACGGTATCACAGCAGAGAGGTCCATATGCTGTTTTATACACCCTGCCAGTCACAGGTTTTAAATATTAAATGTCAAACAATCAACCATATTAACAAGGAATAGGTATAAGTGAATGTAGAAATATGTTATTAGGAATTATCTGCAAAACGTTCCACTTTACAGTGTGGCTAAATGGCTGGTAAAAACAATGGGAATGATTGTGATGGTTAATCTCAATCATCAAAGTGTGAAAAACCATGGCTCCTTCAAGTCAAGGTTTACAGTTATATGTGAAACTAAATCCATGACATTAGGTGCTGTTTAGGATTGTGGTGTTCATGAGATGAACTAGTTTGTACAAAGTGCCGTCCGACCATGTCTAAAGCTACAAGTGTTTATAGATGTTTTGAATGGTAACAATTAAAAGTGGGATGAAGAGAGGGGGAAGACATGATAATTGTTAAAATGGGGATTAAGGTGCACACTTTCGGGCATCTCTCCTCAAAGACATTCATGGTGTTGCACTTGTTTGTACACACGAAAAATGATGAAGGTAGTTGTGTGAGTGAAAAAAAGAAAAGACAAGTTAAAATCATGCTGTGTTACCGGGTAAATTGCTGCGTTAAGTGGGCCTGATTGCCAGTTTTGGAAAGTTACCAAAATTGTTGGATCCAGCCATCCAATCCAGATGGTTGGAGGGGGAGAGACAGACCTTCTGTCAAGCACTCCCTTTAAAGCATACTGACCCCCTTAAGCTGTCAGAATCCAGCGTATTTTAGTATCATTCGTTCTTGCCGGAGGCTAGACGCCTTTTGACAGTGTAACGGACATTGCTGAAAGACAGTCAGTCCATCTTCAGATAAATAATTGCCTCCTCTTTCTCTGTCATGGGTGTTCTTGTGATTGGCAATGTAGATATAAATATAAATCCTGCCTGTTAAAATATGTATTGCTCCTGTTCTTGCAGGTGGAAGCCCCGTTCATACCAAAGTGCAGAGGCCCAGGGGACACCAGCAACTTTGACGATTACGAGGAGGAGGAGATCCGCGTTTCTTTAACGGAAAAATGCGGGAAGGAGTTTGCAGAGTTTTAGGTTGCGAGAACATGGATATATCAGGGAAATAAGGGGATCTTTGCACTCTTCTAAAGACTTGGGATGGAGCAGAGACCATCGTTTTTCAGATCTACTACATAGTCCCTTCATTCCATAAGGCTGAATGAGGTCGCCATGATCCTTGGGTGCCGATAACCTCTCACTGTCACGTACACCTGCGTATTAAAGCAGACACACCACTTTTTTCTTTTTTTCTTCTTTTTTTTTGTACCTACCCACTGTTTTTTACTTTGAAGCAGTTCGTCTTGGATGTTGTTATCCCCTTTTAAAATGTGATATTTTTCAATTAAAGAGGAGAAACTGAGACAATGGCCAACAATAGTCCACACATTGTAACTGACTTGTCTGTGGCAGTTTGACACACAGTCATGTTAGCTGTAGACTATCCCCTGTAGTCGTCAGCGGTGTATATTTAATGGTCTGTTACAAGTCCACATCGCATTGGCTATTGTAAAATTCTGGCCAGCTTTCAGAGGTAGCATTCGTCTTATGTGCATATCTGTCAGTTTTGTAAGACATTTGAACACGTTGAGTGTTGAAAGCATGACCAAATAGAAAACATTGGGTGACACAAGAAGAGAGGTCCTTTCCTTTCTTTGCTTTTTGCCTAGAGAGCCGAGTCCTCAGACCCCAACAAAAGCATCCATTCACAGTCTTCTTGGTATTCTGACCCAGGCACAGCAAGCCATTGCAGAAAATGACAAACCTTGTTACATTAGTAAAATGCAAATCCAGTTGTTTGTTTGATCCTTTTTGGATCTGTTGGTTACATGTAAAAAAATGTCATTTGGTATCTTCCTATTTTTTTTTGTCACTGTGTCTAACATTATAATCATATTGTCCCTAGATTTCAGGTCTGCTTATAAAGACCCTTTCTTATGAGTCTGTGGAACAATGTGACTTCAGTAAATGGGGAAAAAGAGTGAGGTGAAATCCTTCTTTGGATTTATATTGAGTGTAATGTTAAGTTGAGGAGGTCAGTGTGAATAGTGTTGCAGCTTTGTGCCTCAACATTGTTAGTGAAACCTTAAAAATAATTTATAATGTATTAAATCAAAAGATGTTATGAAATCTTAAGAAACAGAAACGCAAAACTGCATATTTACCATATTCTCCCTGTTACCACCCCCGAACTGATTTCTTTGTTTAATTCTTATCGAAGAATGTAGATTTGCAACTTATAGGTATGCATATTTGAAAGCTTGATTTTTGAAGGTACAGTTTTCCTCACAATACACTGGCTAAAATAAAGACTGCTCCTTTGTATCACATGTAACCCTGTTATTGTTAAACTCATTACATCATACGTATATACATTGTTTCATATATGTTTTTATTTATACACATTAGAGATGCTAATAAATTTTATTTTTAAAAGTGTTGAAGTTGTGTAACTCTCCGTGCATTGTGAGACTGACTGTTGTGCCATTCTTTTCAGTAGTGCACTTAGAAATTATATCTCCAGGTCTGAATTCAACCACATAGTAGTCCACAGTAGCTGATAAAAGTAATAAAGACACAGGGTTTGATGGGTTTTTTTTGTTGCAGGGTAGCGGATCCTAATGTGTGATCCAGGGGTTCAGGGGTCCTTGACACATTTCCAGGGGGTACCCAGGAAAACAAGCATTTACCTTGAGTCAGCAAATGAGAGCAAATTCCAACTTTTCACTTGTGTCACTGCAAACATAGTTACATCACAGTGCATAGTTCTGTAATTCAGTACCCAGACATGAAGAATAGAAATCCTGACAAAGTAAAAACAGTTATAGTTGCTAAATGGTTATTTTTTTGCCCCATTTGGATTAAATGAGATACATGTGCAATGCAGTAGCTTTTTTACTCATATTTTTAATTGTTTATTAACAAGTACAGCAATTACCAAAAAGTAGGTAAATAGTTATTTTTGAAAAATGTAGTTGCCAATTTTATTAAGTTTACCCACCATTTATTGCAGAACAGATACAAAAGAAATGTACATACATACACATAAGATTAAAGTGTCAAAGGCATGAGTGACTTTAAGTGAATAATAAGAAATAACTGAATATACAAAAGAGGAGTAATTAACAGTGAGAAAAGTAAAATAAGAGGTTCAAAATTATGAATCTGAGGACCAAAGTAAGTAAAAAAAAAGTACATACAACTGTACATTTCTTGATTTTTATTTAAAATTTTAGTTAAGAAATTATTTCAGCTGGTGAGAAAGGTTATGTCCATACATATATTTTTATACTCTGATTTGGTCACACACAGTAGCTGAATGTTTATAACTAATAATCCAAACTTGATATTTTTGGGCCTTTTGCTTTTCCGTAGTCCAGTGAGTGGGTGTATGGGTAATGCAGTACAGCGGAAAACACGTGGGGCGTTGCGTCGCTGCTCAGTCGAAGTTTGCGGAAACATGGCGGGCCTGGAGCTGCTGTCCGACCAGGGATACCGTCTAGATGGAAGGAAAGCCACCGAGCTGCGGAAAGTTCAGGCCCGTATGGGAGTGTTCGCTCAGGCGGACGGCTCCGCGTATTTAGAGCAGGGAAACACCAAAGCTCTGGCTGTGGTGTACGGCCCACATGAAGTAAGTAGCATGGGATGGAGGGGGCAAGGCTGGTGCTAAAACAAGCATGAATGATTCGCTGGTGCAGCAAGCATTTATAATAGCTGTAAAACAGGAAGTGTTCATCAGCCCTAAAAGGGTAAATATACTGTAGATGTGATTCACTCTGTGCATCACTGTTCATCCAGAGGAGGTGTCATTCAAAGTAATGGCCTGTTATTGCTGTTGTCTTGGACAGTCCAGTATATGTTTTGATCATGAGCAACATTTAACATCATTTTCCTTTACAAAGCTTATAATGGCACATTTTTCCGAGGGGTGTCCATTCAACAATGTGTTTATTACCGACGTCGTAGTCAGTGGTGGTGTTTTTCTGGACGGCGTTTTGTTGAAATCTGTTTCTTTAGATTTTACAGGTGTCTTTATATAATAAAGTGGCCACTGAGTGTGCATCACACTATGGCAAATGTAGGCAAAATCATATTGCTCAACTGATATTCAATACAATGAACTGTAACCAGTAATTATAATTAGCTTGAAATCATTCATTTGTGCAACAGAGTTTTGACAACCTTCCCTACTTATATCTCAGTAATGTTATTTAGGAGCAGCAAATAGCGATTGAGATGATGTATGTGTCAACCCTAGATGCGAGGTTCGCGCAGCCGGACTCGTCACGATCGAGCTGTTATCAACTGTCAGTACAGCATGGCCACGTTCAGCACAGCAGAGAGGAAGAGGAGACCACATGGGGACCGCAAGTCTACCGAGATGAGCCTCCACCTGAAGCAGACGTTCGAAGCTGCTGTGATGACCCAGCTCTACCCACGCTCTCAAATAGACATCTATGTCAAGGTTAGTGTGGAACAGTGAGATGTGTTGGGATCACCATATTTGGGATTTTTTTTTGCGCTCAAACACGTGAAAACTTTCTTTTCCCAACAGATTCTGCAGTCAGATGGAGGGAACTACAGCGTGTGTGTGAATGCAGCCACTCTGGCGGTGATTGACGCCGGCATCCCCATGCGGGACTACGTGTGCGCCTGCACGGTTGGGTTCGTGGATGAGACACCCCTCGCTGACCTTTGCTACGCAGAGGAAAGTGGAGGTGTGAGCTCTCTGGCCTTAGCGCTGCTGCCCCGGGGCGGACAGATCGCTCTGCTGCAAATGGACGCCAGACTCCATCAAGATCACTTAGAGGCTCTGATCGAAGCTGCCATGACAGCTTGTAAAGGTGTGAGCAAGGTGCTGGATGAGGTGGTGCGACAACATCTCCAAGAAGTTTCTGTGCTCTCCGGAGAGTGATGCAGGGAGGAGGGGTGAACACCTGGACTGTGGTTTTGGTTGCCGACCGGAAAGTGTTTTTGGACTTATTGGAGAGGAATGATGGGAGGACTGAATGTTTTTTTTATGTATTCATGGCAATTATACTTTTGTACAGTATATATGTGGTGAAGCTAACAATAAAAATGTCAACCCTGCATGATCTGTGTGTTGCTTGCTCATTTGTGAGTGGTTGCATTATTCGTTCAAATATATAAAGGGTGCAACCTTTTATCTTATCTTAATGCAAATAAAAGGGATGTGCTGTGAAAAAAACTCCTACATAATACAACTACAACAAAAGATTATTCATGTTTTCGATGCTGTGAAATGTTTGTGTACACCAGCATTGTTTAACAGCAATTTGGCCTTAAATGCACACAGAAACCAAATGGTTAAAATAAAATTATACAATAACATTTTAATTTGTAAGACGGAATTTTGTTCGTACTTTCATTTTTTATTTCCTTTTTTTACTGTTTTTGTTGCTGTTTTCGTTGGGATCATTTTTAATATTCTCGATCTCTTGACCGGAAGTCAGTCCGCCGCATTAAAGTTCCCGCAGGAACAAGGAAATTGAAAACATTTATCCGCGGCTGCTGCGAACAAGCCCCACCTCTGCAGGTGAATGTGTCTCGCTGTACACTGGAAAGAGGTATGTCTTGTTACATATTATGTTAAATATTGAAGAGTCAACAGCGTAACAGTTTATAATAATAATCGCCTTCACAGAGGACAACGGTTTCAAACATTTTACCATCTCGCGAAGCCAGCCAGCTAGCTAGCTAGCTAGCAGCAAGCTAACCACAGCAGTCAATAGATGCTATGACAATGGGTGGCAGAAAAAAGATTTCTCTGCTCGAGCTGTATGAAAACCCAAATAATGATCTGCAAATATATATTGGACCGTCAGATATAGATTAAACATGATATTCTGTTTTGCGTTTTTTTGCCTCACCAATAATTGATCTATAATCATGTATTTCAAGTGTATAGTTGATTGGTACAGTTACAGTGTGTGTGTGTGTGTGCTGCCTTCAGGGTCCAGTGTATCCAGGCTTGATTACGTTACAACGGACAACAACATGGGACTGCTGTCTGACCCAAACAGAAGACGGGCTTTGATCAGCCTGCTGACCCGCCTTAATGCCCCAATCTGGTGAGTTTTTCACTGAAAGATGAATGTGCCTGAATTAAATGTCAAATGCATCTGTACCTTTTTGGGAAATCCCGTTTTGTACTTTATTACAACACCCAATGTGCACCTGTGCTTATAACTTATATGATTTCTGTCCTTTAATTCCATCCCTCCATTTTAGTGTGGTCTGCTACATGGCAGGTGTGGCCTGGTTCATGGGGTTAGCCTTTGAGCCGTTCACTCTGCGGACGTACATGTCAGAGAATGCCATGGGGTCAACCATGGTGGAGGAGCGCTTTCCGGCGGGGGAGAGGGCTTTGGCCACGGGCAGAGAGTTTTCAGCTCATAAGAAGAAAGCCGGGTAAGCAACACAACGCTACAAAGAAGGAATCAGAAACTGTTTATTGCCAAGTAACATACATTACAAGGAATTTGCCGTGGTCTGATGGTGCTTTAACATATAATCTGACAGACAACAAACATGTAAAAATATAAAGGTACATTTTTGAAATAGAAAAAGTTGAGTATTTACAGTATTACAGGAAGACACGACATGAATGAAAAAGTCAGTTTGTAAAGCTGATTTGAATCATGACGACTGGTTTTCAGGGTCTGCACTGATCTATGCCCAGTAGGCTTGGGTATGATGAACAGCCAGCACTGATTATTTTGTAGCTTCAGACAAATCCATTGATATTTGTTCTTATTCCACGAGTCTAATGTGACCAGTTGTTTCTCTGCAGTGGCATGCCAGTGGATTGGCTGGTGAAGACCATGCAGGCTCGAGGGCTGGAGGTGTTTACCCAGAGATTCTCTCGCACGCTGCCCTTCCCTGATGAAAACAAAGAGAGATATGTAAGTTTGTGATTGAAGACTTATACAATTGTATTAATGGAACGTTTTTGCTCACATATCTGCTCTCAACTGTTTTTTATTTTATTTCTATGCATATTCCACGGCTCCTCTTCATTTTATCGTTTCTCCTCTCAGATGGTAAAAGGCACAAATGTATATGGAATCCTTCGGGCCCCCAGAGCTCCACGGACTGAAGCCCTGGTGCTGAGTGCCCCCTGCACCCCAGGCGATAGCAACAACCAGGCAGTGGGGCTGTTACTCGGCTTGGCACAGTACTTCAGGAGTGAGTACAGAATCCACTGCCCTCTCCACCATTTGAATGACATTGACATTCTTGTTTTTAATGGCTGTTGTGTTCATCTACAGATCAGATTTATTGGGCCAAGGACATCATCTTCCTCGTGAATGAGCATGATCTGATTGGCATGCAGGCCTGGCTGGAGGGCTACCACCACACCAACACTACAGGTAATCACAAGCATTCAACAAATTACTCAAAAAAACAACAAGACTGGATTCCTCAGCTGACTTTTCTTCTGCAATGGTCAATCTAGGTATGGACTGGTCGCCACTTCAAGGCCGTGGTGGTTCAATCCAGGCAGCTCTGTCCCTAGAGCTCAGCAGTGACGCCATCACCAGTTTGGACCTGGTACTGGAGGGTCTCAACGGCCAGCTCCCCAACCTGGATTTAGCCAACCTCTTCTATGCCTTCTGTCAGAAGATCGGAGTCCTTTGCACCATCCAGGGCAAGGTGAAGGCTTGTGATGAGTAGTAGAAACACATTTTCTCTTCCGCCATGTGTTTGGTGAGCAGAAGGGTTAGATAACCAGTGGTTGTCTTGGTGTAGGATCATTTTCATTTTGCTTCTTTCTTTTCTTTCTGTTGATGTCTCTACAGTTGCAGAGGAACGACTGGGACAGCGTGTCAGGCTACAGCCATTCAGTCCAGACCATGATGCTGATGGTGATGAAGCAGGCCAGTGGGCGGCCTTGGGGGGATCATGGCCTTTTCCTGCGATACCACATAGAGGCTGCCACCATCAAGGGCGTCAACAGTTTCCGTCAGTACAAGACTGACAGCACCACTGTTGGCAGGTCAGAGCAAGTGTATACTGACTTTTGTTAGTATTTAAGTTTAATCGTTTTATGTGCTTTTTTAAAATGTAGATCTCACCTTCATAAGATGACACTTATTAACTGGTTTTGTTGTCTTTTTTTGTCTTAATGAATGTCCTCTAGGCTCCTGGAAGGAATGTATCGTAAGCTGAATAACCTCCTCGAGCGCCTACACCAGTCCTACTTCTTCTACCTCATGCCGTCCCTCTCTCACTTTGTCTCCATTGGTTACTACATGCCAGCCTTCGGCCTCCTCGCCGTCATCCTGCTGCTTCGTGTATCCTTTCACAGTTATTTCTCTTTCAGTTTGACTGAACATATAATGGAGGAAAACAAATTCATCGTATGTAGACCTTCCCTTATTGCAGCCCAGGTTATTAATTACATGTCAACAGTGTGATTTGAACACTGCTATTGATATGCACTTGTTAGATTTGCCCTTGATTATGATACAGGCCTTAGACCTGTGGGTTCAACTTGCGACTCCACCCCCAAGAACAGAAGATGGAGTCGCTGACGCTGAGCAGGTTAGATGCACACATTATGACAAATGGGTCAGACATTAAACTATTTATTTATCTTGAGTCTATTAAACCAGCTCTTTAATCAAATCTGCTTCCTCTCAGCCCTCCAGTCCAGGAGTGCTGTCAGTGTTGACTCCTCTGGTGATCAGCCATTTGACTGGAGTCGCCCTCTACACGCTGCCGATCCATTTCCAGGAGATGGCTGTGGAACACTTCCCGGTGTCTGAGACCGAGGCCGTGGTCCTGACAGCTATTGCGGTTTACACCGCAGGCCTGGCTTTGCCTCATAACACGCACAGGTAGCTGCTTGCACCTGCAACACTGATTCTGATCTTTTAACATATATTTCACCTTTTAATGCTACATTTTCTTGGTCTTAAAGACAGCATCACATGTTAAGTGATTAGAGTATTCTGAGCTCTTTTAGCTGAGTGTAATGTACTAAACCTCATTTCTTTGCCTTGTTATCTACATTGGTAATGGCTTTTTCACAGAGATCATATCACCCAAACTATTTACACTGGACATTAATGTACCAATTATATTAACATTGAGGTTCCACATGAATCTGAAGAAAATAACTACTTTGTTAACATGTGAGAACAAATTAAAAGCATAACACTGTAGTTTCCACACTGTGTGACAAAGAAGTACTCTCTCACACACACATTTTAAGTATGATTATGAGTCTGTGTGACCTCATTGTTGATCAAATTTGTGCACACATTTTATTCAGATATTCTCAAAACTGCAAATCTTTTTAAACATTCACACACTGGCAGTTGTTTTCACGGGTTTATAAAAGGTGATGGACAAACACAAGCTTTAAAATTATTCCTGGATATCATGTTACACGCTCAAAATGTTATTGACCCTTGCCATTGAAAATAACAATAACATGCACATCAGCTAGTAGAGACCAAGAAGAACAGAACTAGTTGAGACGGTGAGCACTTTGATGCAGGAGAGTGAACCGTTTGTCACGTCTTGTTTGTTGAAGGCTCCTGTCAGGCGAGGGGACGGAGCAGGGCTGGAGAGTGCTGAAGCTGGTGGCTGTGCTGTACCTGGCTGTGCTGCTGGGTTGCACCGCCCTCATCAACTTCTCCCTGGGCTTCATCCTGGCTCTCACCCTGGTGCCCGTGGCTGCCTTCGTCACTCCCCACGTACCAAAGTAATACACACTTGCACATGACTCTTTGGCCATTGTAGCTCTGTACTGCCATATGTCAGTCAAAAAGAAGTAAAACCTTACTCTCCTCTTCTTCCCCCCCCCCCCCCCCCCCCCCCCCCCCCCCTTTAGGGTTCTATCAGCCTTCATCCTGGTCATCCTCAGCCCAGCCTGCACGCTCCTCTTTTCGGTCTTCTTCTTCCAAGAGCTGCAGGAAGTGCCTGTCAGCTTTCAGGAGGGTTGGTTGCTCTACCTGTCAGTCATCTCGCAGGGCATCCTGGACCACTTCCTGTACGGCTCTCTGGTTTACCCGCTCATAGCCCTGCTGGTTTACCCTTGCTGGCTGCTTTTCTGGAACATCCTCTTCTGGAAGTAAATGGCAGCCATACAGGACTAATGAAGGCTTTCATGGTGTTCTCAGGTTTGTCTTCACTGGGGGAAATGTGACAGTTAAATCCACTGGAGAGATTGGAAAAGAAGAGGAATATATGTAGTTGACTTGGAAGGAATGCAGTGATTCCCCCTTTTTTTTTTTTGACATTTTGTTGGTATTTCATTCTTAAAACATCAGGTTTTCTTGATAAACTAAGCAGAATACTGTTTTGTACTGTTCATCTCACTTACAAATAATAAGTGGGAACGGGGTCGTTCTTTTCACAAGTAACCATAAATGTCATGGTTGGGTTGCTTTCTGAAAAATAATTTGGTTTAAGGATTTTTTGTTTGTGGTACATAAAGAAAAAGACTGCACCATTTTGTTTTAGCTCTTTTGTTTTATCCTGATAAAACAAAAGAGCTAAAACAAAACAGGACGGTGATAAATGAAACGGCTGTTGAAATGGAAGAAACTACTTGGTTTGTCGGTAGTCTGCCTCCTTTTAAGACGTCTATCTGTTGAACAAGCCATCACTACACCTAATATTTTTATACTTGTTTTGATACGTTTCTTTTAAATGTGTTTATTTCATATTCATAAATGCCAAATTAAAAGACTGAAAAAATTTGGTTCTCACGTTTCGAGCAAGATACTGTACTTAATCTGACAATAAGTCATAAAACTCCTAAAATGCATTCACTCAATTGAAGATCTTTACATTAGACATTGCACAAAGGATTTACATCATGTAAACAAAAAATGATGTTGAGTCATGGATAATAAAGATGGTTGTTGAAAGACAAGAAAAATTTGGATTATAAGCAACACTACCTGCATTTACACAACTTAGACTTGAACCTTTCGATTAAACGATGGCTTTTCTGTGTGGAAAAAACATTCACCTTATCCTTAGGTTGGTGGGCTCACAAGAGACAGTGAAAAAACAAGGGCAAAAAATGTAAGAATCAGTGGCCGAGATATCCTGACTTTTAGTTCAGAGTGTGTATCAAACTCCAAAAACACTGGATCCTACATTTCCCGCTATTCAACTCAATAGCGTCTTTTGATAACCCCCCCATCTGGTTAATGTTGCATTCGCGTAACATGGGTTAGATGGTAGAGATGGGAGAGGGCCCCATGTGTACCTCAGAAGAATAAACCAATAGACAAACAGGGTTTGTTTAGTTCCGTTATGTTTATTCAGCTAATGCAAGTTTTTACAGTATTAAGTACTGAAAACAGATCATTCCATTGCTGTCACAGCTCAGAGCGACTTGAGTAAAATTAGATCGACTGCTAAAATGTACATCAATTACTCAATGCATCTTGTTAAAAATAATACACTTAATACAATGTTGTAAAAAAATAAAAGCACTTGACAAACCCTGTAAACGCGGCACACCTTTTCTTCTCAGCCGTGGCCTCCAACATTATTTATGGCACCAACCGATGACACACTAACAAACAGAGCAGGATTTTGCACAAGGCTTCACCTTTCCTCTCACTTCACAGTTGTCAGAAACCGAAAAAACCCTCATATTCAGCTGCAATCAAATGCAACGAACGTACATCACGTCTCTCTCCCCTAAAATAAATAGTCTGTGTTGTTTGCACGCACACGCACCCTGTAAAATAAATAAAGAGGTCAGGCCAAATTCAGATGTATGTCATGGTCATGTCCATATAAGCGGTCAAAGCCGACGCTCTCTGTTTGCAGTTCATCGTCTGAGCCTCGACCAGTGCAGCTCTGTGTCATGCTACAGTGCTTCAAACGCTGCAGTCTCCAGCAGCCAGCCAGCTGTCAGACGACTCTCAGTGCACTTGACAGTCTTTGAGTGAGTATTTTGTCAACATGTACGCGGCAGATTTAGCGTCCTCACTCCGCGCGCGCGCGCGCGTGTGTGTGTGTGTGTGTGTGTGTACGTGAGTGAGACATAGCGACCAGACAGCGGTGTATGGGCAGTCAGCTGCTGCTGCTTAAACCGGACTCTCCTCGATCCTCTCTCCTTCCTTTCTCCTTTGTGTAGAGATAAAAAGAGGTGACCGTCACTGAGGGAAAACGTTACGAAGAGCAGTACAAAAGGTATTGACGGCCAAATGTTATGCAGTACCTGCTGGATGTGTGTGTCAGGTCTGGCCGTAGCACAGATTTCGCAGCCTGGACGAGACGGCTTGTTGATGAAAGTGCATGAGGGACAAGCCCACTCTGTCTGCTGAGAGGACGTCAGATAACACAGATTTTTAAAAAAAGATTTAAACATTTACACAAAGTCAGGCAAAGCTCATAGATACATTTTCCTCATCTGTCTGTATGTATTATTAGCTCAAATACTGGATGTCTACAGGATCAATATATATCAATATGCTTGTTTGTTTTTATCCAACATGGCTGAGCGAGCATGTAAGAAAGACTGATATTATAACATCTCTCTTTAAATATATGGATTACAAGACATAGTGTACCAAAACATATTGTGTGTATCCTTGAGGCTAAATGAACACTTCCTCCACCTACAATATTTCCAACCATGTTTGCCTGCTAGCATTCTTCTTCCTTCCCTCTGTTGGTGTTTTGCCACATTTCTTGGCATGTTACTGCCACCAACTGACCCATCGGCAGGGCTGTGTATCACATCACCAGTGTTGACACCCTCTCATTCATTGGCATCCTTGTGTGTGTGCACGGAATACAAACAAAACATTGCTCCATAGTGCTACTGGTGGTGAAAACCCCATCAGCACATCATTAAACTGCACACAGATATTAAAAAAAGGCACCCATGAGTTTGTCCAAGAGTCCAACAGTATGGACTGCTAACATACCTGTGTTTTACTGGCTTTGTTGGTGTGATCATTCAGCTGCAGATTCTCAATGTCGAGGACATCTTTGATGTCACCTGGTCTATCGCTTCCTCCACCTGTGCTCCCTGAAGATGACAAAAACAACAACGTTTATAGAGCTGTGCTTTCTCTAGTTTCAATGTAATCTTTACAATGACTCGGAAAATAGTCAGCGGCATATTTTTTCATATGTTGCTGCTGTACTTCAGCACATTGGATTTGAAGTCAGTGTTTACACCCACATCAGATGGACAATGTAGGAAGGAAGGACTGAATGAAACTAGGTTTTATCTTTATTTTCAAATACTACAAAAAGTCCAAAAATAAATAAACCGCTGTAGGGGTACAATTCTTACACTGTAGGAAACGTAGCTCTTTTTAAGATTAGAGAAGTTAACATAAACATAAATTAAGCCATCTCATTTAAAATTTAGTTGCAAATCTTTTGCAGTCAGTGACTGAAGTCTCTAGTCCACAGACTTCACCAGACACTTAATATCTACTCTGGTGATGTTCTGCTGGGCCTCACGTCTTACTTTATTCAGGAAATGTTTGCCTTCAGTCTGGTTTTCAGCAAATCAGACGCATGATAGGATGGATTGAGGTCGGGTGACTGTCCTGCTGCATTGTCTGGGGGACTATGTATGAAAAGGGCTACACTGTTCACCCAACATGGATGTGAAAATCCTCGACCACCCTTCTGGCAGCACTTAAACCTCATATTTATATTTAAATCCAAAGTCCTGGAGTCAAAATAATGAGAAACATCACTGCTGTAACTTTGAGCCTAAACTGTGACGGTAACGCTTCATTTGTTGAACTCACCCTGGTTGTTGTGGGGTAGCCTCGAGGGCAGTGTGCTGTAACCCCTCCAGTCTTGGGAGGTGGGGCCGTTTCCTGGTGGGAGAGGTGGGGCGAGGAGGGCGCTCTCCAGGTCTTGCTGGAACAGCTGGCGGGTGATGCGGGCTTGTCGCGCAGAGATCAGGTAGAGGTACGCCGTGTCGCCGTCCTTCTGCACCCCGTAGGAGGCCAGTGACCTCGGCTCGGTGCACAAGCACTGACCAATCACCCAGCGCTGCACGCGAGGATGGAAGCCGTACTCGAGAAACACCTGCAGAACACGAGCGACGGGAGTTAGTGAATGAAAACCTACTACATCTATTTAATTACTGGCTAATGGACAATGTTCTAACCTGTTGCTTGAGTGCAGCCACAGTCATGAAAGGAAAGACTTTCACTGTGACACAACAGGACGATGAAACATCCTCCACTACCACAGATAAACTGCAACACAGATATGGCACAATAAGTTGCAAAAACATAAGACATATCAGTCTCAGCGACCTTGAATGAATCCTCAACACTCTTCAGTTCTCACCCGATCTCTCCGTCTGCGTAGTTCTTCTCAGACAGTTGAATCGTCAGCACTGCTTTTTGCCGAGCCAGAGCGGATGCGTGCTGTGAAGCGGCTTGAGTGTCACCTGCTTCAATCGCCCTGGCGAGCTCCAAGCAAAGCTCCTCTGAAAACAAAGAGGTGGCAATCAAAAGTGACATTTTTAGAGCATGTTCTGGGGTAGAGAAAGAGAAAACACATGGCGGTAAACAGAGACACCCACCGGTGAGCGGCAGCGAGGCTGAGCTCCACTGCTCCAGAGCTGCTGCTGTGTGTCTGCCATCTGATTCGCACGTGTTAATATTTGCAACTGTCAGAGGAGAAACAAGAAACTGTGTTACAAAAGTTCTCAAAACATGCGGTTGTCAACACACACCAATATCAGCCAATATCAGTATTTATTCTAGCTGCACTTGGCTGATAAAGGCTGCACGTACGCATCAGCAAAACCCTTTAACAACAGGGAAAAGGTTTCAACAGTTTTCATATTCAGGTCACAACACACTTGAGCATTTCCTTATGTGTACTCAATTTACACACATTACACTTGAACGAATAATTCCTTAATATATCCTAATGTCCCGGTTTATAGTTGAAACAAGAATCTGCCTTGAAAGATTCTTGTAGAAATTGTGCCTGTCCGAAAGAGACTTTACATCCTCCTAGTAGCACTACGCTCGTTTTACTTTGAAAAATGGCCTCAACTGTGCGTTTCTGAAATATTTAATAGCCAGTGATGAATAGCCTAAAGAGCTAAAGGTACAAAGCATCTGGTCTCTTTATTTTATAACTGAGGGCAACGATTTTGTCCTTGAAATTTATACTTTGCTTGCAGGTAAAAAGTGGTGTCTTTTTAACATTATTTTTTTTACATTTTCCCCTTCATACGAAGTTAGTCTGTCTGTTTTTCTCTAAAATTAATGAGTCAGCATCATTATCAGTGTTACACTTTTTTATTAATAATTGATATAATCTATAAGTAGATGTAAGTCCTGTTTTTGAATAATTGTTACATTTATGTTTGACTGTGATATAAATGATTATTTATTTTAATAACGTATTAGATTTTGTCCCATCCCAATTGTCCATCATCAGTTGTCCCATTCCTTTGAACAGAAAACACATTTGGTCAGAGACAAAGCGAAATAGTAGTCACACTGACCTCTATGTGCCTCTCTTAGTGAGGACATCACCACCGTGGCCCACTCCTCGGCTTCGCGGTCGCAGCGGAAGTTGAAGCGGATGCAGTCGTGGGGCGGAGCAGCAAGACGCATCTCATGGCTGCGAGGGGACTTGACTTCATACTGCACAGAGCGCAGGTCAAACTCTGCAATGAACTGAGGGTAAAGAACAAAAACAAGTCAATCTCAAAATGCATGTTGCCGTTTTGTTTTGTAGGAGGAGAACTGCATTTCTTCTACTTCTTCTTACAAAAATAAAAGAAAGAAAAAGTCGGTTCAAGTTCAAAAAATCTCAGTTTGAGTTCTAGCCCTGTAGCCACTGTAGGACTGCAATTAACAATTATTTTCATTATAGATTAATATGCCAATTATTTTCTAGATTAATTGACGATGATTTAATCTATGAAATGTCATTGTAAAACTGGCCATTACAGTGGGTGACATCTTCAAATTGACTGTTTTGTCCGACCAACAGTCCAAAATCCAAAAGATATTCAATTTACTAGCAAATCTCCAATTTATCAGTTATCAATTGTTGTAGATTAGTTTCCTGTTGATGGACTAGTCAGTTAACCAATAATCAAAAAAAGCTAAATTACATTGAAGGCCATGGCAGCCTTGGACATTTGCAAATACACATACTGCATATAGCAGAACATTGCTGACGACCTTTTCTTAGTTGTTTATATCCACCATTAATTTGACATGAACATGGAAATAAATAAAGTCCAACATGTGGGTGCAAAATGCAACACACTCTGCAAGTATTACAGTATGAGAAAAGGGAATAATCCCCTGAAATCTGGTAGAAAGAAAGTGAAATTCTCATCGTGACAGAGATAGACTCTTCATAAATGAGTGAGTTTGGCAGCGCAGAGAATTCATACATAATCTTCCCTCTAACATTCACTGTGGCAGTGGCGGGAATCATTAGAGCGCTGAAGTCTGTTGTGAGTAGACAAACGCAGCAAAGAGGGATTTGCCTCCTGCCAGACAGTGTGAACATACACTCTGACGTGACTTTGTACGAAAAGTCTGCCAGCTCAGACAAGACAAACTAAAAGAAGCCGGGATCAAAGGGAAACCATGCAAATCAAGAGGCATCTCAATTGTCAGGAGGGAATCTGTCTGACTTGAGATTCTAACAAGATGAAAAGCTGATTCAGAGCCGGACAGATTTTAGTTAGACGGCACACAGTGAACTTGGCAAACAAAGGACAGATTTGAGAGTGAAGTCAGGATGAGGTGAGACAGACAGAGTGCAAAGAGAGGTCAACTTCAGTCACGATCAAGCATGTGTGTCTGCACTTGGGACTGATGTGGCCGTTAACTGTAATCACCCATCACACTGACAGAAGAAGAAAGCTCGTCCTTGTACTGAAATGAGTCCCACAGAGTCGGAGCGATGCAGCACTTAATATTTAACTTGAAGAATCTAATAAGCTAGTTTAGTTCAGTTTAGCAACTGAGAAGAACTGAAATTACAGATTCATTGATCTGCAGATTGTTTTCTTTCTTACGTGATGTATTCAAATTGCCTGTTTTATTTGACCAACAGTACAAAACCCAAAAATATTAAGTTCAAAATCAGATATGACAAGGAAAAGTAGTAAATCATCACATTTGAGAAGCTTTAAACAGCAAATGTTTGGAATTTCTTCCTTAAAAATTTGTCTAAATAGTTGCAGATTCATGTTCTGCCAATCTGCTCATTGTTTTAGCTCTACAGCCGATAAATTAGTCCTCTAAAGACGTTCTTCAACAAGCACAATTGTAAAGAAACGTCAAGGTTGTAAAGGCCAAGAATGTGACACAATGAAACCTGCGTGCAACAAAAGCAGCAAATACAAAGAAACACAATATCTCACTAACTCATGCTGATTTATTTACTTTATGACAATTTTGATAATGAATTGATCATTTAGATTATTTAAAGGGGCACGCCACCAATTTTACAGATGAGGATCAGTTTACTTGTCGCGGTGAGAATTACTCAACATGTGAAAAATCTTTTTTACATTTTAACAGAACGTCTGTTAATGAACGTGGTAGTGGGGAGTTTGAAAGACGTGGGCACTAACCAGGCAGGGAGAGTCTAGTGATTGATGGTGACACTATTTAGTTGCATTATGGGAATTGTAGGACCGTGTGTTTCCTACCTCGGCCTCTGCCGCTTCAATCGTTCTTTTTAAATAATCTGTAGTACATGTGGACGCTGGAAGTTGTGGGTGCTGAGAGAAACTCTGCCTATACAGTGACATCATACTAAACGCTGGGTGACATTCATGGTTTTTGCTTTTTGGCTTAGATACTTTATATCTAATCGTTATTAACAACCATTTACAAGAGTTTTACACAGACCTTAACACCAAAATACTGTATGCGAAAGCAGCCACAGGCAACAACACTGAACTACTGCATGAAGAGGGAGTGAGATGGCACCTGGACTTGGGCGAGAGACGTTACCCCTGACAGGTTATTCAGTGGGACACAAAAACTTCCTCTAAAACACCTCAATGTGTTCACGTGCGATAGAAAAGCTCAAAATGAGTTGGCTATTTCAGGCCAAAGTGAAGCAGTTTATCCTGCTCAGGTTGAAAAGTGCTTTATGAATGCAGAAGATTTACAACAAACTCTTGTTGTTGCTTCAAAATAACTTTTAGCCCCGTGGGACCTGCGTGTAAGCTGAGGTGGTGGTGAAGCATCTACAGCAGGTTGTGATCTGTGTTGAAAGTGTGGGTGTGCCAAAGCTTCCTGTTAAGCCCACTGCTTCTCCACATTGTTATTTATGTCTCAGTTATTGTCTACATTCACAATTACACCTGTCAACACTCTCCTCATCTATTCTATCTAGGCTCTATTCACCACCCCCAGCTGAAAACTAATTACAAAATCCACCATTCTCCAAAGGTCTAGCCAGTTCTTCAGGTCTCATAGTCTCACTATTACATGGTAAGACGAATGAATAGAGTTCCAGAAACTAAAATAGAGACTTTAAACAAGACACAGTGTGACACAGTGTGGTACATGTATGATAAGCTTGTCATGCTACATATGAATAATACAAGGGTGAAAAGTGGTAGTTTGTTTGTTTGTAGAGGTGACAACTGAGAGGGGAAAATCCCCTTCTGTCTTGCCATTAAGACCAGGAGAGTCTCCCTGCAGCTGTTTATCACTTTGTCCAGTTGAGTGACTTCCTCCAGTGATGATATGATTCGAATAAAACTGAATGTGTAAATGTTATGGGACTGAAAATGAAAGTGAAACTTAAAAAAACCCAAACCCTCTTAACTTCAGCATTAGTAACTAAAAACAATGTGAGGCTTTTAGTATCATTTAAGTTATACTGTTTTAGCACTAAACTGGATTTATAGCCAGATGAGTACATTTAAGAAGCAAATCAGAAGGAGAGGAAAGTTTACCCGAACTACACTATGTTTGGCGGATGTCTGTTAAAGTAGATCCTCATAGCACTTAGAGTTAACTCTTAGGTGATGTTGCAGCTGCGTGTCTTTAAATCCACATGCATTCAATGAAATCTGGTGTGATTTTATACCCTAATCTGAGCTGCATGCATTGGGGCTCTATAAAATGGCGTGTACAGGCCTATACTGGTATAAAATATAAAAATGATTCATCATACACATATCAAAGCAGGTAACGGCAGATTAGCCTCCTCTTAACATACAGGTGTATGTGTGAAATCTCACCACACTGCGGCTTCCGCTCGTATCTCGCAGCGCCAGTCGGAACTCTCCGGCCCGGCTCGGGTCCATGCTGAGCTGTAGGCGCAGAGCCTCGCTGCCTGCTCCGGGAAGGCACAGGGGCCGGATCCCGGAATGGCACACCGACACCCGGACTGACATTAAAACAGTGCTGCAGCAAGCTGTCAGCACAGGCCCGCCGCATGCAGGCTGCTGGGACGAGGCAGGAACCGGGGCTGGAGGAGCCCAGCCGCCCGAGCTGAGAGCCATGTCGCGGACACCAGAGGCGGAGTGAGGGTGTCGGGAGCCCCGCGGCAGGTGTTGCTGCTGCCCGCTGCTTCTGTTTGGTTTATAAGGTCCACCAGTGTTTGGAGAGACCGCGTTTCTTCACCGGCAGGCTGTGGTTGTCTCCTCGCCTCGCAAATTCTTCCATATCGACCCGACCCGAGTAGACACGGAGCGAAAGAAAAACAAAACAGGAAGTAGGGGGGTACGTTTCTTATTTATGTCCGTAAAGAAACTTGGCCGTGGAACATCCGACCGATAGACTAAGTGCCCAAATAAAGCAGTTCTCAAAAGGATATGAAAGGCACACGCGGTGAAAAATATCATATAGAATTTCATGTTTGTTTTTCAACAGCAGAGAAACGGGAAAACACAGCTGTAAATTAAAATTGTTTGCTGCTGTCCTTCACAAAAAAGCAATAAAAATAGCATAAAAACAAGAAAAAACAAACAAACAAATAGATCATTATTTAAATATTTTTAATGAATATTGTCAAGCTATTTTTAATTATGAAATTAATAAAAAAAATTGAAATATAAACATTTATTTGAAAACAGAATAATTATAATTATTCTTAATTCGTTTTTAAAATGAAACATTAATGCCTACATTTATTGTACCATGAAGGCCACCCTAAAACAGATATTATGACATCCACATCTACAAACTCTCACCTTATTGTAAAAAGCATCAATCATCAACATAGACCTATTCAATTAAAACATGTATTTTCCATTCTTATTTTATTTTATCAACAAAAAAACCCCCAGCAAAGTAATGCATATCAGTAATGCGTACCAGCTGGTGGTCTGACTCTGCAGCAGGTTCACACTGAAGACAAAAAGCAATAAAACAGCTCAAAAGCAAAACAATCAGTAAGCAATAAAACAACACTATTCAAGAGGTGATACTTAGTAAGAAATATAAAACTATTAACAGAAAACAGCTGCATGGCACACACAAAAGCAATTTCGTCAATTCAACTTTTTACATTAAATCTCACAAGGAAAGGCTGAAATTAAATATATATATCAAGGTTGAGAAATAAAAGACGCCTCCCTGAAAAAACTAAAGATGGCTGCTTTCTTCGTCTAATTTTGAGGTGCATTAACACAAGTACTAAATATATTTTGGCAGCATATCAACTATATAATAGGATCCTAAAATAGATCCTAAGACTAAGTGGGAGCCAGTGTAAGGACTTTAGAATAGGAGTGACATGAGCTGTTTGCTCTGTGCCAGTTAAAACTCTGAGCTGTAATTGATTTAGCTTTTTGTGAACACCTGAGAGCAACGCATTGCAGTAGTTGAACATACTGTAATGAACTTTGGTTTCATCCAAACTCAAAAATAACACACACATTTCTTGTATAGTATAGTATAGCCAGTTGAGTTATTTATTACCAGTTTAATGCAGCACATTTCTTCTTCTTTCTTAACTTTAAGCCTTGGAACATATATGAGACTTACTTAATTTAGATTTTTTTTACTACATATCTCTTTATGTGGATTTATTCCACACAGTATGTAGATCAAACTAAACTGCAGACTAATTCATTCCATAATTATAAACTACATTTAACAAAGACAGACCGACACTTTAGCGGTTATAGTCTGAGAGTAGGTATTTGTAATTTCAGCAGGTGTCAGGTCAGGACTAAAAGTTAATATATAACAAAGAAGTACACTTTTCTCCAGTTTGGGTTTTACAAGTAAGTGGAGTAATACAATGAAACGACACCCTGACAATAGCAGATTGTCCCAAAACTGCACTGTTTGACAAAAAGGCACTAATTAACACACACCTTCCATGTACATCTTTAACTAGAAATCTTATCTTCATGCAAATAATTGAGCTTGTAGCGAGTTGGCCTGTTCAACACAGCTCATTTCAGCTCAGCTCAACACAGTCACTGGTCTGATAGCAGTAAGGAGGAATTACAGGGACGTCTGTAAGAGATCAGCCCAAAAGTGAAGAACATGAAGCAGTTAGAGTACGCAATCCTGGCCAGACGATCAAGCCAGATCAAGGAAGAACTCAGACGAGTAAAGAAAAGTTATTTACATATCTGCAATATGGATTCCAGAGTCAGTTTTTCCAAGCTATGTTGTGATGATATCTGGAACCTCTGCTTTACATCCACATATCCATAGGGAGTGAGAAAGCCGTACAGCAAGGTGATAGATGTCTCCTGGGGCGACCCGCACATGGCAGGTGTGAAGCCTCTGACGTTTGTACGACAGGTAACCTGTGACCTTCAAAGACTCCTCATCTTTAAGCTGTATTGAAACTGCATGAGCAAGTTAGTGCATCTTCTTTTGACTCACTCTGCTGCATGTCTTCATATGTTGCAGGTTCTTGCAGCATGTCTTTACCCTCAGCTTGTGAACAGCGACAAACTGCCTGTGGACGTCAGACAGAGGGCTCAGAGGCTGCTTGAGGGATGTGCTGGAGGGAGTGTAGGTAAGAAGATGTTAAAGAGTCAGCCCACTCAAATTACTAAAGAATTTCTACTTTTCTACTGACTTCTACGAGTATCTCGCCAAGCAGATAGTTTTGGTTTTATTTGTCCAGGTTTTGAGATATCTGTCTCCCAGATTTCTGCCACCATCCCCGACACAATAGAAGTGAATAGAATTTGAGTCTACTGCCATGCTGGTGGCTCTGTGAGGCTTTAATGCTCATTGTAAAGAGATGCACGGTGCATGATAATCCATCCAATAGTTTTCGAAACATTTTGTAAATCGACTGGTGGAGGAAAAGGGATCACCAGAGTCAATAGGCTTCATCCTCTGGGGGTCATGAATGTCTGTACAAAAGTTTCATGGTAATCCATCTAGTTGTTGTTATTTGATAGAATAAAGATATTTTAGTTTGGATAAAAGTGGTGGACTGACCGACGTTGCCATCCCTAGAGACGAGCCGCTAGCATGGCTAAAAATTACATTTAAAAAGATCCAACAGCAACATCTGTTGATAGTTGTCCTTACTTGGATTATCTGGAGTAACTGAGACACTGTTTCTGGTAAAAATGTTTCTTTACACTGTTTCTTAAGTGCAATATACATTTTATTTGAGAACCATCTGTAGTAATAAAGAGGTGGAGAAACCTTTGAGACAGATATCTGAAAGCCAAATGAAGGCAAAGCTACCTGCATAGCTACTAAAGGTATGTAAATAGATTTTGTAGATTTTGTTTTTGTAATATGGGTGAATGGATCCTTTAAACAATGTAAATTTGGGATTTTTAAAAAACGTTTTGGTTTGAAAAGCCAAACATTTGATTGTTCCAGGTTCCAAAATGTGAGAATTTGTTGCTTCTTTTTTGGTTTCATATTATTGTAAATTGAATATTTTGGGGTTTTGGATTGTTGTTTGGACAAAACAAGATATTTGAAGATGTCACCTTTTACTCGAGCATATCGTGATCTGCATTTTTCATTGTTTACTGATATTTTATAGACCAAAAGACGAACAGAGAAAGACTGTATATTAATTCAAAAATCCAGAAACTCCATTGTGCAACTGGGGCAGTCATGTGTGTACTACACATAATATAAGTGTAGGTGTATAAGTATGAATAATTTATACAATATACATAAACATATAGTGTATAGTATATATTGTTATAAAGTGTATAGAGTGATAATGTATATTTGCAGTATATAGTCACACACTACACAATACTATGAAATATATGTAACAGGAATAGAAAACAATGCAATAATTTAGCATATAATAGAGATAAAATAAAATACAACAATCATAATATTATCAGCTTTTATCAGAATCTGTGTTATTTCTTCAGGTTCTTACACAGCTACAGCAGGTATATCAGAAATAGTCCAGAGAGTCTCTGAATTCATAACGAGACGAGACGGAGGAATTCTTTCTCACCCCGACAACATATACATCAGCCCGGGCTCGCAGTGGTCGCTCACGGTAACAGTCAACATTACTGACATACTGTACATGTTCCATCCAGTCTCTTCCTCACGTAGATGATCATCTTCTTCAAGTCAACACAATCTTTTACTGTACTTATAGAACATTCTCAAAATCTTGGTGAACAACGAAGGTTCACTCCGAACAGGCGTGCTGACTCCAGTGCCTTGCCACTGCATTACCACCGTGTCCATAGAAGAGCTGGGAGCAGTTTCCGTTCCCTACTACCTCAGCGAGGAGCAGGGCTGGGAGCTGCAGGCAGAGGAGCTACATCGAGCGCTGGAATCTGCAAAGGGAGTCTGTAACCCTGCAGTTCTGTATGCCATCAACCCCGGGAATCCCTCAGGTAGTAAAATCTCACCAGAATGGAGCAAATCTAAGTATATTTTTGTATCAAAGAATATGTATTGCCATGCTGCCTATAGGTCATGTTCAAAGCAGAAAATCAATGCAAGAGGTGATCCGGTTTGTTTCAGAGAAGAGGCTCTTCCTTCTGGCCGATGAGGTGGATATTTTAAAGCACAATGAGAAATTCATAAACATTAACAAACGTGTAAATAAACACTCTGATTTTCCGTACATTCTCCTCCACAGGTCTATCAGGACTGTATTTATGGGGAAAAAAGTGAGTTTGTCTCTTACAAGAAGGTCCTGTCTGAGATGGGCCCGCCTCTTTCAGACACAGTGGAGCTGGCGTCCTTCCACTCAGCATCCAAAGGCCTCATGGGAGAGTACGTTTTCAATCCTGATGAGTGTGTCAACTACTTTGTGCTAGGTGACCTTCACAAAAGTTGTAGACATGCTACTTAAGACAGAGGCTAAGTTGTAATTCAAACAAATCAAAGCAGACTTAAGATAGAAAGTTCAGTCTTGATGTTGGGAACAGCTGTTGGCCAAGACAACCTCACCACAAGATCGACAATCTACAATTACCATGACAACTGGGCAAACTCCATCTGCTGATTAAGATCGTGTGCTTTGACGGAAAGCTCTAGAACAGCTACTTATTGGACTCTTCCTGTTTCTCTCTCCCACCAGGTGTGGTCTGCGAGGCGGATACGTGGAGTTGGTAAATCTTGACCCCGCTGTTATGAAATACATCTACAAACTGTTCTCGAAAGACAGCTGTGCGCCTGTGTTGGGTCAGATAGCCCTGGATCTGATGACGAACCCTCCACAACCAGGAGATCCCTCATACCCCCTTTATAATGTGGTAAGAGCAGAGATATGCAATGTCTAAGAAATCACTCTAAAGCCCCAGTTTGATTTTTTTGATTTTTTGTTCTTGCCGTTAACGCTCTTCTGCAGGAGACACAACACATCAGGACCACGCTGGCTCATAATGTGAAGAGAGCCCATCAGGTTTTGAACAGTCTGCCAGGTTTCTGCTGCCAACCAGTGGAAGGAGGAGCCTTTGCATTCCCCAAATTATGTCTTCCACCTAAAGCCATTCAGAAAGCCAAGGTTACAATACTATCTCACAGAGCCAAGTATACATTGCAATATAATCATCAAAAAAAGATTGTCACATATCTGGCATTTCAGTCATAAAATATATTTCAGATCTGGTTGTGTTTTTGCTTGTTTTAGGAAGTGGGGATGCAACCAGATATGTTCTACTGTATCAGGCTACTAGAGGAGGCTGGTGTGATCATCACTCCTGGTTATGAGTACGGACAAAAGGAGGGAACCTACCACATCAGGTATAATACCTAGATCCTATAAACCAAGCATCATTATTCTAAATACCGGACTTTACTACACAACAAAGCATGTTTTCTAATAAACCATAAACCATGGTTTGATGAGAATAAATGGTCCATTTGTTGCATATTTCATGGAACATTACATGTAACTGTACACTGTAAATAAATGTATTTTACACACGAGATCTTTAACCCTCCGTTCTTTCTGCAGGTTTTGCATTATGACACCTCAGATCACTATGGAAGAAATACTGAGACGCCTGACCTGCTTTCACATGCAGTTTATGAAGGATTTTTCTTAAACAAAGAAGTTATTTTCTTCTCGCATGTCCATGCAGTTCAATAAATTCATCACAAACAATAAAAAGGATCCGATCATTTTCCTCATGTTGGCATGTGAATATTTATTGCAATAAATATGACATTATGTACTGCACGCAGTCCATTTTTAATGACCTTTGGCCAATGGTCCTTTGTCTTTACTCGTTAGAGTAAAATTTAACTTCTGCTTTTCAGAAAGCACATAACCATAAATAATAAACCACAGTCCAAAATCCAAACCGATGGATTTCCTCACACCATATGTAGTTCATCATTTACCTGAAAAATAACAGTAGCAGACAACAGTCCACTGTGGATTTCAGCTCTTCAAGAGTCCTGAATAGTCCAGCACATGAAGGACAGACTCAAGTACTCAAAAAAACAAAAAAAAAAAAAAAAAAACATATATAAGATACCATCATCCTCTTCAGTTCCTATGTACCAGCCAGCAGATCCAACATACACGCGTAGAAAGTGCTCGATGTCATCAGTCCACCTCACTGTCACTCTGGTGGTTCTGAAGTAAAGGGTTCGAGTCTGTATTGTTGAGCAGCTCTACAAGTAAGGAGATGAGCTTTCCATCTTGAGAAGAGTTGACGATTGCGTTGCTGGGATTGTTGAGGTTGCGGTACAACATGGTCTGAATGGAAGTGCGTATCTCCCACAGCAGCTCCCAGGTCTCAACTGACAACTCACAGCGCACCAGAGAGTTTCTAGAAAGTGACACTTCAACTCTGTCTCCGTACACTGGGACATGAGAGAAAGGACAGAGAGTTATTTATGAAGATAATATTATAGTAAACTTATTTTTATGGAGAGCAGAACATGTCCTACCTTTCTCTGTGATATCACAGTCTGTGAGCAGCAGCAGGGCGAGTGGATGGACTGCAGACGAGTCTCTGATGAAGACATTCCCGCTGGACTTGACAGCGCTGAAGAAGGTCAACCAGCGACTAGGCAGCTCTTCTTTTCCTCTGTAACACAAAAGGAAGACAATAACTTGACATATGCACTGTGAAAGTAAATGCCTGCTGTAGTTGAATTTTGGAGCACGTTCAAACCTGTTCACTGAGGAGCGGTGAAGCAGCACTGGCCCACTGAAACTGCGGAAAGTCATACTGTTGGGGCGAAAGCGCCCTGCTTTGGTCACAACACCTTTCTTCGCCTGAGGAAAAAAAAAAGAAAAAGTGTTTTGTTTCATCCATGTTATGCTGGAACATCTAATGAGGGCTTTGACTAGGATGGTGCAGAAATTATTATAATGAAATTTTATTTACAACACTAAGATAGACAAAGACATATGTCCACAACTACAATTAATACCACAAGAACTCACATATAGATCTCACAATTCTGGCTTCAACCAAGCGGGAAATAGACTGTATGAAGTAGTATTATAACAGACTCCTCTGTTGCCATGTACCTGGATGAGGTTGGGATAGAGTCCAGACAGCAGTACAGCTTTCAGTAGCTCGTCCTGGTTGCTGTGCTCGTTGTAGAGAGAAGTGTGATGCTGGCACTCACTGGCACGAGACACCAGCTCGGCTTCATGCAGGTTCTCGCTGAACTGAGAGATGAGACCTGCAGCAAGATGGCACAAGAACAAAAACCGTTGTGTGAAAAAAAAAAAAAAAGTAAAAAGTTGTGATTTTAAAATTCCAACAATGTACTGAGACAATATCTAAATTTCAAACTAACCATTGATGAATCGAAGGCCGGCCCTGGACAGAGTGTGTGTGTCCAGATATTCATCTCGGTCCTCTCTGTCGCCCTCCTGCTGAACTCTCCTCCAGCCCAACACAGCTCTGATGAACACCAAATAGTCGCTGTAGCTGCAGCCGCTCAGAGCATCTTTCACCTGGACAAACAGCACAGACGACTGAATGATCAGTTCATTGTTACACTTTGTGCCCTGTTGGCATTTTAAAACTACATGGATCAACAGGTGGGTGTTAAAACATCTCACCTTTTTGATTTGTGCTCTGTTCTGCAGGCTGTTGTGAAAAGGGTCCCTGGTCAGACAAGCAGTTACAGACAGCATGGGCAGAACACACCTGAACATGGTACTCAGGACCAGCACTTTGCCCAGACGGGGGTCACATGACATACAGGCAACACGCTCTCCTAAAGGCGTCAGGGTTTCCGTCTTGTCCAGAACTCCTACAGAAGTAAACATCGACAGCTTAGACATTAACTTTACATGTTCAATGTTGAATTAGACACACATGATGGCTAAAACCTCAACACACAATCCAGAGCATTGGTAGTTGTAAGTGACTCACCAATATCTTGTAGATTTTGGACAGCATCTCTCACAGCTTCTTGCTCTGGACTGTCCAACACTTGGGATAAGAAATCTACAGCCTCCACACACACACACACACACACACACACACACACAAAATGGCCATCATTCAATATGCTAGAAATATACAAAACAAGAAACAAAAACACATAAGCCATTGTTCTCTTTCAATACCTTGCAATTAGGACTGTGGATTTTGGCTTGCACTACTAAACTCTCCAGCGGGGTACGCAGGATCTCAGGGATGGGGAAGGGAGTCATGGATTCCAGCTGCTTTCGTGAGAACAGGTGGTAAGACTGTCCTGGCTGACAACGCCCTGCTCTCCCTTTTCTTTGAGTGACATTAGAATGAGATATCCAAACTGTGTCCAGACAGGAGACCTGGAAGACCAAAATTAAAACAGATTGGATCAGAAAAACACAACAAATCAAGCAAGCGTAGTTTTTGCAGATCTGAAATGGTTTACAATGAAACAGATACACTAACCTTAGTCAGTGGGTCGTAATTCTGCTCTTTCTGAGTTCCTGCATCCACCACATGGACGATGTCATCTATGGTGATTGAGGTCTCAGCAATGTTAGTGGTGAGGACAATCTTCCTCTGGCCCACTCGGGGGTGCTGGAACACTACCTGCTGGTCTGCTACTGATAAACTAGAGTGCACTAAAAAGAAAAAAAAAGAAAAGAAATCATGAATGCATCTGTGGAGAGAGATCCTATCTCTACACTTTGAGGACAAAACCCCAGCCTCTGTTCATCTGTCTGTACGCTCTTACATGGCAAGATCATCTGTGAGCCTGAGGAAAAGTGTGGCTTCGCCTCCAGTTTCTCTTGAACAGCCCTGATGTCCTGCCACCCAGGGAGGAAACACAACACTGCACCTGAAGCATGAGGGGAAAGAATTAAAATATGATTGAGGGCCATCATCTTAACACAGCTGTAAAAGCATAATTAAAAAAGGTGAGAGGTAGTCTGTTAGTTACCTGGCTCTCCATGTTTATCAATGTGCTCGATCACGTCAGCTACTAAATCTAGATCTGGTGTAACCTCCTGTCTTCTTCCCTTAAACAAGAAAGAAATACAAATGCATGAGACACAGGACAAGAGAAAAGAACACACTATAGAGTGGGATGAATCTGAAAGCAATGCCACAGATCAAAAACTGACAAATCTGACAGACTAGAGTCTCACCTGCTTGTCTGCCTCCCTTATCTGTTGAACTGGCAGTCGGCGTCCCATCTCTCTCAGCACATCCTCCAGGTATCTGTCCCTCACTGGGTGCATGAACCCGGGCACTTTCACAATTGGGCAGCCTCCGAAGTACTGGGCCAGCCTCTGATTGTCCCCAGTAGCGCTCATAAGCACCACTCGTAGGTCAGGGTTTTCATTCAAGCTGGAGCGCAGCAGGGCCAGCAGCAGGTCTGTGTTAATGTCTCTCTCGTGAACCTCGTCCACCACCACGTGGCTGATTCCCCTCAGGGACGGGTTCGACTGTAGCTTCCTCAGCAGGACGCCCACTGTGAGGAAGAGCAAGGCTCCTCCGCTCTGCTCTGGTGGTCGGCTCTCAAGTCTCACCTGGGCACAGAAAATAATGTGAAAACTGAGACTTCATGTGAATGTAAATAACTATGAAAATAACAGCATAACAAAGGAAGTAGGAGCTCCACTTGTCGCATTTATCTTGCGTATTTTGAAATCCTTTATGGTGCTACCAGCCAGGAGCAAAATCCACTGAATTCACATATATGGCGAGCAGTCACAATCTATCTTCTTACACTTTCTTTTTTAATCAAATAATTTGGTTTAATAAAAAGAAAAATGTGAGACACAACACATGTTAATTTTCAGTATGATTACTGTGGTTAAAATGATCAATTTCATGTTGCCAATTACATTACGAAAGTAAGGTTTTCTTTCATTACAAAACAACAATTCCAACAATTATTAATTGTAACAAAATATTTCAGTTTATGAAACCAAGTTACTCTAAAACAGTTAGATAGCATTACATTTTCGATATTTCTGCTTCTGCCATCTCTACTTCTGCCATCTCTACTTCAGTACAGAAGAGAAGGTGCTCCCTCTAGAGGCCATAGTGGATTATTGCAATAAAAATAGTTATTGACAAAATGTAAACATACAGTTAATAACAAATACAGCATATTACATCTACCTGATATCCCACAGAGGGTTTTAGAGCTGGACCCAGCTCATGAGCAACACGATGGGCCACGGACACAGCGCTGATCCGACGAGGCTGGGTCACCAGGACGTTGCACTCGGCTCCCTCGCCACCTCTGACACTCTCCTCCAGAAGGAAGCGGGGGATCCGTGTCGTTTTACCGCATCCTGTTTCACCAGCGATCACAACCACCCTGGAGGACTGCACTGCCGAGACCACGCGCTGACGGTGGGCATCAACTGGGAGCTCCACACTCAACCCAGGGTTTGCTCTCTCCCATTGCTCCTGCAGGTGGGCGTTGAGCTGCCGGACCTCCTGTTTAGACAGACGCCTGTATGGTCTGCCTGTGATGGCGTCTGTCACCAAGTCCTCCTCTTCCTCCTCATCCTCCTGGTTCGCTGTCTGCTGTCCTCTCGCCTCTTCCTCCTCCCAAAGCTTCTGTACTTCTGTTGCCACTGGGTACTGAGACACGACATTAATACATCACTACATGGCCAAAAGTATGTGGACCCTCGAATATTACAACCATATGTGAAAGATGAACATTTGAAGCCAAAAATATGGGCTTTGTACTCAAATGAATGTGACAGCCTGGACTAGCAACAGACTGAACGAAGAGCAAATGCTGCACACGTAGCTGCCTCCATAGTAGTAATAATAAAACTATAATAACTACTAACATATAAACAATGCAGCACATACTGTAGCAAATCACAACCCCCAATCACACATATTGCACAGTTTACACAACAAGTGATGAGAACACCATGAAGCTGATGCACAACCCCTGAAGCCTCAAGCAACATTTCTTAAAATTTTAAATGAGGTAGGCACAAATAGGTTTTTAAAAACCCCAGAGGGTAAGAGCTCACACTCGGCGTGGAGAATAAGAGATGGGTCAGTCAATATTCTCTGTGCTTGCCAGAGAACAGACTGTTCATTCCTCCCCACAACCTTCAGGGCAGTCTGTTTTGCAGTGTTTCAGCATCCGATATGCTTTCAAACCCATGGATCATGCACTTTTGTTTAATATATCATTGTATGCTGTAGCATTAAGATTGCTTTAAGGGTACCGACCAAACACCATGAAAAACAGCCCCAGACCACAAACTTCTGGCCACGTAGCGCATTTACATATATACATGACAAGAAAAGCTCTAATTCCATCCATCTTCCTCACATGAGGTGAAGACTGACCTGAGCGAGGTACTCTCTTATGCGTTCCTCCAGGTACTCTGGGACTTCCATGTTCAGGGGGCGTCTCTCTCGCTCTCCAGCCTCCCTCACCTCCTCTCGATGGTACTTGGCATGAGTCAGCGGGTTGTTGTCTTTATCCAGCAGCTCCAGCTCCTGGACCAGATGATACATATGTTAACACGGCTCTGACATGCAGGTAAAAGGTATAGCAGTTTTCCTAAGTTATCCTCACCTTCAGTTTCATGCAGGCAAGAGCTGCCGCTCTCCTCTCTGCTGTCACTCGGTTGCTCGCTGTGGCCGAGAATGTCATCTCCTCTGGCCAGTGCAGGGTCAGCTCACACTTCTTTAGCTTCCCTCCCGTAGTTTTGTACTGCATTAGCTCCTGTAGAGATATGAGAGAGACAAGTTTAGAATACATGAGGAGTTAAGAGTGCTTACCGTTGATTTGGGCAAAGGATGAAAGCTACCGACCCTGTTCCTGTTGGAAGATGTGGCCACCTGGATGACCCTGGTGAGGAGAGATTTAGGTTGTGGAAACAGGGAAAGAGCTTCAGAGATGTTGGTGTCTTCTTCGGGAGACATCCATTGTTTTTGTTCATCTGCTTTCGCTCTAGACACGTGGACATTTTGCGTCCACGAGTCATCGTCCTTATCATAAAGAGCTGAATGTAGCCCCCCTCTCCCCCTGCCAGCTCTTCTGGGAAGCTGATTATTTGGACCAATGACACCCATCTCCTGTACACAAAGAGAGAGGGGAAGGGGAGAGATGAGGAGCAAATACCACTCCAGACTGGCAAGACAAAATGGAAATATGTGTCTACTTTTTACAGTCTGAAGTCACTGCAGCTTACTCTGAGCTTGAGACAAGCAGCAGCTGCAGCAAACCGCTCTGCATCGATCTTCTTGGAGGCATGACCCTCCTCTTCAATCTTGCAGGGCCACTGTAGTGTGACAGTGACTTTCTACGGGAACAAAGTTACAAACACGAAACTTAAATTTAGCTACGAGAGGCATTAGCTCTCAAATGACATGATGTGTCCAGAAACCCTCATCTCATTATGTCCTCAGCTCTGACCTTGACACCTTCATGTTCCGTGCAGCTGTACTGGATGAGCTGGGACAGGTCGTTGACCCCCAGTGAACGCGAGATGGTGTTATTCAAGAGACCTTTAGGATCTGGGAACTCCTTCAAGAGGTTTGGGCTTACGTTACCTAAACAGTAAAAACAAAAAGGTCAGACACACAGCAAGGCCAACGATATTTTATTTCCACTCTAACCTTAGGCAAACTGGTAAGAAAGACCCCGAGATACAAGCCTGAGTGGCATGTTTTAACACGATGGATGTCCTTGAGGTTTAGCGCTGCTGCAAGCTGTCACCTGTTAGCCTGTTTGGCTAACTACCGTTTTCACTCACCTCGTTTAGTCTGTAAATATGATGTGTCGTGTCCCTGAACGCTTCGTGCTTTTGTCCGATACCACCGCATTTCGCTGCCCCAGTTGGACGCAGTTTTGCCTCCTGTGTGAACACATTTGGCAATATTGCACAGCGCTCTGAGCCGCACGAGTAAAACACCGGGTAGCGCCATCTTTAAACTACAACTTCTTCTTCTGCGGCAGTGACACCGTTTGTCCACAGCGACACCCTTTGGTGAATACTATAACTCATGGGTATACCAAGTTAGCGCTATTAAAACTAATCCCTTAAAATAACTATAATAATGAATTAATCTTTAATTTAGCCCAGAAAAATCTGTCCATGAATTTACACAATAATATGGAATATTTGTCCTATGTATTAATATATTCATTAAGTTCTCAAAAGGCAAACACCAAACCCCAATTACCAAGTTAAGTAGAATTTAAGGGGTGCATGACTTTCCCTTTAATTTACACATTACTTTGAAATATCCATCCCAAATGGAAGGACAACTGTGTCTTGAAGGTAGCTCAGCATCTCTTCTCAACTGTAACCGCTCCAGATGGTGGTGGATTATTAAGAAACACAGTAAATATGTCCTTGAAAAAGGTGCCTACCCTGAGAGTTTCTGTTGAACAGCAGCTGAGTAAATAGAAGTTTCATGAATAAATCAATACACATTCACAAGTAGAAAAAAAACAGGTATTCTACACAGTTACGTAAACTCTGAGCAAATGAACTTAATGTTTAATTATTTGTGTTTCATCCTGTTATATAGGAATGACATTTCCCTGCTTAAGCTGGAGAAAAGTGCTGTGATCAATGACAACGTTGCAATATCTTCCAGGGTGACTGTAAGGGCAGAGATGGTAAGAGGTATGTACAAGGAGTGACAGGTTTTTTAGATGGATGGGGCTGTAATACCCCTCAGAGGCCCACAGTCTTTACTTCTGTGGCCACTTTCATCCCCTAGATCAGGGAGGTGAGGGAAGCCACAATAGCAATAATCAATCACATCACATGAAGACAGATAGTAAATAAAGGCTATTTGTGAAATGTACAGACTTAATCTTAAGTGTTATTTCCCTTCAGACCATGGCCCAAAACTGAAGAAGTGACGATACAACAATAAACTGTATAATGACATTTTCAGGTTATATCTGTCTTGTATTTCATCAAAATATATACAGATTATAACAAAGAAAAACATTTTAATCAGTTTAAACGTTTGAAAAAGGACAGGACAAAGATAAACCAACATATACGTATTTAACATGTATGTTTTTGTTATTTATTTGAATGGATTAAGGACTTTATTATGAACACATCTGGAAGTAAATCAACTGTATGTGGTTTGTGTGCCCTTTAAAAAGTATTCAAAAACAACAGACTAAAGTAAACTTGTAGATACATTTGAACATGATGGTTGACTGATGGAAGTTTGGATTTGGACCAGCAGCAACATAAAACTTACATTATATCCCAACAACTGATCATTTGACAAGATTGTTTTCATTCGGCCACCTCGGTTTTTAAACTACTGCAGCGAGCTGTGTCAGTCATTACAACAGACCCTCATGGGTCTGAAGGTGTCCAGGTGAAGAAGTCGATTCCCTGAAGCTCCTTAGGTAAGTACTCCTGCTCTACAGGACCGCTGAAGGCTGGGTTGTATTTGTAGCCTTTAGCGTAGCCCAGTTGTTTCATCAGCTTGGTTGGGGCATTGCGAAGGTGCAGGGGGACAGGAGGCAGGGGGCCTTGGTGGTTCCTCAAACAGGCCTTCACATTAGCATAAGCCTTGTAGATCTGCACAGACTTGGGTGCTCGTGCCAGATAGACTGCACACTGAGCCAGTATCACCTGTTGAGCAGTGAATGAAAGAAAGGTGGGTAACAGAAGTAAAGACACTGGGATACAACTATTGTAAGACTGGCTGAAAAATCAGGTTGATGTGTAAGCCTACCTCACACTCAGGCATCCCGATGAAGTGACAGGCTTGGAAGACGGACACAGCCTGAGGAAGAGCGGAGGGATCGGCCATACCTGAGAGAGACATGAGAGAAGAGACGGGAGACATCCAATCAGACTGCATTAAAAGATACTTTTTCTTACTCAAAATGTTCTCTTTCTCATTTCTCTGTAAAAATTCTCTGCATAACTACATTTCAGCCAAGCCAATATCTTCTTTCCTGTAATAAAATAGTGCAAGCTGTCCATGGTCCCATATAGTGTTCCCATATAATCGTTAGGGACATTTTAATAAGCAATTTGCCCGTACGAAAATACTTGAAGTCTTCAGGTTCACCAGGCTATTAAAAGAAAGTGCTGTAAAGTAAATGAATGATAATTATACAGTATTATAGAGTAAATGCTCAAAAATAAACAAAAAGCTGAAATGATATAACTGATCATTTCACTTACCGACATCTTCGCTGGCAAAGCGGACCAGTCTGCGAGCCACATAGAGAGGATCCTCACCGCCCTCCAGCATGCGGCCCAGCCAGTAGAGAGATGCGTTCTCATTGGAGCCTCTCATGGACTTATGTAACGCTGAGATACAGTTGTAATGCTCCTCACCTTTGAGTAACAAACACAAATACATCAATACATGTGGCAAGAAATGAAGACACATCATTCCATGGTCTGAAGAAACACACAAACACAAAGGAACAAAAAAGACTGATCAGACCATGTAAAGCCATAATGAATCCATTAAGGTCATTAGTCAAGCTGAGGGACGGTTTCATCACCCTGTGAAGGGAACAGTAAATCTCAGTCTTTTGGGACAGCTGATGTGTTATGTAACAGGACAGCGTGGAGGACTGATGAAGTCTTAGATAGGATGAAAGAGTGAGAGGGAGTTATTCATGGTGAGGGGTAGGGTGGGAAAGTGTAAATGACTGGAGTGGAGTGGCTGAAACTACAGTATGTCGATGTTGGAGAAAGAGTAAATAAACATTGATTTACAACATACTAATTATAGTACTTTCCAGCACATCAATCTTTAGCAGTCATAGTTTTATATATCATTTTGTAAAGATACTGGGGCTCTACTTAAATGTGTGTACTGCAATATCCCCAAGTGTTACACACACAAAACAAACACGTGGCACTCCTAAGCAACCGTGAGCACGGCTATAAACACCCCCAGGTTATATGCATTGTGGAGTCTTTTTTTCCCTCTTATCATTAATGCATTTCATACGAAAGCCGCATGACAGCATAGTGATCACAGTCCCTGGGAAGTAATATGATAGGGCTGTTAAGTTCAAAATCTCAAGTTATTTAGATGTTATTTAAAGTGATGAGTGCTGAGAGGATTTAAAGACGTGGATTTGTGAAATATGTAGCAATGACATGGTATTATTAGTTGGAAGTTTTATGTACAATGAGGTAGTCACTATAGATAAACCATCTTATATGGCATAAATTAAATTTAATTTCTATTAGGGATGCACATTTCCCTTAATTGTTAAAAAAAAAAAAAAAAAACTCCAAAACTTCAAAAAAGAAAATGCTGTGGCTCATAATTTGCAACAAAATCCAAAGTAAATTAATATTTGTTCAATATATTTCGATATAAAGTCGGAACAATCAAAAAATATTTTGCACTTGTAATCAGGAACCAAATTTAAAAGAAGAATGCAATCTTTTTTTCTGATAGCGTCTCACAGCCATCATTACTAATACTTAAATAATAACAGAAAAGAAGTGTGTGGAAGTTCTTCACTTCACATATGGGAAGTTACTGGGTGCTTTGGTAAATCTAGGGAGCCCTGAAGTTGCACCTCCCAGACCTTTGGGGTTCAGAGGGGGTTACTTCGGTCTGTAAAAACTGTAACATTGACAAAATAAGCAAATCTGGGCTTACCAGCTTTATCATAGAGAATATGGGACCTCTGAAGACCTTCCTTGATGTGGTCCTCCTTTATCAGTATTTCCTGAGAACCATCTTGTCCTAACGGGTTGGGCCGAGCCAAGCTCACCTGAGCCTGAACAGCCAGCTGCAGACCATTGAGTCCTGCTCTTGCGTCACCATCACAAAGGTAGGCTATGGTGTCCAGAGCTTTTTGTTCAATGAAAATCTTTGGCCTGGGAAAACAATAACATATATCAGATATATTACATCAGTGTCAATAATCTTAATATAGAAATAAATAAATAAAATTCCCTGAATGAATAATGACAACATGTACTACATCCCAAATATTAATGTTAAGTATTTTCTGCTCATTTAACAAGTCTGACAACGAAGTCACTGCAGCATTATCATATCACATGAATTCAAAGATACAAACTCAGATAATTGTTTTTTTACAAGGAATCCACCAAGGAAATCAGACTTTTACAGCAGTGCCAAAGACTTCTTCTCATCCTCATGTCAAACTGTCCCTGCTGACAAGCCCTCCGGAGGGTGCTGCTGTTTTTAGCTCCTCAGAACGCCAGACACCTCAAATGGTGACAGAATTCGACCCACGGCTCTCTTCAAGTATGCACAGGAAAAATAGTCAACATCCCTGGTGCCTGCCTTAATGCCAGCACTTCAACAATTTTCATTTCTGCTGATAACTGCCCAACAATAACTTTCTCCAAGTACAGTAAAAAAAAATGAATAAAAACAAACAAGAAACACTATTATATTACATCACTCTGTTGCAATAATGCAAAGTGATCCTACTCATCACTTAGATGTTTATTGTATAAATGCAGTTCGACTATTTCTTCCAGAAAGCTGATTAATTATAAACTAAAGCGTTCCTCTGAAGTGAACCTGCTGAGTAGGTTAACTGTGTAGCATAGGTTACCATGGTGATTTAGCCCGGATAAAAATGAGCCGGCTTTGTTCTGGTTTAAACCCCAAGTTAGCTGGCTAACCCTTTAATCTCGCCACATGTTACAGGCCCAGATTTCAGTGCATCCCAAACAATACATCTGACTCAAATATTTGATTATATCTCCGGTGTTCATCATCGCATACCAGCAGTTAGCAGCTGTCTCACGGTCTATAACTCATATGTTAATTCTTTTCTTTCAACGTATCAGACCAGATCAGAGCTGAGGGGATTCCTGCGGCTCCAACAACTACCAGTACACTCCTCCCATATGTTATCTAACTGAACCCACTAAGCCAGAAACAGAAGAGCAGAACAGGCCTCCCACTCAACCAAAGGATTTTGAGTTGTGGGGTGACACCCGGGCATGATGTGTGATACTGAGGGCTCTGTCCCCAAGGGAGCACTTACTCGTGTCCGTCTGATTGGTCTTGATCTTTGGGATTTGCTGGATCCTGTCCCAGGACTCTGATCCCCAGCGTGGCCACGGCCCTGTCCAGAATCGAGGCCATCGCCTCCACAGAGAGCTTCTCCAGAACCAGCACCCTGCACCTGCTCAGCAGGGCGGCATTCACCTGGAAGGACGGATTTTCTGTGGTTGCCCCGATCAGAGTTACCGTCCCGCACTCCACGTGAGGAAGGAAGGTGTCCTACAAGAGTAAGTACTTTTTTTTAATACTACTTCATTGGTTTATTTGCCTACCATGATCATAAGACAATGTAACTAACAACACTAGCATTACTATGTCTTTTCATGCTTTGATTCTTATCAGCTCATCAAGCCTGACTGAGCCTCCTTGCTAGCAGACATAGGGGTTTACTGTCGTGTAGCACAAGACTACAGTCTAAGAATTGTTTTCTACAGCCAAGGTTAAAGTGTAGGAAGCAAGCACATCCCTGAGCTACTGTATGTTGGCAGTTTAACTTAAAAAATGTGTGCATAAATTACAATGTTACAACTGAAAAACAATTAGTGCTACGCATGCTCTAAAATGAAATAATAACAATTAATTATCTGTACACACATATTCAGTTTTAGAAGCAAAATAGGATCTATTTCTTCTTCTACTGACCCACAAACAATAATATATGTTTTCTGAGAATCAAAGAAAGGACCTGGTGGGTATTGTTTGAGAGAGGATCAACTGAGTGTTTATTTTGAGTGAGCACACTCTCATAATAGGCTATAGACGGGCTAGGCTACAAGCTAACCAGCTATTCCTGCAGAGACATTCTACCTGGTTTGGCAAAGGAAATAACACATTATTTTAACAGCCCAGCATATAATCCCCCTTACAACCACAACTTGACAGAGCCAGGCTTGCAGTTTCCCCTTGCTTCCAGCCTTCATGCTAAGCTAGGCTAACCATCTCTTGGCTGACAGACACAAGAGTCGTATTAATCTTCCTCTCTAATTCCTAGCATATTTCCCAAAATGGCGAACTATTCTTTTAACCTCTATGACACAGAAATTTAGAAAAAATACACACCAGCTTGATGAACTGTATCAAATTATAGTTATTAAATACCAGTTTTGTCATTTTGCCTCAACAGTTATATTATACACTGGCTGGATTTTGAAGTTGCAGCTTACAATAAAAAGCACATCTTTCTGGTTCAACACTCCACCTGCTGGGATTTGTTGAAGCGGTGAATTTCATCAATGAACAGGATGGTCTTCCTCTTGCACAGTCGAAGCTCATTCTGCGCCTGCTTGATCACCTCTCGGACTTCATTGGTGGACGTGCTGGTGGCAGACAGAGTGACAAAACGAGCCGTTCCCTTCTTTTTACTGGAGCTGGCAATTATGTGTGCTAGAGTGGTCTGAAAGACAACCAAACACATACAAAGCAATATGTTTAAAACATATGCAATACCTATATGGCATCTTTAATCTTCAGTTTGTGAGCCATTTGTTTGATTTTCCCGGTCATATCATGCACCTTCCTTTGACAGTCTTCATTGTAAATCCTTACAACAAGCTCCAAAAATAATGCTTCAATTGTGACACCTGACCGCTGCGAGACAACTGAGAGGGAGGGAGTTAAAGAGGGAAAGTGTTACTAAAGCATGCTGACAAAGTCTAAGTATGGCAAGCTGCTGTATGACAATCCACACTAGTAGCTTGGCATACCTAAGAAGTCATTAACATGCTGTATTCAGGTCGCACGCACCAACCTGGCGGGCAGAGAGGGAATGTCTTGATCTTTCAACATGCTGTAAAAGGTTCAACTCTCTCTTTATCAAGTGCATAAGAGGGAATAAAAATATACACTGAGAGAAAATGCAGTATCTTAAGTCTTAGTTGAAGAATAAAACAGGAAACAGTCAGGTATGGGAATTATTGTAGGATATTGTTTATGGAAAGAGTGCTTCTGTGTACTCTTATAGTCCTACTGCTTATAGGAACTTCTTGTTACAGCTATGTAGTGCTGAATTGATTAGCCGATTCACTGATTGCAAAAATGAAGTAATTGATCAGAATCAGAATCAGAAATACTTTATTGATTCCTGCTTCTCTTTCCTCAGTTTTATATCATTGTAAATTAAATATCTTTGGATGTATAACTGTTAAATGGACCACCATCATCATGTAAGATGCCATGATGGACAGTTTCTAAACCTATTTTCTAACATTTTATAGATTAAACGATTGATCGATTCACAGATTCTATATTTCTTTTAATGAGGGAGAAGGAGTAGATGTGATTTGAAGAATATTTCATTTTTAAAGCTTTTTAAAACCGTAAGCCATTACATATAAAACAGAAGGGAAATTATTAAAGGGTAGGGGATGCTGCATCACGGATGCTGCATCTCAGTCATCACCACCCCACCTTTCCGCATCCCGGCGGCCCCCAGATGATCAGGGACGGTATTTCCTGGGAGTCCAGAAGTGACCGGAAGAGTGTCTGCTGGCCTACAACTTTACTTTGACCAAAGTATTCCTCCAGTGTGTTTGGTCTCAGTGTGTCCGCCAAAGGCTTGCCTATCGTTAGCAGTGTCCGTGGCGATAAGTCATTGCATGTCTTCACGGTCTGTCCGTTTGATACGGAGGGTTGGCTCCTCGGGTTCTCTGTACCTGCTGGTCCGGGTTCTGCCTCGCTCAGCAAGTTACGTTTAATTCCCCTGTTGACAGCAGCGGCAGCAGTTTGTTTACTTGACAACAGCCCACTCCGCTCACTACTTTGAACTGAACCTTTACTCTTGTTTGTCTGAAATAGAGAAAATACCGCAGATGACGACGTAGCAGCCGTGGGGGAAGAGCTGGCCGCCGTTGTGTTGACACTGGGGCTTGGTGGTTCACGCTCCGCACTTGTGCGACATTTCTTTAAAGGAGGTTCGCTTTCGTCTGCTGTCGACGGGCCGCTGTCCGCAACGCTTTTCAGCAGACACGCGTCGAGGTGTCCGTTAATTGTGGCCGGTGTAAAGTCTTTAAAACAAACGGGACATTGCACCGAGTCCGGGGCTGTAGATGTCATCTCGTTCGCCATATTGGTTCCCGCTACACATTTGACCTTTAATCACGTGACCAAACATTTCCCCGAGATTAACCGTTGGAAAGTTGCGTTTGCCTAAACTTTATACCCAGATGCGACTTTCCATGTTTACCACCTGGACGTGACGTTTATTATTATATTAAGATTATGTTAATGTACTTTCATTTCTTCGCTGTCCGTATGCATTGATGTATGCATGCAGTGCTGATGGTACGGTCCGACATCAGGAAATGTGTGGTGTTTGCGGAACAAACGCTCGGCTAACGTTCCCTGAAGATGGACACCCTGATATTAGAGTTGGGTTGTTTTTAGTTAAACCGTTGGGGTGAAAAATCTTGCCAATGTTGCAAATGAAGTGTGACTGTAACCGCCTTCTCAAAACTTTAATGTGGGTCAGGGAAAACATTTTCTTCGTATGGTACTTGAATGCAACAATTCTCTAACAGTTAAATAATCAGGAAAATGTACTTAAAATATTAATAGTAAAAGTACTTTATGCAGAAACATGGCTGTGGCCCCTGTGACTGTTACACTATTATATATTATATCATAGATGTATATTATTATTACTCTTGCATTAATATAAAAGCAACATTTTACTGTTGCAGCTGGATGAGGTGGACCTAATTTTGACTATTTTGTTGGATATATGGCTGCAACTGCTGATTATTTTTAATTACGGATTCATCTGCTATTTATTTTCTACATTAATCGATTGATTGTTTAGTAAACATTCTGATTATAGTGAGAAATGCAGCCACAACACAAAAATACACAAAATTTCCAAATTATTAAAAATAAATTAAAACAATTAAGCTCGAACCATGAAATGTTTTTGCATGAAAAATAGTTGCCAATTAATTTTCTGTCTATTGATTGACTAATTGTTTCAGCTATACTTGTACATTTTCATATGTTTGTGTGCAAAGATATTAATTTGTAAAATAACTAGTAACTAAAGCTGTCAAATAAATGTAGCAATGTAAAAGTTAAATATTTCCCTCTGAAATGAAGTAGAAGTATAAAGTGCCATGAGAAGAAAATACAAGTAAAGTACAGTAATAAGTAAAGTACAAGGACCTCAAATTTGTACTTAAAGCCCCCCATAGTGCATTTTGGCATTTTTATGATATTTCATATTTTTCTGAGTCATTTCCTGGTAATGTTGACTAACCACACTGTTCGCCAAATATTATTTGACAAATGACTTTTATTTTGTCCTGAAGTTAAAAAATATTAGCTGTTGCTGAAATGGAATAATGATGTATGTATAGTAGAAGTTAATTAGATTCCACCACTGAACGTCTGTCATTTAATTGAAAATGTGTATTGTAAAAGTGTATTGATTGAAATGATAAGGTCCTTATTATGGATGCTCCTTCAGTACATAATCTTGAGACCCTGACTTGAAGAGGGCCCTGTGTCAAAATTTAGTTTCAAGACATTAGTTGTGGTACTTAACGGCAGCCTTTCTCTGACCTTCTCTCCTTCTCTGCTCAGATAAAACCCCCGGCCAAGAGAAACACACTAGAGAGGTCAACCAGGCCGGGAAGACGGAGAGAGAGCTCAGAAGGAAAGGGCTGGCAGCCAAGTGTCCCCCTCAGGGAGGATGGCCAAGCTCAAGTCAGTTCATCAGTGTGCCAACAGCCGAAACATGACCAAGCTGGCCTTATTCCCCTACTTGGAGAATGTGAAAACCATGCGCTGCTTCTGGGAGACAAAGTTTGATCCAGAGGTATCCATGTAGCTCATGAACTCCAAATAAAACATACTCAGGCAATGTCAAGGAGTACTGATATATAGTGTCTTTTTTGAATCAGCCTTTTGAGTCTGTAGGAGCACCAGCAGAGGGTGGTAAAAGCCACATTTTTAAATAACTGGAATGCTGTAACTGTACTCCACTGCTGCTTCTCCATGTATAGTAAAAACAATAATATGAGACAGCTTTGACAGGTATTTTTTTAGCAATTATTTAATAATATTTTATGTAGATGGTCAAAAACAAAAGTATAAAAAATGATACCAAGATGTTGAACGCCTACTCGGTGCTACGATAGCTTTGAATCTGTCAATTTTATGACTGGTATATTGCCAAATCATATCATAACCAAAGAGTGCCAAAAATAGTAGTCTGGGATTCAATTAATGTTGCAGATGTAACTAAAGTAGTCTACTATAAAGCAAACTGAGACATTGTGTGTAATCAAAGACCAGTTTTGCTTTTTTTTGCCTCCATGGCAGCCAGGAGATTCATTTGAGCAGCGAGAGCACAGCTCCCGTCCAGAAGTGAGCTCATTATTGTATTTGGCAGAGCCGATGGTGAAGCCAGAGGAGGCCGGGGAGATTTCCAGACATGCCATACATAGCTGTGATTGGCTTCTGTCAGCCAGGAGATGCATTCTTGGCACTGCGGCCATGTGCCTTTCACACCCAGAGTGTCATTGTTGCACAACACAGATTATGTGGTTGAGTTTAAAAGTCCTCAGAGATGCCATCCCTCATTTATTAAATAATCTATGCCTTAATTGTTCATTTGGATTGGCATTTAATCATGTCCGTTATATTTGTATGCGCACAACATGCTATGATTTAGGATTCAAACAATGAAAGCTCATATAGAATCGCCTCAGTTGAGACTGTGTAAGCCCCCATGTGATAGTCTGTTTGACATTTGGAGCAGTAATCCAATAGCACATGCTATTTATTTACACCAGATTCAAGTGTCTGTGTTGACAGGGAGACTAGACCCCCTATCACAATTCTCTCAGTTTTCAATGTCAGCACTGTGTTGAAGATTCATTTTGCTTTTTGGTGGACTGTGTCTTGTAGTTTATTCAGATGGTTTCTGAGAGGAGAATAAAAGTCCGGCTTTCTAGCGACGGAGGAAGGATTATATAAAGCGAGAGAGAGCTTCGCTCTCAGACACCCTTTGCTGGCACCTGTCACTCTTTTGTCACAACGTCAAACTGCCAGTCCTTTGACTCTTAAGTGCTGATGGGGAGTGGGGCGTTGACTGAATTAAAAGAGGCTGTGGAGGATAGTGTAGTATTAATGTTTGGGCGGTCCGTACCCCAAGAGGGAACTGTCATCTCCTCTAAGTCTCCACTTGAGACTCTTCTCCCTAAGCTCCAAGAGGTCCTTTGTAGTTAAAGATAGGAAGGCTATAGAGGAGGAATGAAGAGTAAAGTTAAAGCCATGGAGAACTTTGTAGCAGGCTGGGACATTTGGCTAGTCAACAGCATGTGTCTGGCCGCCTCCTACCTCTGGCGCAGGCTGTGCGATTTACTCTGCTACAGGAGGAGGCACAGAGCATCCACTCCACCTGCCATTCAGGTAGATACAAGGCTGTTTGACTTGCTGAATAACACGCAAACATTAGCTGAGGAGCTGGATGGACCAAGAACTCCCGAAAATATCTTTCATACTGTCAGTGTTGTGTTAATGTGTTAATGAACTGCCAGATGGGCCAAAGACAATTTTCTACCTTACCTTTCTACTTACCTTATACTGCAGAAAATCACATAATTTATTGTATTCAAAGCCCAGTTTGCTTTTTCTCTGAAATAATAGTTGTGTGATAGCTTCTTGGTGGCCTTTAAACAGAATGCCAGTTACTGATACTTTAGATCCTGTCGACAGTGTTGGACTGAGCAGATGGCAGCAGCATTTAATAATGTCCCGTACTTGATAATCTCACTGTCCTCACAGGAATGTCCCATTAGGCTGGAGAAATAGTCATTTCAAAAAGTATTTACTGACACAACTATTGTATTGCACTTAATTTGTGAAAAGCATCTAGAGTTGTAAAATCAGTGAGTTATAATCGGTAAGCAACTTGAGGATGTTAAACATTATAGCCCTGTTATTAAAATGGGCACCAGAGACAGCAGCGTCCTTCCTTCCATTTTATTTGTTCTGTTTATTCCCATTGATGTTATTCTTAGTTTCCTTAGAGGCTATGATGCACGTACATGATTTGATGCACGACAGGACTTTGAATTCTGTGGGCAAGATCCAGCCCACAAGTTCTATTAAACACAAGACATGAGTTGCCAGCAGGGAGCAGAGGCACAGTGCTGTCGTGTTGTATTGTAGCATCAGATTTCATGTAGAGGACTCTCTCAGCCGCTTCCTATGAGAGGGACAAATCTGGTGACTGATAGAAATGAGTTTCCTCTGTAACCATTGTGTTGTAATTACTTTCACCTCAGACAACAAACAAGCACCACAGATGCATGCTTCGTCTTGTTTATTTTTTAACAGCTGTTAATATTAGTTAGGTTTATTTGACAGGTACAGTGTATTCATTTTGTATTATGCTTAAATATTATGGTTAGTTATTTTTTTCCGTTTTGTCTAGACACCTCTAAGCACTAACTTTTATTAACTGAATACTAAGCCATCTCTGTGTTGTGTTTAATTGTATTTATGCAATGTTTGGGCAGTTAAGTGCTTACGATTGCACTCACCTTTCCTCCAGCTAAATGTCACGTCTAATTGAGTTAGTTCACTCAACATATGGTGGATAATCCTTTGAGCAGCAATGTGATGCTCAGTGAAAGGTGAGACTGGTAATTATGATGCATATGTGTTTTGCAGCAGGAAGGATAAAACCTGAGATAAGGGGTCCGTGGTATTTATGAGCGCAGAGTTTAGAGGATCTGCTGTGAAGGTACAGTGAGCTCTAGTGGCCGAGCCTGGCAGGCACACTGCAGTGTTTCAATGCGATGAAACACAGCATGAAAATCCTGCTTCTGTTGCCATCTAGTGATTTCCACGTTTCTGCTGTGATGTAGCATTGTTAATGTGTAGTACAATGGTGCATTTGCATTGCATGTGGTGGCAAAAGCAACAGACCTGAAACCTTTACAGAATCACTTTGTTATTTTGTCTGACATCTACTGTAGGATATCTGTTTCAGTTATTTGTTTCCATCAAAAACCAATCTCACTTTACCTGTTTCACATTGTAGACCGGTTGTACAGAAAAAGTATGAATACACACTACACATCTATATAAATACACACATACTGCAGGTATCCTTAATACCGTGGTGGTACACCTCAGACACAAGCTGCAGCCCTCGCACCCTCTCGCGTTTCCATTCCTCTGTTGGCATTTAGGAGATCCACACTGACATTTACTGTAGTAGATCCACAAGTATGTGATTAAGCTTTCTTTGCATTCTGTCGCCAACCATTTGTACCCTTTCTGACATCCTCAATGTAAAGCGCTTCTTACATTTCCATACTGTTACATCATAATAGTGCATCTGGCAATATCTACCTCAAGTGGAGGCGCTGCACTTGACTGCAGTTAGTGCATGTAAAATTACTTGTGCTGAATAGAAATTAAAGCACTGTAGTAGCTCTTTTTGAAATTCAATGTGTCTTCCTCACTTGAATACACTTAATCTTTGTGACAGTGATGCACTATACAGCTGAAACAATTAGTTGATTAATCAATTAGTCAAAATATAATAGGTGACAAAAATGCACTGATTCCAGCTTCTCGAATGTGAACAGTTGTTGGTTTTCTTAGTCGTCTGTGGTAGTAAACTGAGTACTTTTGGGTTTTCAACTGTTGGTCTAAGAAAATTGTTATAGACATTTTTTACTGCTTCACAGCATTTTATCAACCAAATGATTTAATCAATAATGAAAATAAACCTGAGTTGCATCCCTAATGCACCAAAAATATGTACCACTCCTGCTTCATAACCATCTTCCTCCTTCCTCCATCATCCTTTCAAGCTTGAGAGCAGACACTCGTGTCTCCTGCTCTACCTCTGGTCAGGAAAACTTGGATTATGCTGCACGCGTGGTTTGAGAAGTTTCTATAGATGTTACTTTTGAAGACTTGTCGCTACCTTGTTCATCCTTACAAAGATGAACAATGCCACCTACAGTTCAAAATAAAAACCTAGTTAGTGAATAATTGGACCAGACACATTTCACAGTTTCACATCATTTAGTTCTTCTGAGCATGTCCAACTCCACAAGGCATCAGTGCCTATGCAGTCTCTCAACATTTGGATACCTTAGCCTGGATGTGATAACAAGTGCATTTGTCACATTTCACAAGGGAAACAGGCATGTATTTGTATGCCTGTATATGCATATGTATATGTGAGGAGTCAATGTATTGAATCAGCATAATGCAGTTTTTAGAGCCTTATATAAACAAACCTAAAAAGGGCAGAAGTAAAAATGTTTTTACATGCCAAGAGAAAACGAGATGACGGGGGAAAGAACAGAAGAGACGTCTTAGACATTAGCACGAGGAGTTAAGTTTCATCGCTGCCACACACATTTAAGCCCACAAGTTTCCGAGAGAAAGTATGGCCAGAGCTGGCAGGCGCTGCGATGTGTGAGTGAGTGGAGACTGGAGAGGTGACTGGACAGTAGCCACAGCACACAGCGTCGGTGCTTCCCAGGACATTGTGTTCTCTGTTAGAGAGGTCGCACTCCATTTTTAACAGTTCACCTTGTCCCGGTGCCAAACAAATAACCTAATAGAGAAGGCCACGCAGGTCACGTTATTCAAGCATATAATCTCCCACAGGTAGGCTACTGATTGTGCAGAAAAATGTCTCAGTTTAAGTGCACGTTCTGCCCCTTTTTGCCTGGGAAACTGTGATGAGCAATTTTTTTTTTACTATTAATGCCATTACATGGACCAAGAAATGAATCGAGTAATCAAGTAAATAATTAAAAAATTAATTGCCCTACTATTTACCATGATATTGATAATAAATGACATTTATGTGGTACTCAAGATACTTTACAACATAAAATGGCAGCAAAACATACAAAATACTGGTTATTATTATTAATTATTAGGGTTACAAAGGATGCATGGTGACCTTTAAAAGTTTGAAGTTTTACTATTTAAAGGAGCTTAAGCCCTCTGCTGTATATCATTTTACCTTTTAAATCTTTTCCACTCTTCGTGAGTAGAAGGTGTTCAAACTGCAAGGTCAACCAGGGCACACGCACACACACAAACATGGAATTATTTGTTTATTATTTGCTTTCTGGACATTCACGCAGTTTGACAAATGCCTCCAAAGATCCTAATAATTTTGCTGTCACATTAAGTAAACAACATTTTAATCATGCACCAGCAGACGGGACAGTGATTTCTCAGCTGCCAGGCTACGTGTACACATACTTGTGCTTGGCAAAGACGGTGGGAGAGGACTTTGAGCACCGGTCATGATGCTGTTACTTTCTTTGGCGTTAGTTTCACTGTAAAGTGTAAGTGATATCACTCGATATTTGCTTTGTGTCATAGGCCTCAGACGCCAAGGGTCTGTTTATATCCCCTGCAGGGTTTGATATCCTTAAAGTCCCCCCCTTACCTTTAAGCAATGAAGGATTTAATGTGATTGAGGGCCACCATAGCCATGGGTGCTATCCTTTAATCTGCAGCAAAATTACAGTTTTAACAATGCTATGTGCCACTTTATTTTTGGCCATTTGTAAAGTAATACTTTACATTCTTCTTGGCACTGGAGTGGAAAACACATCCAGTCTGTTCTATGTACACCACTGCATAAGAAAGTTCACAGTCCATGCCGCTCAAATTGCCACAACATGCTGCAAATGACCTACGTTGTCTGTCATCTGTTGGCATCCAAGGACAGGTGTGAGCGTCCCTGTCTCTCCCTGAGTGATTGATGGTGGGTTTCACTCCCATCTGCCACTTGTTCTTTCCGCTGTAGCTACCTTGTGCAAGCGTAATACGCAAGCTGGTGCAGTGACTTGTTACGAAACATGAGCTGACAGGTAAACTCCTTCCCTCTAAACTTCCCTTCCCTCACCTTACCCCACTCGACTCCACTTTTATCTGTCAAGTTTGCACCCCTCCTCGGTTCCTGCACCCCTGAGCCCAGACTTTGGCTTTGGCCACTGGAGTGAGGCGAGTTTGGCTGAGGTCACCGTTGCTCAGTTTGCAATCTGTGCCTCTGTTGTCAAAAGTATTTCATGGTGGCTTGAGCAAAGCTGGATTCCTCCTAAACTCTCTCATCCATGAATTTATGGGGGCAAAATGAGTTTGCAGAAGTTTGTGAGGGCAAAATTGTCAGGAAATTGCTTGAGTAACCAACTGTAAGTACAATGGAGCATGTAGTTATTTAAATCATTTTGACTACAGCATTTATTCTCCGATGGAGTTCAGTGTTTGCTTAGGAATTGAATAGCTGTTTATACCATGTGAGCTGAAATAAACACGTCAGTTGTTATAATAAATCATACATATTTTGATTTATATGCTACATGGATTCCGGTCATATTACAAGAGTCAAGTTAAAATTGACCCCTTACTCTCTTAAGGAAGGTTATCAGTGGATGTTTTTGTCCGTGAGAAAGGTATCGCATGAATAATCCGTGTCACCCATCTCTTCTTTCAGCAGAAGGGCTAAACATCTTACTGTAGGTCCCCTTAGCCAGGAGCCCCCGACACTGGGTGCAAGTTACAGGCATTCAAGAAATAAAGAGGGAATTTGCATTGCGACATGGTTCTCATTCACAATTGTACACAGGCAGACTCACATACAGCAGTGCTAAATAACCAGCAGCCACGTCCTTTCAGACTTTTTAATGCCATGAATATTATTAGAATATTACTATTTCATTGTAAACACAACTTGTATTTTGAAATTGAAACAATAAGATCTCTTTTTTTACTATGAAAAAAACTTGTGAGCTCCTTCTCCTTTTTTGGACACCTATGTAGTCCACTCAAGAATATGGACCAGACGTGTCCATCTGTTACAACCAGTCAATGTCGTTGTCATTTGAATAGGAAAAAACAGTAAAAATGAATGCGCATTGTCACACTTGTCTTACACACTGAAGAAGTACTGTGGACAGTGACCATTTTGACACCTAGCAGGCGAGTGACGATAGTGGGCTTAACACTTAAAGGCTCTCAAATGTCTCATAGCCCAACCAGTGCCAAGCCCCCACCCCAAACACTTGACCCCTGCTGACGTAGGCTGTCCATTTACATTTAGGGACACCGGCTCACTCCATTCTTAATACCATTTCTAGTGTGGAGAGAAGCAGGCGCCAGGGATAAAGTCTGGGAGTTTTTTTTACTTGATACTAGTCAGAGCTCACTTTACTTGAGTTTACAGTTGTAGAGGTTTCAAATCTTCATCTGCATTGCTGGCGATTGGTGTTTTTTGATTCTGTTGCACGGTTACACTTTTCTTAATTAGTTTGCACACCAACAGGAAGCACTGAAGGGTAGAGCTGGCTACGATTTTTGAAAAAGTCTTTTTGTCTATTTCACGGACGTTATTGGTCCTCTTTTTGTCTCAAGTTGGTGCCTTAATGTGATTTTTATATCACTGGAAGCCATGAGTTCCTTGGTCATGAACGCAGTAGGAGATGGCAAAAGCGAAAGCTTTGACATCATCCAAAATCGGATTGAGTCACTGAGCAGCAAGATGGACAAGCTCATCAACATTCAAGAAAAGGTCCTCAATCGTCTAGATGGGATGTCTCAGGACATTGACGGCATTGAAAAGGATATGGAGAATCTGAAGGTTGACAAGGAGGAGATCCATCTTCCACCCAGAATGGTGAACCAGACCCAGGTCATGGGGCGAGAGGTGAGGGAGATATGTCAGGAGATGAGCACCGTAATGTCAGTGGTGAACCAGCGGTCCGAGCAGCAGGCTCAGAAGCTCGAAGGGATGGAAAAACTGGTCCTCAGCATGCAGCAGGTGATCAGCTTCATTGGGGAGACGGTGAAGAGTTCCAGGGTTATGGAGCTGATGTTCAAAGGCCCTGCAGCTCGGAAAGGCTCCAAGCCCAAAGACAACAAAGGCAAGCAAGCCGTTAAGAGGAAATCATCTACAGACACAATGAACAAGAAGCTTGACAAGGTGAGATAACATGCTGAAACTCAGAAGTATCTTTGCTTCAAGTGTAAACCTGCTTTACAGCCAAATGTGAAAAGGCTGCATTATTATGCTTTTGCATAAAGTAGGTTTTGGAGATATAGATAGTGTTGATATTGATAAAGGGTGTTGCCAGGTATCGCAGCCCATCCATCACAATGGACATCTCGTCTCATTCTTGTCAGTGTAGCAGAAGATGCTCTATATTTTCCATGCTGACTTTGATTTCTGAGATCGTACAAAGAACGTGTTGTTCTTGGCAGAACATGTGAAAATGATCATAGCAGCAAAGCTGACCTCTCCAACAGTTCTCTTGCCGATGATGAATGATGAATGCGACTTGGCTTGTGTGTTAAATTCCCCCTATAATGGGGCTGGGGTAACAGGTAGTGTCTGGGATTTGGCGTGTTTGCACTTGCCAACTGCTGATTAAGAATGCTAATTTTATTGTGTTATGTAAGACTTCTGCACAATAAATATGTCACTTATAGCTTATATAAAACCCTGATTTAACTCACGTTTATACTTGTTGGATCTCTACCCATGCTGAACGCAACATTGCCTCCTTGGCATTAGGCTCACTCTTGAGAGTCCCCCGGCAGGGCACGAGAGGGCCGGTGTAAGGCCAGGGGTGAAATGTGAGTGTCCCAGTTTAGAAATGCTGTTTTTGGACCGGGGCTGCAGTGTTTGTGGTCCAAAAGGGCTTTAACCCCTTCAGCCCTCCAGGAGTCAGGTGTCAACAAATTGTAATGAGTCAGTCTTTCTCTCCTTCTCTCTTTAGCAATTTGTTTCTCTCACTGACTCACATGTCACATCTCTGCCTTGTATCTGCTTTGTGAGTCCAATTCAATTCTGTGCCAGTTCGGACACGGGGTGTCTTACATCACTAGTTACCCTCTGTGGTAAAGTGGGTAACAGTGGGTACTGCCTAAAGTCCATGCCACGAGATTCTTTGCGAATAACTTAACTTCATAAAGTTTTTTATTGGAGTCCTGCCGATAATGCTGTCAAAGCAGCTTTGATTTAGAGGTTGTAAATGTCCATATTTAACACGGCATGCTGTGTTTCAGGAATTGCTGGGACATGTTCAGAGAACTAAAAGAGTACATATGTAGCCTACTTATATATATCTATATATCTATATATATAGATATATAGATATATATATAAAATCTCAGTGGTTACTGTCGCTCAGCATGTCAGGATGCCATATTTCCATTTGTAATTTAATGTCTTAAGTTTCAACTTTGGCTCAACTTAATTAAATACTTTCTAATTCCTGAAGTCTCCTCCAAATCTAAGGTTTTTGACTTTATTATACAATCATAAGTCAGACCATGACCCTAATATAAAGGTCACTAAGTGCTGTTTGGCATCGAAGGCATGAGCTGCACTTAAAGGCCTCCTAAAGCATGTTATCACCACACTCCTATCACTTGCATAGCTGCAGAAGTTAGAGTCATATCTCTTTTCCTCTATGACCTACAAGCAAAGAGCAAACTCACCTGAGTGGGTGTGGCATCATGTGACAAGGTTATTACATACTTATGTTGTAGTGCACAGTGTACAGGCGTGCAGTCAGTTTTTTATGTATTCATGTTTGTGTTTGATTAAGATTTGACTTATTGAATTCAAGCCAACTAAAAGTTTGGATCCTAATTTTATTGCTGGGTTATATCCTGATGATTAATGACCACATACCAATCTGATGGCTGCCGTGTGACTCACATTTCAGGGGATTTCTGTGGTCATCAGAGCACTTGTCAGGTGGTGGCTCCATCTTTCCCCCACCTCCAGAGGTGTGAGATATCTTACAAGTAATCGCTGTTACTACGGCCTCTCCGCGCTCTCCCCAGTCTCCCAACCAGAGTTTTGTACTCCAGAAAACACAGCTGTCTCTGGGGAAACACTGCACTCGAAATATCCCCTCTGCTGTTTACCTCACGACAGCATTTAGAGAACAAATGTGAGACTCCCCCCCCCCCCCCCCCCCCCCCCCCCACCTCCCCGGGTTCAAGACAGGTTTTTCCATGCTAACCTGATCAGAGAGTGTTTAGTGAGTTTCCTCAGCTGAGAAATTTGAACAACAGCCTACGTCCGCTTGTAATATTTTCCGCTCAGGGTCGACATTGCATACCTTCGCTGAGTGCGACAAGTGATAAGCTATAAATTCACTGCCCTGCTGCTGTCTATCCATCTGCCATGAATAATCAGAGACATGCCATTATACAAGTCAGTCTGCGCATGGATACGTGTAACACATGTGCTAATCTGTTATCTGAAAAAGTGTTGCTTATATTTTGCCTTCTTTCATTATTTTAAACATCATTTCATTGACTTATTCATTTGATTTTTGATTAATATGTCATGTTGTGTGTGCATTACTTGTGACCCTAACTTCATCATATCAACCTCCTGTCTCTCTCGTTGACATTCATTGTTAACATGTGATTTTTCTTCCTTTCCATGTGCATTCATATAACCCTACTAAGCATTGCCATCTTGTCTTTTTACTAGAAACCTACTTCTAATAAAGCCAGTAAAGGGAATCAGGGGATAATTCCTGCATGCAAGGCCAGTTCTCCACAGCCTTCTCACAAGACAAAGCTCCACGGACCAAAGCATTTCCTCGCCTCCCGCAAATGTGGAAACTTTGTAGGTTTATTGTGCTTATAGTCTGTATGTATACAGGAACTTATCTTTTAATTTATAATATGTATGTGTGCTATATGTGCTTTTGCATTTCTGGCTTCAGGCTGGCGCCTTGTTCTTCATGTTTTACCTTGAAGGGCTGCCTCCATACTGTGAATATTATTGCGCTGATTTTCTTGATAAGAAACGAGTCACATTGTGAGATTTTTGCATAGCCATAACAGAGCTATGCCAAGCTACATTTGGCAAAGAAAAAAAACTTTTACTTTACCTTTGGGACAGTAAATTGTACCAGTTTTATGAAGCTGAACATTTTAACTGAGATCATTTCTTTGAGAATGTAAAAATTGAATGTTGATATATTGTCGAGATTTCTCTTTTCACTGTTTTTTGTTTGTATTTCACAGCTGAAGGACCACAAAGATAAAGATGGGACAGATAAGCCCTGTTTGAGCCCTAAGGGTCTGAAAGCTCAAAAGAAGATGAAGCCCCCTGACACAGCAGGTGCTGAGATCAACATACTGTCAGTTCTATGAAAATATGTCAGTGCTTAAACTCTGGTGTGCAGTTAAAATATCAGCGAGACACGGCAGCAGCAGCAATGTGTAAATAAAAACATGAATTTGAGAGATACGTCTTACTGTGTTAGGGTGATATTCTATTACATGAGGCTGACTAGCATTTATACTGTGACACAGAAACCAACAGGAGGTCAGAGTGAAATATTGGGCAGCGTTATGATGAACCCTATAACCTCTCATAAAAAAGTATTCAATGAATACTTTAACAGGTTGTGAGCGACTAAATCCAATTTCTGATTGTGACTTTTAGTAGAAAACATCTCCTTGAAGAAGCAGGTGTTGCTTCTCGAAGAGGTGCAGAAACTCAACCGGGAGAATGCAGAGAAATCAGGTCACCAGCTCTCCCCCGGACATCTGGATCTGGAGGCTGGAGTGCCCCTTAAAGGTCAACAACCTGATGCCCCTGCTTGCTACTTGTACCTGCGTGAGGATTCCCAAGTGGCTGTGGCTGGGAAACAGGAGGTTGCTGAGCCTGTTAGCGAGGAGGAGGTTGGGGAAAAGGTCCTTGAGACGGAGGCAGCAGTTACAGAGAAGGAACCCAAGCTTGATGTGGAGGATGTGGTGAAGAAGACAGAGGAAGAGAAGCTCTGTGTCCCTGAGGAAAAGAAGGAAGAGGTTGCTTCTCCTGCTCAAGAAGTAGCCTCAGAGCTCCCTCCTGCACATGACGACAAAAAAGAGCTGACTGCTACAAGGTAGTATTATTTTTAACCTGAATAAGAGTTGCAACGATTAGACGATAAATCGATGAATCCCAAACTATCCAACTATTTTTAACCCCAAAATATTAAACATTTGATGTGAGAATTAGCTGCCAGTTCATCTGTTGCGTCATAGTAAATTTAATATTTATTTTGGTCGAACAGTAGAAACATTTGATGATGTCACCTGGTGCTCTAGAAAATTGTGATTTTTATAGTTTTCTGACGTTTTATAAACCAAACAATCAATCAAGAAAAAAATTGATTACACATTAGACTACAAAAATACTAAGCTTATTCCCTCATTAATGTTCATCTTTTTAATTCAGCAGGTCAGTGGAATAGAGCCTCATTAATCAGTTATGGAAGCAGTTATATTATTAGATCCTACAAAAAGCTTAGCAGACTATTCACAGCTAATGTAGGCAAGGTTTTCATTTGTTATTAGCCTTGGCCTCTTATGTATACTGTATGTTTTGGAAATCAAACGGTGCCCTTAGCCACATCTACAGTATCTTCTAAAAACTACACAAGCTGTAATGAAACAAAACTAAACAAAAACGAATAAAAAACACCAACTTTTTTTCCAGTAGTGATGACAACAAAGCCTCCCCATCTCCAGAAGCCGAGCAGGGCCAGATATCAGAGGTCAGCAGCACAAGCACCAAGTCCTTGGTGACTGAGGAACACTTTGTAGTGGAGGAACACACAAAGAGCCAGGTAGTGGAGGAGGAGGAACAACAGGAGGAAGAGGAGAAGAAGGAAGACAACAAGGAGGACGAACAGAGGCTCGAGTCTGAGGGCTGGGCCGTCTTCAGGGCCGATGGAGTTGAATTCCAGTTGAACCTAGAACAAAAGGTGAAGAGAGCGAGAAATGAAAACGATGCAGAAAATTATGCAGAAGAGGAGGATGATGAAGATGCAGAGCGCTACTTTATTGGTGAGTCAGGACACCAACAATTGAGTTTTATTTACCCAGTTTTAACCCAGTTTGTTCAGGCCAGTAAGTTAATCATGTTGGAGACTTTTAAAGACAAGAAACTGTGATCCTATCTACAGTAGTTTGAATTAAAATGCACAAATATAAGAGTCTATAGTTGTTTTATTTTCACTTGCCGAGAACTAGACTGATGAATGGGCCGATATTATCTTATTGTACGTATCTCGGTATTGGTGTAAATGTCGGCTGATGAGTAACAAGAAACGGTACACGACTAACTAAATATTAATGATTTAGAAACAGTGTTGATAGTTTGATAATTTTTCCACCAGAAAGCACTGACAAGTTGATTTTCAACTATAAAATGCCCTGCTTCGTATGTATCTTGGTCACAATTATAAAAAAAAAAAAAACAGGATCCGTATCAAAGTAGTTTATGTTATGTGTTTATGTAAAAATAAAAGTTACTATTAGACGATATGTCAGATCATTATTGGCCTCAAAGATCCAGCATTGGTCAGATATTTTCTTCCTATCATCATGGAGGATGTGAGACTGCTAAGTTGGTACAGCACAGTAGTATAAAGTAAGACAAAGCCCTTGAGGCAGTCTGGCACTCGTACTTGAAGATGTGTTGTTCTAAATCATGATTACTCCTCTGTAATATTTAGACAACAACTGCTCCTCTAGTGGATGTTGTAATACACAATGTGCTAACTTGATTATAGCAGCCACGCACCCTTTCAGAAGCTTCGCTGTAGCCGATGCTCCTGTGTTCTCAAGTTCCTCTTAACTTATCAAAACAGATTATATCTTTTCTCTCTCTGGTCCCCCATCCTTCTTTAGACACCACTCCTCCTCCGGTGGCTCCTTTTAATCACCGTGTCGTTTCTGCCAAGCCCAACCAGATCATCAACTTCTACACCATCAACTGGCAGGAGGTCCTGGGCGGGTGAGCGCCGTACTTCAAATCTCTATGTAATGTAAAAAGAAAAAAAGAAAGCTTTTGACGACCAGTTGATCTATCAGAGATCAAACGCAGTGAGAAAAAGGTCATCAATTCCCATGAAGCCTAATTGCGTAACCCTCCCCCTCTCCTCTCCCCTGGTTCATAACTTCAGAGTCACGGCAGTTATTTTTACTTCAGGACTGACTGGTATGTGAAACTGTATCCCTAGTGCCAGCTGGTAGCTAATCACTAAGTGTTAATCCAAGTCTTCAAAGAGGAGACACAGCCCAGCTCAGATTTAATGAAATAACAGATTAAGCACAACACTGTCCTGAAACTTCTCAGTTTTCAGTTTTTGATTTGTCATGGAAACATAAAACACTATCACTGTCCTGCTTCACAGCTGTTTCTAGGCTGCTAGGACGTACAGTTAGAGGTGATAGGGAACTCTCGAAAACCCTTTTTTTATTCTTTTTTTCCAGGGGTCGTTTTGGTCAGGTGCACAAATGTGTTGAAAACTCTTCCGGCCTCACTTTGGCAGCGAAGGTCATCAAAGCCCGGAGTCTGAAAGAAAAGGTACAGCGCCAAACGTTCAGTGTCGTGATAATGAATTAGTCCTATTTTCATACTACAGTGAGAGCCACGCAACGTGATATAAAAAGCAGGGGCTCAGTTACACTTTTTAGTACATACTAGTAGACTACAAGGCCTGTTGGAACAGAAGCAGAGGGAATACTTCTCACCTAGGTGAGAAATATTTGACCTAGAAGAGAAGATGCATTGTCTCATAGCGAAGAACAGCTGACACCTCTCATCGTGTCCGTGTGTGTGTGTGTGTGTCTGTGTGTTTGTGTGTCCGTGTTTGTCCGCATCTGTGTGTGTTTGTCTGCTTCTGCATCGGGCTGTCTGTCTGTCTGCGCCTGTGTTTTTGGTAGGAGGTGGTGAAGAATGAGATCCAGGTCATGAATAATCTGGACCATGCCAACCTGATCCAGCTCTATGCAGCTTATGAGTCAAGGAATGACATCATCCTTGTACTTGAATAGTATGCTCCTTCTTTTATATTTTCAGCACATATGTTTATTTCTTTCAGAACAGCCTATTGTTAATGCCTTATACCAAGTAGTTGTCTTTCATAGATTTTAAACTAGAGTTACTTCAACAATGCACAGCAGAATTTTGATTAATTAATTTATATATTATTATTTGACAAATGTATTCTTGATAGTGTGGATAATTATAAGATATACTATATTATCCTCGAGGGGATATTTGTCTTGGGCAGTAGTATTACTTAATTATGCTAAAATAAAACAATACTTTAGATTTAAAATGCTTTAAATTTGGGGTGTTTAAGTGTTGTTTTTTTTATGCATTTGTCTTGAACCTTAGTGTTGGTGGAGGGGAGCTGTTTGACAGGATCATTGATGAAAACTACACTTTAATGGAGCTGGACGCCGTGGTGTTCATCAGGCAGATCTGCGAGGGCCTGCAGCACATGCACAAAATGTACATCCTACACCTGGACTTAAAGGTAACAAAGCCGCTTGTATTTGTTCTGACGTTGCGTTTTCTCGTAGTTTAATCAATCAATAACTGAAGTTATATTGTTTTGTTTTGTTTTAAATTTCAGCCAGAAAACATTCTGTGTGTGAGCAGAGTCACAAATAAGATCAAAATCATCGACTTTGGTCTCGCGAGGATGTAAGTGCCGGTATTTGCTTCTGTTTTATTGGCAGTTTTATCGAGCGCTTTAATCATACAAAATGTAAATGTCATTGATATGAGTTTAAATTGTATCCCACACAGATATAAACCTCGGGAGAAACTGCGTGTGAATTTTGGCACTCCAGAGTTTCTTGCACCGGAAGTCATCAACTACGACTTTGTGTCGTTCAACACAGACATGTGGAGCCTCGGCGTCATCACCTACATGCTGTAAGTAAATGCACAAACACATGCGCACACACACAAACCTCAAACAACGTTAATGATCGTCTGTCTCTTCCCGTTAGTCTGAGTGGTCTCTGCCCCTTCCTGGGTGACGATGACAACGAGACTCTGAATAACATCTTGGCCTGTAAGTGGAACTTTGAGGAACAAGAGTTTATAGATACGTCAGAAGAAGCCAAAGATTTCATCTCCAGACTCCTCGTTGTTAACAAAAGGTATCCACCTTCTCACTCTTTCTGTGTGCTGAGGTTAACACGTGTTGATTTTGAACATATGAATAATATTAATGTGTGACTGTGTTTGTCATCAGTTGGAGGATGGGGGCATCTGAGGCCTTAAGACATCCGTGGCTATCAGACGCCGTCCTTCATCATCGCCTTTACACAAAGGTAGAACACACAGTCCTGGTCTGCATTTACACAGGGATGCTGATGTTAAACTATCTTCAGTCTCCAAAATCATATTGAAACATTTAACAAAAATCTTGGACCGCACTAGAATTCAACTTTCTTTGTAATTTCAGGGTCTAGTACTGTAATTATGTTTGTACACAGCTCATATATTCCTAATGAAGGTTTTTTTTTATGTAGAGAAGCTTTAGTGAGTAAAATATGCAATTTTTAAAACAAAATTACAGATATAAAGTCATGTTTACAGATTGGGGAAACCTATATTTTACATTTGTTCCAATGAATCATTTACTGATGGTTTTTATTCTTTGTTTCACAGAAAACTATGTGCAGATCACGGCGATCTTCGTGTGTGCCCACCACTGATAGTTGAGGTTGGTTTTTTTTTTTTTTCATCTTCTTCTGCTTCTTCTTCTTCAATTTAAATGTTTTAGATTTGTAAAAAGCGATCAGAGTATCACTTCAAATGTTTAACCCTCACAGGAGTGCTTTCAAAACATCCACAAGGGGGAAGCATGTCTTAAATTTTGTGCAGGGTAGCGCAGCAGAAACAGAAGATTCAGTACCTGTTTGTCACAGATATACAGTAACTGTGGCGCTCTGACAGTGAATCATCTCATTTAAACTGTCTTTTTACTTTTAGGGCGACAATGATGTGATGGCTCCAGCTGCTGCCACTTGGACCAACCCTCCTGTCCATGTAAATTACCTAATTTTCAGTCCATGCTCCTGTGTGCATGGGCTGAAATTCTGGCTACCCCACAAACCTTTTCCTGACGTGTGATCCACTGTGTTGTGTTAATGTAAGCAATATACAAAAAACAAAACAATATACAGACAAAAATAGTTTAATTGGGATTTAATAGTGGATAGTCCCACCACGCATTAGACTGTGTTTGTTTAAATGTCTTTTCCTTGAATAATGTTCATAACTGTAATAGAAGAGAAACAAAGGGAGGATAAAATAACAAGAACATCTTATGAAATACCTTATTTTGTATACATGGCATTTCAAAACGGTGCTAATGTCATAATCTGACCCAGCTTCATTAGACATGTGTTATCATATAAGAGCTTGATCGTGTGTGGCACCTTTGAAAGCTGCATGTGCACACTGTACTTTCTAATCCACTTTAAAAAATATCCACTCAGTGAGCCACCCTCATTTATGTCTAACCAAATACACTGTGCTGTTAACTGATTGCTGCTGTATTCATTGTCTGTTGATAGATGAGAACACCTCGACTGCTTCTGTATGAAGGCATGATTCGTATTCTGTGACTGTTATAATCTGTGTTGCATTTCTCCGCACTCAGTTACAAATATTATCCAATATTCGTCTTTTGGGCTGTAAATAAATGCTGAAATCCTTATATCTTAGGGGGATGGACTGCATAAAAGTGCTGGATGTGTGTTGTATGTTTGGACAGAATGGAGTTTGTGTGATTGGTGTCATGAGCTGTAGTATGTGCACTTTATAATGTTATTTATTTAAACATAGATTATACATGAAGCTGCCATAGTTCCATTTAAAAAAAGGCTTGCGTGGCCGGATCTACCCATATTTCCTACATCTTTTTCATCCTGCTTTGTCCTAGTTTTTATAAAGAAAATATGTTTTTACTTTATAACAAACATTTCACCCACACAGTTTATGTCTTATCAGCTAAGTGTATTATTTGAATTCTTTGCTGCATGCCTCTTATGTGTTTTATCAGCCATTAAAGCTTAAACTTGATACACAGAGAAATAACTTTTTTTAAAACTTTTTTCTTTTCTTTTTTAATTGTACTGTATGCTTGAGCTGTCATGCCACTCTAGCTGCATATTCATGCTGCTGTAGATGCTTTTTCCACAAAACAGTGTTATCTTTTAAATGCCTTCTGTGAAGGTCCACTAGCTGAAAGTAATACACTACCTACCTAATGTTGCCTAAGTTGATCAAACGTTGTTAGATCTACATTTATGTGGTTTCAATTTAACTTCACAATGAATGTTACATTAATTGTTGTTGAACACAGAGTGCTAGTAAAAGAAGTTGTCCTCACCGACTGTTAACAATTTCAAATTCAGCATGTATTTGTGAAGTGTGTACACATCCATTAAACTGAAGTTGTGTCTTAAATGAGAGTATGTTTTCCTTCTACTACAGTTGTTTGAAGTTCAGTTTGATAACATACAGTGTATCCAAAAATTCAGAAGGGCCTCAGCACACATATTCATGAATTTACAGTGGGCAAAAGGAAAATAAGGTAATGCAAACCAGTGTTCAATAAATGCCAGTGGCTTGCGAATATAGAGGTAGGAAAACCATGTAAACCATTTTAATCCAGGTTTAATTATAGTCTCATGTAGAAGATGTTTGTCCTCTTGAGCGTAAGAAGTAATATTTTTTAACCATTTTTGCGGTCAGAGAGGAGTGAAGTTAGAAGATGGGGATTTAACTTCCTTTTTTCATTTAATACCCAAAGACCTTTTCTTAGTGAAGGCCTTTTTGCAACGTCACACTTTTGACGATATCTTGAAACTTATCTATGAATAATTTATTTTTATATATTACATTAAATGTTATGTTTTTGAAGAACAGTATCATGCTTGTCAATAGGTAGCATTTGCAAATAGTCACATATTCATAGATATAACTGAGGTGCTGTTACACTCTTTCTAAACAAAATTCTTCTAGCATGATTCCTTGTTTTCTCTTGGGTGTGTAAAGTTTTTACAATAACGTCTTTAAGCTCTGACTGGGAGGACACCATCCTCTGAGTGTTTAGAAACAGTCTTCATAAAACATTTTTTCTAGCTGTAACAATGTAGTGAACTATTTTTGGTGCAAATCTTACAATCTCAACCCAGGTCTATTTAAATATTAAACACACAAACACACTCTCACTCAAGATGAAAGTACAGCTGATTCCAGGGGCCTAATAAAGAGCATCTGAGGGAGCCAGTGTGTGTGCAATACAGTTTGTTCACCTGACAAAATAAACTGAATGTGTGGGATGATAATGACGATGATGTTGGGGGAATGGTGCTTTGGCTCAGATATTTTGGAGAAAAAAAGGTATTGACAGTTTTTACAGAGGTCACGGGAAGGGCTGAGAGAAAAATTTAGGAAGAATGACAGTGAGGAAACAGCGATGTGAGGCGCATGTGAACATTTCAAGCTACATTTCCACAAAGTATACCTTAACTTTCAGCCTGCGCTATCCTTTAAAAGACAGTAAGGTCTTATTTTACAGAACCCACAGGGTTAGTCAGGGATAAGTGCAGACTTTATGGGGGAGTACCATGGGAAACATGTATTTAATTGTACAGAAATACCAGAAAAGCAAACTGTACCACCAAAAGGCATAGAAACCCAGTAGTTGACCACTTCTACATCCAGTAGTTTGAGACTGTCATGGCCATAAAATTGTAAGGGCCGTCGAAATAATTCACAATTTTGGGTTATTTTCATTTTTATTCCATTTTGATTTATATAGTCTGTGAGAATGAGTGAGAAGAGAGTTGATGAGAGAGACAAACTGTCTTCCATCCGTACGAAAAGCTGAAATCGACTTGAGCTTGAGCTCCTTTTGGGGAATTTCTTCTTAGAAAGTGGACGAGAAGAGAGATGTGCAGCTAAAAATGGAAAACCGCCTCAGGAATATTTACAGAACATTAGATATCAACGCCAACTGAGAAAATATATAATAAAGAAGTATATGTAGGAGATAATAAGGGACAAGTTGGGTGTTCCATGATTGAATAGGATGATTAAGTTTAGAAATTAAGTTAACCAAAGACAAGTTAACCAAAACAACAACAAAAAAACTTCTTTAAACTTTAATAAACATCTTTAAACACTTAAAAACAACTTTAAAGTGAAAAGGACAAACACTCACAAGTCCTGTCCAAGCAAATATTCAAATAAAATATTCACTTTTTCATGATTCAAGTTTCCAAAGGATGAAAATAAATTTTGATGTAAACATAGATCCAGGTAGATGGCTTGATAGCCAGCTAGCTTACAAGCAGCTATTTAGTAGAAAAAAAGATTTTCCTGTTGGCTATTGTACACATGTAACACCATATTATGGATCTTTTGCATTAAATTACCTTTAATTCACTTAAAAACAGGGAAAACCCAAAAGACTTTATAGTGAAAAGTGAAAGGAACAGTTCCCTGAGATACTGACTGTAGACACAAATAAACAATAAACTGTATTTATCAGGGAATACCTGATGCAGTGCAGATTCAGTGATAGCTAGCTAGCAAGCTGGATTATTTTTATGTTGGCTACTGTACATGTACAAGTATAACCATCAACACTATATGGACCTTTGTTCTGGTGTACATGTATTCAAAATAAACATTTTTACAACATTTAAATATAACACCTTAAACATGAATACCATGAAGGACTGACAGCTTTGTTTAGTCTACTATTTGTTTATTTTCACACATCATTTCATCAGACACAAAAGGTTTCATGTCAGGAACGGTTCAGGGAGAGTTCATACATTCCTCTGTTACAAACACAGGCAGAGAGAGTCAGTTAATAGCCATTACTCCGAACATGCAAGTCGTTTGGCAAAACAGGTGATACTGATTTCTTCCAAGTATTTCTTCCCCTCTTTCTAACTTTTTTTTTTTTTGCAGGGCTTTTCAGGAGCCTGAGGGTTGGAAGCCAAACGCAAGCTCTCACTCTATCCCTGGTCCGTGGCCCAGGTTGGAATTGTGAGAAATTCAATTTAAGAGGAGAAAAAAAAATCCTCCTAGAACTGCCCCTCCACCACCCCGCCTCACCCCTAAGTCCCCTCCATCCACATCTCCAGGGGCGATCTCGAGGAGCCAAACCAAAACCAGATGGACTTATTGGGCCTAAAGATAACAAATAGTGCCTGAGTTCCTGTCAGTTAGAGACCACCGGAGCTAAGAAGCTGAGGGTGAAAAAAAAGCTAACTGACATGTCTACTTCTTTGTCTGTTATATGAAATATTATTGATATTGACAAGTATTATAATACAGTATATGTGAATGTAATAGAGAATTCGGTTTGTTTGGTCTGGAGAGGGGCTGGTAAGAGGTGGGGATGCTGGTAGTATAGTTTTGGTGGTGTGTGTGTGTTAAGAGGGGGGTTGCATTCACAGACCAGGTGCCATCTTGGCTTCGGGAAGGTACGCTGTCAGCAGTGACCCGAATCTCTGGGTGGCATGCTCCCCAGTTTGTTAGTCGATACACCCACCGCCCACTTAGTAAGAAAGGACAGAGGGAGAAAAAAGAGGAGGGTGACCCCAGAACTCCTCACAGCCTCCCTGCAGATTGACTAAGAAAGTGTCCTTTGTAACAGGAGTTTCCTGTACGTAATTAAAAAATATTGGGCCCTGCTCAGAAGGGAGGAGACGGGGCCCGGGGTTGTCGGAGGCTATGTGAAGGGTAAGATTCCCCTGCTCCACTCTTCGTTTCATGTAAGAGCCCCGAAGCTGGGCCTGACGTTTGTCCAAACAAGAGGCGCTCTCTCTCTCCAAGGAGGTCCGGAGAGAGGACCAGCCAGTTCTCAGGGCCCGGGGGCAGGTGGTTCTGATTTGCGAGGCGGGTGGGGTGGGGGACAGACCACGTTTATGTTCAGTTAATGGCAGTACACGTGTCGTCACGTCCAGTGGTGGGAACATGCTGGGTGAGTGATCTGTTTTTAACACCGCTGAGGTTTGCCACCAATAAGAACACAACGTCCAATTATCCCTATTTTTAAGTAGTCATCTTAAACCTGGGTATTACTAATTATGTCCCGCCTTTACGAAGGATCCCTTTTCTTCTTCTTCTTCTAAATTAAAGTAAGACATGTAACTTTTGCAAGGAAAATAGCTTCTCCTCTTAAGACTGAAAAGCGAAAAAACACACCTTTGCTCACGACCAGTAGCATATGGTGTTTAATGTTAGCAATGTTTGCTGTGTAACTGACATTACATCTCCTTTGTCTTGTCTCTGTTACGCTATGTTTTAGCACCATTATCCTGTGGTTGTCACTTGTGGCCACAGTTAAGCAAAAGATAGAGTCTCGCCTTAAAGCGGCTATAATCTATATATTTTTAACAGCAATGTGAAAGGGCTCACTTGTAGTTATGAACCAACAGAGAAGTACCACCCTGCAGCTCACCTCGGCATCAGAGCTTTATAGCAGATTTCAGTTTATTGTTTAGCTGCCTGACCTGCAACTTAACTGTTTTGGTTCATGACGAGCAACTAGCAGGTGAACACAGTGGAGCATTTAGACCCAACAGAGAGTGAATGTCAGGTGGCTACAAACACGACTCCAAATGAACGACAATGCTGCTTCGTAACTGCTGGATATGCAAATAGGCAACTCTATGCTTATGAACTTGTTTCTGCTAACCCCAAGGGGCCAAAAAATCCCCAGCCAGTTATTACAGGTTTCAACCTGGATCTCATATATATAAATATATATATATATAAGGGACTCTGTATTTCTTCTATAATGTGTAAAATGTCTCATTAGTCCTAGAGCTTTAAGTAGATCAATTATTATGTGATCAGTCCTTATGTGTTCCACACTTTTACTCTGCGACCCATTTTTTTCAGTAACAGTACAACATGACTTTTGAAATGAAAACATCTCCCACCCACACGCAGATTGATTTCCAGACGAGGGCGAAACACAGCAGCTTGCTGTGTTCAGTGTTTTCAGTCGGTGGTTTCAACACTGATCAAATGGCCACGCTGAAGCCTTTAATGATCTTGAAGGCTCCCCGCTGCTGGGTCATCTGCTTGGCTCCATATCACCTCCAGGTTAGGCTCTGCTGCTGGTCAGGCGGTCCCACAATGGGGCCCTTTCCATCAGCTTTGTATTTACTCGTCCCTCTGGCTCACCCCTCGGCCCGCACGGGGTCTCTGTTCAGTCTGCCAGCCCTGCTGAGAGGGCTCTGTGGCCGAGAGAGCCGCAATCCATCAGGCCTCTGTGTGTGTGTACGTGCTTTGCTCTTTTATGCTTTAGCTCTTGCTGAGGAGTCTTAGCTGAGGGAACTAAATGGAGCCAAGCGTCTTGTTCAAACAGACCGAAGGAGCATGTTCTCTGTGTCTGAGGTTAGTGTGTTAATACAAGCTTGTGTGCAGGCGTGGGTGTATGAACAAGCCGCTTGTGTGCATGTTTTATCACTTCAGGCCTTTTCTAGCCAGACAAATGAACTCCTCCTTGACCCCGTACCCATGCAAACATCTCCTGCCCGCAACATACCCCTGTCATGTTTTATTGGATCCCCTTTACCCCCACAAACTCACACTCACCCACACACACACATATGCTCGCATTACTTTCATATGTTAACAGACATACATACATCCATATTGTACATCTCCCAGTTATGTTCTCCCATCCCACCCACAGCGTCTGTCCTCCTTCCCAGTGCACAGTGATCGATGAGCTGAGCCCCGGTCTCTCTGCAGCAGGGACCGCACTGAGGGGAAAAGACCCATAGCCCGTTCTCTGTCTGACTCCCAAAAAACAGCTCACATGGCCAACAAAAACACATCACAGGGCACCCAAATGGCAACCCGCACGGCTGCTGCTATTGTAGTGTGAAATGTTTCCCACGATTTAAGACAGGAGAGGAGGATTCGATGGATGACACAAGACAAGGGTCAGACTGAGGTGATGCAGAAGATGTAATGATTTCATTTCTGTCATGACAGTTTGTATCTCGTTGAGACAGAAAACTACAGCGCGGTGAGTTTTGCAACACTGCATATTTCGAGGAACGTGAAACAACCACAGCAGCCATTTGTATTATTGTTCAGCAACATTAACATCCAGTGGGGTTTTGATCATGGGGGGTCGCTAAACCCTCAGGGGAGTCACTGATATCTGACCATATTTAAGCTAAAAATGCATTGCTGGTTTCTCAGTTTGGCTTTTTTTTTCTTTGGGTCTGCCTTCATTTCAGCCCAGTCTGCTTTTAGACAGGGGAAACAGGAAAAGAGTCACAGTGCTGCGGTTCATTCTTCAGGCCATATTCACTTGACCACACAAAGAGCCCATTTTGAGGGAGACATTTTATGTGTTGTGTGGCAGGCAGCGCAGGCGAAAAAGATTTACTGTGTCTGTGTCTATTCAGGGGCGTTTTGGATGATGTTCATGCCCTTACTGGTAGAGGCCGGGGATTTATTGCAGCTGGGAAATACTATCAGGTAGATGTTTCTGACAACAGTGACACTTTGTATTTTAACAGTTAAATCCACAAAACATACTAATACACAAGAATCTCTTCAATTCTGAAAAGCAGTCAAATTCCTTGATATTCCATCAAATAATGAAACAGGTTTAATATCTGTCTAATATGTATTTACACCCATGTTGCAATATGTGCAGAGACTTCTTTGTTATGATGTCCGGTGATAGTTTTTGCAAGACATTACTATAGTCAGTATTATAGCAACTTATTAAATGATTATGTTAGCAGACATTTGAAATGCAATATGAGAAGAGATTTAGCTTTCTCCTCTTTGAATCTGTGAATGAGATTTTAATACTTTCATGCCTAAACTATAAAAATGTTTTTGAGTTTTTTGGACCAAAGCTTGTAATTATAGATTAATTATTCATACAGTACATCTAATCAACAGAATTATTGCTAATACATGTTTCAAAACATGCCATTATCTTTCAATTTTTAAATGTTGTATTAATTTATTTATTGGTTCAATCAAATCAAAAGGAAGGATCTGACTTTTAAGCATTTTATTTCAGCGTCTTTTGATATCGGATCATTATAAAATGTTTACATTCTCTTCATTTAAAACTTTTCCAATTTAGTTTCAGTTAAGTAGACTTTTCATTCATGCAATAAAAATAAAGCAAATACGGTAACGTCACAAGCAACTAATTCTATATCCAATTTCAAAGACAAAAGTTATCATACATCATACACATATAACAGAAATATGCATAGTCGTGATTGATGTGTGCATGTAGTGTGTGTGTTTGTGTGAGTGGGAGTGTGTGTGTGTGTGTGTGTGTGTGTGTGCCGGCATGGAGGTTGGTGGAAGAGAAGGAAGTTGTACCACTGAGGTAGCACTCAGAGTGACTAACAATGGCCCACACATATCCTGTGGCTGTCAAAATCTTGAAGACCCTACACAAACACTTTGGAGTCAGAGCCCACAATTCCCCCTTTTCCCTCAGTGTTCCAGGTTTTGTTTCAGTCTGGGCAGTTTTTGTAGAGACTTGAAAGCTGTCTCTCATTTCCCTTTCTGCTGAAAGGCACATGGATTTTTTTAGAGGCTTGTTTTTTTGTTTTGTGTTTCCCTGTCTTGTTGTAGAAATCTGAACTAAAAGATTGTTTGTATCCTCAGTTTGGGAAGCTTCTTTTTTGGACACGAGTGAGGATTTCTCATTGGGGAATACAGGAATCTGACCAGAATGTCGTCCAGAAACACACTTTAATGCAGACCCCTTTAGAAAGCTCTAAGTTGGATAGTACTAAAAGTGCACAAAAACAAGCAAGATTTCTTTTTTAATCTGCTCGATCATGGACCTTTCTGAGCCTCACCCCTTCCCTTTATGTGCTATCTCAGCAGTCCCCCCCTCCCTCCTGTCTGAAAGGGAGAGGCCATCACAACCTGCAGGCCCACAGAGCTCACATCAGCACACATCAGCATGGGGAAAACCCTCAGCTGATTGCCTCGAAGTGGGAACCCACTTTCCAAAAACTCAGCAGAAAATTAGTGCAGAGTGGCTCCATGTTGAGGCTAATGCACAAACACCTGTGTCCCCCCCTTCTCTTCCCCTCCCGGCCTCTCTTTCTCCAGCAGTCTCTCTGTCTCCCCGTCTGAATGGCTGCCCCCAGAAAGTAGCCCTTGAACACCTCATATACAACGCTTCCAAAACAGAAACTAATATCCCCTTTACTCCCTCGTCATTCCACAAATGCAGCCTTCTTGCAGAGAATACAATGTCCTGCCAGTGAGCGTTTGGAGAAAACCCTTCAAAAGCTGCATGCACTGCTTGGCCAATGCTCTTTGCTTTGACGGGTCGCTGACAGACTGACCTTTACTGCCCCAAAATTGGACCAGCGCTTTCTTTTTAACATTCACAAGAGCTTGCTGTCACTGAGTTCAACAATGTAAAGGGGACCACCCATGCAAAAATAGATGTCATGATGGCGCTTGCTGCAGTTGCTTTAGTGGTAGGCTGTAGTTCTGTGCAAACACACCACATTATTGCTGACTGGGAAAAGGAGAACAGTGCAGGCTTTAACCAGCAGAGGGCGACCAAAGCTCTGGAAAGAATCCCAGGACATTATTAGGCCAACATGACCTCCCTCCCGATTTCTCAGAGTGTCAAAAATAACATCTCCTGTTACATTCATGGCTATAGAGGAAATTTAAGTAAGTTGGTATGAAAACCTCCTGCCAACCAGAACTGAGACAAAATGTAACGTTAGAATTTGCAAGAAGAAACTGTTCATATTTACTGCCAGTGTAACTGAGAGGTGCATCGTCTTCATAGGTTTTCTCCAAATGCCATTTATTTTTCATGATGGTTTTGGTTTTTCATGGAGGAGCCTTATAAGAGGTCACCTGGCCACACAATGCAACAGCATCCCTATATATTTTGAATGTCAAGGCCTGGCCACATGTAATCATACCTTCACCCTCCTTCCCGGGCCACAGCATAATAAAAAAAATCCCCACCGCTAAGCCACCGTCAGCACCACTCCTCCACCCACTGCAGCACCTCTCCCCGTTGTTCCCATGGTGAGGGCCGTCACCAGGGCCAATCCGAGGCGGCCGCCAGGACCTTGGTGGTCTGGAGTGTCTCCGAGGTGGCACGGCCGCAGGGCTGCAGAGAGTAAACAGGACACTGGGGGATGGAGGGATGGAGGAAGAGGGATAGAGGGATGAGAATGTGGAGTCAGCAGCCTCTCCGCCCTGCCTGGGGAAGAGGAAAGCCTGTAAAGCCGGCAGATTCAGAGCTCACACAAACAGTGGACCGCCCTGAGACTCAGCTTAGTGGATACGGCTTTGGCCAGACAGAGGGGGTAGTCAAATAACTGCTGAATTAATTTTCCTGAGAGCACAAACTTGACTTTTTCACCACAAGCCGATTCATTAGATTTGATTATGTTATTAGAGAGGACTGTTTTTGGTTTGTTTAATTTGGGATATTTCAGCAACAGAATTAGTTCATTATTTAGTTACTTCACCTACCAAACTTTCTGTGGTGGAGTGTTACTAAGGTAATGTACTCAGGTACTGTACTTAAGTACAAATTTCAGGCACTTGTACTTTACTTCTACTCCACGATATTTCAGAGGAAAGTACTTCTAAGTTGTGACAGCTATGGTTACAAGCTACTTTGCAGATGAAGGTTTTCCATACAAAAGATATGATGATTTTACAAAATATAATACATTGACGTACACAATAAAAATCAATTCACAAAATTTGGGTCAATATAACTCCAATGCAATAATGGGTTAATGTTACTCAGTATGAATGAGTAGAAAACCCACTTAAACTAAATATGGTTGTGAGCTGTTATCTACTGTAGCTCTTTTTAAACGTACATGTCACCATTTATTTCTGATTGTTAACGTATGTCTTGTTGCAGTTTTGAGTGTCATATCCACTATACATCTGTGGCAGTTTTATCAAAAAATGTGGACAAGCTTGTTGTGTCTAACACTGGGTCAAAATAACAATATCTTAGTTTGTGTAAATAATCCAACAGTAATATGAAAAAACACCAACACTTGGTCAAAACAACCCGTTGGTGCTCGATGAAGTTAAGCTTATATTGCATCTGTGCTACATTGAGCCAAACTGGGTCAATTTTTAACATTATACAAAATTGTTAAAATCATCTCCAGCTCAACCAACTACAACAGTAAAATGGTCCTAACACATTAATCCATCAGTAATAATAATCCTATAATAGGATAGTTATTACGATTACACTCACAGGGCCAATTTTCTGCATAGAGTACTTAAACTTTTGATATTTTAAGTACATATTGCTCATAATACTTCAGTACTTTTACTTAAGTAACATTTTCACTGCAGCTTATACTAACAGAGCATTTTTACTAAGTATTAGTAATATCCTTTATTTAAGTAAAGGATCTAATTACTTCCTCCACCACTGACAATGGACAACTTAAAGTTGCAATTTAAAGTTTATAAATAAAGGGTGAGCTATCAAATAATTGGCAGTGGAGAAAAAAGACATCAAAATGTCTGCCAAAACGAGGTTTAAAGATAATTCATAAAGAGGTGTGGAATTCACCGGTGCCCAAGTCTGAAGGGACCGTGAAACGAGTAGCCAATATCCACATGTTATACACACCGCCTGTTTCCAATAATATTACCCTTGCGGGTGATGACAGGTTGAAAAGTGATTTACCTGAGCGGGCTTTTATTACAAATCTTTCTTGCACCATTCCCTCTGCTACTTAAGGAATCAGGCTCGCTTCATTGTGGAACTGAAACCCAGTACTAAATACCATAGATGGCTTCCAACTGTTTTTGACTCTCATGATAAAGATAGATGAGGTGAAATCGCACAGAGGATTTGCAACTGGCCCTGTCACGGAAAGATGATTTACTTTGTTTGTAGGAAAGATGAAAGTTAGAGTTTAATAGTCCTTTAATAAAAGTCCTCCAAACGCAGTGCAACAGGTATAAAACAAATAAAATCAGTAGTAAAAGTGGAAAAAAATAAAAAGAATCTGCACTTGGCATTGTAGCTAACCATGACAGCAAACTGCGTCTTCTCAATTGAATTGTCCTCTGAGAAACAATTTTTTCCACCAGTGGCTTTTTCATTATTTTCTTTTAGAATCCACATCCAAAGCAGTGTACTTAGTCCATGTTTTCATAGATTCAGAACCAGTCATCTGGGTTTTGTCTCTCTATTTAATGTGCCAAGGGGGAAGGCAGAGATGGAGGCTGTTCTACCAGGAAATATAGGTATCTAATAGATCTACTCCCCGCTCTTATTTTGACAGGAATGGCAGGTCTGGTGAACTAATGGCATACTTCTCTTTCTGCCAGGGGGGAGAAATACGCCACCACAGGGGAAGCCACAATCCTAATAGGCAGCTGGAAAAAGAGGGGCAGACATACACTGCTGCACTGACTGCTCTCAGAAGAAGATGACTCTCCACGTAACAAATAACGCACACTGAATTAGGACAGACTTTTATATGATTCATTTTATGTGAGAGGTTAAAACGGGGCAAAATATCCACAGATAATCTGAATTCGATCGTATTTCACCCAGACATGTGCTTCCCCTTTCCTGGATTATTGAGGCATGTAATAAAACACACACTGTTTGACTCGCTTCCTCTGAACCCTAGAACCCCTAGAAATGGTGTTTAAGGTGATGGGAATGCTTATGAATTTCAGATTTAAGAAAGGGAGAGAAAAGCAAAAGCTGGCAGGTAAAAAGACTAGAAGACTGGAGTATTGGAGAGCTTCTCTCACGGGGACTGCCCCACTGATAAAGTTAACAATGAATATTTGCATTAAAGCATCATTACATTATTTAAATACAGCTAAGCTTTCAATAATGAAGGGTGTATTCTGATACAATTAAGATGAAAAGAGAGGATTTCAGAAATGAGTCAATCAGGACGCCTGACAGAAATTTAAGCAAGACAGTAAATGCTGCAAAACCGGAAAGTCATTCTGCAATGCTCACAAACTGCAGTAGTTTATGTGGGTCATAAGATCTCCAGGGATTGTTATCTTTAAATTAAATCCTTTCACTTTTTAGAATGACACAAAATAGTCCACAGAGGTTACTTTAATAAGCATAATGGAAGCAAACATAATTAAAAACAGGATTCAGACAATTAATTTGATGAAACAAAGCCTTGGCATAGAGCCAGACGGGTCAAAGCATTAGAGGGGTTACTACAAGGTGACTCAAAAAACACTGAGATTTGAAATACAATCAAATCATTAACGGACATAAATGGCCAAAATTACAAATTACTTTTTTGACCATCATTTTATCAAAATACAAATATGTCACCTTTAAGATCTTGATCGTAATAGTTATTTGACATTTAATTGGCTGTTATATGAACATGTGGGATTCAGGTGTCTTGCATACCAAGGTAGTTTTTGATAATTAATGGTCTCGGCAGTATTTAGGGAGGCAGGGGAGAGACAAAAAAAAAGCAAATAGCAAAAGAAAAAACAGCTGTGTTTCATAAGAGAAAGACCAGAATTTAAAGCATGCTTGATTTGAAAGCCCATGAATTACTTTTCTCTGGTGTGTGTGTGTGTGTGTGTGTGTGTGTGTGTGTGTGTGTGTGGCCTTCATGCCGTGTGCGGGAGCGCAGAGCATGAAATGGCTCTAAATTGGCTGTGTTTGCCCTCAGAGGAGCGCTCTTTTGAGATCATATCCTAATCCCTCAGAGAGGCAGTCCACAGGGTCGCTGCTTATTCAATTAGTCCGAAGCCATGGCTCTAAACATGGTAGGGCAAGAAAGAGTGTGAGAAAGTGTGGAGATAGAGGATGGTGGTCTGTGTGTGTGTGTGTGTGTGTGTGTGTGTGTTGGAGGTGATGGTGTGGGGTTGCTGGTGGAGCTGCCTCTGTTTATATTAAATATTTACACACCCATTCTGTGTCTTTTATTAAGCAGGACTGAAGAAGCAGGAATTACCTGAGATGAGTACATGAGAGTCTGAAAGACTGAAAATATTTTGTGATGTGGAGTTGTTGCTAAGTGTAGGTGAGGTCTCCTGCCAGAGGGTGGCGCCTGTATGACATCTCATAAGTAGGTGTTAATATCTTTGGGAGTTTGATAAAGGGGACGTGAGAGGCTGCGCCCCAATCCAGAGGGGTCATCACTAAGCCTGAAGCCCTAACCACACACCCTGAGTCAGCCCCAGGCACCCGCTTTGGACCTCAATTCCCTGCAAAGTCATCAAGTGTATTTACAATAAAAGCTGCATCATACACATTTTATTGCATTCATAAGGAAAATCTGATAAAGGTATCAGTATCATACGCAGCTAAAGATTACATGTCTATGGTAGAATCCACACTATTGATTTATTTTTATAATGAATGATATAGATATGAATATATAAAAAGCAAATCAAGCCATTTAAATGTATCTGTAGGATAATCAAGCCTCCATATGAAAGTAACACCAGCCAAAATGTCTGCTAATCCAACCATATTACATATAATTTTATCTACTGACTACAATATAGAGAGATGAGAAAAACTATAGAAAGGTAAAACAAATATTTTATTACAGTTACAAGCACATTTCAGAGCGAATTCAGATCAACTTATTGTTAAAACAACTAACTAACTAACTAACTGATCTATGTATCTCTGTAGTTCAGATGATGTATACAATAGTACAAATGCAGATGAGGAAGTTATAAAGGTTACAGTTCTTGTAACCTACATGACGTACTGTCAAACAACTGAAGCGTGACTCCAAGACCTAAGCAGGACGACATGAAGCTTATTTGCCAAATGAGGATGCACTGGGTCCTGGATGGTGACTTGGCTGACGAAATGAAGGCGAGTCACAGCTGAAACACGAGCCAGGAACAGTTGAAACAGCTGGCTGAAACAGTTGAGAAAATGAACACCTGTGAGCCTTAATTCATTGTGTATCATCAAACAACTGTAAAGACAAAACCTTTTGACACAAGTATTGGATTATATAGGAGAAGAAAAAAACAGTATTGATTTATTTGCTTATTACTTTAACAAATGGGGCGAACTTAAAGGAAAGAATCCCATTTTGGCACAAATCTGAAAGAAATCTCTACAATACATTAAATGTTCTTATAAATGTCTCTCTTAACGTCTGGCTTCTGGATCTGATTTTCACAGCACTGCCTCCTCCTTTGTCTGCAGGGAAAAAAGAGGAATATTTCTGTGTCACGGTGAGCTGATAGACAGTGACACTTAGACTAAACAAGGTGGAGGTGATGACAGGAGCTGTGGAATCCGAGCGTGGAGAGGCTCACCCTGCCAACACTGCTTGTCACTCTGGAAGTTTACTGGCTGTGACATTAGGTGCCACGTGGACCGCTGCATCCACCTCAAGCCCTTCCCTGACCACCATTGTGCTTGTAACAATCTGTATCAATTTGCACCGCTTCATGCAAACATTTTATTGCAGCAGCACCACGTTTAATAAGAATTTCTGCGCTTTAAAGTGGCTATAATCAATATTTTTATGTCAACAATGGATCACGATTGCTTTAAAGTGAAAGGGGTCGCTCGCAGTGACGATTATCTCTTGACTCTGCAGTTCTCCTCAGCTCTAAAGAGTGTTTTAATGCCTTTCAGGTCATTGTTTAGATTTTACAACCCGCAACTCTTCTGTTTTGGTTCAGTCTCACCGCTCTCATAGTGTCGTTTTCGGCCGCAGCATGCAGCTGTTTCCAGCAAAAAAGCTGTAAAAACCCACGATAGACTTCCTGCTCAGCACTAAGCAGCAGACAAACAAAGTTAGTGACTAGCTGGTGAACATAGTGCAGCATTTAACTGAAAAAAAGAGCCAGATATTTTTCTCATGGGTTAGTGGAGACCAAAAAGAGAGCTAAAAGTAGACTGAATATTGGATATTCATCAGGTGGCTTGAAAAGCAACTTCCAATAAATGCTAATGTTGCTCCGTGTCTGCTGGATGTGTAAACAGGCAACTGTTTTCTAACATGTTTGCCATGTTTTCTTTACACATTGTATCTCGTGCAGAAACACAAATCTTTAAAATTGTGGGTTATCTTCAATCATGACTGACTCAAGTCAGTTACTTATTTTCACCAAGTTCTTCTTATTTTCACTAAGTTAATGAAATTAAACTCAAAGTTAGTTACTTAAAAATGTTGCTCGTGAATGTATCTAGGCAGAAATTATGTTTCCTAACAAAATGTAATTGGCTACAGAAATTTGTGGTATATAAATGTAACTGTAGAAATGTGGATTATGTAGCAGGAGCGGTTGTTGTTTTTTTCTGCCATGAAACATGTTACTATTGGAATCTAATATTTTACAGCCTTTCATTCTCAAAAGATACATTTTGGTGGAATATTGCTTTAAAAAACAGCTCTCTCAATTCTTTTATTTTTCGGACATATATAGCAAGTATCTGTTTCCAGAAAAGTTCTATTTTTAATCACTTCTTGTGTCTTGAAAAGCACAGGATAACTCAAATCTTTATGTTGCATTAACCTAACTCGAGGCTGGGGCTCAGTACTTTCTTTGGCAAATGACTGCAGTGTTAGGCACATTTTTTTACCCAGCTGAATAAAAGACGAAACCTCATTCAGATGAGGTACAAATGAGTGTGGTACAACGGAGCCAACTGAGAGTTCTCCATGCTGCGGTGAGGGGGGGGCCAGTCTTTCAGCGAGCCAGCCTCTGTCAGACCAGGCAGTCCAGAGTGCATAGCTTACCGGAAACCAGGGCAGTTTGATTGAGTTCCTGTTATTGACTGCTTTTTTTGTGGAGAGCAGGTTTCTGCCAGGTTAATTTTTTCCTCTGCCAGCTGTCAGAACGCAGACTGTACAGAACCGCACACCCAAGCACTCAAGGCCCCACCAACGCTTTCAAGTCCAAATAGTCATTTGTCATGAAATAGCACAATGGAGAATTCCCTTTTCTCCATAGATCTCAGTATTGTGTTAAAGGATATTTGTCCGCATGCTGTGTCCGACTGTGGCTTCTGTGTACTCTGGAGCAGGAAACCCATAGCATCCCTCAGACAGTAAATCAGCCTGGGATGCTCCTGTTCAGAGGAGGGCTAACTATGTGGGATGGAGGCTGTGGAGGTTAGGCGGTGAGAGGTAATGCATTGTTTGGCCCTGGTCCCAGCCTATAGTGAGGCCGGTGCTGGCTGGAAAGCCTGAAAGATGTGTTTGTTGTACAATAAGTTGTAGCACCACTGCCATCTGGGTAAAGACCTTCGGTCAGCGCTGCACAGACGTGTGTGGATCTCTGTGCCAGAAATAATAATAATAAAACAAAGAGGCCCATTCATTCCTCCTCCCCCAAGATGAATTTACCGCAGTAATGATATTAGAGGTTCAGAGAGGATTAGCAAAGTAGCAGACTTTTTTCTGTTACTGTCACTGCAGAGGGCATCCAACATCCCTAAATCCACTTGAAAAGGGACCCAGTGGATAGAAATGAAACATATCTTTAACAGCTGCTCCAGCAGAGCGTCCTGTATAGAAAGTCAGTCTTCCTGTGGTGTGACATTTGTGTCACCTTGGAAAATGAAAGCAGTGTCTCATCATCTTAACAAATCTGTTCGTAAAAATGGAAAAGAAGTTACCCTATAGTAAGGTCAAGTGAGGTAGAGTGCTAAATGGCGCAGGTCCTTTTTAAAAACTTAGTAGTTAATTAAACAAGCCCACTGATTTCCTCACTGTCATCTAAAGGTGACCATATTCCACAGATTACTGGTGTTCATATTAAATGTCTAGAAAACACCCCCCTTGCAGAATGCACCTCTTCCACTCTCTCCCTCCACCCATATCCACATCCTTTTCCGGATACCGTCCGCAGTGAGTGAAGCATGATATGAAGACCACTATAAACTGCTGAGACCTCAGCTGAGGTGGGTAAGAGGAGTATTTGCTATAATTTACGTTCCAAAGTTTTATTTGTGTTCAAATGCTGAGTGCAAAATGTATGCACAAATTCCAACAATGGAACAAAATAATAAAGTGTCTATGGCATGTACATTACTTTATACTAACAATATCCCACAATGCAATGCTTGACTTTTGCTCCTGAGTTTGCAGATGTGTAAATTATAGTTACGTAACACTTCATATTGGTGAAGCGAAATGTTGATGATTAATAAGTGCATGAAATATACAGAGCTGATGTCCTGCTGTTCCCAGCTTCCGTAACTCAATGTAATCTCTTATTGAGCATTTATGAAATGTGTTCACAGGGTTTACTGTATATATTCTAAATTAAATTACCATCTTCTACACTTACTGTTAAAAGTTGAAACTTTTGTGATCTGCTGTTACTTGCTGTGGCCACTCGACTCTCCTCTTGAGTTGGTGACATATTATGGTGTTTCCAAAAACAGAAATATTAAATAAAACAATAATAATGGGTATATTTCTTTTAATTTACCATACTCATCTAGACACATGGAATGAGCCACGTGACATATTGTTGAGTAAGATTATGTTCCAAGGCTAGATTTTTAGTAATTTGTGTTAAAACAAATGAATGTCTGTGTGATTTTGAATGATGTTTTCTTGCACCAGAACTCGGACGTTCCGGACGTTCAGTTCTCTAAAGTAGTAAACAAAAGGTTATAAATTCTAAATTACTAATGCTTTATGGAGCAGTAATAAGCCATTAATAAGACCAAACCTTGCGTTGCCAAGTTGTAGCGGTTAGGTGTGTCTCTTTAATTCATCATGAAGAACCCTCAATGGACAGCTTGACCACTCAACTATTAGAAAATAGCTGCAAAGCATCTGGAAGAAAATATATTTATTAACAATTTATAAAGATTTAAAAATGCAGACTTGATTGATTATTGTATTAATGTCTAATTGACATTTATAATTGCATCTATACAGTAACTTTTTCTGATAACTTACTAGAAAGTGAGAAACTCATGACTCTGACTTTATATTTAAAAATTAATTCTTGACAACTTATTAAAAAGTTCTTATAAAATTAAGTGGTGCAAAGTAACTTATTAGGTGTTGGATAGTGAATAAGGGAACAAGAGGGATTTCGGACTCAGCACAACAGGCTGGAACAACAACTCTGTGCTAAATTAACACTTAATTAAATATAAAGCGCACTTCCACTTTTTCATATCATTTTTAACATCTGAGATGTTTTTTTTATGGCCAGAAGAACAATTTAACATCATCATTGTTGCATTACAACATGTCATAAAAGGGGCCTCTACTGATTCCATATTGACCACCAAGCCACCTGTCAGCAAACACAGCAATCCATTAAGAGCTACCCAGTGGTGCTGATTGCTTTGCCCCTGACCCCAGCCGCTTGTTTACTCAGGGCATGGTTGCCAGTGGGGGATGTTGGGGGGTGGAGAGGAATAATTTGAATTCCATAGAGTGGAGTTGTGGTGAGGAGTGCAGGTCCCTTTCCACCACCCTCTGTCCCCTCCACCCATACTCACACAAACACCCAGTCAGTCTCCGTGTGATGGGCTGAAGCCAGGCTCCTGACACACTGCCGGCCCACTGCCTGCCTGCCTGCCTGGGTAGAGCGGGGATGTGTTGATACAGCTGGGTTAGGCAGAGGTGCCGAGAAGTCAAGTGACTTGACCGGGGTCAAAGCACCTCTCACAGCCACACACACACACACACACACACACACACACACACACACACACACACGATCACATGTGCAGTTGCACACAGATACACTATGTCTTTATTGTCTTTCTTTGCTGCCTTAAATTTCCCCTCAGCCAAGTTTTATTGTCCGCACTGCTTCAGCTTTGCTCAGGAATGTGTTTATGAAACACCCTGAGACTGCCTGTTCTTCCTTCCTCTGTGGATTATACCAACCTTTCAACATGGGCACACTTTTAAGTCTACCTCAGGTCTCACCTTTCTTGTTTCTGTAGTTGACTTAATCTTTGTGAGAGCCAAGAACAGCTCAGGAAGGCAAGTAGACCACAAAGGAAGCCAATATCCTTCTCACTGCTGAGTCTTTTTAATGTTTTGCTTCAATCGGCGACCAGTAGGAGGTGCATTGTGTAGAGAGTCACAGCCTTATCGTCGATAAGTGCATGTTTTTGACTGCTGGTGCACAATTATTGCTTCCTTCTACCTCTAATCTTTTCCAACAGATTTATTATGGGTTTGAATGAGGAGGTTCATATGCTGAGCTGTCTTGCTCCATCTTTTTCTTTCCAGTGGTGCTCTGGAAGAAGGGATAATATTTCAGACAGCTCCCAGAGCACCGCAGAGCCAGCCTGGTTCTGTACCCTGCCCAGGTCTCCATCTCTATCTGTCTGAGGTTGTGTTAGACTGACCGCTCTTCGCTGTTCTGACAGGGTAGGAGCGTGTTTCCACCTCATGAGTCAGCCCGCGGAGGCCCAGGTGTTTTTAATCCAAACTCCGAACAGTCCCTGAAGAAGATTGATGAGCCTTGTTATATGTGTCCAGACAAATAGTAACTACACTCAGCCATGCCAGACGGCACACACACACACACACACACACACACACACACACACACACACACACACACACACACACTCTTTCTCTCTCTCTCTCTCTCTCTCTCTTAATAGGTGTGCTTTTGAGTGAATTATTGAGTGATTGAGTGAGGAAGTGAGTGAACGGTTGTATGTAAACATGTATCTGTGGGAGTGTGTGTGAGGGTGTGTGCCTCCTTGTGTAGGTGTCAGTCTGGGGCAAAAATAAGTTTTACTCAACTGGAACGAATCAGAGTCGTCTTCTCAGGTCAAAATACAGAAACAAAAAACAAGACACAGAGTCTACAGCCATGCTAATGACTCAGTGAGTCTCCACTGCACTGCTGAGCTTCGAGCTATATGCTAACATGTTCATAATGACAATGAACATTTTTAAGCTTGGTGTTTAGCTGTGAGGCCCGCAACTTTACTGTTTTCATCACTGCTCTTGTTGCATCGTTTTCATACTGTCAAGCTCTAAAAACGCACTGAACACTACCTGCTTTGCACCACACAGCAGACAGACACAGTTTAGCAACTAGATGATGAACTCAGTGGAGCATTTAGCAGCTAAACTGCCAGATATTTCCTCCAGGAATTGGTAGAGACCAAAAACAAAGACAAAAGAGAGTGAATATTGGGCTTAAATTCACCGGGTGGCCAGAAACACGACTCCAAATGAGTGCTAATGTTGCCCCGTAACTGCTGGATGTTTAAATAAGCAGCTGTTCGCTATCACATTCCCCATATCAACTTTAAAGGTGACATATATCAGTGTTCACAACTTGTTTTTACTGCCCCCAAGTGGCCAAAAGAATCAGTTATTGCAGATTTAAACAGGTACAATGATTAGCATGTTTTAGCATGCTAACACGTGTTAATTAGCACTAAACACAACTACAGATGAGGCTGATGGGAATGTGATTAGTTTTTCAGATAGTTGGTCATAAATAAAGTATTGGACAAATTTAAGTTTTGACAGTATGATGACGACTTTGAAAAGTCAAACTTTTAATAGTTGTTGAGACATTTCTCTCAAAACCACAAATGTGACCCTGGTGTTGGAGCTAGAGGAAAAGTCCGGGGATTACCAAAGTCAGTAGGATTCATCGTCTAGGACCCATGAATGTTTTGTACAAAATGTCATTGCAGTCCATCACATAGTTGAGATGTTTCAGTCTGGACCAAAGTGGTGGACCGACTGACTCATGGTGAGAAAGGAGCTACACACGGGGTCAAAAGGGCCACACTACTATGCCATGGAGCCCTATTGTCTAATAGTTTTTACTCTTTTTTTTGAGCTGGGCTGCTGTTTTTGATCACCTACCCCATCTGTGACACAGCACGACTGACTTTGTATGAGAGGGAAGTGCTGGCACCAGGCGCTGGGCACTGCGGGGCCTCTGGTCTTATCAGCAACCAGGTCATAAGGCAGACTGGCGGGGCATATAGGCAGGGACACGGTGGGACAGGAGGAGGCAGACAGAGCAGGAGAGGGAAGGGGGAGGGAGAGGGGATTGTGGGACTGCTCCATACCCGCCGGTGTGGGTTTGTTCTCCCGGGGGACCCCTGCTGTGCTGGACAGGCATGCAGAGGGCAGATAACCCACGCCAGAGGATGAATAGATGTGAGAACAAAATCAAGGGAGAATAACAACACAGGGCAGTCGTATCTACCCAACATGGTGAAAAATAGTGGTTTGCTCATTGTTTTTTGGACTATACCGTGTTTTTGACGGTGGCGCCTTGTTCAAAACATGTCTACCAACTCGTCAGTATTTGAAAGCTGATACCACATTCCTTTCAAAACAAAAAAAGACATAGAAAGAGAAAAAATCTTTAAACATTTAGGACTTAAACTGCACAGGCACATTTGTTTTTTTGCAGCCAAAATGCACTTGAGAGTTTGTGTGTAAATCGCTTACTCTTGGGTGTTTGTGGAGTACATATTTTACTGGCACAACCTGGTTCTCTTCTGGTCTCACTCTTTATTTTCCAGCCTTTTCTCTGAGTGCCTGCAATTCCTCAGGTTGCTGCTGCAGTGGAGGACAGGCCCACAGGGAGCCACCACTGTAATGCTAAACTGAGCCGTTTACCACTGTGTCTCTGGTGCCAGCAGGCCTGCCTTGCTTAAAAACACACTCTCCAAAGATATCCTTTTCCAGAGTTCAGCTTACTACGCTGTTTAAAGGCACCAGCCACCTTATTCAATTAGAGCTTCGCTAGAAGCCATTTGAGCAGCAATTAGCTTGATTGTCTGAATAGTGATTTATGGAGCCAGGAGTAGGGGTTTCCCTCTGCTTGCTCTCCTGCATGTCTGGTGGATATCTGCAGTTATTTGGTAGATGATTTGCATTCAGAACCATGACAAGCAGGTGTGGAAAATAAGCGAGGTGGAGAAGGGAATGAGGGGAAGTTGATGTAAATGATGGAAAATAGAGATAGATTGTAGAAAAAAGACTATGGTAGGAGCAAAAAGAGCAAGCAATAACTCAGGCAAGCTAGCGTGATATGGACAGCAAGATATCTAAACCGACAAAAAAGCAGACTGCACGTACATACTGATCTAAGGGGGAGTTCAACAGAAAAATGAGTAAGGGAGAGCGGAAAGGAGCGCAAGGGAAAGTGTTAATAAGCGCTGATCCTGGCTCACTTGGTTGGAGGAGCTCGTCTCTGAGGGACTGAAGCAGAGGGGCCAGAGCACCACAGCTTCCTCCTCAGGATGCCAGTAAGGAAGGGCCACGCCATGTTTGTCTGGGCTGCTGCCTACTTATTATCACAATCGCTCTCTCTTCCTTTTTTCCCCTCTCCCTCAATATCATACTATATCTCCATGTTTTCTATCTGTCCAAAATCTTGAAACAACGTTATTTCTTTTCAGAGAGAGGCAGACAAGTTGCAACAGGGCAGATTACATTTTCTTTTTATTATATGTTACCAACATGACAACAGAATTCATACAGTACCCCCCCTGAAAACTGAAAAAAATATATTTTTTTCTTGATTCATGTAAACATGAAGTATTAAGCAATATGTATAAAGCAGTTCAGCCACTAACAGAGCCAAGATTTCTATGTCAGTTTATCACAAAGGGCTGCAAATTTAGATTTTGCCACCGCTTTGTCCAACATTTGTCAGACAAAGGATGACGTGAATCGCAATCCATGGGTGCATTCTGCTTGATGCTGAGGTGCACACTGCTCATTGTGTCACAGGGCTCGTGTTTAATATTTTATAAATCAGTACCAGCAGGTTTTGATCTATGTCTCAAAACTTTTCCAAGTCCATGACAGTGGCTTTCATGAACTCCAGAGCACAATACCCAGATTTCAACCAATACATCCACGCAACATGATCAGCACCTTATTAAGTCTACACATAAGAAAACAAGGGGGTCCTTGGACAAAATGCAAATCTTTACATTCCATATCTCTCGTGACATTTAATATACAGTACTGTCTACTAAACACTTTGGTGAAATTTGGCAAATAAAAAATATTTTTAAACATCTCCCTTGTAGCTACTTTTGAGGATGCAACTTTTAAAATGTAAATAAACACAACTAAACCTACAAATAACTAAAAACAATTACCAACCTTGACCATTGCTATAATCAGCATCAGATACATGTTTTTGTGCATTTTCTGTTTTATCTTATTCTTATTTTTATTTTACATAATTAGTATTTATCAATTTTATTTTAAGTTTCTCTGTTTATCTGCACTTACATCTGTCTTTGTGCTGCCGTAACACCCAAATTTCTCCTCTAGGGGATCAATAAAGGATTATCTTATCTAATGTTATTTTGTTATTTTATGTTTTTGCTACTCTATCACTACACAAGTAACCAAAACTATAAAAGTTATCATTGTGTATAATCAAGTTACTGCAATTCTGTCTCACTCTGAGAGCAAAATGCTGCTGATACATGGCCTTGTGACGCCTGTGTTAAACTGAGGTCTGCGGCTGGGAAACAATCCAGTCAAGTGCAGTCAAGTGGCCTAGGTGTCACTTTGGTACCAAGTAATGAATCACCTGGTATGGACCCATGCAGTGATCAGGATATTGGCTCTAAACACTTTGTTATTCCAGGTCCACTAAGGTCAGCAGAGAGCAGCTCATATAGTGTCCAACAAAAAACCCTGCAAATGAAAGTGTGGGGTTGTGTACTCTCAGATAAACTAAACTTGAACTGACTTAATTTAATTTCCCCTCTACCCCTATTGTGTATACTATGCATCATACAGTCATGGCAAATAATACTCAGACCATATATGTACCCAGACCGTGTTGGGCACACCTCCTCCGTGCCTCCTCCTGGTCTCTTTATCAGTCGGCAAACAAGTGAAAACGAGCGTCTGCCCCTCTTTCTATGGAATTCCAGCCATTCCCCCCGCGTCCCATTTTCCTGCCTGCTAATGTAATCGGAGGGAAACAGAGTCAGCTTCCCAACGCCACAACCTCCAGATAAGACCCATTTATCACATGTCGTTCCTCTGTGGCTCGCTTCACTCTGGGCCTGACCAGATTGAGGCCCAGACCCTGTCAAATCACTGAACCTGTCTCCAGAGAAATAGGGTGTATTGGTGTCTGGCTGAGGTCTGGCTTTTGGCTCATAGGGGAAGGGAAGGAATGATAGCAAGACACATCTCAGTCAGGAGCTGAGCTTTTACTCTGAAAATGTTGAAGTAAAATTCATTTTTTATTTACTTAATTTAATCATACACAGGAAGTTATTGTAGAAAGAGTATTGGGGTGGCAAGGTTGGCATTTGGCTCATGTGAACTTGAGGGAAAGAGTGAGAAACGTTTTAGTAACATCATTTTAGAAAATGTTGATCTAGCATAATGTTGACACATTAAGCTGTAAAAATGACTCGTGTATATGTAGGTGCAAGGTTGTTCAGCATTCAGACATTAAGTAAGTGCTTGTCTGAAAGAACCAGTGTCTCACCTTTAATCTCATCAGAGGTGCATGTTGATTACCAATGATGGGACTTTCCTGTGAATTTGTCAAATGTGTTAGGGGAAAACATGATGAAGTTTGCTTCAAGATCAATCTGTCCTCTCCACTCACTGATGGTGTGGCAAAGTGCCAGAAGTCCTTTGCTTAGCAAACACACACACACACACACACACACACACACACAGGAACCCATACACGTGTGCACAACCACACATTACCTGGCAGGGTCAAAAACAGGAGGTTTAGGTCAGAGTCGTCTGTGCCTGCTTTTTACCACGCTTGATTGAATCAAACAAGGTTCAGTGTTGTTAAATGTTGTGGCCTGCCTTAATCCTCTCACCTCTTTGGTTCCAAGACAGGAGAGCTTTAGTCTGCTCGCTGTCTGTAAAGGCGGACTACATTAGTGCCGGTCTTGGCTGAAAAGGCTGCTTGTATTTCGGGGGGTAGGTCTTTTTCCTCAATGCATGGAAATTCTTAAAACACTGGCATGACTTCAGGAAAACATTACCTGTGGCAGTGTTTGTGGTGAAGAAGGCACAGTGTGCCAGCCTTCAGTGGCCACTGTGCCTGCAGGGAAGCCTGACAGAGTTACCTACTTAGGCTTTCCATGTGCGCCCACACCAGGCGCACTACTTGGCCAGCAGGAGATCCAAATTGCCTGTGGCGGTTCTGCTGGAAATAGAACCTACAGTGCTGCAGTCTTCAGAAATGCCTGTCATGTCTGCAAAGACCAGAGCTCAACCCCTGGGTGGAATAATAACCACACATGTGACACTAAACATGTCAATCATCAGGGTCTGTGATTTCAGCATGATTTTTGGCATTGTGCATGCAAGACAGGATATAGCCTCAACTACAGACACAGGGTTCAGTGAAAGTCTGTTCATGAGTGAGGCTGAAAATGCTGCAAAAACTACGGTTTATTACGATTTTGTTTTTTATTTTGCATAGTAGGCCATCTGTTCTGTCATTCTGTTAATTGGGCCAACAAACAGAAGATGTCAGACAATAACACTAAAATGAGCCAACAGTTTAGCCAGATTATCGAAACCACTTTATTTCGAGGTGAAACCAAAGCAAGCATGTAATAATAGATGTAGTAATCATTGAATGCACAGGAAAACTGTAAATGTGTACAACTACGGCAAGTACGGTAGGTCAAAGCTGAACCAAGAAGTCGACCTGTAAAATGTGACGGAGGTTTACAACAGACATGGATAATAATTTTACGTTCACTTTTGGTTTTCCCCTCCAAATAAGTTTAATTAACCTGTTTGTATTAATTAATGACATCTTGAACTTCCCTTCATTGTTAAATTTTTACTTTTTCATAGTTTTTGTTTTCAAAGGTTACGTTTTTAGTTTTAGTCTTGTTGTTGTGTTCATGTCATGTACCAGACCAGGAAAGGCTTTAAAGGAGAGCAAAAACGCTCTTATTTTTTTATTATATTGAGTAAAGATGTGTTTTATTGCTTATGAACTTTTAATTTGTAAAAGGAAGACTGTCATGTTTTCTTTTAAATGTTAAAGTGCAAAAAAGACACAGAGTGCAACAAATATGGCTAATAGGGCTATGATGCAGCCCAACATACTCCTGTGATGTTATAGGTCAAAGACCCACCTAGTCCATAGTTGTCTGGGTCATCTTCAAGACAGTAGAAGGGTGGAGGCGACAGAGGACTATCTGTCTGATGACTTAAACAGGGATTTGGCTCTGCAGTCAAGGGAGTGTCCATACTCAATCACTACTGACCACCTGACCCCCTCCTCCACCTTCCACTGTCTGACTGTCCGGCCCTGGCAGCAGAACGCAGGATATTCTCAGCAGGATCTTCGCTGTTCTATTCACAGATTTGTGTTCCTCTGTAATTACACCCACCTCCACACACATCACACACATAATATGGTTTATGATGTACTGATGAAGGCTATCCACAAAAAAAGATTTCATTTTAAAATTCAGTCACTGTAGCATGTGGCCACACAAAAAGAGAAAAAAAAGCGTGTCAGTGTGACATGCTGCAGTAGCCTGATGAGGCTTGGCCTGTGGTATCCGGGTGGAGTACGGTGGCAAGTTGTGGATGGAAAGGCCTGTGTTTCATCTTCTGGACAGAGAGAATAAGAGCAAGAGAGAGAGAGAGAGGGGGAGAGAGAAAGAGCGAGGTAGAGAGTGGCGGAGAAGAGGGAGTTAGAAATTAGAGCGAGAGAGGCCAGGGAGGTGAGGGAGCGCAGCTGACAGGAGCTTCCTCTGGGTCCGGTGCCTGTTTTCCAAAGGAAGTGCAGGAGGCCTAATCTGTGGCCCCAGAGGAGGGGGACCTGGTGGCCCCCGCTTATTGTCCATTTTATCATCTCTTGCTTTTGATGGGCCTTTCTCCATATGGACAGGGACTTATCATGAAAAAGAGCCACTGGAGACAGCCAGGGCTGATTACAAGGAAGCTTCCACGTGTCATCAAAATGGATTTCTGTGAACATCTGAGGGCATGATTTTTTTTAAACATGCAAGGAAAATATTCTGACATGACAGCAACCCAGGCTGCAAAATGAATTGTGTATTTACTGAAGCTAACACGACAGATTCGTGTCAAGATTTGTGATGTAATCCTCCCCAGAAACTACGACTGTACAGTCTTTTCCCATCTTGTGTGGCGTCTGAGAGGAAAAGTCAATCAGGGAAAACACTGTGGCTTGTGGGGTCAGGAAGTTGATGCAACCGCTAGAGCCACAGTTTGTCAGGCTGTCACTTCATAATGAACAGCTGAGGAAGTCACATACAACCACACGCACGCACACACACATATACACACTCACAACTATCCACCAGATTCACATTATCAAACACACAGCGAGGTAAACAACAGTGAATCCTTCCACTTATTTATACAGCCTCACTTTCTGTTCTCCTTCACTCTCTTGGCTTCCTGTTTATGAGGCTTTTGCTTTTACAAGGCTAGATATTAACAAGGTGTGCAGTTTCTTTAGTCGACTCTGACCATAACTAATACGTGCACTATGAGGCATTGCATCAGATTCCCTACATCCTCCCACTCCTCCTACTCCTCATGCTATTTTGGAGCTGTTAAACACCCTCCCCCCTTTGTTCCCACTGATTAGGGGGTCTGCTGCAGGGAGTGGGCCCTGCAACAGGGATGTCCGATGACCGGGACCCTTCCTTTGAGGGTTGCCAAGACACTCAGGTGTTTGCATGGACACACACACACACACATTTCCTCCTCCTCGTATCCCCCCCACCTGCAACTGTAGTCGTCGTTTGCTGCTGGAGCTATTATTGTCATCATCATCGCCATCATCGGACTATTATGACTAATGTTAACCTAACCACCATCTGTTGGGTGCTGTCACCACTACAGCACTGGCTTGGCTGGAAGTCCGCTCCATTCGTTTTCAAGCTCTTCCCAAAGAAATGATGGGTGATTTTTAAGGAATGAATGGACAACTGTTCCTTCTATTACTCAACTGTGGTTGAAAGCGCTGGAAGCAGAAGCTGTGTGGACGGATTTTAGCACACTGTCATACAACAGACTTATTTGACATGATTTAAACTGTTTCTCTCATTGCGAAGCACAGGTCATCATCAGTGCAATACTTTTCCATTACTGTGGGCATTGTCGATGTTCCTGTAATCATCATTATCGACTCAGCGAGGGGTTTGGCCCACCCAGCTTCACCAGGTTAGTGAGTGGACCCAACCAGGGCTTCATGGCAACTGAGCAGTAAACATCCGGCCATACATCACCCTGTTTGGCTATCCCATACTTTGCTTGTTTTTACCTCCCACAGCGAGGACGAGGGCAGGACTTTTGCTGTCACTACCTGATTGTTAACCCTTAACAAATGAGGACTTTCTGTTGTAGTTAAGGATGAATTACTGCTGCGCATTTTGCAACTCTAGTTTCCCCAAATGCTCGGCCATGCTGTCAAAACAATGATGGTGTAACAGAAACACGAGGTAAGAAGACAAGGCAAACGTTTACATTCAAGAAGCAACAGGAAAAAACTGCACATGTTCAAGTTATGAAAATGTTTGATACATTCATAGTAAATGTTGTGTGACATAATGAATGGATGACATTAGCTTTTTAGAAATATAATAGAAATAAAATCCCATCTTTCATCATTTTTTATTGTGGTCTGTATGTTCTGCTGTAGATTTACTAGATGATACTACATTAATCTTTCTCTCCTCCTTTTGCTATCGTTAATGTTGCATTTACCGCGTCCTGATCTGGACTTGACCTGAAACAGGAAGCACAGGGATGTTTCAATCATAGCCTAGCAACCGTAACTAGGCATGGTAGACCTGTCAAAACGGTGAACAAGGCGCTCTAATAAGAGAGATAAACAATATCTAAAAGAGTTTGGAGGGTGATGTCTTGCAAAAGTGCAAGGAATGGATTAAACTCTGTGTTCATCTGCTTTAACGTAATCTTACCTACAGTAGTAACCTAATGTTTTAGCATCACAGGACATGTAGCCGAGCTTGACAGGCATAGCAACGGTAACTAAGGGGCGTGGATGAAGGGTCCATTCCACTTTGTTTACGAGCCTCATTTTCAATGCTAACCTAAGAGCACCCTCAAGGCCCCACACAATCCCACACAATCCCCTCCACAAGCACCATAGCTGTCCCCCCCCCCATGCACGCACATTCCTGCAATCACTGTCAGGCCTTTTCTCGCTCTCTGAAGCTATGCATCAGGCAGAATAGAGAGCTGACCTCAGCCCTTTTCAAAAAGGAGTCTCTAATCCAGCCTTCTTAACTCGATTAGAGAGTGTCAGAGGGATCAGAGATACTCTCTCACCTGTCATCTATCACAACGACGAGACACAAACTCAGAGCCATGGATTCCTGCTGGCCACGATTGGAGAAGGAGAGCCACATTTAAGGGGAGCCTTAACTGGTGTTTCATACCTTTCTACGTGAGTGAGCAATTACAAATGTTCAACCTGTACAGTCGCCATAAGTAAAGTGGTACTGATTAGTTACTGGAAAGGTGTGTTTACTAGACCATGACAACTTTTCCCTGCAAATTTCCTTATTTCAGGAATAAGTTGCTGTACTACTGTGCGTAAGAGGAAAATGTCATTAAAATAGCTGAATAGCTTTATGTCAGAAATAGGTGGAATAATCTCAACCACTGGTGGTTATTTTAAGGGAATTAGATGGTAGTATATAGTTTGTTAAATTACTTGTTAAGATGACTTTTTAACAGTGTATTGTGTCCCTGCAGGGTGGGACTCCCCCATGGATTTTCATTTCAGACGTCATCTCATGGTACCTTAAAGAATGCCCGTATTTCCTTGAGGACCTGTAGAGGAAGAGAAGTGACCACCACTGGAGGCGGTGATGTTGATATTTCAACGCCGCCAACTCTCTCTCTCTCTCTCTCTCTCTCTCTCTTCCTTTCACTCGCTCTCTCGCCTTGCATGTTGTGTGAAGGCAGGAAGGAGAGGGATTCACCGGTGGCTCATTAAAAGCCATTAGGGAGCAGCACACAGACAGGATGCGGGCAGTGAATAGAGGAAAGCAGGGCAGGGCTGAGGACACTGTTACTCTCTCAAACCCCCCTCCCCTCCACAGCCTCCTCTCCCCTCCATCACACACACACTCACACACTGTTATCTTCTCCACACAGCACTTCCTATGGCCCCACACATATTCCAACAAGCCCCTGCTCTTAGCTCTGCCAGCTCATGTCTCACACCCCTCTGACCTGGGTCTGTGACGAACAGGCCCGGCGATAACACGTTCTTCACTCCGCTGCTTTCACTATCTCTTTGTCTGACACCTTATCTCTCGTTCGCTCCCTTTGTTTGTACATCTCTTTGCCCTTTCTCACCTCGGGCTCTCCGTCTCTTTTGATAGTTGCCATCTTTTTTGGCACAATGCAAACAGTGATGGACCGGAAAGGCCTCTATAAAAGGAGAGCGAGCTCCAGTACACAGCCCAGCGTACTGTCTGGGGCCCGTGGGTCACAAAGTTATTTAAAAAAAAAGAGGTCTGTCAGGTTGGGATCGTGGCCCTGTGGCGTCAAACAGAAGCTCCACCTGAATGTGACCTTATAGGGCCTGGGAGGGTAAAGAGACAGGCATTATCAGTAGCACTGAATGGGAGTGATGAATAAATCAGGAGGGTCCTCTGGAGAAATCTGTGAGACGTGTGATGCTTCAGTGATTTTCCATAGAACTAGCCTTGTGGGACAATGTCTTCAGTGTTTAATGTGCAGCAACAAATCAAACTGCTGTACAATCCCAACTTTTATCTCCACCGCACATGGACGCACCACTGAGAATTTACTATTTTTGCAGTGAAGAAGGAGACATCTTGGAAACAAAACAAGATTTGCATATTTATAGATTTTGTTGTTTTCTATGAGGGAGAAGAGGTAGATGTGCTTTTAAGATTGTTAAATGAACTTTTTTGGGCAAAAGACTGTATTTTTTATGTCATAAAAAATGTTTGGAGGGGATCTTTTCTTTGTCGCTTATTTAGTCACAAATACTTAATGATATAGAGAAATATGGAGGTGCTTTTACAGAACAAATACAGTCATATTGCCATGCAATGTGTTGGGTCGAATCTTTAACAATTTCCTCCTTGATTTCAAGGCGCACTCCTCAACTTGTACCTGAAACATTGTTGTTTTGGTTTGGTGAAAATAGCTGCATTTGTAGGCTCCCTTCGCTCCTCCTGCATGCTGCCTCCTCAGCGCGTCAGGTTGTGTCTCCTCTATGCAATCACACACTTGCTAACTACCTCCTGGCCTTTGAGCTTTTTCTTCAGCTGGGTCCTTACCCAGGAAAATGCCAGTCCGTCAGACAAACCTAACAAATCAAACTAAAGTTAATGTCAGTCGGTTTCAAAACATAAACAGCGATCTCCGGCAGAAACATGATGTTCTGGAGGTGCTGTAGTGCAATCAACGAATGTGTCTTTAATGTGTTACCCTGGGAGAACGCATGGACTAATCACCATGTCACTTACATAATGAAACACCCTCTATTGTCTTCACTTTCAAGGTCTTTCTTTGCCAACCACATTATTGCATTGACTCACTGACTGCAGAACGCCATCCATACTTCTAGTAATTATGAGCTCTGAGGACTCAAAGTCACTTGACACCATTGACCCTGTTAGTATTGGGAAACACCTCTCTCCAGCACTGAGTTAAGAGTCACACTGGTATTGTTTAGACAAAAAAAAGCTGGCTGCGTTTAGTAGTGGAATGGCTGCGTTGTCCCTTGCCAAAGACAAATATAAATATAGCAGTGTCATTATCTGCGGCAGTTAACCAGGATCATTTTTCTCTCCTGCTTGCACGTGCTGCTTCCAGGTGTTGCCATAGAGAGTAATCCTGTTTTCTCAACTGCACTGCTCTCGCTGACAGAAGTTCCACATTGGAGTTTGCAGGGTTTAGGAAAATCAAATGGAGGGCAATCACTGTGTTTTGACAAGTCAAACTCTCAGAGCCTCGATGGTTGTTGGGTGCTGATTGCCCATACGCAGAATGTAAGAGCTAATCTTATGTTCGGCGTGTGTGAGGTGTAAAATACATTCTTGTATATTACACAAATAAAATGTGGGATGTTTATAGTTGTGAAGTGAAAATAATTCCCCGAAAATCTCACAATATGTGAAATTTCTATCCAAATCAGCCCAGTAATATCTGCATGTTGAGGAAGATAAAAGAAACACACCACAGTAATTCACACATGGAAATCCTCGCTCTGTTGCCTGCTTCCAACAAGGTCAGAGTGCAGGCTTGGCTACACACCAGCTAACACCAACTACTGGTATAAGGACTCAGAGCTCAAGGATACTTCAGGATTCTTGCTGCCACAGGAGACTGACCCTTCTTTCAGTTGAAGGACTCTCCAACCACTCGGCTAACCTGCTATATTCAAAACGACTGTGGTAAAATGGAAACACAGACTCAACAAAACAATGGTCTCACACACAAGAAAATGTGGCAGAAAATCACATTAAGAAAAACAAAGACGGGAAGTTATTATTAATTTCAAAGAGGTAAAATTCCTTGTTAAAAATACACTGAATAAATCCTGCACTGTAAACATGTGGACATGAGCTGCAGCAGTATTCCAGATGCAATGAAAAAATCTTGTGAATGGGATGACCACATCAGGACTTCAGCACAGAGACACAATAAAGACACCATCCAGAGCGCATTTCTCCCCACGTTTACCACAATCGCCTCAATATGTGATAAGTTTGTCTCCTGTCATTGTCTCATTTCCTGTTCTTAAAATAAGAGACCATGTTTCCTTTTATCCACTACTTATATGGCAGCCGCTTACAAACGACTGGACGTACTCATTCCAAAGCTATTTGTCAAATGACTAAATCAATGCAATATGTTGCCTCGTTGGTCTGTTTTCAATGTTTGGTGGTCGGGGAAATGTTGTCACATGCTCAGACAACATTCCTCGCTCCTACTGTATCAGCCCTCACTGGCACAAAAGCTTTGAGTCGTGCAAACTGTCCTCTATTGATGAGCAGTGAGGTTTTACTCAATATTTTGCCTGTTCATCTTCCGTGCAGATGATGACCTGACTGCACAAAATCCCCCTCCAGGGGAATACTTCAATCTGTTTGTGGTTTGCAGCTGGATGCAGGTGATGGAGCGCTGCCTGGGAGACAGCTGTGTGAGTGGGACTGGAGTACATGCGAGGCCAACAGTCTTCAAAAGCCTGTAAGGAAAATCTCAAGAGTCGTAATGAACAAGAGATAATCAGCTATTGTTTATCATTTTCACAGCGTACATGAAGATGTTACCATGAGATAAAATGTCAAATCAACATGAGTTCAGCAGGTGATAAAAACTTTCCTTATGAAAACTCATTATGAATAAATGGACGATCGATCAAATTATTAAAACCTCTGCAATGTAAACACATCTAAAGCGAATAAAAATCTAGAAAGTTGAGACTGCAAATTGCCACGAGGTCCTCAATTTAGCAAAACAAACTGTAGATTGTCCATAACATGTTTCCTGAGATGCTTTGATTCGGTCTGTTAATTTGGAAGGAAATCCATCTGCTAATTGATTGGTGCATATTTTGAAACAAAGCTGCTGATTGGTTTACTCATGGCCTGATTGCTATTTATGTTAGAGTTTCAACGGCTTCCTGTTGGGCCATAAAGTCATGCAAAACAGGGGTTCGCTCTCCAAACACTAGATTTGATCAGGATCAAGACCATTTTACTGCTGCCCTCTAGAGAGTCAATCAAATTATTTATCTCAAGGAAGTCTAGTCACTCAACATTATGAACCTTCATGCTGGTGTTCTCCAGGAAAGATAAATATACATCATGATTTTACATCCTTCTCTTCACGTTCTTACTGTAAAACATGCTTTACTATTTAATGCCAGAAAGCTTTGTGTCAGTTTTATACAACAATGATTCAAAAATTAGAAGGTTTTTAATAGAAATGAAGCTACTTTAACATGTTCCCAGAGCATTACTCAGCACATTCTGCAGGTCCTAATATGCTCCTTGACAGGCAGACAGGTGGCAGCAGAGAGCCATGAGGCCACAGCAGCTGATGCCCTAGGGTCCACTGCAATACAATTAAAATGTATGTGTCTTTTATACCATGCCAGCTCCATCTTTGTGTCACTTCTCAGGACGTCAAGACATCAGAGAGTAGCAAACCACTTCAACGACAGCAGTAGTGACAAAAAAGATGGAAAAGGATGAAGAGGGTGGGATGAAGGACTGGGACAATATGGTAAGTCGTTACAGCATGTTTAATATAATTTGTACTGTGCTTTATGTAGAGAGGGAATACAAACAGGGTGTTAGATTATACATGAACAAAGGACAAACACTGGGTGATATTGGAGCTGAGAGGAAAAGAGACGCATGATGAAGAAAGGCAGATTTTTTGCATTTGTTTGAGAAAAGTGCCTATAAATCATCCCCATCATGATTTTTTTTTCTCTCCCTGCGACTCGCCCACACTGGGGACACGGCGAATGTTTTGTCAAGATCCTTGCGTGGTGTCAGCGTTTTGGCACAGGGGAGTGATTTAAGGGGGCATGGCGTGCTTGTCATGCCCCCACGCCTGACTGTTCCAGTCTGCCCTCAGAGTGTGTGCAAACAAATAAAGCGCTGGGGCCTTTTTTTAATTAGCTCCAGGGCAGAGATTGACAGCTTGTAGTGGTGGAGATAGCACAGTAACCAGCTATTACTCTAAATATTTGGTACGTTGCACGGTTGAGACCGTAAGTGTGGGATCTCTGGAGGCACATTAGCTGGTGGAAAGTTGAAAACAAGTGTTATTAATGTGTATTGTAGGTTATTAGCAATTCAACAGAATTTATACTACAAATTTTTGGTGTCATCCCTTTTATTATCTGGTATTTTTGTCTTCTTTCTTATATTTGGTAGAGGGTCTTTGTCGTGCAACGTTTGTAGACAAGATCCTTTATGATAAGGCAAGAAAAGTTGGTGAGAGATGTTTTTTCGCAACCTCTCTCATGTCCAATTTAAAAATGCTTTATCGAGTCACAGAGCCATCGATGCTGCTCGCCCACACAAGGACACCATGAAACAATGTTGATGTTGACCTTAGGGTTATAAAGGTCGGCCTAAATCACCGAGCTACAACTGGAGAGGGACAGAGCTCAACGGGGGCGTCTAATGTCTGTGTGATTGAGCTGTAAATCACATAGGATTAGAAAAATATATGCATTAAAAAAAGATTTTACCCTAAATGGACCGCTATACATGTGTATTTTAGTTTAATCACCACCCTTTATATTAATATACTGTACAAATTTCAACCTTAATTTAATCATTAGAAATTAAAGAGTAAAAATCATGATGGTTAATAATGGTCTGCATGAAACTGTATGAAATTACATTTCATGTCATACACTTTATAAAAAGCAAAATAATACTTGAAAATGAAGGAATTATTTATATTGATACTGAGACAGGAATCACAGTCTAACACTATTATTTCATTGTAGCTTTTGATCTTAACTCACAATAATTGTTGTTGTCATTGAATCAGTGTAATCCCTGGGTTATGCATATATTCATAGGTTCTTAGAGGTTTATTACGCTGACGGTTTTGGCACGGCATCAAAGGCGAGCCGGGGCAGATGAAGAATAGAAATTCCATGACATGTGTTAGATATCGAATTTCAGCTTGTGGAAATCCTGCAAACCTCTCCGTGAACACATTACTCTCTCCAATAACTGACTTTTTGTTGTTTTGTACTGGTGACAATATTTCTCATCCAAATGTTACACCATGGATCTGTGGTATTTGTTATAAGAAGGCGGTTGCCATCATTCACAGTCAGACTGATATTGTGTTGTGTTACTGGACATATAACAACATGTTGCTGAATAACTGTCATCTTTTATTGATAGTGTCATCACTCTAAGTCTGATTTTACATTGGTTATAGGAGGTTTGAATATAGAGTGATTAATTTCTAGGTGCTTTAATGATTAACCCACATTTAATATATCATCTTTCACTAGCACGACTGCTCCTCACCCTGATCATGACCCCAGTTTTTTTTTTTTTTTGCTCACGGCCATGAAAGTCATTATTTACAGTGCAACAGTGTGAGGGCATATCTGACGCTGATGGGGCCTGTGTTTATTTAATGCCGACTAAATGACGGGGTTCAGGCTCGCAGCTTCCTCTGCTCTTAAAATGTAATTATAGGGAGATTCCTTTCCTGCACAGGCGTTTAACAACTCTGTTGAACTCTTCTCTTTTCATGATGCGCTAATTCATGATTGCATGCATTGTAAATACCTACCTAGTTAAACCTAATATTTAACATTGTTTCTGGGTAAATTATTAGCTGTATTAAATATTTTATACAGGTATTTCAATACCTCTGTGCAGTAAAGTGAAACTTATAATCAATTGATTATGTTTTGTAAAATTACTAAATGAACAACTGAAGGAGAAACATTGTGGACTTCCCATCATGCACTGCGTTTGTGACCCCACAGAAACCTTTTATATTACATGTTACAGGATGTACTGTATATGTAATCAGTCTGTGATGGGAAATAACCAGAATTATTATAAGAATGACGCAACTGGAGGTTGGTTTACTGTACAAGAACAAGCAAAACTAACTTCCTCCCCTTCAGACAACAATATAATACACGGGAAAGAAACACCTCCCACTGTGAACAAATATATATTTCTGTTGAAAAGTCTCACGTTTTCTGTCGTTTTTTAATTAAGATATTTTAATGTAACTCCTCAGAGGCCTAATCCAGCAAACGTGTTTCAAGAAAACATCGATTTTTTTTTCTTTTAACGTTAAAGTTATTTTCCCCTCCATTTGCATCGGTTTTGCTTTTAGAAAGAAATCATCATTATTTTAAGGATTGCGGATTGTGGACACATTTAGCAAGCATCCCTCTCCATAAAGGTCAGACCTGAATGTTGAACGTGTGTGTGGATATTTTAGAGACCTGCAACTGGACGCTGATCCGGATCCGGTTCATCTGTCGGGATTTTATTCGATCTCTGATGGAGCCCTCTCACCTCGCTGCTGTCACTTCTGCACAAACCAAAGGAGCCAGGTGAGCATGTTCAGCTCGGCCTCAGGAGCGTCGATTAGAGAAACTCATTATTCAATTAGCTTCAAGTTGTTACTGTGTGGGAAAATATAACAATAACATAATATGAAAATATATCAAATATTATGAGCTGAATCGGGGTTCAGGCTATTTAGATTATAAAGTCACCTTTTAGCTGAAAAATAGCTGCACAATCTAATTTTTATTATTACCAATCATTATTCAATCAATCAAAACAAATTGATCATAACCAAAAATAATAATAATCTGATTTGTTGTGAAGTTATTTGTAGACGTCAATCGCCGATGTGAAAATCCGCTCAAACATAAATCACAAAAATAAAAGGAAGCAAGCAGAGTTTAATCTTAAGTCTGTTGGTCCAAAACATAAATAACATTTTGGATTTCCTCTTAAATTGCCTCTAAAGTTAAAAAAAAGGTGGCTGAATCTGACATATTTTCTAGGAGGACATTTTAATTGCCATCATCAAATAGTGATATTCTGACGTCTTGTGCAACAATTTGAGTCTGACATATTTGTTTTTTTTTTGAGAATGCAGGGTTTGTTAAAATTTAAAATAAAATGTTAGTTTGAAGAGTACTTTGTCCTGCGTTTGTAGTGGATTAACTGTGTAATGGCTGGGACAATCAGATTGAAATCAAAGAAATTGTTTGTTATATTTTTGAAATATGTGCAATCTGTCTGTCAATACAAAATCACAACACAAAGTTTCAAAACAGCTTATAGTTTCAGAAAAAATAATGTCTCAGCGAGTTTATTTAGTCTGCTGTTCATCCTCAAAGTGTCCTTACTGTTCTGCAATGCATGGCTGAGAAAGTAAAACACAGGTCCACAGGAAAAGAGAAAAGCATATGTGTATAAAGTAGCAACAATTAATATTTTAAATAACAGACAATATAATAATAATTGTATTCTGTGATCAGTATAAATTTAACAGTGTTATTGTGTTTAAGAATGAAATGTATTATTTAATTATATTTATACAAAATTGTGATTTATATTTTGTATCATCTTGATAAGCTGTAGCATGTTTGAATTGTCCTATAAGCATATTGTCCTGATAAAAAAAGGATTGTTAAATTATTTACATTGTGATGTCCAAGTGTTTTAACTCCAAAAATTTCACTTTTTCTGTGGAAAATAAGACATAATAATGGTGAATAAAGGTGTTGATATTGCCCTACCATGTGCTTGTGCGTGCATTTGTGTGTGTGTGCGCGTGTGTTTGTTTCCATGCATGTCAGTACAAATCAGACAAACAGAGAGTGAGAGGTCGGACTGGGAGTGTCGGCGCGGTTGAATTTACGAGTGTGTAATGAAGCATCTCTGACGCAGACAGACTAAACAGAGCCTCTCTCTCTCTCTCTCACACACACACACACACACACACACACACACACACACACACACACACTCTCTCTCTTCAGGTCTGTCCTGTTCCAGCCTTGAGAAGACGTCATGTGTTATGTGAAAAATAACACAAAGGCAAACTGGCGAATAAGTACATCAATTCTGCAATAAATTATATACCATAATTATACCAAAATTATATACCACCTATACTGTATGTTCAGGTTGCATACTACATACTTCTCCATATCAAACTTAAAATGACAGTCGACAACAGACAAAGGAATTTTAGACCCTCCGGTAAGAATATTTTAAAAGTTCTACAAAAAACCCTTAAATGGGGAATAAATAATACATTTAAGGAGGGATCCCTCTTCCAGGACAATACATGCCATTTGTACAGAATAGAAAAGTTAAAATTACAATGTGGATAATCAGAATTACAATGTTTGATAGACAGAGTGTCAACATATCTGAATAATCAAATGTGTCGCTAGTTACAATCTATTCTTTAAATTAGAGCATTAATAGAAGAAGCAACAGTCTATATAAGTATGGTAACTAACAAACGCTTCTGAAGACCTGCAGTCATTGTGTGCCTACAGTTTAGCTTTATAATTTAAGGCTGTACACTCTGAGAGTCTTTCCAGGAACTGAGGACCTCCACGCCTCACTATCATAAACAATTCAGATTTCTTTTCTGGTATGAACTGTCCTTGTTGCACTTCAAAAATGTTGCTGTCTCTGCTGTTTTTCTTCCCCGCTCTGACAAAGGTGAGTGTTTTCTGCTCAGCAAGAACGACATAGGTATTGTCAGGAGTCAGGTGACGTTGAGAACATGCGCTGTGCTTGGTGATTGGGCTTGGATGAGGTTCTTCACCCCTCCTCTTCACCTCTGTTTTGACTAGCATGCCAGCTCTGTGACTACCGGTGAAGCGCCGACACCCCTGGAGTGGATTCTGAGCATACCAAGGAAGAGATGCCTTTGAAAGGACAGATGTTCCCGGGCTTAACCTGCCTCCTACCCAAACCACTACCCTCCTTCCATTGTATATTTGTTCTTGCTCTATAAATAACTGGACGGTAACTCACACAAAAATGTAACTGATGTGCAGCTGACCTCCAGGCCTCTAATTTTTTTTAGAACGAAAGAGACTCTGAAAAACCCTGGAGAAAACTTGGTGGATTCAGTCATGGTAAATGGACTAGAGGACACAGTGAACACACCCATTTTTGTCCACATAAGGACTAGTCTAGATGTCTGGACTGGCTCAGCTGTCTTACGTAACGGCAGTGTGTAGTCCTGGCAGATGAGGCGTGATGGGCTCGAGCCAGTTCAAGCCACACTGTCCAAAAATATACCAGCCATATTCACAGGGGAGAATACACTAATTTGATGTTCTTAAAATTTTATAATTGAAAATGGAGTTTTGCTCTCCCTAGAATCTCCATGTAGGTGGTAGAGAACAAATTATCCATCATTTTCAGTCTTTCACATGCCAACTTCTTCCAAAATTTTAATATATATAGAAAAATCATGTCGGTAAAAAGAATCCAGTAACATTTAAAGTCTCTAAATTTTTCACATCACATCTTAAAACAGCTTTTCAACATTCAGAGTGTTTGCTCTCTCCCTGTGGCTGCTGGGATGAATGGGTGATTGTTCGAGGGCCCTTGTGACGACTCCCCTGGGCCCCATCAATTCGCGGAGGCTCCTGGAACATCAGGTCATGGCTAACCAGGCTCTGAAGCTGCAGCCTGGCCTCACTGCGCTGATTTTGCCACAGTCAGAACTCAGGACCTCCAGGGCACACAGCTGGGTCCCTTAAAAAAGCCCAGCTGAATGGTTTTAGAAACACTGCATCTCCTCTTACCCTGCACTCTCTCCGCACTCGCTCTAAAATCAGATATCAGATACTGTGTTTTTTACTTGATATGTTCATCTTTGCTTGCCAAAGCCCCTGGAAACCATATTAAAGTCTGCGTTCCATATTTTTTAACCAAAAGGCCTCTTCAGTTGAAGAATTTGTCCAAAATTTCCATTATCCCCTCTCTCCTCCTCTTTCCTCTCTTTCTTTTTCTCCACAGCTCTATGTTTCCCCGTCTCTTCCCCACATGCTCACACACATCTTAATTTTCTCTTTTTCCCCTCCAGCGCTGCTATCGTGTTGTATCAATTACAGCTGACCACCAGTCAGGTGGGTCTGCGGGACATTTCAGATCACGTAGGGGCAGCCAGCCCGCTCAGTGCCTCCAGCCTGCTCCCAGACTCCAGTCCCAGGCCCCGCTGAGGCCTTGTCCCAGGCAGGGCAGGGAGACACCTGGCCAAACCGCAGAAACACTTCCAGCTGCAGACTGCCTGATGCTCACTGCGGAGAGAATCCAGGCCAAAGGTGGAGGAGCTCACCGAGAACTACTGCACCACCATGAACATTTCTCTGAATTTCATGACGTTTCTTTTTAATCGCAGCACCAAGCGTTTGTTCATCTGTAGAGGTGAAGTGTTGAAAGGGAAGTCTTGAAGCTCCAGAGTCATTTTGAGCAAATGTTTACACTGCGTCACAATAAAAGTCTCCTCCTTCCTCCTCATAATGGAAAACAAGGCAGAGTAGCAAGACTGCTAAACTGTGCTCCTCTAAGTGAAAGTGGGAGAGCACGAGGGGTGAAAAAAAAAAGGGCCAGACAGAACAACAGCTCCCTTTTCTCTCCGAGCAGTTGACATGAAAGACCACATTATGTCTGAGATTAGAGGCAATTACACTGGGAGTGCGCTTTAAGACCTTTGTTTGCCAACATGACAGGAGGGAGCAGGGCTGTAATTTGATGAGGGGGCAGCGTGAGTGAGAAACTCGGCATGGCCAGCTCCCAGCAGAGAGAGAGGCAAAGAGAAGCCTTTGTCCGTGGCGTGGACATGGCAGTTGGCAGAAATGTGAACGTTTAGAGGAATTCAACTGGGATTCATTAATTAGCAGAGGTGCCTTTATCTTCATCGTCAGATTTATTGTGTGGCTACCGTCTGTGGCTGAAAAGTAAGCTTTAAAGGAGACTTTACAGCCCCAACGGAAATACTTTCATCTTTTGCCTTTTGTTCCAGATGACAGTTCAAAAGCTGCCTTCTATTGTTTCAGCATTTATATTAATTCAAATGGCACAATTGTGTTGGTTCACTCAAATGTCACAAATACTGTAAACACACGATTCAGACCTGAACCTGCGGTCAAACAAAAGCACCGCGCCAGATCTTCAAGACGTGACATCTCCTCTATTCTGGCCGGGCGCATTGTTCCAACATGCTGCGAGGTTTTCAGGACAGGAAACGAGCGGCTTGTTCCAGCCCGACCGGCAGAATGGAGCACGTCTTTATTTGAGGGAAGTCATTCCGTTGATATATAAAACACCAAAGCAAAGTTTCCTTCCCCCTCACTTTCCTGGTGCTATCCCCTTCAAAAGAACACGGCCCTTTATACTGGGCTCACATGCACACACGGGACCAGAAGAAAAACAAACAGAGACCATTTAAATATCAACCAACCTGCCTTCTGTTTGAATGGAGGAGCTACTGCACAGCTCGGCCCGGGATCGGCCAGCATGCTGGTGTTACGTGCTCAGCTCTCTGAACTATGATGTGGACCAAAGAGGGGAACAACAGCAAAACAAAGCATTGTGGTGGTACTTTCTGCAGGTATACTGTAAAATTAAATAAACTGTATGTGGTTGTTACGCAAGAAGAAAACCACACACCAAACATTACTTCTTCACTACCGACCAAAATGCGTTCGTATCATCGAGTATCAAAAGTTGGCATTGAATGGTTGATTCTTATTATTGTTGACTTATTTTTTGATTCAATATTTGCTCATTTATTACAGAAAAGTTCTTGCTTTGTGTTAAGACAAAATTAAACAGAGACACATTTGACAGGTTTGAAAGATGTTTGACAGAAAAAAGGGTTTGTAGAAGAAACATCTATATATTCCTTGATATAAGGTATTGAAATAGTATCGTTCAATGTTCAAGGTACAAGTTATTGTCATTCTCTCCATATACATTACTGCAGCATTACAGTGTTCACAATAAGAACAGTACAAATACAGTAAAACACAAGTATTAAGTAGTCCTTGTTGAATAGTTAAAGTGCAATTAATGATAGGTGGCGTCACACATAAGGAATGTGTCTCGTTTTCATTGAAAACAATGGAGTGTCTAATTGATAAATGTGTACATAAAACATAATAATAATAGATAAATAAAAAGAGAAGATATGAAAATGGCGTTATAAATAGTGTCAGTGACAGACTTTGTCTTAGTATCAGTACCAAAACTCTGGTCTCGTGTTGGCACCAAACATTATTGGTATCAAAACATTTTAAACAGCCCTACTTTTCACCCTTTGCTGTCTTGTTCTCTTTAGCCAAATTTTCCCAGAAGGGTGTGTGAAAGGAGGAAGAGGACCACCTATTAAAGTGAAATCTTAGGAGTGATGGATGGGAGCTTGTTGAGGGGGAGCGGAGCAGCATACACCCCAGGGGAGGGGGATGATGAACAGGGGGGGGGTCACTAAATCCCCACTCACACCTCTCGCTGTGGGTGGAGGGGATGGAGACCTCCCATGCTGTCTGACTTAGAAATTTGATTGATTCAATCCTCTAAAGAACTTTAAAATTTTGCTTGTTTTCCCTCCAATCTTTTACTTTCATCTCCATTGTTTCAGTTGAAAAATATGGAAGAGGTAGTTAATATGTAAAAATGAGTTTACTTCTGGCAGTTCCTGTGTTCAGCAGTGGCTATTTCAGTTTTTCTAAATACTTCTTGGATGAAAGCAAGTAACACTCAAAAAGATGTAGTGCTGAGCGGATTAGTCAACGCTCACCTGACCCATTTGAAAGCCATTCCCAAACTGCTATCCCAACATGTTGCCTTTCCAGATCCATTGTAATGTTTTTGCGAAATGTCAAGCTACCTCATATTTCTCAAAAACTTCAAACATCCTGACATTGGCAGTTATTCAGCAACGTCATGAAGAGCTTTCAATGGCTATGTTTACATAATAGCTATTGGCTGAGCAGTACTCTGATGATATCTTATTTGTTTTAAATGGGTACTGCACAAATTTAGCATTGCACTCCTATAACACTGTCGGACTCATGATGGACAGTTAAAAAAATAGATGCAGACCTATCTTCATTATTCTTCTTCTTCTTCTCTCCTATATCACCCACAATGCAACTTGTCCGTCAACATTTCTGGTTGGAGATTTGGGTGTGTTATGCTAGCAGTGGCTAATGTAGTCTTGAGCTGCTAGCCTCAAGCACAGATGAGGGGTGGACTCCAGAGGTCTGGTAAGCTCCCTTCAAACTTGTAGTCTTCAGCCCGAACCGATGCTGACCCTAGTGACATCAGTTAAGGCACCTTATCAGACTTCACGCAGCGCCCTCTGGAGCCACAAAAGGCTCCATACAACTTTTTTTCACATATGCAGTAGTACTCCCCAAGACCTGTAAACAGACTTTGATGTGTAAAATCGGCACAGTTCCCTTTAAGGTATTTATGTATTGTTGCTGTCCTGTGAAAACAGCCCTATTTTCGCTTTGTGGCGATGCATTTTTAGCTAATCCAACAGGTTTTTAAATGGTTCATTTATCTTAAGAAGGAGGTGAATTTTCTCAAAACGTAAAGGAACACTTAATCCTTCAAAATAAAAATCACCATGTTTGGAGATACGTGGTTTTCACTGGACAGAGATTATTTACACACATATTACTTTCTAAATGAACATGTGTGGTGCCACAAATAAAATATTAATTGAATATTTTTGCTCCCTGTATGGTTCATTGTTAAGGTCACAGGAAAAAAGAAAAAGAAAAGCACTACTGCACTACTTTTCAAAACAAAGCACAATCTGAGCTGAAACATACATGTAAACTGTTAAATCTGGGGATGAAACTTAAGTAAATCTACCTCGCACGGATTTCAGCCAGTTTTTATAAAATAATCCAAAACTTTATGATACACGTAAAATGACGAGAGTCTGAGCTAACACATACAAAGAAGGATGTATGCTCAAACAAACACATCATGAGCTAAATCATTTAATAAATACATTTCAAGATGTTGAAGTCAACTTTCCACGAGTACATTTTTAATCCTGAAGTCACGTTTTTGGACAATAAATTCATGAAGAGGCAAATGGAGAGGCTGCAGCACTTGTGGTTTAACGCCTGGTGTGTGGAGGAATTACTGCTGTAGTAGTTTGCCTTTAACTGTCAGGAAATGACCCATAATCTGCAAGCGTTTGACTGCTGCAGCATTCCTGTGAAATGACACAAGTTGAGGTAGATTAGGGGTTGGGTAATTAGCTCATTAGTCAACATAAACACATGGCAGGACTCCCCCACCTCTACACACCCTGCCCCCCTCTCACCGCCCACAGCTGGTGGCGAGTGTAATGTATGCACACACACACACACACAAACACACACACACACACACACACACACACACACACACACACACACACACACACACGCATACCTGCGAGAACACAGACACACACACACTGCTCCCAGACCACTTCATCATTAATCCAATTCCTTTCTTCTTTTTTGAGTTTTCCAAGCTCTTTTTTCTGGCCTCATCATCTCTTCTGTTCTGCTTTGCTCCAGACAAGCCACTCTTTCATATTGTAGCCCTGGGGGCTGAGGGCCAGCCACTTTTCACCAGCACCTCGCAGCTTATCAGAGCACTTTATCAGCCTGAGGGAAAGAGATGGGGGTTAAAGCTCTTCACTCTCAGAAAACCAGCAGGCTGTCAGCAAACAAGTATTTGTAAGCAGGGGCTTGGAAACGTGTGCCTTCTGACAAAGAGAAAAGCTCCAGGGGTCATGTGTTTCAGTGTGTGTTTCAGTGTGTGTGTGTGCATGAAAAACAGAGGACATCCTTTGTGCAGCGAGGTAAGCTGGTCCCCACACAGCCTCTCTTGTTGCTCAGGGGACAGATGCTGAACACTGGAACCTGGACAACCCTTCACACCTCCTAAATGCAGCAGGAGGCCTTAGCTTTCTCCTCCACTTAATTTTCGAACCCTCTGTTCACCCTCCCCATGTCCCACCCTCCCTCCCTCCTTCCTCAGCACACCCCTGGAGATCAGCATAATGCTCTCTTTCATCAACACATCACAAGCCATATGAAATATTGTGCAAACTTTATCAAGAAGGTGTTGAAAATGGAAACATTCCTGAGTTTCAATTCCGCCGCGTTGATAAAAACCTGCAGAGAGAATCTCGCCTTTGAGTTTCAACACACCGAGCGCAGTTTTAGCACCTTGAATTTCGGTCACAGGCCACTTTTTCATTTTAGAACAGGACTGGGTGTGTTTGCCTCAATGCCATTGGAAACAGAGGGCCTGTTTGATGGTGTTTAGTGTTTGATATGAATGACCATTTGTGCGGCTTCTCACTGTACAGAGCTTGTTGCTAGCCAGGCCACTCGGGGAGTTGTGCACCTTGGTCATGTGATGCTTGACGGGGTGGAGGTGGAACAAGCTGACGAGAGACAAAGAGTGGAAATGGATGAATGAAGAGAGAGAGAGAAAATACTGTACAAGAGATCAATCGGCTGTGGTTTGCTACTCAAATTGGTAAATTGGAGGTTGTGTTTAGATATAGCCACTTAATCTGCAGGCTGATGGATCCATCCATCATCGCCTGGAGCGACAGCGATGGATCACACATCGTTTTCTGGGTAATTTAAAGAGGAAAAACACACTGAGCCTACTGAGTTTAGCTACGTCCTTTAAGTTGCAGTGCGTAAGACTTCGACTCATTTGTTTTTGGATGGGTTTGACTGTGTGGGCATGTGTGCGTGTACTTGACAGATTGTGCAACTAAAATTTTTGCTTCAGGTGCAATGAAACCACGTCGGTTTCCAAAAATCCCAGTCATGGGTGGAGAGTTAACGTGCGGAGGCACAGTTCATTACTTGCACTGGTTGAGTATCATTACCTGAGAGAAAGAAGGAGTGGAAAGGCAAAAATGTTAAACGTCTATCATGATATATATCTCTATACACTCCCTTTATGGTTTTATCTGTCGTTACTTTTATTGGTGCATGTTGTTTTGTTATTCAAAACCCTCTGGAGTCTGTCATTTATAGTAACATAACTTTATATATCATGTAGAGAAAAGCTGAGAAAACCAGTTGAAAGTGCTGATGTGGGGCTTTCACGAAGTATCTCATGCATGTCTGTAGACCATAAAACATTGAAAGAAGATTTTAAACTGAATTGTCAATAGTTTCAGTGATTTACAGGCATACATAGACTTTCAATGAAAAAGGCACAAACACAAGTTGGGATAAAATGTAAATATAATGTATTACAATTTTTTTCTTATTTTTTTCTTTTGTATTTGTGTGTATGAATAGTGAAACAATATTTTCTAGAACCTGAACTGTTCTTTAAAAATATTTTGATGATTGTCACTAAAGATTTGTAAGTTTTTATAGGCGCCTGTGTCCTTTTTCTCGTATATTTGGGTTTCTGGCTGCTTTATTCTTTGTTAAGTTGACACAGTGATAAGTCACACTTATAGCCAAGTTCATGCTGAATAAAAGGATACCATGCATGTGGGATAAGGACAGTTTAAAAGGTGCTAAACAAAGATAAAAAGGAATGCAAAGAAAGTCAGCAAAAATTAACCAAAAACAACCTGGACTGTGGCATGTGTGACTTACATTTTTTCTCTGGACATCAGATTTAACTTATGGGACATTGATGTGTGAAGAGAACTATGGTAATGAATTTCATACAAACATAACATCAGATGGTGAATGATCCTGATGTGCCTACTGTCCCTTCTCATTTCAATTTCATCAATATTGATATTAATAGCAAGAGTACGAACAACAAACTGGCTGCGAGGGACGCTGCCATTGACAATGATTGGTGAGGGAAAGTGCCACACCTTGCTCTTTGGCAGCGGGCCACGGCCTTATCAGGGTTGATGTATTACATTGACACCCAAGTTATCTTAATGACTCCGTCTATCTACCCATCTCCCCTCTCCTTCCTCTCCCTTTTCCCAGCCCTTGGCCTTGCTCCTGCTCCATCCTCCCACTGTTCAAATATCCAGGGCTGGTTTCTCTCCTTACGCGTGTGTGTGTGTGTGTGTGTGTGTGTTTATGTTGTACTAGATGGGAGTAGGTTATTACTAAGCCACCTTACAATTTGCAGTGAAGTGTGATTTAAGAGCATATGAAGTTATCGTTTATTGACAGCCGGTGTCAGCAGCGGTTGATGACTCATGACAAGAGAGCAGGTAAATATAGGCTACGTCATGTTGTCTGAGAAACAAAGATGATACAAATAAAAACACACCTGTCACAACTTGAAGCACGGCATGATGGGAACAGACGCATGAGTCGTCTATTTTAAGAATATTAATTACCTTTAGCACCTTTTTACCCCGCATGATGACTAAATGTGGCATTCCTGTGGTTTGTTGCTGTGTCTGACGTGTCTTGAAACGAGGTGTGTTGCCACTACAGAAGGCTGAACAGACACTGCAGAGTGAGTAAGTATCTCCAGTCTGACCTGATCCTTGGTGGAGAGCAGTTGGCATCCTGGAGTCTCATTTCCTGGTTTTTAAGAGGGCATCCTTCCTTCTTTGACTCCAACTTCCTCTGCTCTATAACACCCATTGTGCAGAGCATTGCTTTACAGGTTATCCCAGTGTATATTAGAAGGTGCTTCAAGTGGCCCCTGGACTTCGGCTTTAATTTGTTCAGGACAAATGGCCACTAACTGCAGCCGTTCTCAACACCTGTCCTGACACACAGCACTACGAGGGGGGAAAAACGTCAGCCTGAGAGCCGGCATTGACCATGGCTTTTAAGGACAAATCTCAAATTTAGTCGTCAGTCAGTGAAAACTTGTGTCCTTGTTGGGGTGGTGTGTTGATGTTTACCAAAACAGATGATGACCGATACTGATAGAAGACCAAGATTTTTAGATGTTGCTATTTTGGTGAACGCAAATATTATTTCACAGATTGTCACAAGGGCATGTTGTTCCAGCAATTAGAAAATCACATAATAACAAGAACAACTTTGTGTGTGGGAGCAATGTCACATATTTAGTTTGCATAAATAGAGTTTTAGCACCAAATGTGGCAAAAAAGTGGAAAGTACACATAAAGGAAATGTATGCCCAGTGTATGAAGTTTTAGCAGGAAAACAACTTGGTCTATGACAATTTTTGACGTCATACTTTTGAGAGGTCAGATAATATGAATATCCAGTCCTATTCAATCTTATTCAACTTAAAACAAGTCAAATGTCATGTCAGTGCACTAAAAACTGTAATCGTTTTTGTGTTTTTTTTTAAAGCCGTTTTCAAACAATAAGCGGCAGTATCTTAAACCTCCAGAAAATATCACTTCACTGGAGGAAGAAAATGCCTTGTTTCACCATATTTTTTGTAATATTTTAATAGAATCTATTGTTCAAATACAAACAAGATAGTGGTCCTACTACAGACAATGCAGTAAAACTGGCCTTTGTTTTGAATCATGATCTGTAGAGAAACACTCACAATATAATTTTTCTATAACATTCAAACATTTGTGTGATTATATTCATATTCAAAACTGACTGATTGGGCTTCATATTAGGACTCAGTGCCAGCTTAACTTCACGTGGATGTTTTTGCAGTGTACAGTGAAATTGCTTATCTAATAACAGCCTCCTCACCGTCATTAGCTGAAACGTTTGAGGGGGCAGGCCGGGAACTTTATCCCACTGTTCTAATATTTCTACCCACAGTTTAACCTCAGCCCCAGTCTGCCATTGGCTGCCTCACATGAACACCAATTAGGCGTGATGCAGGACAGAAATAAAGGCCGATGCACTTTGCTATGAGGAGCATTTGTTTTTTCTTCTCCCTCAACGTCAGAGCGGGTAACCGGTGTGCGGTCCAAGTATTCTGGTCGTAATAGTAGCTCAGTGTTCCGGGAACTCCGGGATAAAAAGTGAAAAAACAAGGTGGTGAGGTTTTCTGGGTAATAACTCCATCTTTCTGTATTGCAGTGCAAGAGGGAGGAGGAGCGTCTCTCTCTCTTTCTCACTCTCTCTCTCGCTCTCCCTTTTTTTCATATTTTTTTGTTCTGGCAGGTTCCATAGCCTCCTGTCCATGGAAAGCATACTCTGCACATTCTGCAGACAAGGGTCTTCAGGGAGGAAATAGAGAGGAAATTGTGCAGAAAGTGTAAAAAAATCAGTCTCTCCTTCTCTCTTTCTCTGCCTCTCTGTGGCTCACTTCACACAAAGAAGGACTCCTTGTTTTCAGTTCACTTCTAATTACTTACATTTATCCCTCAAGGGGGAAGTTAAGAAACAACATATTCTATCATTCATACACAAATGATATACCTTAAATTGTTTAGAGGCCAGTGTGCTCTTCTCAAATGACCAATCGTTCATCTATATTTAATTATTCTGGTTTTCTTCAGTGTAAAATTGCTTCAGGACTCACTGCCAAACATCTGTCCTCTTTGAATTAACACTCTCTGCACTAGTGTTGATGCATGATCAGAATTTTAAATGTAATACAATGCAAATGCAGCGAGACCAGATCTCTGACCTTCTGCTAACTGGTGGTAAACGATGTTGATTTTCCTTATAATCCCAGGCTTCGGCAAGAATGTTGAGGACAAATATGATGAAGAGGAACAGGAAACGTTAGCAGCTTTGCAAGATTTCATCCTCCACCCCATTAGACAAATAATGGCAAAGCTCATCTTGCACACCCAGTTTGTCACTTTTACACTCCTACATTTTGTTTCAAGGGAGGGCTGGCGGGGGGGGGGGTTTATGCATTTGTAATCAGACGTGGTCTTGTGTGTATTTCTGCGCGTCAGTCAGTGTTTTGTTGCAGCAGAGTGGAGATTTAAGAGCTAAAATTGGAGAGGGGGTGGTAGAGAGAGAGAGTTTAGTTTAGGGGCTGAGGTTTCAGATGAGGGGTTTGTAAATCATCTCAGGGGAGCTCATTTGTGCCAGGTGGTCACACTTTTGGAGTTGGTAACTAACCTCTACCACATGCTGTCACCTGTATGTGAAGTTACGATGTGGTTTCATTACGGCACCTCCCCCGGCGTCCAATGGGTGGTGCTGTATTTAAGAGAAAGAGACAGCAGTTGGCCAGGTAACATCCTGAACTGGGTAACAAACTAAAATACTTTCCCCCCCAGAAATTATTTTTTATTAAAAGATTAAATCTTTTCCATAGTGAATTCTAATCTATGCATATCTCCTCATCCAAACACAATTAGTGCATTTACAGTAAGAGAAAACCAGCTTCCCCTGTAGCTCAGAGGCAAACAGTTCCCAGAGTCAGATACAGTAGAGGACCCCAGGCCTTTGCTCTGTCCATGTTGAATGGTGTCGAAGCAGATGCATCTGCCAATCAGCCCAAGATGAATTTAGGTCACTTCCTGTTCATGCCATGCCAAACTAGAAATAGAACTACAGCCAAACAATCCTCTTATAATCAAATACTGCTGATGGGATTTCAGAAAAGGCTATTCAGTTTTTTGCTGTCACACACAAGCGTGCCACAGTGTGAGGACAAACATGTACTATAGGATGAAAAAGTTTTCATTGTCTTTCAACTCTGTAGTTGATTTGAATGTCAATAGCATTGTGAGTTTGTGAGACTACTATGAAGTTAAAAATGTTGTCAGCCTGGATCAAGGGTTAATAAAGCAAAGACAGACGGGAAGAAACTTCAAAGAAACTTCTAAGTAGATTTGGCAGTGGGGTGCCTTGCCACAAAAGACCTTGTTTGGGATTGAATGAAAAGAAGCATGTCACCGGAGGGAAATGTGGTCAGGCATGTTGAATGTATCAAAAAGGACATAACTGATAAATAAAAGGAGGATGGAAAGGTTGTAAACTTCACAACCTGAGCCGAGGAGGGAAGAGACCCCCGCAGTCTGTGATTATTTAACCACAAAGCCTACTCCAGTTTCTGTAGCGGGCTGCATCCTAATGACAAAATCACACAAACACACACTCAGAGAACCTCGTGCTCAATAACTGAATCACATCTGACTCAAACAATGTGAGCGTCGAAAGGTGCCGTTCAAGATTAGGCGGCCTTTGATCATGATGGTGCCTGATCTACACAATGTTGATGCACTTGGTTTTGAACAAAATTGTGTAAATTACATTATACTTAGAGCACAGACCACAAATTACAGTATTCATACAGAGACAAAGTACAGACGGAAGAAGACAAGAGGCTAAGGAATAATGGAGAAACAACTTTGTGTTTAAGAGGGACTTTAAGGGACACCACATAAATTACACTGCAAGAATTTCTTAAATTATTGACTACCTATTTTATAATTACAGTAGTATTATTACTTACTGAATAACTGGATAACAAGGCAGGAAAGATGGGGTAACAGAATTGATATCGCAATGAAATTATGACATATTCACAAAAACCCAAACCACAAAAACTGTTGGGAAGTTCCAATGTATTTAAAGTATTACAAAGTATTTATTATTATCAATGTAGGGCACATTATTGTTGTTGCTTGGGATGTACTGACGTACTGAAGTACATGTTCGACCTTGTGCTAATAGATCACAAGATACAAACAAAATGGGGACTTGCTTATCAAAACACTGCTCTATATAGCATTACCAGTGGTCAAAACTACCATTAGGTAAATCTTTAAATTTAGCTCTTAATTTTCTAAGTGAAACTTTGTGGATTCTGCCTCATTTACTCTGAGATCAGAGGGGAAAACTTAATTGGACAATGTTGCTTCTAGGGAGGTTTTTCCCCCTCTCTTCAGGCTTTTCTGGCCAGACAAAAATGTCTATGCCAAATGTCCTGTAACAGGCAGTCATGGATTAATCTCCATGTTGTGCCTTGACTTCGTTGGGCCTGACAGCCTCTGTAATGGAGCGTATGAATAGTCCAGACTCCACTACAGGTAGAGAACCCGAGGCCAGGAACCTTTCAGAAACTCAGCTGATTACAAAAAAGGAGAACACTTCCGCTGCTGGCTTGGTAAAATAAACAAATATGGCACTGAAACCCATCAGTTGTAATAGAGTTGTGGGGTAGACTTTGAGGGCACATTATTTTCTCTCTTCAAAGAGAAAGAAAGTCTACGACAGCAAAGACGTAGATGTTTTCCACGTCAACAACAGGGCTATTCATCTCTCAGAAGGTGAGCAAATCTGAGGTCTGTGGTCGAATATTCAAGAAGAAGAGGAGGAGTCGAGAGCTGTGTTAGAATTTGAGAAGTGTTAATCAGGGAGAGGATGTGGGCCTTCTGGCCTGTACCTGATTACCACCAAATGGGCCAGCAGCAGCAGCAGCAACAGCTGGGCCCTACAACAGTGTGAGGATAGGAAGAGGGGGAGGGTAGGCAATGGAAGACACCATAGAGACGGTTAAGGGACAAAAAGATCAATTACATGCAGGGACTTTCCACAATATTTCAGATACAGCCTCATATTTTACTTGCTGAGACTAACCAGAGGAATTTAGTCTCTTTCTCCAGTATCTCTTTGACGTATTATGTGTTCAAGACAAGAGGTCGATTGCTAATCGCGCTGATGGGAATAGCTGACTATTTAACCTCCTGTATTCCTCTTGTGCCATTATCCGGGCTTGCCCCCTCGCAGGTGCCCCATCATGTGCCTCTAACAGAGTTTGTCAGTTCATTAATCCCAGCTGCAGGAGAAGAATGCTGTTTTTCTCCCCCTGGATGATTGGTCCTGACAGTGAGAGCGAGCCAGTGACTGTTAGGAGATAATCAACGATTTTTTTTCTTCTTCTCCGTCCTCATCTGAGCTCAGCACATCGCTCACCTCTCCCTGCCAAGTTTAAGTACATGACTCAACATTGTGACATCTCTGATGAATTATGTATCTCTCACTGTGTCTCACTCTCATCTTTTGTCTCTCCTGCTCTTGTCGGTTTTACTCCCTCTGCTTTTCAAATGTGTTTTTACACAGTCCGGCTGCACAGCCATTTAAAGGCCAGTGATTTTAACAAGACAATAAAAAAGGAAAACAGGTTCTATTTGGTTTCTCACGTGTGTCTTCAGTGACCTGATTTAGTAGCTGTGTCACATTGCTGGACGAGCCTGATGTCAACAGAAAAGTGACAGCGTCGGTCAAAACTGACTTTTATTTTACGCTTTCCTGACAAGCGATCTCTTGTGTCTGTGTTCACATCTCATTTCCTACCAACAGACAATGTCTTAACTATGACCGCAACTTTCTCTAATATAAAACCTGCTTCATTTTTTGGTCACTTGGGGGTATTGCAACAAGCTGTAAACACATATTGACAAATTGACATATTATCACCTCATAAAGTTGATGGTGAATGTGTTGAACAACATTACCTTTTATTTGAAGTCATGCTGCTGGCCACCTGATGTATGTTAGTCCAATATTCACTCTCCTTTTAGCTCTGTTGTGGTCTTTGGAGGGAAATATCTGCATCTTTAACTTGTTTACCAGCTATTCACTAACTTTGTCTTCTGTTTGGAGCTGGGTAGGTGTCATACAGTTGGTTTATCAGAGCTTTTTTCAGCTGCCTGCTGTGGGTGGAAACAGGGATAATGACAGTAGTGATAGTGAACCTGAGCAGTAAATTTGTGGGCTGTAAAACCAAAACAATGAGCTGAAAGATGCTACAACGCTCCATAGAGCTGAGGAGAGGATACCAGCGACATCTTTCCCATAAAACATTGTCATTTTTTATATTGTTGATATAATAATATCATATATGTATTATTATATTAAATGAATGTAGAATGTATTTTATTTTCTCAAACTTATGTTATGAACTTCAGTACATTTATACTGTTGCAATAACTCATTCTACTTTTATCTTTTGAAAATCAGATCAGTGGGGTTGTCTCTGTGCTATATTTGTACTTGTACATCTCAAAAAAATTATTTATAAACATGGTGTTAACAGAATCTACAGGGAGCCCAAAGGACTGTATGTGACCTCATAAAGATCAATGTGAGGCTTTCACAGCGAGAGAAGGAAATGTAACAATGCAACAATATGATTGTTTTGCACTTCCTCTAACATGAAAGCCACACGGAAAGAGACAAGTCTATTCTGAGCCATAAAAGGCTAATTTCTTGTCTTATTTTAAACATGTTTATTTCTGAGAGGAATATTTAGAATATTTTTAGAGTGAATGAAAAGTGTCATGGGCTTGAAAAGGGGGAATTCACTCGAGTAGGTGCAGATGTTTTAAACACGCACGCACACACACGGCATCAGACATTACAACTGTCAAAGACGATATCACAAACATCCGGCTTTTTACTTTGCAACCATAAAGCGACCACCAAAACACCTCCACCTGTGAGGTGATCCAACATGTGATAATAGCTCTGAGAGCCCTTCATGTGCTGTGGAGCAGAGTGCAGTGGGTCCTTCTGTCATGGCTGCCTGAGGCCAGGTGAACGTTTCCTTCCCTCGCTCTTTCCTGTTCTTCTTAAAATCTGGGCAGGTGAGGCAGGCAAAGCCCACTTAAGATAAGTGGATTACATAGTCTGTATCTTAAGCCTTGCAGTGACCGTATCAGTCTGCCGCACAGACACACTGGGCAGGTTTTTGTACTAAAGAAGTAAAGCAGTGCGATTATTCTATGAGATCCAACAGAGCATATTTATTTTAATTTTTTTTACAAATCATCAACAGATATTAGACAGTGCAGTTTAAGATTTAATTCAGGTCATTGCAAATATTCCTCTGTTGCTTTGGTCACCATGTTTAATACTCATATAATGATATAATGAATAACTACAAAAAGATAACTAATACTTAATACCTGTTAATACTGCAGCAAGTATCGGAGAGAAGGATGGAGGTAAAAGAGCAAGAATTGGGAAGAGAATTATGTAGTTTTTTTTTGTTTTTTTTTTACAGATTGTTAAAATGTCAGTAAGAATATGGTTCTTTCTGCCCATTTTCAGCTTTAAACCAATTGTTTTTGCCACAACACAATGTTGTCATAATCACCTTATAAAGTTGTTATGGCTAACATGTTAGCAAACAGTTGCCTATTTACACATTCAGCAGATACAGAGCAAAATTAGCATTCATCTGGAGTCATGAATTTGGTCACCTGACAAATATAAGTCCATCATTCCCTCTTGTTTTAACTCTGTTTTGGTCTCCATCAACTCCAGAGTGAAATATCTGGATCTCTGGCTGCTAAATGCGCCACTATGTTCATCAGCTAGTCACTAACTTTGTCTGCACATTGGTGCTGAGCAGGTAGTGTGCAGTGGGTTTTCACAGCTTTTTCTAGGTATGTTTGGAGTTAAGAGAGTAAACCAAAATATATGCTGAAAAACACTAAAACACTCTGTAGAGCTGAGGGGGACTGCAGAGTCGGGTGATGATTCACATGGCTTCATCACAGGATTAACTTTCACATAGTCATTTGATCTATTGTTAACATAAAAATATTGATTATAGCAACTATATATAATGCGCATACTAATACATGCACAACGGGAGAGAGTTTTCAGAGCCAGAGAGAGCGAGGGAGACGGGAGAATATGGGGAAACTAGTGAAGTTTGTTTTGGGAAAGCGTAAGTGACCTCCTCAAACTCTCAGTCCAGAATAATCATTTTCACTGCCACAAGAATAGCTACATAATTGTGTGGAATGCAAAAATCTGCGCAATTTCATTCTGTTGGATTTACCCTGTCAGTAAGCTGCGATCCCCTGATGCCTCTCTGAGGAAAGGAAGGGGTTTGTTGAGTGAAACATGTACAGACAGTACAGTGGGAGTAAATGCAAATAATCACTTCCACATCAGAATTGACAGAGAAAATGGAGCGCAGTTTTCACAGATATTATGTTAAAGTGATTTTCACACTGACCCCTGATTTTCTCCACTGAAAGAAATACAACTATCTAAATTCAAAAGCCAGGCTGAGCTAGTTTGTCTCTGTAATCAACAGTCCAACAATGAATGTTGTCTAGCACCGTCTATACCGTCAACACCGTCAACACACAGCGCTGCAGTGGCTTCACAGATTAGTAAGAGCAGTGTGTGTTGTTTTTGCTATATAAGGCTCTCAGCGAGCAATCACTGAAAAGGCATGTTCCTTTAGTCACAACCTGGGAATTTGGAGATTTTGACAAGACTCTGCATAAAGTCACAGGGCAGGCACCAGTTGGACTGACACGTGGGTGGACTGAGCAATCAGAGAGGGAATCAAGGTTGTCCTTATTACTGCTTTCCTCAGTTTTGCTTGGCTCTCTTCTTGTATATCCAATTCATTCAGTCTTTAAAAATCTCTGTAATGGTCAAATAATCAGAGGTGGGTTGTGATGACTTACATGTACTCTGTTACATGTAATAGTTTTTTTTTGAGTAAATTGTACTACACTATATTCATACACTATCAACAAGATACTAATGAGGTCCTTTTCATGTTACAACAAGATCGTTTTCATGTTCTCATTATCACTACATACCAAATCATTCAGTTTAAAAAGAAATCTTGCTCATACACCATATCTTATCTCTGTTGTTATAAAATAATACAATTTGTGGCTTTTTTGAGTACTTGTTATTATAAAGTAACAGTATTTTCACTTGAGTATAGTTTTTGGATGCTTTAATCACCTGTGCAGATGATACAAAGCTTAAAATGTGTAGAAGTTTTCTGTATTTACATCCCACACGATCAGTGAAGACAATCATTTTAACTACAAATGTACATGAACAAATGTCTTCTTGAATATAATGTAAAATGGATATCAGCGTGCAGATCAAATAACTGTGCTTCCCTGTACAAATGTGTCACTGAGACATTGAAAAACATGTCCCAGACTTCTCTTTTCTAATAAGGGAAAGTATGACAGGCATGCACGCTGCCTCCCACACTCTGTTTGTTGTCTTCTGTTCCCGCAACGCATATAAAAAAGGGGGAAAATGAATGTGATATCTTTGTACATCTCAGTCCTTAATGCTCTCCGGTGGCTGAGGAACCCCCACATTTCCAACCCCCCCACCCCCCAAAAAAGTTTAAAGCCTCTCGCTCAGCTGGGTTCTCCCTTTGTAGAGAGAATGTTCAAAGTATTACACTGTCACTAATCATCCATGTTACAACATCTCGAGCAGCGAGGGCTCTCACTCTGACTCCACCAAACCATTATGGTGCCACAGGGTTGAAGGAATAGTCCACTTTGATCTCCTCAGAGGAGAGCTATGGAGACATCTTTCAGCCTCTCTGCTCCTCTCCTCACTACCCTCCTCTCACCCCTTCTGCTCTCCTCCCCCTAACTCCCTCTGGTGAGAGACTTTAAACAGTAGGCTGGAGGCTGTTATTTTGGGAGGGCTGAGGGGGCGAGGGGGCGAGGGGGCGAGTGAAGAATAATATCTTGTACTCCAGGGCCCGGACGGCTCCCCCAGCCCATCAAACGAGTAACAAATGCGGTTACAGACCCATAAAGAATAAAGGGAGAGGAGAGAAGAAGAACGAGGGGGCAACATTTTTCTGACACAGTTTTACGGTTCTGCTTATTACAAGGAGCAGCTTACGCTCTCCCTCCTCTCCTCGCTCAGCTCACCGCCTCCTTTATCAGCCATATCTACACATTCCTGTGAGGACGGAGGGGTGCAGGATGGAGGGATGGACTGCGTGAAAGAGAGGGTTAACAAGAGAGGGAGGCGCAAACATAAAAAAATACATTTGCTTTTTTCTTTGGTATATATCTTTTGGAAATCAAGTGCTTAGGATTCATGCAAGGATGTGAAAATGTTTTAGTCTTATCTTTTCTTCTTTTGTGGTATTTCAATACCTTTTCCTTCATAATGCAGAAATCTATCAGATTCTTCAATTGAAATTTTTCATTATTTATATTTGTATATATAATTATAATTCATATATTTATAATTAACATGGAAAAGGAACACATTTATATATTAAGAAATTACATCACAATTTTCTGTATTACATTAAAAAAGTTATTGTATGCCCATATCAGATAAAGTAACAGCATGAAATGACGTACTTACATAAAACACTATACAATATTGACGTTCAAAAACATAATCATAATGAAACCGCATGTTATTTCAGTTCATATAAGCATTAACATGTTAATCAGTTAATCATTAAAAAGTACTTCATACTACTACATCAAAAATGCCAGACTTTTTTATAAAAGCAGAGTATATTATAATTTCTCTGATAATCATACATTTTGAGCACTATTTTAACTAACTTTTTTCTTTATGATTTATGTGTGAATTTTAGGATTTGAACATCACATGAATAATGCTAACATACAGTGTCTTTCTACTTTTGGCCATAATTATTGATTTTTGCACACATATTTATTGAATGATTTCATAATCATTTTTGCGTTTTCATCTGATCTTAGATACAGATTGTTTTTGTCCAACTATTCTGTAACATCTGATTCTGTATAGCAGAACAAAGGTGTGGTGACTGTATCTGCACATTACAGTCCTCTGCATTCAACAACATTTATGAGTAGATGTACAAGGTGTAAATATGATTATTAGTGGCTCTTATACACTTCATAGTTTTACTGATTTTTGTCAGTGAAAGACAGTGGCTGTGTCTGAAATCACCCCTTATTTACCATATAGTGCACTTCATTTAGCCTAGAGTATGAAATAGTGTCCATGGCATGTGCACTACTTTCTTCTAACAATCCCACAATGCAATGCGTCTAATTTTATAGATGTTGAAATTACCGTTGTGCCACTCTACACCTGTTATTGAGGAGGCAAAATAAATATCAATGAATCATAAGTGCCTGAAGTCTTTACTCACTGCTTACTCTTTGTAAACTCTTGAGCGTTTACTATAAAGAGAATGAATGCTTGAACAAGGGAGGGATTTTGGACACAGCCAGAGAGTAATACACTGCATTGCATCTGCACTAAACCCCTGATTTGAACATTTTACAAATTATGGCCAAAAGAGACATTATTTACAAATTATAGTGATTAAATTACTTTATGTGCTCTCCAGTAATTATCAGTTTTCTCTGGGTACACTGCTCGGTAACTACAATATTTGCTTTTCCTCCTTGCTGAGTTGAGCATGGCTAACATGCCTGGGGCAGTAAACCTTCATAGACCAGCTGATAGCTCACATGGAGCTGCTTCTGTTGGGGCACATTTCAGAGCAGTTGCATTAAAGGATTGATTTTCACATACTTTTTGTACAATTCAAATCCCACATCATTTGAAAGTCCCTGGCCTCTTAAGCAGGTAAGAAACATCCTTACAATATTATAGTGTTTGATTTAGGTTGCGCAAAGTAGGATTACTTACAGTATGTTGCGGATGGAATATTTCTATAATTGTCCTACCACAAGCTGTTAAGTTGAAGCAATTAAGTCTTGATACGATTAGTTTTGCTAAGATGTTCATAAATGGCAGGCATGTAGTGCTAAGCGAGATGTTTAAATCAACTTAATTCACTCTACTTTATTTTCTGGTGCTATCAGGTCAAATTGATTGAAACTCTCTGCTGAATAACCTCTGATTTATCAGATTGTGTCTCAAGCATTGAATTTGGAAAGCCTGTAGTTCAGTTAGTATCACTTTGTTTTAATGTCTACATGAGAATATAATGGTAGTGAAAGATAAATCCAATCATGATTATTCTTATACTCTATGTTATGTTTCCCTGCTTCAGTCTCCCTCTTCGTGTCTCCTCTCTCATTTCTTCTCTCAGCAGTCTAATGAACTACAGTTCACTGACCAGTGAGATGCGGCTGATTAATTCAGAGCCAGATAGGCGGATCTGTCCCTCTCCATTTCTCTGAGGGCAGCAGGGAGGATGGCAGGACATCTCATCCTGTCTCACTCAATTAAACTGAGCCCACAGCCCACATGTTACCTCCCCATCTCACAGACATTTTCACTGCGCTACTTAGGACAGCACTAAATCACCAAACTAAAACTGCACAGTGCAATTAACCTAATGTGCATTTACAGAGAATAAAATATGTTTTGTTTTTTTCTGTTGAGTTACATGCCTACTCAGGCAATACTTGCAATTAGATGCTATAAAAATGCCCTATATAATGCATATTAATGGAAACAACAGCTAATTGGCCTTGCAAGTACTATGAGTACATACATTATTAGCATTTATGCCCCAGAAAACCAAGTCTGCTCTTTTATACAGTCAGACAAGACCTGAAAAAAAAAAATCAAGAGGCAAAGAGCTTGAGAAGACAGTTTATCATCTTAAAGGAATAGTTCAACATTTTGGGAAATTTTTATTCGCTTTCTTGCTGTGGTCAGAAGGGAAGATGGATACTGTTTTCTCTATGGTAAATATGAAGCTATCGCTAGCAGTCGATTAGCTTAGCTTAGCAGAAATACTGGAAACAGGGTAGAACAGCTAGCCTGGGTCTGCCCAAAGGTAAAAAAAACCTAAAACCACCTACTAGCACAAAAGGTTCACTAATGAACATGTTATATCTTATCTGTACAAAAACTTATGGGGCAGGGCTATGTGCCGGACTTCCTTGGCCTGGCACAGTAACTTCCTGGACTCTTGTCTCCATGAGGCAAACAGTGGAGACTTCATGGATTTTGTTGCCTTTGGACAGAGCCACGCTAGGTGTTTCCCCCTACTTCCAGTCTTTATGCTAAGCCAAGCAGACTTGCTCCTGGCGGTAGCTTTATATTCATCCTACAGGCAAAACATACAAACAGAAGGGTGTCGATCTTCTCACCAAGTTTCTCCTAAGATGTTGAACTACCTTAAAGATGAACTGTTTTTAATAAGTTTTAAAATGTTTTATCAACTAAACCATAAGAAATGTGGGTATAGGCCCTAGGGCAGGGTGGTGGCATAGGGAGGTGCAAATTCTGGATATGGTCTGTGAAAATATAAACGGGTAAGAGTTCAGAGTTCTCATGAATGGAGATGACGCCAGTGCTATCAAATATTAAACCTCTAATTCCATAGCCAACTGATGCTTTAAGGAGATAAAAACCAAGGAGACGATTAGGTTTCATATCCTTTGTTGGCTAAATGCACCACTAACGGCGCTGCATGACGACGGCAATACGAGACCTGCCAGACTACAGTATAGTGAAGAGCCTGCGGGAGATAAAATTTCCACTCTTCAGGCAGTAAAGATCATACGCCACCTTCCCTCACTTCATTCTCCTCCATGACAGCCTCACTAATTGAAGGTGACCTTGGCTGACATTGTTGGTCACAGTTTAAGCACTTTTAAGGAATTTTTTGGGCGTGTGTATCATTGAACTGGAGTTAAGATTGAGTCTGTAGGCATGATAAGAATCTGCTGATGAACCAGGCAGCCATGAGAATAACAGCCTCCCTGCTCCTGTGGTATCTCCTCTCAGCCGTGAGTGGGGTGGGGGCGGTCCACCGAGGGCCTGGGACCTCTCACTCATCCCCCACTCATCCTCTCGGCTAGTGGGTGTTATCATCATGTGGACATCTCTTTACCTGTGAAATATTATCGCCTGGCTTGTCTCCACACAAGTGCTCTTTCAACAAGGCCTAATAGTTCTCTTGTTTCACTCGTGGATGCCATGGCTTGCCTGTTATTTATACTCAATGTCTGTCTGTCTGTCTGTCTGTCCTTACGTATACGCATCTGTTTCATAGGGCAGTTCTTCGCCTCACCATCCTCCACCCAACACACAGCTATTGCTTGCTTCAGGAAGGGTCCAGCTCCCCCATTTACTGTCAGTGCTCAGATAGTCTTTTGTAAAGCGGCTGGCAAGCACTGAGCAGATGAGGAAACCCTAAACCGTTTATTAGAAGCACTTTGCACCCTTCAAGCAGAGTGGAGCCACTGTAAATAATGGCAATAGCAGACCAGCCTGGATCAGGCCGGCCTGATAACTCAACTCGTTGTGGGATTTTGAGAGGAGTCACGCCTGTGCATGCACTGCAGAGTAGACCGTTTCTAACCTCAGCACTTAGATATGGAGTTTTGTCAAAGTAATGAAACTCTCAGATGACCAATGTATGACATTTCTGGCAACACTGGGCTCTTTTTAAAAATGTGGTTGTTACAAAGGAAGATGCAAACGCATTGCAGTTTATTACAAGTTAGCCTTATTTTCATAGTTTTGTAGTCACGTTATGATGACATTGTACTCACCATTTTATTTGCAAAGTAAATAAAAAATGAAATCCGAAGGGGCAAGAAAAACAGTTGACTATATGAACCACTTTATTTGGATAATAGTTCCTTGTTACACAGAAAAACGATGCACACACAAATTAAACTGTACTGTAGTGAATCAAAGTTGAACCAGGAAATCAATCTGTAAACTGGATGGGTGGATATTGGATTTGTAATTTTACCGTTCACCTCTGTTCATGATTGTCTCTAACTTGGTGAGTACAATGTTATTATCACTCGAAATGATGGCCAAAACTACAAAAACAAGACCAAAGTTGAAAAGAAAAAAACCTGAATTATCCATTAAGGATTTTTACATTCAGATCTACTGACGCTGTTTTCTGTTGCTCAGAGGAACAAGGGTATTTTCTTGCGAGGCCCTACATATGCCCCTATGCGTCTCACAGTGTCGGAACCCACTACATGTGGCTGCTATTGACACACAATGAGCACCATGAGGTGTTTTTGACAACTGACTGTGTAGATTTTTGACAACTCTGTTCATTGTCAGTTCATCTATTCAGCACGTCCCATATCAGATAGAGGTGGTAAGTTTGTAATTTGCCATTGAACTAAAAGAGGAAGAACAAGAAGAGTTTTAAACCTTAAAAGTGTGAGTGGAAACATTTTCAAATGTAAATGTTGATTTCTGTAATCTGGGCATACATTTACACCTTAAACATTCAGCAATATTTATTATGAGCTGCAATTAGCGCTCACGCACAGAATGTGTCACAGCAGGAAGATTAAGAGACTCAGTACAGAACAACTTTAAATTTAAGCACATAATTGTCTCAATCTGAGAAATACGAGTCCGTAGGGAAAGTATTTATGAAAAGTCAGGGTATTATTACAGCCCAGCTGGGGCCACTATGTGATGCTAAGAGTCACCTGCCTGTGGCCTCAGTGGTACTTTACAGCACTTAGCCTGTAGGGCTGAGGTAACAGCTATGACATCATTGTCTCCAGAAATGCTGGGGAGGTACGGTGCCACACAGTTGCCAGACTTCATAGCGCACATGAGTAGGAAATTACTTCATCCTCTCAGTTTTCGCACAAGGCCTGTTTACCAGTTTTACCCATGGGAGTTGGTCAGCGTGGGGCTGGCACATTCAATCACAGCTCGAGACATTTAACGTACGTAAAGGACACCTCTAAGGACTTTTGTGAGCTCTCCCAGGTCTCTACACCTGTATTTTGGTTACAACACCTGGTTGCTATAGGAACTGCTTTGTATAAACATGGTTTTAAGAGGTATATGTACAAAACAGTTTTTCTTTATTTTTGCATTAATTGGCACTTTGTGTCACTCTTGCTCTTGCCTTTAGAAAACAGTACAACTTTTTAAAGTGATCAATGCAAATTATTATTATTTATATCTATCTACCTGCAGGCTTGCTAATAGGGTAACCAGCCAGTAGAGAAAAGAGCAAAACACCTAACATTTAGGCTTTTTTCATTTTTGTGACATTCTTATCTTGCTTGTATAAATTTATATTTGGATTGTGGGAGATTAAAATATGTTTGACTGAGATTGAAATCAAAGAACATCAAGGGTCCTTAACTGTGTGACTACCTGAAGTTCAGTAATGTTGGCTTTGGCAGTAAAAACAGCAAATCATCCATGTCTTCTTTCTAATGTCTTGGGATTTCTACAGTCCAAATCACTGACCATAACATTTGCAGTATTTCTCTTTATTCCAGCAGGTACTGTAAAGTACTCTTATGTGCTCTCACACACACGTACACACACTGAAACTGCTACAGGAAACACTCAAACAAGAACATACAAGTGAATACAAGCTCCGCAGCTCAGCTGAAGCATAATTACTTTTTGGTTCCATTTCGAGTGGAAGTACATGCTGCCAATAATTGTCTCTAATCCAACAGAGAGATATAAAATATCATGTGTATGGATGAATACTGCTCAGGATGCAGCTCTGTTTCTGTATCTGGAGAATCAAATTGCTATATATAAAATACATGTTTGTGCTACATTATCCTCCACCAATACATAAACAGACATCCAATCTGGATGACTACTGACGTATACTGTATGCACCTGATATATAAAATGTTTTTATTTATTTAATTTTTCACTTTTACCTTTTTAGAATATAAATGCAAAATTAAATGTTATAGTTTTCAACAAATCTCAAAGTGGAATCTACAGAATTATACTGAAATAGGAATATCTCAAATGAATCAGTGTGGATCTTATAATGCATATTTTAAGTCTTTTTAAATAAGGACTATCATATATAAGGAAACTAACTCAATATTTAATTGCTCATTAAACATCAAAATACTATAGAATTATAAATATCATGGAATAAAATGATAACTTGTCCCAGTACCATAAATGTGAAAAAAGAGTTTCAAATAATAATTATGGAAATTCAACAATTAAAATACTAATAGTACTGTAAATATGCCACTGCTACTGAATTAACATATATAATATTATCAATTTTTTGAGGTCTACAAGCTAAATTCCATTGAAATTTTATTTAATTTTAAATTTAAGTGCTTGCTTATTGCCTTTATTACAATGAATAACAACTGAGTCCCCTGTCCCATTATTCTTCTGTCTCTAAAAATATGATAAAATCAAAAAAATAGAGTAAATAAAAACACTAATACCTGAGATCTGGTATCGTTCATGCATTAAAATCAGGTACCGTCACCTCCTCACAGGACAGTTTGTCTTCCTACGCATTTGTTTGTAGAAAAGAGCTTCTGTGGGTTTTAGCGGCCTGAGTGTGCAGATCAAGCTGCTTGTTTTTCTGGTTCGGGGCTACCCATGGACTTTGCTTTTTTTCATTTTTGTTCTAGCAAGAAATAGGGGAGTTCAGCGGTTGGACGGCTTGGTTGTTTTCTGGCCTGTGGGTAGGCTTTAGGAGCTTGAACGCCAGGGTGGTCTTACAGGCCTACAGCAATATAGCCTCTGATTTACTCACCACCCAGCACCTGCCTCACAAAGCCATTTGTGTAACTTTGTACATTTTCCGTTGATAAACTTAAATTCCATCAGATTTTCTTTGGCCACAGGCCCAACGGCTGATACTGACCTTACACAAATGTGTTGTGTGGTTGGATGAGAATCGTGGAAGTGAGAATGCCTAGCTTTGACTTTTTTCATGATGAGGCTTTCTCTCACGATTGAACCTGGGGATATCTGATGTGTGGCTGCAACAGCTTTTTAATCTTCTTGTCTATGATTTCATTCCCTCTGAAATATTTTAATTTTCATCTGCTGCAAAAAGAGCTTGTTTGGGTTCATTTAATCAGGAAAATAATCACACTGTAACAGATAAGTCGTTTGGAAGAGTATCTGAAATCGGCAGGATCTGAGGGGCTCTGAGTCACTGCAGTCACAAGTTATAGACAAATAAAGTCTTACACAGAACAGCTCATACACACACACACCAACACACTCACACACACACTCCCATCCTTCACAAGTGCACATACACTACACGCCCACTTTTAACCACCCAGTGGGAATGTGTTTTTCTAGTTCATTTGAAGCCGAAATATTTGAGCTGCATGAGTCCTCTTATGAAGTTCTGCCAAGAGGGAGTACAGAACTGCTGAGACCCTCAGACAACAACTCCAAAATTCCCAGAATTCAACAGGGCCAAAAACACCCACTTTTGTTCCAGATAGTAATGTTGCACAGGAAACAAAAAAAATGGTCTGACAAATAGACGGTTTACGTCACGGAGTGTGGCAGGGAATAAAGCCATCATCTTTAAGAGGTCAACGGTTATTGGTTTCATTGTTCTTCGAGCTCTGTTGAATTATGGTCGGCTGCATCGTTAATGTACAACACCATATTTTCAGATGGCTGTGTTTTTGTTTTTTCTTTCTCATTTTGCTCTTAACTTATTAGTCTTAAAGAATAAGTCTGGAGATATTCTATATGTTTTTCATATTGTCAACAAATCCCATGTAAAAACAGATATGAATTGATCCTACTAACAAGTATTGCCTATGCAGCCACTGTTGCTCTGGGTGACATGTTCCTTTTATTCCGATGGACATGACCACTGCAGTTTATTTTGAGTTGATACTACATACAGCCTCCTGCTGATGTAATGTAAATTCTCACTGTCACGCCTCCAATAAATACATTACTTTCTCCTGTTTGACAAATGGTTGCTAAAAGCTACAGTGCCCATCTGCTTTAGCAAATCAATCATCGGCAAGTATATGTTCATGACCTTTTTTAAACGTTTAGATCCTCAGTGGGAACAAATGAGTGCCACAAACAGGCTGAGGAAGTCGAGAAGTATTGAGAGATGGACTAACACATTGTTGGTTTTTGTCAGTTGATGGGATTTGTTGACAAAATCAAAAAGATAGAATGTCATCCTTTAGAGAGCACTTATAGCACGAACAGCTCTTGACTAAACGCTGTGTATGTTTGTGTGGCTGTTTCGCCACAATCAACCATAAACCACAAGAGATGAACAGGTCAGTAAGCTATGTGAAAAAGTGTAAAGCCATCCACTACTCGCTCAGACATCTCCGAGATTACTTAGTCTTGAAGCAGAAGACCTGCACTTTTTCAGTGACTAATAGTGGGAACTCAAAATGTTGACTAAAATTTAAAGCATAGTGCCATATAGTCTTGTAATTTACAAAAATAGATGAAAATCCCAGCAAAACTCCATGTTTGTTTTTGTTAGTTTTAGCGTCTCTGTCTCATAGGTTTCATGGTAAATGAAAACCTGTGTCTGTTTTTATGGTGGAAGGTTGTAGTGGTCAGCGTTATGGCTGCTGGTTTGGATCTTTGTGTGGCCAAGCATCATTTAATTTAATCTTTCCTCAGTCTCTCATAGCAGACTTGACATCAACCCAATGAGCTCCCCAGATATAACAAATGGTTGGAGCAATACCTACAAACCAAACCTGTTTCTTAGTGACCGAGTATAAAAAACAGTCTGATTATTGACAATGCAGATTTTTTATTATCTTCTGTAATGGAAAATCCACACCGATATTTGATATTTACAATCAATAAAGGCATAGTATGCAGCCGTGTCACATATACAAGAAGTGAATGTGCCTTTGTTCAGAATGACAGCTTGGGAATTCCTAAACTGTGACTCCTTCAGTAGTTTAGAGTATCGTTTTGCTGCTTGTTCCCTTCTGTGCAATTACAGTGCAGTGAGTGATTGAAAAACACTGGTGTAATGTCTCCTGTTTCAGGGCTGTCTTTATGCTGAACAGTAAATCTGTCTCAGCCATTGGTTCATTTAACCAGATAAGGAGTTATTCCAGGCCTCACACAAGTCTGATGTCAGAGCCACTAATGACTTTGCTGGCTTTCAGTGTTTTTTCATAGACATATCACAGGAAATAAACTGTTAAATGAGCCTGCAAAGCACTGATATTTATAGGTTGGTATAGGCTGAAAATATTCATATATTTGTATAGCTTGGACACATGTGACCCTCAATTTTGTGCAAGGTGCAAAAACACTCAATTCGGATATCTTTGAATTTGAGAAAGACTTTTTCCTGGAATTCATCCCTTCACAGTATTTAGACTTCACTTAGGATGACCCCTATAAAGTGTATTTTACAGTGTATGTTGTAGTCATAATGGTATCATACAGTAATTCAGGTTTTTAAGCAGTAAAAATGACAAATGGTGAGTTCTTTTTATCAGATTCTCCAAGTTGTACATCTCTTGTGGCTTCTTCACTGTTGAAATCATCAGGCTTTTCACAGTTTATTGTAGTTTTCAGGTCAAAGATCAAAGAAGTGTCAACTCTTGGTTATTTTTTGTCTTCACACTAAATTCATATTGGTTCCCTGAGCCAAGATGCCTCTTTTTCCCATTTATCCTCCAGTCAGGAGAGGGGAGAAGCTGAACAGTGAAACAGTCCTGCGTGAAACCTGAGCTACGTTTAAGCTGTCGCGCAATAAACCCTGGGCTGTAAAGTGAAAGCCTCCCATGTTGATGGGCAGTTAAAACACGTGGGGTCCCAAATCTTTACCGTCAAACTGGCTTTGGTTCTAACCCAGCACCTGGATTACAGGAGAGGAGGACAGATAAAATCCTTTAGTCATGGCTGCAAGTGCAATTGTTTTCATGATTGCTCCTGTTCATCATTGTAAAATTAGATGGGATTTGCGATTATTTTCCATGCCTTTTCTACCATTATTGCTCAGGCGGTTTGATCTCTAAGCAAAAGCATCAAGTGATAGCATTAGGCTGTCATCTGGAAGTAAGCCATGGGAGTGTTTCAGGCTGAAATAGGCCTTGTCATTGTTTTTTTCCAAGGAGGCCTCCCTCACTGAAAAGTGCTTTTCTCAGCACCGGCCTGTCTGGCTGCGCTTCCTGTCCCTCAGCTCTCCCATTCACGTTGTTATTAGGCCCACCAAATGGCCCTGGTTCACCGGTGGTCTCCCCTAATAACTGCCACTGATGGACAGGTCTCTCTGCTAGTGGCCTTGGGCTTCACTAGACATCCAGCGAGCAGGCCAAGCGCCCTTCACTGTAACATACACAAGAAAATGCTTAACTGCTGTAACATGAGCACAGAATGGAATAGATTGTAATGACTTAAAACACATCTAATTAAGAGAAAATATTGTAGGGCCACCAGTTGCTTTGGGATACTGGGGTTGGTTTCCTTAACTGCGCTGTTGAGGGACGTCGAGGAAGAAAGGGTAATCTGATCTGTAGAGTTAATCTGGATAAGTAAAGACATGTTTACACCACAAATGAGGTCTGAATATTCTCCAGTGCACTTTGCTGAATTAGAGTTTCAGTGGTATAATGAGGTGTATATGCCTTTTAAATGTGATTTACACGATTCCTCAAGCATGTAAAAATGACCTAAACAGAAATATGATCTTGGTAATTTTGAGGGGAACAGACCAACTATTTGTGTAGCCTGTTACCAAATGAACACCAGATACTGTGAGAGTGCTAATAACAACGGTGATGACAGTGCGGATGATTATAATGATGGGAGGGATGATGATGTTGATGATGATAATGATAATGATAATGGTAATGAAAATGTAGATGATGATGAAGATAGTGGTGATGACAATGATAATAAAGATAATGATCTCTGTGAATATAACTTTACATTTCTTTGACCTCTAGTGAAAGATTGTATCCACAACTGACTGTTCATACACAGTTTACAATAACAATGGTAGATTTGCTACTGGCAATTCATAGTCATTTTTGAAACAATGGGTCTTAGATTTCACACAGAAGTAAACAAAAGCAGTCTTCTCATTTGTAGCAAACGACTATGGACTTTGTCGGCGGGAAAGGATTACTTTTGCTAGCAGATTTGATTAGCAGAGCGTAAGCTAAAGCTAACGCCAAAACTCTGTGAGTTGGTTAAAAACTCTGACTACAGCTGACTTTTTCATGTTGTTGTTTTAAACAAAAACCCTATAGAAGGGTCTTAAATATGCATATGATGGCAATATGATGAAATGCCTTAGCTACAGCTACATATCCCAGGCAAAAAAAAGAAAAGCTGATGGTCAATTTAGAAAACATGTCAATAAAGGAGCATTGTTGTGTGTTGTGGAGCTAATTAGCCCTAGTATTGTACAGTACAGAATAAAAATGTAAATGTTATTCATTCTAATATAACCCTTGAATGGTTTGGTTGCTTACTATAAAAACATACTTGGACAAGCAAGACAGAGGTTAAATTTATGCTTTAATGTTCATTTTTTCAATCAGTATGTTTTCGAATGTAATGCTTTCCCAGGTAACTCTGGTTGGGGTTGCTGGGGTGTAAAATTCCCTTAAACTCTGATAGCTTCCAGGACTTGCTTCAACACATTACAATATCACACAGTGGACATGCTGGTCATGGACGCATTTTTTTAAATGTAGACTGTAGCACTACAAAATAATGTAGTATGAAATCTTAAGCCTTGGAAGTAACACTGGGCACACATCGGTTAGTACTGTACGGCTAGGGAGTAAGCCAGTTAGCTGGAAATGCTAATCTTTGCGGTTTACATTAGAGCAGACACCGTTTAATCCATTTCTTACACTGTTCCTTACTCTTTTGCTTTTGTATTTTTGGTTTTGGAGAGAGTTAAAAAACAAACCACCCTCCAAACTATTCATATATGGTGTATCGCCCTTACTACAGCCCCATATGCACTGCTTAAAATGCAGAGAAATCCAAAGTTTGACATGCCTGCCTAACAGTTAAGCTATGATTGGACAATTTCATGATTAATGGACTAATGAATCTCGTTTTGTGAGCCCAAGCAGTCTCACAATATTTGCTCCAACACTGCAAGGGTGTCATGATACATTTTATTAAGTGTCTTTAAAATGGATCCTTAAAATTCCCCCTGAGGATCTTTTAAGTCTCAGTTTGCTGCTGCCCCTCCAAGTTGTTCCTGTCTTTAATGTCACAAACTCCCACAATCTAAACAAGGATATTTGAGCAAAAGATTAAACTTAAAAAAAAACTCCCTCTCTTTTTTTGGCATTTTCTATTTATAAAAGCACATTCCTTGCAATATTAGCGACTATATGTCTATGAAAAGAGGTCTTGCTTAAAAATATGTTCTTAGGGGGTGGCAGGCTGAATTCCCCATTTCCCCTGGGTGCACTGAAAGTGGCCGTCTCTGGCCGATGTGAGGGAAGGGGATAGGGAGGGAGATATGAGTCTGCGGTGCTCAAAAGCCCCAGCCTCGACCTTACAAACAGCCCAGGCTCATTCCACTCTTGGCAAGAGCTTGAACTCTGTTGCTCTGTTTCCCCTCTGGCAACCGTGTAGTGCTGGCGGGAAGATTCGGGACAACATGAACCCTTCTGGCTTCTAGAACAAATTTATAAGGCAGCAATTCAGGTTGTGGCCACTGGGTTGTAGTTTCTTCTTTCATTTGTGACCTCCTCAGATTCTGACACTGAAGGCTATATCCTTTACCAGTCAGACATAATCACTTTATTGTAGCGCTGCTGCAGAAACTGGAAGAAGTTGGCAGTAACATGTCTGGTCTCTCCAGTGAGGATATTTCCTGTTTCCCATGAATCCTTAGTTCAGTCTCCAACCAGCCTCTGGCCTGCTGATTTAAACCCTTTAGAGGTTTTCATGCATTAAAAACAGCTTGACAATTTTTATTGTAAAACTAGCGGCTTCTTATGCATCACCGCTCGTGATTCTGAGTGTCTTCAGTTCAGTAGCTAATCTGTTTAATTCTTTATAAATAAACAAGTTAAATAAAATGAATTATACTGTATCAACTGAAGACTTTTCTCCTGACCCAGACTGCATATTGAGCAATCCTGTGAGGAGTTCCAACCCTGTTTTAGCCACGACTAACGGTGTACTAACAATTTGCACATAGAATATCGTTTGTAAAGTACTTAAAATATTAAAATACCTTGGGCTGAGCTGATTTACCAGCATTTTGCTTCTTGACAGACTTCTAGTAAGAATCAGCTCCAACATTTAAGCCAGCTCTTTAAGGTGCAGATTTAAAAGAATAAGTTGATAGGACAGTCAATTACAAATATTGAGTCCACTGAGTTCTGCCCCACTTTTGTGATTTAGGAATAGCAAACACAAATGCTGAAATGAACTAGGGAGGGGTGGGGGTGGCAGTCCTGGAACAACAATGATGTGTCCTCGCGCCCCAAAGGTATTTTGGGATTTGACGTCTAGACGATAGTGCTAAAAGGCCCATTAATCACAGCAGACTGCTGGATTTAGAGTCAGTCACCATTCAAAGGCAGAAACACACGAATGGCTATGAGGAGATTTAGTGATTCAAGGACATTATGCTTTGAAATGGATGATTTTTAGGAGTCAGCACTACAATGAACATTCAATACCCCACTCGAGAAATAAAACAACTAAAAATGTGTTGTTAACGTGTGCATAAATTAATCCATTTATCATATTATCTATCTGCACAGCTGTATTAGTAATAAGAAAAATATTTTTTACAAAGTTAGCAACAGAAATTTTAAAACATTGTATGGGTGATTTGTGAACAATAAGGAGAAAAAAAGATTTGTTTGCTCCATTTAATTTTTCTCGTACACCTTTTAAGCGAGATCTCGAACTTCTCGGCTGTCTATTGGTGTAAAAGTTGACTGTCATAAAGTTCTTATCAGTGGGAAGCATGTTGAGGGCATACGGCGACCGAGGCTCATAAAAACCTCAGCCACACTTGGCATCTTTTCCACAACATGTGGGGATTACTGAGTCAGCAATATAACCTCATGCACACAAACACAGAGGCAAACACACACAGCTATCACATCCCCCAACACTGTGGACCATTTGTGGCTACTTGATGCATGTGTTAGATAATAAAAGGAACATCCTCTTTACATTCTCCTTCTGCCGTCCAGAGAAGAGGCCTGGGGGAGGTGAGAAGGGGGAAGGGATACGCTTTCCTGTGTTTTGCTGAGTTCAGATGACTGTCATGATTAAGTCAAATGAGCAGAGGAGGATTTACAGTCCCCCTGTGTGGGGAGATAAGGCGAGAGGAGTCACTCTGACTGACAGCGCATGCCTGGGAGGGAACATAACCCACCTGATGGAGAGAGGTTTTCAACTTTCATAATCTCTCCCTCTTCCTCCATCACATTCATCATCCCTTGCTCTCTTTCTCGACCGCTTGACTGCTTACCAACAGTAAAAAAGAGCCTCCAGCGATGTGCAAAGCCTGTCTTTAAAACAAAGCCTCCACCTCCCCTGTCTTCACTCCCGGCCTATCAGTGTCTTACTCACCTTTCTCAGTCTCCCTTCCTCATCTAACAGTGCTGTTTCTGTGTCCACCCCCCCCCCCAAATCCCCTTAAACACACCCCCTCTACTCTCCCCTTTCCTGAGTCTGAAATAAATCAATGCTGGTTGGAGCTCAGTTGTAATAAATCAGGCCCTGTCCTGGACTGGAGCCTGCCCAGTCAGCCTGTCACTGCCTGGCCTTCGCTCAGGATTAATTAAAGGCCTGATATAAAGCCCAGATGTGCTGGAGCAAGGGAGCCCTGAACCCCTTTGAGCAGCTTTAGGCTCTCTCTCTCTCTCTCTCTCTCTCTCTCTCTCTCTCTCTCTCTCTGCACATACACATGCACAAATGCATGCACTGTGTATCAACATGTGCACACACAAGGTAACCAAAGGGGAGCATGCATGCACCTTCCAAGGCACACTGCCAGTTACACACACAGACACGGGGCAATAAAGGTCTCCACATGTGTCCATGTCTTCCTTGTAATTGTCATATGGTCATATTGCGCTCATCATGCCCTCTGTACTCATCATGTCCTCCCTGTCGGAAAGTCTCTCTCCCTCTGTGATATTCCTACATAAAGTGAGTAGAGGCGGGGATAGGGGTGGGTCCACAGCAGATGTATTTGCTGTATGTTTTTGCCTACTTAGGTCTGCATCTGTCCAAAACATCTAAAAGAACAGCTGGAGAATTTGGAGATCCTCTGGAGAAAAAAAATTAAAGGTGAAGTCGGAGATCCGTGTGTGCAGTTAGTTAATTGGAGATATAAAGAAGAGAAGAGGGAAGAGTTATTTTCGAGCAACAGGGTTATGGAAATAAAAGTCCTGCAGCGGTTTGAATGAGCATGAAAGTCTCCTGGTTGAATCATCCGTTTAAAAGATGAGCAACCACATTAGAAACAATATGGTTATTTGATAAAAAGGCAAAGGAAAAAGCTTCTGTCCATAATCTGAGGAGGGAAGTCAACTATGACTCCCACAGGGCATTTTGGTAAGAAACATCCAGTCACCAGGCTTAAAATTGTGCTGTGTGCGCTGCTAATGGTGGGCAGATATTAAAGTTAATGTTTTGTAAAAACCTAATAATACATTCAGCAGTTAAGTCAACTTCTGGATATTGGGTCAGTTTTGCATGAATTCATCAAAGATGCCGCTGTGTTTTGTTTCAAATTGCAACAAAGAAGTGTTCTTAATTTCCAACAGCTCTTTGCACTTCTGACTGGTTTATTCTACATATCAATGATATATTGTTGTATTTAGAGCCATCTACCACAAAAAACAAGATTTCTTAGAAACTATGTAAGTTTCAAACTCATTCTACCTTGGCCATGACAATGCTTTTGAGGCTGTTAATTGTGGTTCCAACCTATCCAACGTTTCTGTTTTATATATGGGTCCCTTGGTGGGGGTTGGCAGGGTGGTGTTGCTGGAGGGTGGAGGGGTTGTTCTGACTTGTGAGGTCAAGGGTTGCAAGGCATACTTTATTGCATGATGACTGAGAAGGGGATTAGATGAGTAAGATATCACTCTGTTTTCTGGTCACGGCTGAGTGAGGTTAACTCACAGTGGCCCTGGGGCCTGGGCTGAGAGGAAGGGGGGTGGGGGGTGGGAGAGGGTATCGCGAGGGCAGGGGTGGCTCGGGGGACTATTGGGCTGATTTCTGATAGCCGCAGAGCGGTCTGGCCTTCCCGTTCTACGGCAAATGCTCACACAGGAAATTAGAGGTCTGGGCTTCCCTTTTTCACACGAGCTTCTCTTGCACACAGCCTCTTTCTTTTATTTTGGCAGGTCCGTTTGACACTTCACAATGCACAAAAGACTATTTTGACAGAATTAGCATATGCTGTTTCATGAGAAAAAATATGTAATTTTATAGACTAAAATTTCACCTCTGCGGAGCTATTTTCCAGCATTTTTTTTGTGGTCACGTGAGAGTCTGCGAAACCTTTGTCCTCCTCCACAGCTCAAACTACACACAGCGGAGCCCATTTATTTGTCTGGTCTGTGGGATGTCTGCACCCATAACACATTTATTGTTTAAAGTTCAGCACATATAAATGACTATCATCCTTCTTCATATCGGAGCTTGCAGAGGCCAGTCTGAAGATGTGGGGCCCATGCAGTCAGAGATCATGGCTTAAACAGATTGAGGCCATTCTCTCGTGTCAGATATGATATAGCCGCTTGGTGCCTAATGGGCCTGGAAAAAGAGGTAAACATGTCCTCGACCCTGTGAATTCCATTACATAAAGAAGTTGATTTGCAACTCTGGGTACACTAACGGCAAAGATGGAACTGAACTTCCCAGATAAGCCCTAAAGCTTGATAAGCCAAGGCCACAGAATCCACTGGAGAAAAACTCTGACAAATAAACAAACTGCAGGGCTTTTAAATCGTTGCTATAACATAACATTAACATGTTTGAGTGTATTATCAGATAATCGACAAACGACTCTGCAAAGTGTTCTCACTTAGACCTTAAGATACAATCAACACCCAGGATGAATGTAACTTGGTATCCAGGCGTTAAAGCAGGAAGAAAAATAAACCCCGAGAGTAATTGCTGATATGTTCCTAATGTGCCCCCTCACCCTTACCTCCCCTTCTCTGTACCTCCTGCTGATAGGCCACCCCTGATGGCTGTCACACCTGGTGTTGAAGACGGTAGGGTGTATTTTATCTGCTCAGGGACCATTGGGGGGCTATTCGTCTTCCTCCAGACTGGTGTTGGGAGGTCAGGGACAATCCCTCTGTTTATCCCCCTGTCCGTCAACGCTGCACACATCCCTGGAGTTTCTCCTGCGTCTCCCCCGTGAAAGTGAGGCACACTTGTGCTGCTGGGCCGGAATGCTGAATTAGGGCAATCAAGATGCTGGACACTAAATTCAACGAGGAAGGAATGATGTTTTGAAACATATTTAATGCCGACACATGTGTACTGCAATTTATGACTCAAGTTTAGCCTTAAAGAAATACACGTCCTGACACAGTGTCTGGGTGAGTGGCAAAAAAAGCTTTCACCAATATGACTTTCTTGAGATGAACATGCTTGTATCTGTGTTTGCTTTTGCAATATACTCCTGCAAAGTAGTTAACCTGGCATTGTTTAGATGTGGAGTATGCCCAGTGGCCAGTAAGAGCACTGTTTATCTACTCTGCATTGCACTACTGCTTCTGCCTGCACACGTGTGTCTGGGATTCTGGGATAGGTCCCCTGGGCCGACAGACCACACATGCGGAGAACGTGAACTCAGCACTCGAACCAGTTCCTCCATGACAAAAAAAAGGAAAAACCAGTGAAACAAGTACTTAAAACGAATGTTTTTGACACACAAATGTGCACAAAAGTATGCATCAATCACAGCATAAAATGGTTATTTGGGAGCACAATTTTGCTAGAATAAATAAATCTTCTGAAATTACATAACACAGAGATGAGGTAATGTCTTGCTTTAGCCATTTTCAGCTGTACATCAGGCTATCTCAAGCCACATATTTCTCTTCCAGTGAACCTTTCCCGTTCATAAAATAAATCCAACACTGTCTTTTTTGGGACATTAATTAAACAATGTTTTATGTTTTATTTCCTTTGTTGTCAAGAATAACAGATATTTTTGCATGTTTAAAGCAAGAAAGAGCGAAAGAGGGGAGACAGAGTGAGAGGGATGGAGGGAAAAGAGAAAATGAGTGAAGTAGGGGAGGGAGGAGTGTATGAGTGGAGAAGTTGAAATTTGACTCACAAGCTTGCACTCTTGCCTCTCTCTCTGGGACTCCTCTACTTGGCTTCGACTTAATTGCGTCCCCGATATAAACAAGGGGGTTAGTGTGAGAGCAGACCAGCAGCTGAGGGGCTCAAGCAGAGGGCCAGACTGGGGATTGAGTTCAGAGGGGAAGGACTTAACGCAGAAACTGATATAAAATATGCAAGAGAGCGAAAAGGAGAGGGACATGGACAGAGGATTAAAGATCGAAGGGAAGAAATGATAACTCCTAATACAGCAGAGATGACAAAATTAGTCTGGAGAGAAATGTGCCAGCTTCACCATTTCACATCTCACCATATTTTGCATCAAAGCCAGCTTGACTGGCGTATCAAGTGGTAATGCTGCGCTGTAATGCCAGAACTGGGGCATCAGACAGTAGCCCTTCTGGCTCCAGCGCAGTCAAAGCTGCCTCTGAACATCTCTTTCACAGATGCTCCCCTCTGATCGATTAGTTCCAGCCCTCTCAAACAGACAGCTAGGGATTGGATTCCATTATAAGTGATCCCTGCTCAGGGTCCTAAGACCACCAGTCCCAGGCAGATGCTGCTGAGGTGTACCTCTGGATTAAGCTCCTAAACTAACAAAATATCTGAGGTAAGGGCCACATACAGTATGCTTTACAGTAGCAGCCCCAAATACCTGTGGCTGATACAATTTCTGGACTGGTACAGATTGTTGGAACCAGGCTACATAAGAAAAATACTGCTGGGCAAAATACAAGTGAAGAGCAGATTGTTTTCTCTGACAAGTTTTAGTTTAAAGGAATAGTTCAACATGTGGGCAAATATGCTTACTCATTTTCTTGCTGAGAGTTAGATAAGAAGATCAACACCACTCTCATGTTTGTCCGTTAAATATGAAGCTACTACCAGCAGCTGGTTAGCTTAGCTTAGCATAAAGACTGGAAACAGGGGGAAACAGCTAGCCTGGCTCTGTCCAAACGTAACAAAATCTTCCTACTTGCACCTCTAAAGCTCACTATTAACATGTTATATCTCGTCAGTGAATGCTCGGTTGCAGGTTTACATTGCTCTGATCACTTTTTCCAAGCAAATACACAAACACACTCTTGTCTGTTTAATCCGTACAAAAACTAAAGTGCAAAAACAACACTTTGTGATTTTAAGGGGGTTATGTGCCAGACGAACAAGTACTGTTCCAATTCAAAGTCCACTTCTAGCCAAGTACAGTCAAAATGACCGAAAGTGTTCTTGCTTGCCCCCTTTTTATTGAGGATACTTTGGGAGCTAAGTCTTGTGTGGACTTGAGGTAGCCAAGTATCCCAGAATGCACTCAACTCTGCAGTTTGGACTCACGAGTTGAACATGCTAACACGAAAGTGAATAAGCATCATTCCCAAAAATGTCTTAACTATTCATTTAAATGGCTTTTTTGGCAGCACTGCCGGACAAACTTTTATTTTTCCAGTAAAATGTGCCTTATTTCTGCCTGTTTCTGAACACCATGTCCATGTACCGTTAGTGTAGTATTCATATCATACAACACATAACAAATGAGCTGATACATAGACAAGTTACCTTCGTTGGCCACAGAGAGGAAAGCTGCACCTAACCCCCTTAACTTCGTCTTGTACCTATCCATCTTTGCCAGAACCGTTTACTGTAAGGGCCATTAGGACTTAAATAACCGCATGTTCTCATGTGTGCTGCCTTTTTTTTTTTTTTTTTTACAAAATAATGTGACATGTGACATTTTGGGAGGAAACACTATTTCATTAAAAGGACAAACATGTCTTATACTGAATATCTGAAATATAATAGGTTCTAAAAATGATAAACTGAATTTTCTGCACTAGCTATATATTTTTATATTGTGTTTCCATCAGATTGTAACTCTAATGTGTTTGACAAATTTAGTTTAAATGGTTTTCGGAAATTGGGTCTGTTTTCGATATATATATATATATATATACATAGCATATAAGCAGTACAAATACAAAAGGTCTGGAGTCAGTATTTACATGTTTCTGTGCTGGAAGAGATTTTTACACTGATATAAAGAATACACAAGAACTAGATATTCTACACCAACTTTCAATATAAACACTGTACCATGAGTGATTAATCACTGCTGATGCGATGTAATTTTCTGATGAACACTGTATTTCTCTACTCACAGTTCCATACAAAGTGGGATATGAGAGTTCCCAGGAAACTGGTATTTGACGTGGCATGCTACTCAGGCCATGTTGTCCTCTAAACTGGGACAAATTGTGTCTTGGGCAGCTGCCAGGGTGTAAAATGCCCAATTTCAGTCCCAGCTATTTAGGCGGCAATCATCCACAAGGTCAGGCCGGTCTCAGCACTTCATTTCTCATCTATTTTGTTTCCACGCCTGACAACTAAATGATGGCTGACGTCGACTCCCATGATTTGCACATTGGCTGCAAAGTTGTAGCAGACATGAGTGTGTGTGTGTGTGTGTGTGTCCTGCAGCCCTGACCCCTCTGCTCATGTCCTGCAGGGGATAAAGGAGTAGGACAAACACATGTGACATCATTCTGAAGCCACAGATTATAGCACTGACCGGGCTGTCGTCGGTGTGTGTGATTGAGTCCATATTTTTTTTTAAGATGTAAATGATTAGGCGATTTGCCAAGGCATATCTCCTTTTGTCATCAAAGTTCCCATGAACTTTTTTCTTCCAAATGTCATCTGGATGCCATCCTATCTGGAATTAGATTATCTATCTACTCAGAGTAATCGCAGAATGTGCCTGTGTACGTTATGGGTCAAAATCCCACAAATTCTCCAAAAATATAGCGCAATTACAGGCACAATCAAGTGGCTCATTAGCAAATCAGTGTCGAAACTTTGCAGCCCTGCAGCATTTGGCTTTTAACTGATGATGAAGTTGTAATGCAGTTATAGGCAAAGAGCCCCCATTGCACCCCATTGACACAAAGCCCCAGTTTCTGTAACAGATACACTGCTGATAGTCATAATGTATCAAAGAGAACACCATGAATAGCACTGAGTATATCTGAGCTCAGAGGATGTGATGCTGCGCTGCTGCATCTCTCTGAAGTTGACTTCAGGGGGAAGGAAAAAAAGGTGGGGTAATGACAGCAGCTTCCCACACACACACACACACACATGCACACACACATTCACACACACACACTACAAGGTTAGGCAGCTTAAGGTGTTCCCTGCTGAGAGTAAGATGAAAACAGATGCTTGTTTCTCACTGATTGTGTAACCAGAAGCTTTTACATCAACTGGAAATCTATAAAATAGTATCAGGCCAATCAGGCAGACATCAGTAAGTAGTTGTAATAAAAGTGAATAAGTGACTTTATAGTTTGATCACATTTGAGCAGTGGTGATTGTAACTGCTCTAGTTTCTCTCTCTCTCTCTCTCCAGTGGCAGTTTCACATGGGAGGTCATTTTTACACACTTAACATTGTGACATGAACAACTGTCTTAAATTTCCAAGTCTACTCTTGTAGAATACATTGGTGGGAAACTAGTATTGTTTTCAACTGTGTTATTAAAGTTGACAGAGGTCTTTTTTTCCTCTTCCTTCCTTTTTCAGAGAGTTTTGGCAGCATCTCCAGCCTTAAAGTGTACTGACAGATACCGTTCATCAACAGCAGCAGGGACATGATTAACATCATCCACCCCTGGGTACTTAGCTGGAATAAACAATTAATGTGTGAAGGCTTTAACAACTACCTGCTACTAAATGGTGATAAGAGTCATTAAGTGGAGTCTTCCTATATGGCTGTTTCTATCATATGCAAATGAATGAACACATAAAAACAATGTGTTGTGGAAACATACAAACTTGTTTGGCATTAGCCTTGAAAAAAAAAGCCTGATACAAACACCCAGTTTCAATTCATTTATGAATTTTAATTTATTTAGTAATATTGCAAACCCACTTTCTAAGGTGAGAGCATATTTTTAAGTTCAAGTTTTACGTTAAAAGTTAAAGTTTAAGTTTAAAGTAGCAATCTGTGCTATCTTTTTTATTTTGGTAAATCTCTGATATTTATGGTATTTTTTCCACTGTGTAGTTTTCCTAGGATTTTCTGTTCTGACATTTAAGCTTTTGTAGGTTTTCTTTGTCTGTTCAGTCATGGTTGCAAATGCTAGTCATACTACTTCTTCTTCGTTTACTCCAAACATGATGCTATTGCAGGAAATATTAAGCAAATCTCTTCCTGTGCTTCAGTGGAGTTTTCTCAAAAGAACAAGGCTAAACAACCTTTGGCATCGAGAACAAAAGCTCTGAAATGCTTCGATATACAATCTTAAAATCTAATATACTGTAAGATGTCAATCATTGATAAAGAGATGATACAGTTTGGTTCTTTTACTTGTTACAGATCTCTGTTTACAATGTACTACAACTAGAAAGAAACCCAATTTAAATTCGGATGGAATAGAAATTGAATTGTGAAGTACTTTGTGTGTTTGTGGCATGTTCATACACACACACACCGTATGCGAATGTCTGGTCTTCATTAGTGGAGGAGGGATAACAAGAGCTCACTCTCTGAAAATACTCCAGTCCACGACATAAAACCCTGCATGGTTGTACAGCCAGGAGCCAGAGAGTGACCCTGTGTTTCACCTGACTTCACTCACTGTTACAGCTTGTAGGACAAAACACAAGGCAGAAACATCAAATGTAATCATGTAATGTAAAAATGTAATTAAAAGTGCACTGTTTCATAGTGTTGGTGAGTGAATGATCCCAGTTCATTTTGTCATTTGTAGTCTGTGCTACTGCTAGTAACCACTAGGGTGCAGATAGTCTAATCGTGTGTGAGTGAACGGATGAATTGGGGAATGAGCTACTTCCTGAACCCATGAGGTGCTTCACATTCACATTTTTTTCCCTGATTCATTTTGGGCTAAAGGAACAATAGGTCAAACATGACTGTTATTCACGTCCGTTGTGGAGTTGCAGCACTGGCAGTTCCTTGGTCTTTCAAAACTCACTGTGGCTTGTATAAAATAAAGTCACACACAGAGATTTGACTGAAATACTGCTTCTTCATTTGCTTGTATGGCTTGAGAATAAAATGTCCTGCAATGCAAGACACTTGTTAATAGCATTGTTGTGCCTGTGTCCTGAGGTGATGCTGGATTGGAACCAGAGCTGATCAAGGCATATTTTAAATGATCAGAATGAGCTTAAGTAGGCCTGATTAAATTTTGATCCCTTAAAGTAATCACAGGACTCCCTCTATGCCAGCTGTCATATCGTTCTATTAAAATATGCCCTTGCTGAAATAAAATTAGTTCACGAGGTCACTGAAACAAAGTCCATTCAGAGAACATGAAACTATTGAAGGCTGACTAATATAGCAAACGTTAATTTAAAAATATTCTGTTGGGTGTTTTATCATTTTGGTGAGTTTTTTTTATGTATTAATATAAGTATTTTTATATACTTTTGTAGTTTGTTTACTGTTTTATTGTTTTATAAAATACATAACATCCATCAAAGGAAAGCTGTCATATAGGTTTCTAGTTATAGAGCTACTGAATTGTCAAACATATGATATCTTACCTGAATTTGACCTGTTTTACTAACTTTAACACAGTTGACATCTGCAGCTTTTCTTGAGGATTAGGAAAAAATAAATATTGGATTGAGACTCCGCAGATATCCAAATAACTCTGCTCTTCATCAGGATATCATGAGTGGAAATCTGAGCAGGTGGTGGTACTGTGAATTTTTATACAGGACAGAAAGTGGATTTTTGAAAGCCAAAAATAGCAACACCTGGCTAAGTGCTCGATGGCTCGCTGTATTGATCTTACAACCCTATAAAACATCTGCAGGTACCGTATATTGTGGTCATTTAGAGCAGTGGAACTGTAAAAAACTCACTTATTGCACCTTTAAATCACATTTTATTGAACAGTTGAGCCTTGACATTATGTTTGAATTATTTGATTAATCACTGAATTAATACATCTTTGCATGGGTCTTTAAATATTTTGACTCTTATAGTAATCAACTAGGGCAACCTTCAACATCAAATTAACTCCTTATGTAAAGTTGAAGCCTAGAAATCTGAATGAACATATGGATAAGAATGACAGCTGTTTAAAAACTTTCTTTACAACATATTTTTAAAGGATTTATTGCAGCAAAATGCGTTATGTAGAACCATTTGATTCTGACTTTATAACATAAATGGTTTTGCTGATGTGGAAACCAAAAGATTCTTTCTTTCTAGTAATGCGTTTGAGTGTGTGTATCTTAAAATCTCACGCCAAAAAGTCCTGAATCTCTGTCACTTTATGCTTTATGAACTAGCAGCGTGTAATGGTTTACCCAGAGCTATTCTCAGGTACACTCACTATGACATCGAGTAAGCAGCTACTCATTGGCCATCATGGTCAGACAGTAGCATAAAATCACCCCATTAAAAGAAAGCTAAATATTGACAGAGGGTTTAGGCTTGGCTTGACTGGAAGTCAAAATTTAACATGTGTGAGCTGCATTAAGAGTTTGTATTTTTAAAGCAACCCTTAAGAAGCTATTTGCAATTCTATTATTTTGCAATCAGGTTGTGAAAAATCCCTGTCATCCCACTTTCTTCTGCCTCTTTAATATCACAGATGACTTGAAAACAGTTGACCCCCATCTTGGGTTGATTATTTAGCTATGCCTTCACTCAACACTCCACCTCTCTCCCCTCACTGACCACCTCCTTTCCCCTAAAGACCACTATCCTCTGGTCAGATTTACGGCAAAATGTGTGTGTTCCACCATATTTGTGAAATTCCCCATGTGTCAGCCTCCAGCTCCCCTACGCAGGGCTTTGAACCTGCCCGCTAGCTCGAGAGCGCACATAAATCCAGCACACCCCGATGCAGAGGAGTAGACCTTCTTTATATAGGAGCCTAATTGCTGAACTTTGCCACAGCTGAGTTTGCTGAGCTGAATGATTTGTCAAAATTCCTGTCTCTTGGTAATAAATTACCCAGCCAGCTTGGCCAGCCAGTTAACATTTTGAATAAAAATGGGTCCCATTTGGATTCAGTTGGTTGGTAACAACATCTCTCTTTTTTTCAACGGTTTAACAAGGGCAAGGTTGCTTGACAACTGAGGAATGTTTTGACATTTTCGACCCTCCCCATTAATATCATTATGAACTGGCAGCGCGGAGCTGTCATGAAACACGAAACACAACTCTAAATCTATCATTGTCATTCTGTGAAAATATATAACATGCATCACGTATATGGCAAGCAAATTAAATTACATCTGGAACATTTTGTTGTGATGAGTTTCGTGACCACCTAGTTTGTGTGACTGTGAATTAAGCTGTTCTGGAGAATTGTGGGAAAAAGTGAGCGCGCTGTCCCGTCAGAAGCCAAAGTGAGTGTTTGTTTTGACTTGGAGTTCTCTTTGCACTTGGACTGACCCTCTTCTAAACTGACTTAGCTCAGTAACAGTGCGTTGGCTCACACTCGCTCTTCTTTTTGCTCATTTCCATTTTGTCTGTCCTTACTTAGTCAGCTTCTTAAGCCTGTCTATGAATTTTCATATTCCCCTGGTTTATTGCATTGGCAAAGCACATGCTGTAATCCTGCACTGAGTCGGTTTGTTCTGAAGTGAAAATGAAAAGTAACTAAGTACATTTACTCAAGTACTGTACTCACGTAAGATTTTGAGGTACTTGCTCATTTGCTTCTACTTCTAATCCACCACATTTCAGACGAAAATATTAAAATATTTGCAACTAAGGCAACAGCTGTAGTTACTTAAAGATTTGACAAACAAAACTGATGATCAGCTTATAAAATGTGATTGATTGTTACATACTTCTTCCACCACTGCAAAATAATGTCTGCTTCTGTTTTCAAAAATTGTGAGTTAATATTGTTAGCTCTATGAATTTGTACATACTGACCTTTCATACATTTGGACTGTATTTGAATTACTGTAATATCCTTATCCTAAGACTTTCATAAAAATTTTCATAATAATATGAAAGATGCTAATGATGCATCAGTCACAATTGAGCTAAATGTAGTTGTTGAATTTCATGCATGTTTGCCTTTTAAACTCATATGTTCTTGAGTATATCTGCACCCTGCCGGGCTAATCCGCAGGTTTTCAGGTTTTCCAGCCACATCAAACTGGGAGCCAAGATTCTTCACCCTGGGTTCCTCATGAGTGAGGCACTTTGTGCTCTGAGCTCAAAATAGCATGCGGCTCTCAATTATTGGTTAAGGAGCAAACACAGGTGTGGAATCCCAACCACCACCACTGGTGCCCCCGCCGCAGAATAAAGCCACTCTTGTCCCAGAGAGCCTGAGTAGGAAGGCCAGATCCATGCCAGGCTTTGAACTGCAAAGACCACTTGGCCTGTTCTGTGCCGGAGCTAAAAGAGACCTTTTAAAGGTGTGGAAATGAAACGTCCCACATCAATCATGCATTTCCATTTCTGAATTATTCAGCAGTCACTGCTGCCTGCTGACTCCTGTTCCCCTCCATATATGTCTGTGTATGTGCTTGTGTGTTGGTGTGTGTGTGCTTCTCAGTATATCTTAGGCTGTGTCATTGTGTCTTTATCTAGCGTTTGTGTGTTGACGTCTGAGGAAATTAAAGGAAGATTAAAGTTCTGTACTAGCCTTTGAACTCTGGTTTTGTGGGTTTTATTTTTTAACTTCAGTTGAATGATCACATGTCCCTTATTTGGATTTTCTACAAAACAGATAAAAGCCTTTTCAAGTTATTATAAACTCAAAAAAGACTTTGCTTTTTTTACATCCTAAAAGGTAGATTTGTTGAAGATAGAAGGTTCCCAGCACTTAAAATATGCTACAACAACAATAAGCTCTACAATTCTTCCTTGCAGCCAGCAGCAGTGAAGGACAGTGTGTGTGGAGGTGGGAGGGGGGCGACAAAGAGCAGAGCTCAGTGGTGTCTGCCACAGACAATGAGCGCTCTGTTTGGCTGGCTGTGATTCTGCTGGTGTGGATCAGGAGGCCCCACTTTAATTCCAGGTTCTTGGCCTCTCTCCTGCTGCTCTGCTTTTCTCTTCTCAGCACGTTCTTTGCATTTATTGGGCAACCGGGGGTCCGTCCATCCTGTGAGATGGGTTTCAGCAGGCTGACCGAGACTGCACTGATGGATCACTGACTAATTGGCTCAAATCAGAAGACGTGGACCTCATCACACAGCCAGGTGTTTAAACTGTGCTGGTCACCCTCATCCGCACAATGAAAACATGGACGTAAGGACATAAAGGCAATTATGGTCAGGAGGATTTGTCATCAGTAACTCTTGAGTTAACATTGACGCATTAGAGAATAAAATGCATAACATTATTTATTTATTTATTCATTGGATGTTGAAATTATCTTATTCTAATGTCTTTTAATATAACTTTTGTGTTACCACATGTAAAAATAGGCTTTTTGGTATTCATCCTTGGTCTGAGTGAAGACTGTCAGGTGCAAATAAAAACATTTAAAAAAACATTTCATGCTTGCTTCAGGCTAAACACTGTACTGTAACTGCCTGGAAAAGGACTGAGACACCTACAGTTGGACATTGGTTTAAAAGTCGTTCCAACTGTTTAGCCACGGAAAAACTGACTTACGCCACCAAGGGGAAAATACACAGCTTCTTTAAAATATGGGGACAATTTATTAAATATCTTGAACGTCACCTATACCAAGATGTTTGCTGAGTACCTGAAAAAAGAGAATATTGTGGATGTAATATTATTCAGCAAACAGCTACACAAGATTGTTTTTTGTTGTTGTTTTCCTTTACGCCTTATATGTGTATCTGTTTTGTTACTTCTGAAAAACTCAATAAATATATTCTTAAAAAATAAAAAAAGAATAATAGGCTTTTGGCATTCGGCTGCTCCAGGATTGTGGGAAAAAAATATTTTCATCAGAAAATTGCTGGGCAGAGAGGAACAAGTATTAAATTAATCCACTAATTATTTTGTTAACTTTTCATAAGTGGGAGACAAAGCCCTTCACAGAAATCTATTTTTACAGTAAAAATAATGACAGCGGATTCTGCGTCTTAGTTTCAGAGAGGAGTCTGTAGCCAAAAGATCTGTGCAGTTGTGTGTGGCCCACACAGGAAATTAAGAAACCTCTGCAGCTTTAAGCATATTTGTGTCTGAATTATCTTGGAACAGCGGATTTAAACAAAAGTGAAACAAGGTTCAGCATGTGCTCATTCTGGTTTTGTGTGGTCAGTAACAACTTTCAGTTTAAATTTAGATCTTATCTGGAAGAGTTGACATGGTTTACAATGATTTTAAAAGAATATAATTGTTTGTTTGTCATCTTCCAAAAGGTTTTATGTTTCTAATTAATTTTGTTATGTACTTAAAAGTATTTTTCTGTTCTACCTTAACCTGTGTCAATGCATCCTAATATGATGAATGAATAATACAAAATATTTGAAGGTTTGTTTAATTACTGCAACTTGAAAAGGAACGGGTCAAGAAAAACAGAAACACTAAATAAAACTGAAGATGACAATATTAACAACACGCTGACTTGCACCTTAGCTTTGTTCCTTCAAGTGGGATTAAAATACCATTTGCTACTGTGAGTGTGTGACAGATAACAGTGTAAGCGCTTTATATTTAGAGACCCAGGATAAAACATGAGACTCCCCCACTTACACATGTGAGAATAAATCCGGTTACGTCAGTGAGTGTGTGTGTGTGTGTTCTGCGAGGGACCCAACAGAAACAAGACTTATTTATTTTAGGGAGAAGTTTAAGGGGCAGAATGAAGATGAGACAGATCCCTCTTTGAAAGTCTTGAGCCAATCACTGCGAGTTCATCACAGTCTTCTCACTGCCGTGCACAGCGGATACAGTACACTGCAGCCAGCGAGTGTCCATCCTCTGTGGGCACGAATTTACACAGATGGTTCTTATATCAGTGGATTAGAGAGCATATTTCCTCAACAAGTGAAAAAAACAAAGGCTTCACTGAATTTATTATGTCTTAATTGAGGAGACCTACATCAATGTATATTTGTGTGTGGAGGAACCTGGATTTTTTTTTGTTTTATCAGTGGAGTTTTTAGGTGGGGTCAAATATTTAGAAACAGAATCCCTCAGAAAGGTTCCCATCACATCCAATAAATCATTTTTGATAATGGTATCAATTGGAAATTGCATTCAAAGAGCTTGAGAGAAACAGTACAATATAAAATATACTGTAAAATAAAAAAAAGAAGTACTTAATGTTGTACAGTAACTGATGTTCTTTTTTTGTTCTTTTGTTTTTGTGTATGTTTTGACAGAAGATGCATGTTTTGTAAAATAGTGGTGTTTGGAAATCAGCCAGATGTTTGGCATGGCACAGAAATAAAAACTAAATAACTAAATAACTAACCAACCAACTTTCTAACTATACTAATAATACAGCTAGTAAAATATAAACCTTATGTAAAATGTTATATTGTCATTGCAAATGTTATAAGTCTCACTGTACTATACTGCCATATATATTAATATCTGTTTTGCTGTATATTGCATATATTTTTGTTTCAGCGGTTTAATTCCATTTTAGCTTCTTTTTATCTTCTATTTTGCTTTTCTCTTTTTAAACCCTATTTATATGCATCTTTTTATATTGCCTTGTGTTTTTTATATCTTGTATGACAGCTTTTTGGTGTCTTATTTTACTTAGAATTGCTTTGTTGTTGAAATGTGCTATACAAATAAACTTGCTTCGCCTAAATTATTGTCCTAAATCTTTGTATCTCAAATCCTTCTGATTTTTTATTATTATTATTATCATTTGACCATCAGTTACAAATTACATTTAAAATATGCACAGCTTGTATTTACATACATGTATACAGTATATGTTCCTAGAGGCTAAACAATGACTAAAACAAGGATTGAATGATTTCAATTGTAGTTTACCTTTGACCTATACATGGGAAACTGTAATCTACAAGACAGGACGTTTAAAAATTCCTACATGTCCACAGAAACAGTGCAAATGTAAGCAAGTACAAAAATGTCTGAGACGAGTAAAGTTTAACGTACACAAGTCATTCTTGCATGTGGCGAGTGTTAACAGTGGTGGTGTAGCTGCCTGGACTCCCTGTGCCCTCCAAGGTGAGCTCTGTCTCCACCAGGCAAAGGGGACCATGGGAAAGCTCACTTGCCGATTAATCACGGCTAATGAGCTGGAACAGTGTAGCTCGAGCCGCCTTCCATGACCATCTAACCTCACACACATGCACACACACACACACACACACACACACACACACACACACACACACACACACTCTCCCATATAATGTCAGACACAGACAAACGTGTGAAGGGCAGAATAACAGACACATTTTTTACTTGTAGTGTTAATCTTCCATTATATTTAAACATGGTAATTGATAAAGACGCACATATCTTTTACTCTTGGTAAAGTCAGCATTAACATGATCACCTCTATACTTTTGATCATTTATCAGGCAACATTACGCCATTTTTAATTGCATGGCATGGATTCTAGTAAAAAAAGGAAAGAAAAAAGCATTACATTGTCACAGATTTTTATAGTAAGAGAAAAAAACTAGTCTGCCAAATTTCTTTCTTCAATAATGTTAACAAAATTGCAAACTGTTGTATATTCGCAGTTCTTGGCATCAAAGTGACCCCTGCAACCAGTGGGTTGTAATGAACAGAGTTTAAACAAACAAGAAAGCGGAGCGATGAATGAGCGACGGAGGAAAACAGAAATAAGTGATGTCACGTAGAAAGTGACGAATGACAAAGTTGATGTTGATAAATATACTCCAAGTATTTTTCAGTGCTGAAAGGCGTGCCATGCTAAAATGTGTGTATGACTCCATTATATGTGTGGCAAGAAGTGAATATCTGCTCTTTAAATATATTCTTTGCTTTATATATTCTGCTTAATACCCAGTTATCACATAAAAATCTAAGTGATCCAAAGCGGTGTAAGCATAAAAAATAATAAAAACATCATCCCTTTTAAGGTCCTACATGATGCAGCTGTTATTATTTCATTTTACATATGGCAAACCGTACATAATGTGGTTTCTCGACCTCTCTCTGGCTACTGAGGAAGCTACAGCTGTGGGCCTCTTACTGTAACCGTAATCCTTGTGGCACATATATCTTAACTGACGCTTGTGAGTGCACATTTCAGTTATCATTCCTGGAGGCACATATATCTTCAGTCCGACTTCTGTTGCAGTGTCCCCTGTCCTTGCACACTGGCAGGTGATGCCACAGAGAAACCATGGAAGTTTGATTGTCATTTAAATTCTTGCTGTTCAGAAAATAGATCCATTTGTTATGTGATTACAGTCTCTGTGGGTCGAAGTCAAGAGGGTGTGGTGGTCTGTGTGTTACAGAGAGCTTTTCTGCAGGCTGTAAATCATCACGGGTAATCTTTTTGACAACGGTATAAGTACTAAGGCAACGGGTGCGGCCTTATGCCACAAAATCATTTTATTGCAAATCGCCTCTGTCTGGGGTCGCATGTTTAGATTGTAGCCTGATGCCCACATGTTAAATGAGGAGTCCGAGACTGCAGACTGCACTGTGGAATGTATACCTGAGCAGTGTCATATACAAGCACTTATGGATACACACGCACGCTCCTACAGATGCTTGCTTTTAAAGACACACACCTGTCTGCAGTTTAAGAAGCAGCGAATGGAAACCTAAGCAAGTGCCAGAAATTTGTGGTATGGGTGTTCGTGCGTATGTCATCCAAATAAAGGAAGGTTTAGCCAAATCCACCAACAGCTTATGGCACATATCCCACTGAGAGGCATCCAAGCCACAGGAAACCTCCCACCATAACATGCTGTAGTTAAGATGTTATTCTGAGTGTTGCTGCTACAGTAGCTTCACAGTCTCGAGGGCATTAATTCGGTTTAGGGAGTCAATCTTTAATTTGAGGGGGGATGTGAGGCTTTTATCCACCAATTAGTCATAAACATGCCACATTTAATAAGTAATTACTTGTAGTTGCTCACAACAGGGAATGCATTGACTCAATATCACCAACAAGCCTGACTAAAAACATCTTCTGCATCCATACTACTTTGTGATTCTCAAATTAGTCCACGCCGTTAGTTCCATCAGTGTGGGAAGAGAGGAGGGTGGGGTGACCTCTCTGGTGTGTTTCTAATATCTCCCCAAAAATCCCTGCGGGCAGAATCGTCTTGGGTGTTCCAGGGTGGACTCTGGTGTTGTTATATTTAACGGGTTCCCAGCACAGAAAGCAGGGAGAAGAAAGAAGAGGAAAAGAGAGAGAGAAAGAAAGCTGTGTGATGGCAAGCTGACTGCAGAGTATCGGCCTGACCTGGAGGAAAAAGCACCCTCTGTGCATGGCTTGGGGTAAGATCTACATTGCCCTTTCTCTTCCCCTCTCACTCTTTTTCTCTTTCTTGGTGGGGAGGAGGGATGTAGGTAATGAAGCTTAAGTGAGCCTGGTGTCTGGTAATGTAATATACACAAAGCCCTTGTCAGGTCTGGATCCAATAATGTGTCATTTACCACGTCTGGAACAGATTGGCCCAGATGATCGGAGTGAACCTTTGCCCGGGTGAAGAGTACTCAGCATCCCGCGGCCTGGCCCTTGCCTTGCCCCATCTCCCTTGCACCTTTTACCTCCCCCCACCCACCTCTTGTAAAAGCCGAGACATGCTTCATATGAGGTTGTTTGCGAGACGTTTTGCGTGACCACATTGGACAGTTTGTCTCAGCTGCGTCATTTGAACCTTTTGCGAACTTGGGAATTTTTTGTAAGCAGTTGACCACTGTTAGAAGTGTGATGAAGGTACTGAACTGAATTTGCAGACATTTAAATTCCTGCCCATTTTCACACCAAGGCATGCTTCATCACACAGATCTCAGAATGTGGTTTTTGGGCACAAAACTCCCCAATCTGTCAGAGCTTTCTGATGCTTCGAACATCACTTTGAAACATGCAGTGGTATTAAGGCCATTCAAAACAAACTCCAACAAGAGCACACAAGGCACAAAAGCTCAAATTACAACCATTACTGTCTTAAGACAATTCTCCATCCAGAGAGGAAAGAGCAGGTGCACCTGAATATCAGGAAGATAACTAGAAGGCACACATTTGAAATACAAATCTCCATCAATGCTTTCCCTTGTGCTGTTACATCTAAAGACAAAACAGCCTGACTTCCTTGAATTATGTTCATAGGTAAAGACAAGGGCAAAGGTTTCAGAGGTTGTGGGCTGTGGCTGAGCATTTACGGTAACATCAGCATCGCAATTTTGGGTTGATCTCATACTCAGGCCTTGGTGATGAGTCAAGTCCTCTTTCGATTAAAAATGGGGTGCTGCAGGGGTCCATTATCAATCAAATGAGGTCCATTACTTATTGACATTATATATGTGTAGCATTATTCATCCTAATCAGTATTCCAATGTCCATTTTTATGCAGATGATATAATTTTATATGTCCCTGGTTCTACAGGCTCATCTTCAGTCTACCTTTGATGCTTTTCAGTTATCACTTCTCAATCATAGACCTGGATTACAGATATGACCAAGTATAGGACATGGTTTTCTCTACATTCACCCATGTCTGACTATACTGCAAAACTTTTTAAACTAATTAACCTCAGATATCCCATATGTGCACATTAACCTTAGCAGAACTAGTTTCAGGTACTATGCATCTTTTAAATAGAATGAACTGTAAACTGACTTCAAGATAGATTATTTTGTTCTCCTTGGAGATTTTAAAGCTTTACTATCTGATGTTTTTTAAGATTTCTGTAATAGTTTTTATTCCCTTGATTGTTGGTTGTCTAGCCTTAGATGTGTTGCTCTTGTATGCTGGTTGTATGGTTGTCTGATTATGAATGTTTCTTCTCAAGTCTCTCTTGAAAAAGATAGCTTGATCTCAATCTCAAGACTACGTATTTACAGAAAGTTATCAATACTAGTAGCCAGCATTGATGATTAGTCTAGGTGTCCATGTATATGCAAACAATAATCAACACTATAAAAATGACATCAAGGGGTGTTAAGATAGTGCAAGATAATTACATGTATCACCTCATCTCCCTTCTTGAGACACTGCTTGAGCTTTAGGAGGTTTGGCGCTGTGCTAAGTTCAAAGGTCATGCTTGTTAAGGTAGACAGGGTAACTTTGTCAGTTCTCTTTATAAGCCACAAATGGCAACATGCCTGTGAGTAAAAGGCTTCAGCTCATGATTGACACGGTACCAGCAGGGTTTGTTAGGGGATTGTGTAGTTCTGTTTTCAATTCAGGACAAAATAATCAGTAAAACTAATCAATATGTTGGTGAAACATCTGAACATAATTCATACTTTAATCAGATTAAAACCAAAGACTTTGAGACACAGTGGTTAATATCACTGGCCCTCTCAAACTGGACAAGAAAAGCTATTTCTTTTTTCAAATATTAAGCCAACCATCATGAAGTCTCCCTCACTTGGAGCTGGTGTTTTCACAGGCACCAGGGTGGGCATACGGTATGAGGTCATGTTGCTAATGACTGGTAGTAGTGAACTGTGATTTAGAAAAGCAGCTTATCAGCAATTTGTAGCTGAGGGAGAGTGCATTTGCTCACAGTGGTAATTACAAATGCAGGGGCCAATGGAGTTTCAGGAGAGCAGGAAGCGCAGGGCTACAAGGGCATGTGTGTGAATTTACCACTTCATCCCTGGTTGCCTGGGTCCTGAGCGCAGCCCCCGGCCCACACAGAGAGTGGGGGGCCCTGGAGGTCTACCGCTGTGGATGAGAGAGAAGAGAAAGGCGAAAAGAGATACACGCTATGGATGTAGAAGGTTTAGAGGAGGTACAGTTTTAATTGTCTGTCTTTTTCTCATTGTGTGGAACTCTGTACCGGTTTTCCTCACTGACTCTGACCTTTCATAACATATAAACTGCACTAGCAGTTTGACAAAGTAGAAAGTTGACAAAAGTGAGGCAGAATGAACGAGAGAAAGGCCGTGGCTATTTACATCTTTTCACATTCCCCACTCTCAGAGGAAATTCCAAATTTTTGACCGAGCTAGAGACAGAGGAAGAATAAAAGGCGAAAGGAGGGGGGAATACAGAAAAGATTTCTGTCTTTAAAACTCCCACCCCTCCTATTACATACTCCAAATGTGCAATGTTGTGCTCACCCAGGCGGAGTCATTCTGGAGGCTCCTCAGGAGTATTGTAGCTCCCCTCCGCGGCACAGACCCTGATTTAGTACTGTTAATAAACATGATGTAGTGCTTACAGTGATTGCTCAGACAGGAATGTTTCTTTTTTTACTTCTCTTTTTCATACCTACACACAGTTTCACATGTTTGCATGTGGCGCTGAGAGAGAAGAAGAAAATGTGGGACTGCATGGTTTATTTCAGACCCTTGCTGCTTTAATTATTTAAGCAGAGGACACAGACAAATTCTTCTGGGGCAGGTTTTGCACTGTGAAATGCCACCCCATTTCCCAGAATTATTACTGGGGCTCCGATCCTGTCCTGTTGCTTTCTGGAGCAAATCCAGCAACTTGTTAGATCAGAACACCAAGGTGACAGCGCTCAGACTTTAATTATACTTAATCCAGTACAATTCTGTGGTGTTTTTCTGTTCAATTATATTTTCAGTGTTGTGTAACACCATACCAGTAAGTGTAAGGTTCACTGTCAAAGGTTGTTGTCACTGTCAAAAGTAAATGTCAGGTGGACAAAGCTGCATAATACCTAACATGGTGTGCAGTAGCCTTGAGGTAAGGCAAGCTTTTGCTCTCTTGTGTACACAGCTTGTGTGGTTAAAGCGAAATACATTTTCTGATCATGTGCTGAGGGATTTCTCACTAATTAAAAGACAATTTAATTGCTTGTATCGAGTCACCTCAAAAAAAGCAACCATACCCAACAAGCTGGATTTATGACGTGCCTGCCAGCTTCTCCCTGGCGCAAATCTTCTAGCAACATGCTCCCGGCGCAGAGCCCACATGGCCAGCCACAGCTGGCTCTTATTACAAACCCATACAGTAGCCATTCTTTTTCACTTACCCCCCTCCCTGTTTGGTGACGCTTATTAGAAATGTAACATACTAGTCTGGGAGTTTGTTACAGATTTATGCGTCACAGGTGCTCCCTTTAAAAAGCATGCAAGGTTTACCGTGCAATCTGCGCCAAGACAACATATCTACATGTAAGAAGGGAGGAGTGTGACGAACATTGTTTTTTTGTGTGTAAATAAAAGTATGTGTATTGAAATTGGAATACTGATTCTGGATATGGCCCAAGGTGAGTGAAATATGCATTTAATTTTACTAAGAGTTGTGATTTCCTTACAATTACTGTGGAGAAATTTTGCAAAATCTTCCTCAGGTCATAATTTAATTTTGTTCTTATTAGATTGTAAGTTTAAATGGTATGAATTAATGCATTTGTTTACACCCAGCTAGAAGCACTGCATTGATTGAGTCAATTATGCATAACCTTTTTGTGTTTATGTTTAGAATGACTGAACCTTTCTATGAAAAAAAATGTTAGATTGTTTATATATATATAATTTAATATTACAACTATGTATTTTGTTCCCATTATAGAATTCATTTCCTCAAACAAATTATATAATACAATTATATAAAATATAATTGCTACTTTGTGAAAATAGTTTATGAGAATACTACAATAGTGAATGTCCAAGCTCACAATAATTTGAGTGTTCATTCTCCACATTGTAAGGATTGTCTGTATTCGAATGAATTTCCAGAGCTGCCTCTTGATGGACTTTGACTGGTACCTGGTGTGTCTGCTGCCTGTCTGTCAACACCAGATACCCTGAGCGTGAGCCTGTGTGCCGGCAGACCGTTTCACCCGGAGTCTGTAACTGCTGCCAACATGTAGGGGTGGATCACAATCCAGCCCAGAACACATAATGGGGTCCTGAAATTGCTCCTGACTGACTCCTGGCTCTGAGCAAGCATGGACACATTTAAGAAATAGAAAGCATTCTTGTCCAAGCTACACAACATGTGACCAAAGGTGATGAGTTCATGGACTAAGCTTTGAGTCATAAGCCGGGCTTCTGACAATGTCTGTCTCTTTCCATCTTGCCTCTGTCTTCAAGTTTCACAGGCAGCTCTCCCTCAGAAGTGTCCCTCCCCTGCCCCTGTCTCGACTCCTCACTTTGTCTCCACGCTCAGCTACACCTCTCCAGTTACTCGGCACCACACCTCCTGGTTGTTATCCCCTCAGCCTCTCTCCTTTGACTCCATCCCCTCCCTCTCATGCTGAGGGGGGACACTCAATGCCTTTAATGTGGCCTTGGCCCCATGTTCCTCCAGCCTGTCGGGCTGATCCAGGAGCAGTGGGTCCCAGCTCCACCCTGGGTGATTGATGGCAGGGATGCCCTCTCCTTTCACCCTCCACGCCCCACCCCCGGCTAGGCGGACAGCATAGCGTTTCATGAGCTCATCTGTGTGGCGCCCAGGAGCTGCACCTCAAACGCAGGCACCACTCCTGTCTCGTCCCGCACGACTCCCTGGGGGACACAAAGCATATGTGACCTCCCTCTACCCAGCCAGCAACCCCATCCCCACACGACCCTCCAGTACCCTCGCTGTATCATCACTGTCTCCATGCTCAATCCCTCCGACAGCCAGACTTTAACTCCAACTAAACACCACAATATCTCTTTACTCTGCATTTAATTTTCCATCCTAATCTGCTCATTATTACATGGATGCCACAAAATATGTCCCCATTTAATTCACTTTAGGTACATTTCCTCCCGCCTGCACATAAAACATCTGAATGCAAATGCCAGAAATTTGAAAAATGTTTAAATATCAAAAAAAAAAAAAAAAGGTTTTGCGCTTGGCTGAGGTGAAAAAGAGACGGTGCAATAAAGCCTGACAGAACATGTCTTGACACAGCAGTACTTGCTTCTGCTTCTTCTACTGTAAACAAAGCACTGTGAAATGCTTCCACTCAACGAGCAGCCCGGTATACCTGGGAATTATGTTCTAATTGGAAAATTCAATTTACGTCCACTGCCAACATTCAGTGCCAATAGTATGTCCTTTATGTAGCGAGGTGGTAAGTGGAAAGTGTCTGGAGGTCGGGGTGGTGGCTGGGCGTTAGCTGGAATTAAACTTTTTTGATTGACCATAATCTTTCCCTAACTTTAACGAAGGACTTATTCTAATTCAAACCATGATCGTCCCCTAAAGTCGTCCTGCCGACAGAACGGCACATTGAAGCATTTTTTGATCTGACGCCCATAACAGGGAGTTACAAATCGCATATTTGTAGTTTAATTTGGAGGACTTGTTGCTTCTTATGTTCCCTGTGGAGTTTTCAACAGCTGCAAGGGGTTGACATGCAACAAGGGCCCCCGTCTGGACTCAAACCGGGATGTTGCAATTATGTAAAGCCCCAACCCAACAACGATGTATCAGTTAGTGGTGCTTGATATATTATGTAACCTTGTCACATCTTCATGCTCAGCAGTCCAAACCCCCAAAATGATCTATTTACTCTCACATCAGACAAAAACAAGCAGCAATTCTGACAACTGAGAAGCTACTGGTAGGGAATATTTGGTATTTTGACTTGAAAAATGATTTTTAATCTATTATCAGAACAGTTGCCAATTAATTATATTTGGCATTGATTGATCGATTAATCGTTTTTAGCTCTTAGTCTCGCAACATAAAAGGGCCGCTCTTCCCCAACAGCTCGCCCTTTCATCCAGCTGCCCACCTCACCTTAACCTCCCCTCAGGAAGTTGGGAAAGGCCTGTCCTCCTCTGCGTGTACGACATTCCAAGTGGGAAGGAATCTGAGGACACTGATCACCTAATCTCTCCGACTGAGGCAGCACCTGTTGGGGCAGCGCTGGAGCGGAGGGGGAAAAATCCAGCTCTGTGTTGACCCGATACATCTCCCTCTGTATCAGATGGTGCTGGCTGCTACTCGACAGCCACTCTTCAATTTACACGGACAGGATGAATGATGGACTTCAATAAAACTTTATGTACACCTATTTATGTAAGAAGTTATTCTGTCATAACTTGATAATATTAAAATGTTCTAATGAGATGTAGTCTATGATTTCAGCATTTTGTTACCTCACCTTATCTCCCTACACTCCCCATGTTTGTCTTACTGAAGAAATATTATAGTTTCCTGGAAATATTAGAGCAGCCCGGTTGCTGTGAGGGCATTGCTGAGGGAGCCATCTGACCCAAATGAAACTAGATCATTCATGTAAGAATAGAGCACCAATGAAAAAGACATACAATACAGTCTACGAGTCCCTGCCTGACAACCAATCAAATATCTCTGCCAGCTGTTCGCGAGGTGACCATGTGCTGAAGAGGACCCTGAGAGACTGCGAGCAGGGACATAAATCACTCACCCGCTGCAGTTGCTGCTTGTGTCTGCACGTGGTGAAGACACTGAGATTTTCGCCATAGCTGCTTTTGAGAACTTGTCATTAGACGTGTTTGTGTTATTGTTCTGTTTACACTTGGGTTTTGTAAATGTGCCTATTAACACCTCTTTTTTAGTAGTAATCCTCCACAATGTCTGTATCTGACAAGCAAGCAATTCTATGAAAAGCCGATAACAAGCTTGTTTATTGGTTTCAGATCATTTCTAAAACTGGAATCCATGATTAATGTCTACTGCTGGCCTCTGAAAACTGACTGTAGATGCATCGAATATGTGATATGCCACATGTGTTCTTTGTATAGACTACAGTGTGAGTGTACTCATGCTTTGGTTCATCTTGATAAATTATCTGGATTGCTCTTGGAGTGAGATTGTTAATGTGGCCAGAGGAGGTCTAGTTTTTCCTCTTGTCCAAGGTTATTTAAACTAAACCAACCATTCCTTTAAATGTCTCAAATCCCGTACAGCATGGGCCACAGCCTTAATGCCTGACAGAGGAACGCTGCTTTGCATGTAGCCTGATTATTATCTGCTACACAAATTGCTAGCAGCTGGGTTGTTCACGGCTGACGGTCCCATAGTTTATGTATTGAAACTGTTGGAATGTGGACAATTACCACTTTCACTTTCTCACAAAAACCCTAATACAGTTTACATAAACGACTCTCTTGAAAATCCTATTTTAAAGAGCTTTATGAGCCTCCAGGGCTGGTTCAAGCAGATAAAGAATTTGCCTCCCATTTCATAAAGCTCTCTGGTAGCAAGGACAAACAATTTTTCATGCAAAAGGACGTTTTTTTTCACATAATTTCACTTAAACCAGGCAAGTCCTTTACATAATTGAGTTTTAACAAGGCTTCATGTAAGTGAAATATGTTGTACCACCCACCACTAAGGTCTGCTGAAGGTTAAATTTTACCAGACTCTATGCTGGACTACCATATCTCTGTTGTGATTTAGGGGTCACAGAAAGAGGAAACCGCAAAGAGGTTAGCCAGCAAACAGTTGAACTCCCAAAAACTTTCTCCTCAGAGTTTTTGCTGCTCATCATATGCTGATTCGTCACAGTGCAAGATATGTCAAAGCTGAGCAATGTTCCAGCACAACAAGTCCAAATGTGGGTAGAATAATGTATAATTTCTAGTTTTATTTAAGGAATGATTCTGATTGCTCATTTAAGTATTCTTACAGGGTCATTACAAATGCAAAAGTTGATCTAGCTATCACAATAGCACAATAATAAAGTGCCTTTAATGTGGAAAATGGTATTATTGGATTTTGAACGTTATTCTTTAGGGGGAAAGGAGAAGTAGTAAAGGAGAGGAGAAATAGACTGAAAGGAGTCAAGTTGTCGTCTTGTTTAAAGCTGCTGAGCACCTTGCGAGTGGTCGAACAGTTTGACCTGTAATTACTACAATTAAAATAATACTCATATTAACAAAGAAAAATTGCTTCCAAATGGTCTTTCACATGCGCACAAGAAAAGAAAAACAAAAACACATGGGCACAGTTTGGCTTCAGAATTTTGGCACCAGAGCGTAACATGTCAAATCTGAATTAATCTTGCATATACACGAGTAACCGTAGCTGTTTTATGATACATACACCACACAAGAACAGCCTTTACTGTATGACAGTGTACATGTTGCAGCCTGGCTTACAATTTCAAGTTCAAGCAGTAGAATTCATGCTTATTTTTTTACTTTGGTGATAGAGATACATAGCCATTTAGTCGCTGCATTCTCACAATGCATGCTGGGAATTCCCCATGTATTTTGTTGGACATGACTACAGGCAAAACAACTTTAATGCGTCTTAAACCACTGAGAGGATTCAGAAAGTTGTTCATGAACCAAACAACTAAAAGGTCAAGAAAGGGAGTGGAAGACAAAATGGGGTGTGAACACAATAGGATGTGTGTGTTCGTGTGTCAGTGTGTGTGTGTGTGTGTGTGTGTGTGTGTACAGTAAGAGTGTGGATTTAGGAGCTTCAGTGATTGATAATTTCCATTCTAATCTCTCACACTTAAGTGGCCTCTCAGGACAAAAAGTATGGTAAGGGAAATACAGTAAATGTTGCACATACCACCCTGACGTGTCACAACCTTTCTTTTGCGAGGAAAATTGCGGGGGTCGACATCAAAGTCAAAAATCAAAATGTCAGACGTGTGCCCTATAAAAATCACTGGACCCCTCACTCCTGTGATGAAGAGAAACAAGGGAGACTCCAAAGTCAACACAATTTTCTCCCTTTCTCCAGAATAAAAAAAAGCCCACTCGCAGGTTTTGCCCTTTTGCTGCTCATAGACTGAGGAGCGCTGTTAAAGAGACCTCCAGTGGAATTACTGCTTGAAGACATTTTTTTTCCGTCTGGTAACAACGACCTCATGTCCAGTAAGTGCCCTCCCAGTGAAGTATTGATGTAGAGGCCTGTTTTGCTGAGGAGTGTGAGGGAGTGATCAGAGGAGTCCTGCGGACAAAATCGCACTGCTGACCCTGGACATCGGTGATTGATGTCAAATGTGACCATGAAACCCAACAGGGGTTGTTGTACTTCTGATTTTATTGGCCACCATGTCAGGCTGTCTGTTCTCTGCGGTAAAAAAAAGACCTGCTTTGCTCCAGTATAAGTCTTTGTATGTGCACGCTGTAGAGACACTGCTGAACAACGGTATAATGATACGTTAGGGTTTGGTAATGAATTCTTGCCCTATTTGTAGAGACAACAATATACAGAGCGATTCTCATACAACTGTCATCTGACCACACTGATATAGAATATTATACCCTGGGTAATTTTAAGTTATGGTAACGATAAAACTCTATGTTGCTGAGATTTTACAGTACATTACTCTGCTTTTTAGTTGTGGAGCACAGAAAAAAGTCCTGTTTAGTAGATTGTGCAAGAATTTACTGTTCAAAAGCATTCCAGTAAAATGATTTCAAAGCAACCTTCTACCTTCATACGTTTTTAGAACTATAAAGAAACTTGTTTATTCAGCCCTCCATCCCTTAGATGTTATGTTTAATAATACTAATTTGTTCTCCCACTTACATTGTGATGGGAAACATAATTGCTGCTTCAATTAAGTTCACAGGGAACACTTTTTTGAGTGAAGGAAGTGCTACAGCTTTGTAATGTACGCATGTTGTACAGTGGTGGTCAGGGTGGATGGCAGGCATATAAAGTGCAGCACTTTGACAGAGGGGCCCGGGGCCTCCTGAGTCCCACCTGCAGTAAAGTTTAGGCAACAAAAGCACTGCGGGAACAATCTTGGTTTCAGTTAAATGTCAATGTAGTAAACATGATGTGTCTTGTGCTTCAAGTCATTGTGGGTTTTTTCTGTATTAAACCAAGACCATGATCTCTAACCTTTACCAAGTGCAGTGAGTGCCTAAACATAATGAACAAATGGTTTAATCATGCTTTAGCTGTGATGAGTAAATATTGTAAGAAACCAAATGAAATGTGTTGTAACATTTTATTGATATTTTCAGTATCAATATGTGCAACTTGCCAGATACGTTGATCAACAACATTTTTCCTTCAAAAAATTTTTGCTGTTGCAAATTAGTAGTATATAAAAGTAATTTCTTGGGACAGCATTGTTATATTGAATGTATCTGCAAAGTGTCTGCCAACACAAAATATTCATATTGAACAAATATGATTAAAGCATGAGACATTGCATTAACCTTTTCAATATTTAACCAAAACATGATCTTTCTCCTAACTGTAACCATGTCAGCACCATAAATCTAACAACATCTGGGATGCAGGACATAAACCCCAGTCTCCGTAACCAAAACTCTGTAAGTGTTCACCCCGAACCCCGCCCTACAACCTCTCTACAGTATAGAAATACCACACTTCCTCGATTGCAAAAAATGAGTAATATATTAACATATTTGAGGAGATTGTGCTGTATTTATATCCATCTCACTGGGCTAAATGATGATATGAGACTTCAACAGAAAAGAGGGCCTGATCACCATTATTGAGAGCCTCTAAATTTGTCTTTACATGCTCATACCCAAAAAAAAAATCTTGTCTTGAACGCTTCTCCATCCAAAGGAAGTGAGTTTAATATTAAACTATACACCTTGGAAATTCATAAACAGCAGCAAACAGTTGCGAGAAAGTTGAACTTACTAACTTCAGGTTACACAGACTGACCGGGTCTGTAAACAAGAGCAATTGGTGCAATTTACTGACATCATGTTACACAATTTCTGGGATATAGGGTTCAAATTTAAGTTCACACTGTTACCCCTTGGTGCTATTAGAAGCTTTCAATGTGCAAACCTGATATTGTTGGCAACCGCTCATCGTGACCGTGCCTGACCAGTGAATGAGCCACAGCCAGTGGGTGGTTTGACCAAAGGGACCAACAAACCTGGCTTGACGAGGGTGGGTCTCTGACAAATGCTGTGTGGGGAAAACCGCCTATCTGCTGCCTGACTAATGTTCTGGTTCTTTGTTGAGACTAGCGTACTGAAATATCCCACACATCATCATCCACCTAAATGCTCTACCTCCACCCACGTTTTGCTTGAGCCTGTTGGCACATACAACTATTGTGGAGGCATATTTACAGTATATACATGTATGTACATAAATCCACATTTAATATACTGGTTTCACAAAATATCATGATTCAGACATAAACTTTGCAGTATTTGTTCTACAAATTATACTTACATATGGGTTAGCAAGGCAGCAGAGGAGGTACTGTAGTGTTGAATCTAAAATGACTGTTATGCAGCAGAATATGTCTCTTGCTTGTATGTGTGTGGGATTACTGCAGAGGCTAGATGTGTAGAGAAAAGCAGCGATGTAGAACACCCTCCCCTCAGCGTCCACAGAATGCAGTCAGAGCAATGGGGGAGACGTAAAAACACTGGCTGCATTTTTCTCCACATTTATGCATACTCAGAGAGGAGAAAAATAGACCCGTGGTTTATAATTCCCTGATTTCTCTGGAACATGCATTGAAATGTAAACGAGTACAATAAATTCACTTTTAACTGCCTTCCTGGGAGTTAGCCACATAGTCTGGACTTAAGGAACTCTCGTACTTTCATTAAAAGCCACATCATTCCTTGTTAAAGTAACAATGTCCATCTCATAGAGGCTGCAGCATGTGTGTAGTGAAATTGTGTGATAACATCTGTGCTCAGAGACGTCGCGGTTAAAACATGGAGGTAATGAGTGCGTTGGGTTTTCACCAGTATCTCTTCACACTTTCCAAAATTGACCTTTTTATAGCCACATTGTTGATTACTTTTCTTATGGTTCACCTTGTTTATGTAGTGTTGTTTCTGCTGAGGGTCCACTCACTGAAAGATGAAGACGATGGCTGCACAATAAGCTTTCAGTAATGACATTTTAATATGGATCTCAGGGGAGGTTGGCTGGACCAGGTCAGAGAGAGGAGAGGATTTCTGTTATGGATGTATAAATTAACTCTGACTTCAATTGCATGCCGTTTGCCACAGGAACAAGCACTCTCTTGGGCCTGCAGGTCTACATCTAGAGTTCAAATTCAAGCTCACACAGTTACCCCTTGCTGCCATTCGAAGCTTAAAATGTGCAAACCTGATATTGTTGGCAACCACTCACCTTATCCGTGCCTGACCAGTGAGTGAGCACAGCCAGTGGGCATTATGCATATTAATCAGAGACCTTTACATTGGTTAAGTTACAATTATTTTTTTATTCACCTTTTATAAAATCAGTAAGGCTTAAAAGGAAGAGTTTGACATTTTGGGAAACATGCTAATTTGCTTCCTTGCGAGTTAGATGAGAATATTGATGCCATTCTCATGTCTCTACAGTGAATATGTAGCAGGAGTCAGCAGCTGGTTACCTTCGCTTAGCATGAAGATGGGAAACAGCTAGCCTGGCTCTGGCTTTATCCCTTTATATCTTGCTTATTTAATTCATACAAAAACGTACGTGTAAAAACAACAATTCGCCATTCAACGTAACTTCCTGGAGTCCCTGCTGGTTGCCTGGCAACTGCTCAGAGCCAAGAAATAGTACAAAAAAGTTTTGTACAGAACAAACAAAAACAATGTTATTAAGTGAGCTTTAAAAAGGGGCTGGTACGCTTTGTTCTCTTCGGACAGTGTTTGCAGTCTTTGTGCTAAGCTAAGCTAACTGGCTATAGCTTCATATTCCCTGCACAGATGTGAGAGTGGCATATAACTTGGCAAGCAAACTGAAATCAAATCCGCAAACTATCCCTTTAAAACCTCCTGGCATTGTCAAGTAAAAAAAAAAGTATTTGTTCTTTATCAGCTGTTCTCTGGAGCTTGCAGGGCATCAATCAGCAATCTACCCTGTTAGCGTCTTGTGGTCTTTCCAGAAAAACATGGCTTGGGAGGCAGCTGGAGCCAATAGGGATGGAGAGAGAGAGAAAGAGACAGAAAGAGAGAGAGAGAGGAGAAAGACAGCAGGAGAGAGAGCGTAGCTATGTGCAGGGGAACTCGGGAGGCACTGGGGCGTAATTTAAACAGGCGACGGCTGTTGTGCAGACAGGAAATGAGAGGAAGGCTAGTTCCTGGGATGGGACTGAATTGGATGTTTCAGACCCAGACCGGTATCAGAAAGAGGAGACTTATGTGGCGTTGTTAAGGGTAACAGTAAGGTCATTGAGAGCAGCATTTCCTTTTCTGATCATTGGGTGAGCTTGTCAGCGCTGCTATCTCAGTTCCCACATCCCTCTCAAATCATTTCAATGGGTTGGATTCAAAGTCTGAAATTCGGGCCGGAGCTGAATAAGACCTCCTGTTGCTGCGCCTGTTTATAAGCTCTGCTCCACTCTCATATGCTGACTGCTTTGATTTGAAGTTTTGGGGCAGTTTCATCCGATGGAAGGAAGTCAAGTTGAAAAGGCAAGAATTATTTCAATATTACATCAAAAACAGGATAAAAATATGCTTAGGACTGGTCTGAGAATGCCCAATGCGACTGGGTCTTTTTTAGGCTGCAGTTTTGATTTAAAACAGACACACAACACCATAGTCAGAACCCCACTCTGCCTAACTGTTCACATGTCAGTGCGCTGGAGGAGCAAGCAGGCCTAAGCTGCTCTGGACTGTGTAACATCCAGCCATCTTGTGAGTTCTCACTGCTCAGCCTCATGAAGTGCAGAGTCCAGTGCCAGCCCACCAGATTACTGCCCCTAATCAATCTGATTAGCCTGAGAGGGCGGACACCTTGGCTCACGTCTGGACTGCATGCTCCGACTCCCCACAGTTTAGTCTGACAGCAACAGAGCCAAAGCATTCAGCTACACAGGAAGCCGATTCTGATCGTTCAGTGACGTTGGTGGCAGCGGGATTTGTGTGTGTGTGTGTGTGTGTAAGTCAGCAAGTTAGAGAGCATACGTACTGTACTGTTGTATTAGAGTCAACCAAGCCAAGTCCTGATAAATGAAGCATGGTATATACAATCATTGGAGGGATTTCTCACATGCATCAAATTGTAGGTGTAGAGTTGATATAAGGTTTTATTATGACAGATGGCATGAAAGGAACTTATGGAACGTGTGGGAACTGAGGTATCTGCACATTTAATGGGATCCCAATCTAGCTGTTCAAATGAATTAATTTCTATAGTAAAATTTCATAGCACTCCCCCGTGAGTTCATTTCAACCACGCTCTAATGATGGTGAAATACAAGGCCACACGTATCAGCCCGGTTCCCCTCACTTTCTCTGCTCACAGGGAAGAATAACAGGCACGTAAATCATTCCAGGCCTCCTATTATAAACAGGTGTCACTTTGGTGATAAAAAATGACATCTTAATTCAGAGGCGAGGCGCTTTGTCAAAGCGGATTAACACATCATCAGAAGCGATTTATTTTTATTGTGCCAGCATCATTTGGGTGGAGGTCGAGCATGTCAGTAGTTCTGGCCTCCACTTCTCCCGGGGGAGTGTTGGAGTGACACGTTCAGCCTTGATGAAGAGGAATCTCCTGACGTGAGAGATCTGTACTGTGTGGTCGCTTCTGGGAACAGATGACAGTGTTTAAGATGTGCTTTAAAAGACGTTGCTTAACATTCAATTTAAACATGTGTACTTATGTTGTAGGACAGTTTGGGTTGTGTAACCATCAGCCAGACTAAGCTGCCCATTATCACTATAACTATCAAATAGAAATCATGGAAAATTTAAAGATGACAGTATCGTTAGAGACAACAACAAAGGCCTGTTTGCTTTTTCAAGCTTGCACCGGATGTGTGAGTGTGTCACTCATTACAATCAACTAGATTGATGTTAAAGGCCCAAACAGTCTCTTTTACATAAAATCTGCTTCATGTGAATTAAAACCAACAGGCAATTCATTAAAATGAATTGAAATGCAACCCACATAGCCAGACATATCCTAAAGTATATTGTAGGATTATGGTTTTGTTCATTCGCAAAGCCTCGGCTGCCTCAGTTGAATGACATGCTAACGCTTAATGTAAGGCAGTTCTATATAAAACAGCCTCATCAAAATGCTTTCTCACATTTTGCTGTCAGCTAGTTTTCTTAATTTCGCATTAGCAAAGATAACAACAATAGGCTGATAGTAAGACGAACACTTCCTTTTAGGAATGCCTCCAGCTTGTGCTTATGACACGGATGCACTTTTAAATTTGAAAATGTGATACAGATCCAATATTTAATCGACTACCACATTTGAACAGTAGTTGGAATTTTGAATATAAACAGAGACAGACCTAGTGGATATTGTATGGGGAATCTTAAAATGTACAAGAAAGCTCAGCAAGAAAATATTTTATCAATAAGTCACAAAGTCACTGACGTTTATTCATTTAGTGGACGCAACAGACATATTTGTATAATATATTTAAATAAGCTCATGCAGCTGTGGATCACACCAACTAACCCTTTTTTTTTTTTTTATCTACGATTATTGCTAAAAACTTTGTCATAATAAATCTGTTGAATTGCCCCATCCTTCAACATCTAATAGCACTGGGGAACTTCAACTGACATGCAGTCTCCACAGGCTTGTGCTTGCTGTGTTTATGGACACACCCGGCACTTACCGTCTGTTTCTTATAAAGGATATCAAACAGGGAGAGCCGCCTGAGCCACAAAGCACCTGTTTCCGACACTTCCACTACACATGTTTGCCGCTGTGTTCAAAGAGCCTTCAGAGGATGGAGACACCAGAGGTGCTGCCTTTGGAGCTACTGTACATGTAAGCTTTTAATCAAGAGACAACTTTGGTTTGGAGTTAGTGTGAATGTCTGCAGCAGTGATATCTTGCTATTGTCTCCAAGTTTTCAGCTGTTGTCTTTGTTGACAGATATATTCCAACTGAAAAAAGGGATGTTACATTTGGAAATGTAACTATGACACAAAGAAAGTTAATGATTTGAAAATGCTGTTGTATGCTGCCAGCCCGACTTGCTCCATCTCCCTAAAGCAACGGGTTTGTTTGAGCTCTATCAAGTAAATATTTGTCATTTAAAGTACAGCTTGAGAATTTTTCAGTTAGGTTATAAATGCAGTGTGGTTTGGATATACAACCATTCATCTGACAAAAGCACACAGCAACACACATCCACCAGATCATTGAAGAGACCTGCTCTTGAAAAACAGACTTTTGAACATAATGATGACATTGATGGTGGAGATGTACAGTCAATATTGTGGTTGTGACAGGGGATGAACCATGTGCGATAAGGACAAAGGAAAAACATTTTCAGGAAGAAGGCAGGATTTTTGTGTCTCACAGCTCCTGCTGTATGAATAGATACTATCATTTATAAACACACATGTGAAGTGATAAAGCCAAGCCCATAGGAAGGACAGGAAACAGCGTTATCTCCCATGTTGTTGGTAACGGCAGGGTGTTTCAGGTAGGATGTGATTGTTTCTGTGTGTGTGTGTGTGTGTGTGTGTGTGTGTGTGTGTGGTGTTTTTACAGGATCTCTGACACTTCAAAAGTCCTTCTGTACTGATAAACACCTTTGCTGCTCATCAATTGATCTAATGACTTACTCCCGAGGTTTTCAGCCATATCATCTTTCAATAAGGAAAACAACGGCAGCTGGCTGAATAGGAGGGGTAGCACTTCGTTTAACTTGTGTAACAATAATTGTACTAAAATCAGTAAACAAAATGTTCATACATGTTCAACAAATTGTCACTTTGATTTTTTTCGAATATTTTGAATATGATGGATGTATCGCAACGTGATAATCCTTACGTTCATCCTGCCGATGCAGACATCCCATGTAGTATAAACAGAACTGTGTGTGCGTCCACTTGTAATTTGCTAAGACATCTAACTGGGCAATTGGGTTTCGCTAACCTCCTAAACCTTATTATGGAAACTGGGTTTTTTGTATAGGTGACGTTTAAGATATCAGGTTTCTTCAGAAAGGCGACTCCTGCTGCTTCTTTTCACCTGACAACATGGAGTTTCACCATTTCACCATTTCGCTAGTTCACGTCTGTTCAGCTGTGGAAGTCCCCCGACCCACCAGGAGGAGTCACGAGCCGATTTCCCACCCAACCAAGCCAGGAAAATACATACAAGATTCTAGTCACTTGAAAGTTAGTGGACTATGAGCATTAAAAATCCACCAACAGTTTCTGTTGGCCAATGTTGGTCCTGCTTCAAATGTCCTTGTGTGTGTCTGTGTGTACATGGATTTGCAGCTCTGCAGAAATATGGCCTGGAGAAGGGTCAGCAGTTCGTAAATGACAGCAGGAAGGTAGCCAGGTTAGGCAGAGCATTATGTGCATGCAGAAGTTTTCTCCCTGTGCTTTGTGTATGTGCATTCTGTTGTGGTTCGGAGTCAAGTTACAGACTTGTCCACCATGTTACCACAGTGATCACGCAACATGCTGCTCTGCAAATGTCTTCAGCAGAAGGTTGTCACAAGAAGAAACAGAATTGGATGCTTATTAATGTCATGTCAGCTAGCTGCAGTTCTTTGGCGACAGATAGCTCTGCGTAAAAGGGGATGTTTGTCATCTGGATGTCATCAGGTCTTTATTCTGTCTTTGTCCACACAGACTCTGAACCATCTCCAGCCTAACTGCTCATGGTAGTAGTTCTGTGGACAATTACATACAGCATACATTTACTGTACACATCTGTACACTCATGTACACAGAAACATTCAGACAAACATACACATTAAACTGCTACCTCCACTCCTCCTCCCTCTTCCTTTGCCCTCCACCCACCCCCGACCCCCCAGTAATGAAAACAAGATGTTTTTATTCCCAGGACAGAGGATAGCAGCAGTGCAGCTCAAGTTAGGGCTCCCTCTCCCCTTCTCACCATGGACGCTCTATAAATACTCTTACGACTTTCTTAAATATGTGACAAAAATACATTAGCGGAGAGTTTATGGGCACACGTTTGGCTGGTGAAAGTAAAAGGAGTTGTGCAACGCAAACTTCCACCGGCATGGCAGAGGCGGGGAAGTGACAGCTGAGCTTTGTGGACCTGCAGAGGATCCTGGATACCCTAATGGACTGAGATGGGGCTTGTTCGAGGGGAAAACAGGGAGTTTCTGTGCCTGTGGGCATGTGTGTGTATGTACTGTAGGTATTTGAGTATGCAGTTTCCACTAAGGGAGGTGAGTATTGCTCCCAGACTCTGCACCTGATCTTCATTTTTCAATTTGTATCCAATCTTTCCACAATTGGGCACCAAATTTAAGCATAAACATGCAAGATATTCATCTTGTTTACATCAAAGCCCCAAAGCATCACTACACCGGCCTTGCTCCACCTCCCTCCCAGCAGCATCCCTCCCACTCTGCCTCAGTCTGTCACTGCTTCTTTTCCTGCCATACATTAGTCCTAATCAAGGTCAATTCCTTTTTGTGCTTACTTTGTTTGAGGCCAGCTGTTGTCTCTCTGCATTCAGTGTGTGATGAGGATGGATGTATTCTGCTGTGCCACTTTTGGCCATGTTTTCTCATAACCAGAGGATGTGGCTAGCCCCCTAAACAATCTGTGACAGCCTAAACCACAGTTCAGTGTTTTCTATGTGGCTGGATCTTCTATTTTTGTTCTTCTTCTCAAACCTTAAAACGTTCAATTTAAAATCTAGCTCTCTAACTTGTCTCAGGTTTCACGATACTGCTGCCTCCAGTCGCTATTATTTGATTTAGAGAAATAAAATAAAATATCTTCATAAACATCCAAACAAAACACTGTGTTACATGTTACAATCTTTTACAATATACATAAGGGAGCCCTGCTTCTCTCACATGATTTTACTTTAGCAGAGGTTCCCTCAAGAGAACCACTACCACCATGTGAGAACACTCTGTGCCTTACGGAGGAAACCTGGGTTTGTAATTAAAGCCAAAATCCCAGAGTGACAGAAATGTGTACCTTCTAAACCACAGCCACACTTTACAGTGGTGTACAGAGAGACATAGAATAGACAGGCGATATATGCCTTCCATACATGATCACCCACCGATTTGCTTTGCGGGGGCTTGAGCACATTGTTATTCTATGGAAAGAGTGATTAACCTTGTAGAAGCACCACCTTTGCCATTGCATGCTGCATGGGTTTTACACTTCACAGCTGTACTTACAGTTCAAATTATTTGAACACCAGTTTGCCACTGACTTATCACAGCGTATCCAATCACTCTCTCATGGATGAAGCACACTTGAATCTCCAGAGATATAGGGGTTTTTGCCATTGGTAGCATCAAATAACAAATTAAATCCAAATCAGAAAAACAAACACTTGAACAAACATCAGCGTGATAAGATCTACCTAAAATGACTGAAACCATCTTTGGGTAAAAAATATTTGACGTGTACTTTAAAACTGTTTATAGGGAGATAGCAGTCAGATTGTCTCCTATAGCAACTGCACACACAGCCAAACAGTGTAGGGAAACGATTAAGAAATTAAAGCAGGAGTACAAGAAACCCAATAACAGAAGTGTGGCAAATAGCAAACAAGCAATCCACCATGCTCAAGCTAATGTTTATGTGCATTAATTTCTCCACAGTTCTCCTATACACGGTAGATGAATTAGCTCTTTGCAATCATTTTCAATACTTAATCCAGCAGCATCTGCAATTTGGATCCCTTAATCGTGTGTAGGCAGCCTCACATATCTGAGTGTTTCACTATACAGATGAATGGGGTGGCATAGATTTCAAAAGGTGGATCAAACTGCTGAAATAACACACTGAAAATATTAAGTATTTTAGCAAAAAACACATATTTTCCAGTTAAAAGTACATATTTTCAGGTGCATTTCTGTGTGTGTATTTCCCTATGTGTGCAAAGGCTCTTTTATTTTGATAAAACGGCAGAGAGCCATTGCTTAATCTGGGACACTTCTTCACTCTTACTGGTTCTTATTTAATAAAAACTTTGTATCGACAGTAGAGTAAGAGCAAGATGTAGATTATACAGTATTCCTACAACACTTGTCTGTAGTATTTGTGAGTGTGCATGTGTGTGCATGCCTGTCTCCTTGTTTGCGAGCTCTCAAGCGTGAACGTGTGTGCGCTGTGATTGACACTGGTGTTTACAAAGCTGTCTCTCTACACATTTCGGGTCAACTTCAGCATCTCCATTACTTCAGGCCACCTATTGTTCAGTGCTTCTACACATTTTAGCCTTGAATTCATTCAGTACTAGTTTACACCACTTCTGTGTTTGGGGAAAGTCGTTGATCTCAATCAGCAGTCCATTATCTTTAGCAGGCAATTATCCACATTGTCACTTTTGCATTTAGCCCTGCGATTCCGAGGTCATAGGGGCCTGGTGTAACTCAAGCCGTGTGCACGACTCCCCGGCCTCTCATATAAAGAGTCTTCCAGGGTAAAGCACCCCCAAGGGGCCTTTCTGCACAGGCACACAGAAAAGCCAGTTTCATTCACTCCTTTATTGAACTTCCACTGCAATGCGTCACATTTTAGTAATGCCAAGCAGCAAAAAGAGATTTAAATGCTGAGAGAAGCTATGACTTCGCTCAGAAAATCATAATTCTTATGGTAGTGTTTCTGTTTCAGAAGGTAAGATGGTGGCTGTGCTGAAGAAGACCTTTTACAGGATATGCAACAATGTGACCTCAAGTCTCAAGCATCTGCAGGGTTTATATTCTGGCCACTGACAACAGCTGATTTCACTGATTAGCACTCCCTCAATCAGAGAGGAGTGAAATCACGTGGTTCAGTGATTAGAGTGAGCAGCCTCTTGGACTTAACTTGCACATTGTTGCTTAAGAAATTATGCCACTGCTTTATGCATGAAATTGGGGGGTATATGTGTGATTAGAATGAGTGCTATGTTTACTTTATAAATTCCACTTTTAAAACCAAAACTGCTGTGGCAGGACAACATGCATTCTATGTACAATTCAAGCTAGAAATACACAAAATCGTGTTTGTCATGTTGTCTTGTGAAGCATCAAATTCATATAACAGGTCATATAGATTTAATGTCACAAAATAAAAATATACATTTTAATGCTTCAGTTTTACCTACCTGAATGACTTCCTTTTATGAGGATATACCTTGCACCAGAACTGGCTGCAAAAACAAGTGCAGATTGTATTTCTCTTATTTCGAAGGCAACTGTAACTGTGTGTTCAGACAGAACGTAGGGTTCGTGGAGTTTAAGATGCGGTGGAATTGCATACAAAGTCAAGAAATGGAAAGATGATACTGCAAAATGAGGCGAAGATGCCTCCTTGCAAGTTGATGCAATGTTTCTACTTGAACAACAAATTTGCGCTTACCCAGTGGCTTTATTGATCGGCTTCGTAAACGTACAGAGACAAGAGGAAAAAGGAGAGAAACTGGAGGAATATAACAGAAAGGTGAGTTCTGAGATCAGTCAGAGGCTGAGCTGAACACAAACACACAGGCATACTCCCATACATAAGGTTGCTTCGTCCCATGCTAGCTAGCTTTGTACATTGGCTGTTTAGAGCAAATAAACACAACATTTGTGCAAATGACACAAGGTGAAGATTCGCTTCGCTTTCTCTCTGAACGTACCTTTATTCTGCTACAAGTACATTTCAAAGGTACATGGGTCTTCTTGTAAAGTTGCCCATTAGCAGCCAACGAATGGGGATAGTAAACAAAGAAAAATGACTTACATTCTATGATTTGACTGTCTAGATTTAATGCCACATGTCGGCCAAAGTTCTTCTTCGTGTAAATTTCAAATGCAACTTGTTTAAAGTAAAATATAGCAGGCTATAGCTGCAGGAAAATACGAAGGTGTAATTTGACTATATAATATGTAAGGTGATGAATGATGCCCGGGATGGTAAGGAATGATGCAGTGCACTCAGTTAATCACCATGGCTATATTTCATAAAAAAAATATTTCAGGGGAATATTTTTAAATAGACAAAAGGCGATCCAGCACAAATATGAATGGCTGAGTTTAAACACCTTAATGGCCCTAAGACCAGGACTTGGCAGTGGCTGGAGTTATGAGTAATATCCGTCTGCAGGCAGCTAGTCCATTTAAGAGACGAGCAATAAATGGCTCAAGTGAGGGGGGAGGAAAATTGTGCGGTTCATTTTAAACAAGGTATAGACTTGTCCATTTCCTTTGTTTTTCAGTTCCAGAATGGAAATCGTAAATAATAAATAATAGCCAGAATTTTGTGGTTTCATGTTTAGCGTGGCACAACAAGGGTGCACTGAGAAATGATGGCACAAAGGGACTTGTAACAGAATAACCAAATCCAGATTTTAGGTTAGAAGTTCATAGATGCCTCTCTTATTTGAAACTCCACATTCAAACTTTGACCTTCTAATCGAGCAACTCTACCCTCAAGCTATTTAAAAGTCACCATGTCCATGCACCAAACACATTCTTTAACATCTTCTCTGCAGTGTCACAGTTTTTTAAAAGGCATTTGTCCATTTCTTTTTTGGCCCCTCTAATCTCCATGTTTCCTCTTTTAAGCCAGTCCTCATGTTTTCTCTAGCATTGCATGTCCCAACCTTGGGAAAAAGCCCATATCCTCCTGGTTCCAAGTTCTCCCACTGAGGGACGAAGTGTGTCCCTAAGTTCAAGCAGCACCCCAGGCAATGTGAGGGGTGAGGAGAACAAGAGGTGGACCAGTGCTAGAGCCCGGCAATACTAACCAGTGTGTGGGAGAAAATTGCAGGGTTACTGACCTTACAGGGAAATAAGAAAGGCTTGAGAAAACACACAACAAACAGGAGGCAGATCAGTCATCTTCAACTCATGGTCCTGATGAATATTGTCTGCGTGACATGGAAAGGTCACAGCTATATTACCAGTCTGTTTTCTCTTTAAGGTTTCCTTTTTAAAGGTGACAATAAAATGTTTGAAGTTCTGAAGAAGGACAGACAATTACATATAGCAATGTTATCATTTTGCCATCATTATTGTTATTTTAAATTCAGTGAAATGAACAATAAAAAGCACTAACAAAATTATGACCAATATCAAAACTGCTCCATAGTGCTACAAGAAGTAAAAAAAACTCCACTGGTTATCTTTAAGGAACTTAACTTGAATTTGAACTTGAACATTTTTCAGTATAACATGTTTGAAAGGATATCTGGAATATGGGGGTTCTGAATTGCTGCTCTCCAAAGAAAAGTGAATTTATTTTGAAGGAAATTCCCCATAACTCATACAAAGTGGCATACAAAATGTCTTCAGGCCACTCATTTCGGGTACTGGCTAACTCTTTATGCTTTTTTTTATTGCAATGGCCATTCAGTGTTATCCTTTTAATTCATGTGTTAAACCTTTTTAAGGCAGACAAGTAGATTTGTTTCTCATATCTTTTTGCAAGTAATATGATGTACAGAAAAGCCAGCCTTCCAGACTGAAGTGGCTCCACCCTCCACCATAACAGGTGTGTAACGCAAAACGTGGCATAAGACTTGATTGACTTATTATTTAGCAGCCAGTTAGTTGATAATGACAATCAACAATAACAAAAATAATGCATAAGGCAAAAATAATCAGGTTTTTATGCACATCATGAAAATAATGAACTAGTAAGACTTGAAGCATACAATCTTGCAACTTGCAACAAACTAGCCACTTATACAAACCAGATTTATGCTCAACTGTATGTCATAACCAAAGGGTCATATATTTTGGAGCTGTTTAGTGCTGCTCTTGATGTAACAAACAAACACAACTTCCTATCAGAGACTGCGTTGCCACTTCCCTATAGTTCCCATAGGATGTGACTGACCTGCACAACTGTGACGACATATAAAATGCTCCCCATGGCATCAGTTTACGCTGCAGAGCAGCTTCTTCCAGGTGATGGAAGCACATGGCAGGTCAGCTGGAGAGGACATCATTGTAATACATTTTCTACGGCGTTACACTACAGTATGATTTCTTACAAATATGTTGTGACTGATGCGTTTGGTGTGTGGTCACATATAGGATGATTATTATTATTTCTTAGCTCTCACACATTCATGAATTAAGATGATTGCACGTGATTGGAAAATGGAAAATGTCAGAGTGTGAAAGAGAAACTTGAGCCATCATCGTGGCAGATACCAACAGATGTCTGGATGGCACTACTGCCCAGAAACGGATTAGCAAAGGAGATTTCATCAGTGTCTGGGCACATAGTGTGAGTGAGGAGGGCAGGGGTTGAAAGACAAATTTTGCCATAGGCCGAGATTAGACAGTAGCGTGATGGATGTTCCCCTGCTTCTAATGAAGCTCCTGTCTCATATTAGCCCAGGGTGAGGGAAACAAAAAGGGAGGGAAGGAAAAGAGGCTGCAATGGGGGGCCAGGAGCAGAGAGTTATCTCATGCTAACTTAGTTAGCTGATATGCTCCGGGGATACAGGAGGAGAAGGGTCAAGACCCCTACCAACGTCCCCCTGGGGACCGAGGCACAGAGAAGTCAACATTCCTGAGAAACTCTGAGACCTTCCTCCCCTTGAGAGATGGAGAGATGAGGGAAAGAGCGATGGAAGGAGGAGACAGAACTTTACATGTTCTTTCCATTTACCCCCCTTACAGGACAATGAATACACAAACACACACTCCTCTATGCATCACATACATTTTCCAGCCCTTCTGCAATCTCAGGCATTATTAGTGACTCATAAACTCACATTGACCTCTGTACACTCATTCCTGTCATTATTTATGAAATATTTTTAGGCAAACTCCTAAAATAGTCTTTCTCTCCTCTCCTCTCCTCCCCTTGGCTAAGACATTTCCAGTGCAGTGGTGGCTGGCGCCTGCAGAAGTCTGAGGAGCAGGAGGCATTCTTACTAGTTGTTTGGCGGAGAGCCATCGTTATAACGATATAGCATGTCAGGTTTATGGCTGACATGTGCATGCAAAAACAATTTGCATAATCTGTACCTGTATTTGTTTATGAGGCACAGTTTCAAGACCATATATGTGCGCACACAGCTGATCTAACAGTGTTTGGCAGCTGTGGTGGTGGTTGAGATTCTGACAAATACTGTGGGTGCAGGACACTGATAATCGCATTATTCACCAGCCTTGTCTCAGACGCTCAGACAGCCGAGACTGGAACTGGGCTCTGGACTTATGGCTGCCTCTGCATGGTATGATAGGCTTTTAGTCAGACCAAAACACTGTTTCCAGTTTTTTTTCAGGGAATTACAATGACCATCAGCCTTTCTTTTACTTACTTCAGTCTGTAAAGTGCTTGAAGGAACTAATGTGGGCCAGGCAGGCTGTGTGAACTGTGCACCCCTTGTACTGCAGCCAGGACCTCTAGAAACCACACATTTTGAGGTCTGACATCGATTCAATTGATGCAATGTAATTGCACTTTGTCTGACCTCACAACTAAATCCCCATCACCCCCCCTGCTGTAGAGAAAGCACACAAGACCCAAAGGATTTATGCAGCCAGTGTGTTTGATCAGTACTGTGAAATCAGAATATAAAATTAAGCTTGAGCACACGTGATATAGTTGTTTGCAAACACTTGTTCCCCATGCTACATGTGTGCAGCATCACTTGTTTTCATGACAACTGTACGCAGAAGCACTGATCAAAGAAACATTACTGTTTTGGTTTCCAAGTCATTTCCCGGTTCAAAGCCAGTGCAAACACCAAAGACAATGATTCCTGCCTTTTCTGCGCACCAGACATTATTTTGTCCTGTCTGTAAGCGTTTGTCTTTCTTCATCAGATCTAATACAGCAGAGCTTTGACGGCCCTCATTCTGTTCTCAATCCCAGCTTGTCATCCGCATCTCACTCTTGACAGCCCACACTGCAGAAACCCCCTCCAAAACATGTAGGAATGTATGGGAAATATGGCTTCTTGGAATGCCACTGGCAAACCACTGCCAGTCAACAAAGGAACAAGAAGGCAGTCACAAGCCTTCACAAAGCTCCAGACCAACCTCACAGCATTCTCAATCACTCATCGATAGCCCTCTTTAGCATTCGACTCTGGGTTTTGCGCAGTGAGAGAAAGTAAATGTAGCATTGCCAGTAATGGCACAGTGCTGTCTCGCTCCTCTGAATGGGAGCCATGCCCTCCAGACTCCCCTTGTCTGGGCTGAAACCCTGCAATATCTGGCAGCGGGTGCTGGTGTGCTCAAGGGGTGGAAGGATATTCAAACTTTCATCGTTGGTTAAAAATAGCCATCCCCCTCTCTCGGACAAAAAAAAAAGAGGGCCCTGCTAATAATCACAGCTCTGTACTGTCTGTCTGAAGCATCTGGTCTGAGAATGTGTCATTTTTTAGGAGGGGCCTGGGAAACTGTAGACACCACGCTTGCTGCCCAGAATAAGAACCATGGGAATGATTGAAGGGGTCTTTTTTTGTGTGTGTGGGCCGCTGAGCTAGAAACTAGCCTGCCTCCATTGGACTGCCTTCCTTGCCGCCTCCCGGCTGCTAAGCCAGGCATAAGTCACTCAGCGGGCTGGTTTGACAGAAACAGATGATTTTATGGTAACACATAAATGGCGGGGGACACTATGAGGTCAGGGAATCGTGGACATGGGAGAGATGTCATCCCTCAAGGGTCAGACAGAAGTCTCATATCACTAAGCGAGAAAAAGTTTGAGTGGTTTGTGACATGCCTATGCAAATAAATTAAAATTACTACACCATTAAATGACTGCATGACTTTTGGCCTATTTTTCCAGGCATGTCCTTTTAAAGTTGAGGTCGTTTGACCTTTAAAGGAATAGACTTTTTCGCTTTCTTGCCAAGATTTAGATGAGAAGATCTCATTTTACCTCATGATGCTAAAGATCTACCTCAACCAGAGCGAGTTGCCTACACAGTAATTAGTCTGTGTTATCAGTAATTGATAATCAGCTATTACAACCAACAGGAATGTAAAATACGCATGTACAAACTCACTTCTGCTCGCTAATTTAAGTTTTAATGTTATTTGGTTTCTTCCTAAAAATAAATAAGTAAAAAAAAAGAAAGTACTGTCAGTTTCATTTTAGAAACAAAAGCTAGTATATTCATTTGATGTATATATGTTTAGTTGATGTATTGCATGGAGAGGCATAGCAATGAAAGTGTCAGCGTGCTCATAAAGTATTACCACGACTATTTCTATATTATGTGGAATGTGACAGGTGCACTGGTGTGAATTGTCTCCAGCAAAAAAATGGGCCGCTATAAATCGGCCTGCTGGGGAAAGGGAAGTTGCTGCTGCCGTTAACTTGGCTAACAATTAGCTTTTATAACAGACAGAGGTGTTCATGGGAGACAAACTGGTTAATGAGTGCTGTCAGACTGGGACTTGAATGTAACCTCAGATAGTCAGTCTCTGCAAATTTTCAGAATAGGACATCCATGATTTTGCACTTTACCACCTTGCTGTATTTGAGTTCATTGAGATAATTAAACTGTTGTAGTTTGATAGTAAATGATAAATATGTAATACATTTTCACTAAGAGGACAGAGTGGCATTAATCTGCGGGCTACTTTGCATCATGCACATGCCTCATTTGTTTTGATGTCATCTCTATCGTCACATGCAGCAGCTTAGTCCTCCGTACAATTTTAACTACAGTTGACACAGTGATAGAAATCAGTCTGGTTGTTGTTCACATGGATATAAAGGTTAACCCCATTGCAGGTGTTTGAATATACTACATTTAAATTCTCATTTACATTTTTTTGAGAGATAACATATTACATTTGAATGCCAAACAGTGTTTGCAGGGCAGTTGTACCCGACTGAAACATGACTTGTTACTACACTGATCAGTTATGATTGCTTTTCATAACTTTGGTCTCCAAATTAGAGTTTTCTATTTTGCTCACATGTCATTCTGTGGTAGCACCACAATGAGTGAGCGACAAACTGTGAATGAGGCACTTGATCTTTTCTTGGATTGTGGCACTGCTGAGGAACATGAAGAAGTAGTGGTAGAGCGATGTTTATATAAAAAAGGATGTTTACATAAAAAGCACTGTGTTTTCTTTATTAATAAAATCATATTGTTATCGCATGTCATTTTTGGCTGCAAACAGAACACACATCATGGCATCAACCATTCAGCGATTATCAATCAAACCTTTTCCTCTATTTGTCACTACAGTCAAAATAACATATAAATTGTGCTTATTTACTCAGAACTGAAAACCATAGGAGACCTTTAAACAACAAATATATAAAGTATATAAATTATGACTGTGCAGAGGGTGGGTTTTAATGGTTTACAACCAATCACATCATAATTTATGTCTTATTATGATTTTTATACAGTTATATCAGAATAGTGAGTTTTTCTACTTTGCCCTCTGTGAACCAAATCACTGCTAAAGGAGGACAAAATGCTTCAGTGTAGTGTCTGCTCTGGGAGGCGGCAGTTGATGTTTATTAACTACACAGTTTAATGCTTAAACATTGCTTTGTTGACAAATAATCTCTTCCTGTAATATGATGATAAAAAATCAACCAGGGCAGATTGGTTAGCCTAGTTTGTGTGCGTGTCCTGACATTGACCTCTGGTCTTCAGTCATGTGTGTCAGGCATGTCTGACCTTTTATTGCAATAGAAATAAATCACATATAAAGTCAAAATGTGTTACTCCGCAGTTAGTGTATAACCAAAAACAGAGAAAGAAAAGACAGAGAATCTAGAAATTCAATCCTAACAACAAAACATTATTGTTTGTAATAACGTTTGGTTCTTCAGGCACCATGGCATTTTCATATATGAAGTAAACTTGAAATTTGGATTATATCATTCCATCATAAAGTCATTGCTATCTCCAATCATCATTGCAATCACCAATATTTCCATTTTTAACATCAACTCTGCTTAATTCAGTGTACGTTTTTTAAAACATTCATTTTGAGTTCATAAACGGATTATCTTTCCATATTTCACTTTATTCTACCTCTAATGTATTTGTTCAGCGGAGGTCAGAAAGACTGCAGTACAGTGAGGGAGCCCCCTATTTGTGTTTGTAGTCCTGTATCCACTTACTACCAATCAAAGCTCCATTACTACTGCGTTTTAAGGCATTAGAGATGTCAACATTGTTAAGGCATGTGTATTGTTTTCTCAGTCAAGGAAAATTAGAAAATGAATTCCTCTGGGCTGAAGTGGAGCGTGTTCACGAGGGGAGTAAGTGAGGGCGGGCTCGCATGTGTGGGGGTCAGAGGGTGGGTGTCTGTGTGCTGAGGGAAGGTGGTGGTGGTGGTGGTGGTGGTGAAGGGGGGCGTTGATGCCAAATTGTGCTCAGTCACTGGCAGATCATTTTTACTGAGACAGCTGAATTGTGGGAAAAGAGGAAGCACGGTGGCTCTGCCATTTGTTTTGCTTTGCTGCAGCCTCTCACCCACACATGCTGAGTACATACTGATTAAAAACGCATACACACACTTTTCTATCGGACACATCACTGTTAACATTGTAGACAAAATTATTCCTGAAAAGTGTGGCCTCTGCAAACTGCAATCCACAACTTTTTGACAGGATGTTGTGGTACAGGTATGAAAGGAAAAGAACAGCCACATGAATTTAGGGAAAGACTGGTATTTTTGTCTTAGCAAAATTGGTATATTAGTAGCTAAACCATAGTATGTTCATTGTGCTCGTATAGTAGTAACTGTTGACCTTATACAAAGAAACTCCTCTCTCTTTACCTCCCCCTACCTCCCCTCCTCTCTCCATCCCTGGAAAGGAAATGGCAGCTCGAGCGCAGTTGAGAGCAGTTATGGCATTAGGACAACAGAGGCGTGGCTGGCCTTAAATGAGGGGACAAATTGTAGTGCAAGGAGGAGGAGGAGGGCCGGCGGCCAGCAGTGGCACATGGGAGGTGCCCCTGAGCAGCCCAGCGGGGTCAAGCCGGCCTCCCTGCCATGTGAACAGGAAAGGTGTGTGAACTTTTGCCTTGTCCCGCTCAGTCCATCATCCAGCAAATGGAGCACATCAGCCACACTGGGGGAGAGAGGCTGGCTGGGGTGGGAGCAGAGAGGTGGCTGGTTGGGGGTAGGTGAACACCTCACACAGGCTCCCTTTGTGCTCTGGGCAGGGGTTTGCATTACTATGGGGCTTGTGGGGGGGGGGGGGGGGGGGGGGCAGCAGCAAACTGCAGTCAGAGAGATGGGCGGGACATATTGGAGCAATACAAGGAGAAGACCATACTGTTGGATCAATTACTTACACTTGGGTCATTATCATGCTCAAACAGATGATCATCTATCTTCTCATTTGAGGTGTCACCTGGTCTTCATTTTCTGCTCAATAACCATTCATTATATTGTGAGCGCTCTCAAACAGGACCTTCTCTCCTGCAACCAGTCAAACACAGGTGTAGCTAATAACATAAATAATGGCTGCATTTCTTGTAGTTGTACTGCACATGCTGGCTGCTTAGCATGGTGCACTGGCACACCTTAATGGAACAAGACCATGATTAATGTTATTGGTTGCACTTGTGCTTTTCCTGCTATGACAAGCTAGTAAGTCATCTTTGGAAGAATGTTAAACTCAACCTGTAAAACTTAAACCAGTCACACACCGTACTGTATGTAACAAGCCTGATTCTATTTATATAGATAGATCTATCTATATTCCAAAATTTGATTTGTATGAGGGTGCTTTTAATTATTAGATTATTCGTTAAATAAGATAAACTTTTCATTTTTGATTGGTCTTATATCGCCATAGACATTTCAGGGCTTGTATGGCATCAAGGGAACCCCTCCTTTAATGTATTTCCTAGTCTTACATCTTTTGTCATTTCCAATTGTATGTTTTATGTTTTTTATTATGTTACATATTAAAACCAGTTAAAAGCAATTCAATTAAAAGGGGCTTTATTGACATGGGAAGTAGATGTTTACATTGCCAAAGCTAGTGTGAAATAAAAGCATGTATATAAACAGAAGAATTGTAATTTTGTTACAGAAATTTACATGTACACATAAGTAAAAAAAAAAACTTAAAATCAAATAAAAAAATAAAAGAAAAATGAATGAAAGACAAATAGACTTGCAGTTAAAAAAAACTACAAATATGTGAATTCTCCTGGGAGAATTTTTAATTTTCAGGTCATTAAAGTTGAACTTAAAAGTTAAAGTAAATGTTCCTTATTTCATTGAATGTGTTACATTATAGAAGGACGTGCTTGGAAAGCAGTGTTGTTAGTCAGTGTGTCTGAGAGGGGGCAGATAAGGGACCAGTAAGGGACTCTTTTCTGGGCTCAGCTCTTGGATTTGTCTCTCTCACACACACACACACACACACAAACAAACCAGTTTCCAACTTTACTTTCGTTTGTATTTAGTTCACTCATGCATGCACACACTTGTACGTGTCTTTGCATCACATAACCGCACTGTGCAACCAAATTTATAACTTAACTGATATTCCTATCTCTGTAACCGACTCTATTCTGAGATTTGAGTAAATATAACCGGCCAGGCTGCTTTACTTCCTCCCGATGGGAGCTGAGTGGGAGTTCAAAAAGATTTAGGGGAACAGTTAAAAACGTAATATTTTAAGGTATGTTTATTATTATTCTAGAATAGCTGTTAATAGATATTTTAGTGAATTTCCTACGATGTGGATGTTTATAGCTTACACTGTTGTCAACGTTCCTCTCCAGCACAGCTGTCATCAGTAGCAATGTTTTGATAATTGATTGGCAATTTGTGGATCACTTGTCCTGATCATATTTGTTGTTTCTACAGTATACTAAACAGCATCAGCTTTTAATGTTTCATAACTACTTGACAGGCCAGGAAGAATCCTTAGTAAAAAGCCCCACTAAAGTGTAAAAGGACTCTTCTGTTCTGTGTAGCAGACCTGGTGAGGGTCACGTCTCAATCAAACTGAGGAAGTGCGATTAGGGATCGGAGACTGCATGATCAATTAATCATAAATCAATATTAAACTAAAATACCCAGTATAAAATTCAGATGTCTAATTACAGTATGTGTTGTGTTATTGACAACACATTTTCTTCTGTAACTGAAAAATGAGATTAATAGTATAAATCTTTTAAACATGGGCTTTTTCAGTAACCTCTCGGAAACAACAAAGAAAAAGATCCTGGGCACTCTTACAAAACTTGATTGTGAAACTCAGTCATGTAATCTAATTAAGAGCTCACTAAGTGGATAGAATATTGAAGGGAAAAAGTCACAGATTTTGTCAATCTCTACGATTGATTTAATTAACTGCAAATCTCTTGCTGTGACCCCTGTAATCCTGTTTTTTTGCCTTTTTTCACCCGGTAAAAATTAAAGTTTAACTATAAATAGAGGTGGATAATGCAGTTGACCCGAGGGGTTAATTCTCAGGCTTTTGGATGCTTTCATCCCCTGGAGGCCCGCAGTCCATGCTCTCCTCAGGTTACATTGCCATGAACTCGAGAACCACCCCAAGGAAATGAGTTCATATGGAGAAATGAAGCCAGGATTTGGTCTGCTCGGGCACCTTTGTAGGCACTCCCAAGAAGAGAGGCCGGGAACAGGCTGGGCCTAAGTCCCGATTAATACCCTGATTCCACGCTACGTCATGAGGTCAGTGGGAATTCAAATAAAGAGAGAAATCATGGAATATAAAGAGTGAATCACTGAACGCACCACAGCAGACATGATGGCTTTGTTAGATTGTGTGGTAGCTTTTCTTTTTCAACACCTGTCAGAAAGAGACAAACTTACGTGTGAGAAGAGAGAAACTTAAATGAAATGTCTCAATTAATACCAGACGAAAGGGCTTGTTGAGTGCAGCCACTCGCGGCTGTGTCTGTGCATGCTGCGGAGCCAGCAGCTTTTGCTGACTAATTGCTCCTTTTACATAATCCTAAAATATTTTTACATAATCTCAAATGCTGTTTACACATGAAAACTCCACTGGATTAGTGTTATAAAGTACCTCACAGTGCCAGGATAAATATCCATCTTATGCGACAGAGCCAACTGTTTCAGCATTTATCTTTCTACATTTGTTCACCTAATCAAAATACAGTTGGATAAATAGATATATGTGGCCTGAGTACACATACAGAAGTCAAACAGCAACGACACGTCAGTCAGCCCGCGCCTTTATTCCCAGTATTTATTTGCCCATGTTGGTGACACTTAGGACTCCAGGCCATGGGATTTATGTCACACTAATATGCTATATGCATCACGCTACAACACGTTTACACACCGCACACTACACATACTCACAGTGTGCAAACAAACACACGTGTGTGTGTGCACACAGTCACACACACTCCTAAATAATAAAAAAAAACACTGATTGCCTGAGCAGCTGAGGTCTGGAAGCTCCATTTGAAAGTGCTACTGTGGTGGACCTGAAGGTAAAAGTGCCTCCTGGGGTGGTGAGCTCAGGGAAAAAGGCCACTAAGATTTGTTACTGGGGGCATCAAGTAACACATGGCCACCCTAACATCTCAGTAGGGGCAATTCTTTAAGCCAAAGTCACAAGTACCACATTTGCAGTTCACCAGTCAAACATTTGATGTCCTCTGCTCGATTCTTTGTCTTTTTAAAAGGACCATGCCAGTGTTTTAAATCCTAAATTATTACATCATGTATGAAACCTGCCAGAAAGGTTGGAAAAATACATACAACAATGAGAAACATTACAGCATGGGGCATTTAAGGGCTGTGAATTCAGAAGAGGAGAAAATGGGAAATGTCTCTGTCCCCAGAGTGTTTTGTGTGTGTGGCCTCACAGGCTGCAGTTCACAGGTCCTGTGTAGCAGTGTCATGCAAGGGTCATACAATTCAAAACGTACTGTACATCCACTGCTGACTGTTTTTTAACAAGATGTCCAAGAGATATAAATGGTCAAAACTGCATAAATCCTTCAATTATGATCCCTTATCACACCAGACAAAGCCTATAAGTTCTTGTCCCTCACAGTTTGCAGACTTGTCCTGAATCACTCTTGCTCCAACTGCACATACCCCAAAAGCCCCCCACTGCCTCAGCGCCCCCAAACCCCAATGCATGCATTAATCTTATACACCCGGGAGGGAAAAATCCAGCAGCTGCCAATGCAGTCCCACCCAGCAAGCTGTGTCCCAGGAGTTCTACTAATTCCAAGGTCATGTGGATGCCTCAGACCTCTTTCCTTTCGCCCCGTCTTCCTACCTCAGCTGCAAGGGAAGGAGAGGAAGTGAGGGAGCGGAGGACAGAGAAAGTGAGGCTTTCAAAAGCAGCTCTGTCACACAGACATTAGGCTAGTAAGTGAGAAGCTCCCTCATACAACAGATCTGAGAGCAGAGATTACTCAGGTGTGATGGGGCATGTATTCCTGGAGGTGGGAGGACAGGGGAGGCCTGGTGCTGTCTTCTGAAATCTCTCCATCATCAGTGATTGAATATTTCATTAGTGGCGCCCAGACCTGTACCAGACATTCCTAAACCCCCCCCCCCTCGCCTCAGTGACCCCTCTCTGGTGGCGGAGGCTAGAGATATGGCCTCTATTAATCTGATTCCACTGGAGACATGGAGGCTTAACCGAAATCTTGCTTTTGCAGATGTGTGAGAAAAATCAGAAAACAAAGATGACATATCTAGTCTATGATGATACCAAAAGCGAGCTGGCATAAATGTATTCAGATTCTTCCTTTTATTATTTTTTCTGAAAAATCATTGAGTATAGCCTCACAATCCAAATAACCATTTTGAAAAGAAATCAAACATTAATGTACAAAAATTGGTTGAGAAAATGTAATTTTCCTGCGTACAGTCAAGTGTCAATTCTTTTGTAGCAGCTGTAATTTTCAGTATTCTTTATGAATACTTAATATTAGCATACGTACTGTATATATGCCTGTTTGTGTGCCAACCCAGACTTCCAAAACTTACCAGGAACTCCCTTCCCCCTAATGTTTACCCCCTGCTTACTTATTTTCCCTCCTTTTTTTAACTCTAACAACTGCATGCTCACATGTTGCCTATGACTCACGTATCTGTTCTGCATGAGTGAAGTCTTTTACTCCTGTTTTCTCAACACTTCTTTTCAGCACAGGGGACGTGTTGAAAGGATGCCTTCTTTGTATTGGTTATAAGTGAGATACTCACCGTAATAAATGGCAACTCCTGTCAGCAGCGTGAACTTTCCTGCTAACCTTGGATGTGCAGTGAAATGTTAAACTTTGGACAGAGGTCTTACACTCCCAATGTGCTGAAAATATTAGCCTACAGTTCTCACACAGCGTTCCAAAATACTGAAGCTGAATGAAAACAAGCTGGTCACCTGCTTTAAGTCATGCATAGAGCAGGAGTGCGCTTAGATTGTAGTATAGCACTGTGGCTAAGCTTTCATTAGGTAATCAGGTTTTCTTTTTGTCCTGTTGCCAACCCCATGTTTAATTCTAATTCAATCAGCAAGTCCATATGTTGCATTTTTTTTTCTGTTTCAAGCATGGTACCTATCAGGCTGCTGCATTAATCATCCCTTTAAGCCAGCTCTCCCACCAGTGTCCAACAGACTCATTAGGTGAACCTGAGATGTGGTACTCATAAATCCTGTTGGGGGTAGGCAATGGTATGTGACAACCATGGGAGAAATTATCAGCTAGGTGATCCACCATGTTGGCTATTGCTAAGAGACAGCAGGGAGTTACCGACAAGAAAGGGACACAGGGACTGGGAGAAAGAGGTTAGGTGTCAACAGGCCCCAGCATCCAGTCCTCAGCGCAGGTTGGTGGGTAGCGGGTCCCTGACAGTGGGAGATGAATGGGAGGGAATTATCTACTCACTCGGCCAGATAATTGCTCCATTTGGCCCTGAGTTAGAGAATAGCTTCTAATTAGCTCCCTGCAGTCCCCTAGACCTTCACTCCTCCCCCAAAAGAAAACACTCTCACACATGTTGGAGGTTTAACCAACTGGGTCACTTTGACACCTAAAAAGTAGCAAACTCCTCGGCCAGTTGGCAGCATGTCTGATTTGAATGATTTTCCACTTTAAAAGAGAGAAAGTTCAGTGTCAGTAAACCCTGATTACCAATTTGGTGCAAGTTGGGTTTCACACTGTGGCTGTCCCACATGAGTGAATGATTTGCAGATATGCAGTGTCGTCTGCATAAGTTTCTCTCAGCTTAGGTGTTTGTCATATGCGAATGATCATGGAGTGGCGTTAGAGTTAGATAACAGACTGAAGGCACATTATATGGGAAAATGACAAACCTAAATAATATGTGTGAAAACTGGAGCGAAAGCTTTCATTACCGTATCTAATCTTTAAAGGGAAGAAGGTCGATACCACTCTCATATATGTGCAATAAATATGAAGCTGCAGCCTGCACTTAGCTTAGTTTAGCATAAAGGCTGGAAACAAATTTGTTTAATCCATACAAAAACCAAAGTGTAAAAACAAGTTGTGGTTTTTAGACAGAGCCAGGCTGTTTCCCCTTGTTTCCAGTCTTTATATTAAGCTAAGCTAACTGGCAAGTGCTGGCTGTATCTTCATTTTTAAATAATGAACAGATAGGAATGTGGTATCTTCTCATCTAACTTCCACCAGAAAACAAATAGGGGTATACCCCATAACGTCAAAGTGTTACATTTTACTGATTTGTGCTATTGCTATTGCTGTAACTAATGTATGTGATTTTTGGGCACTTTTCTGTTAAGTTGCAGTGCTGAAAAAAAGATTTCCACAAAGTTACTTCCCTAAATTTGAAGGACCTTTTGGGCTATTATCACCTTGCAAGTAATAAAGAGGCAATGCACCCTCCTCACTGATTAGCAGTTTTCACCATCAGTGGGGGGCCATTTACAACTGAACTTCTCTAATTAGCATTCTGTTTATTTGTTCTCACAGTTCAAGAGCAACAAACCTCACCCATTTCCTCCTGTTGCTGATGGGATCCATAAACCCAGAGTCTCATCAGCAGTCTGGCCTGGTAAAGGCAAGAATTACAGTTACACTGTAGCTAAGCTCTTTTCAAGAATTGTTGGGGGCCGTTGAAGCATTGCTGCCAAGTGCATCACACTTTGACCTTTAGAATAACAAATGTTTTTTGTGCCAGGAATCCAGATACCTTGGCAAGGCCTTTTGCAAATCTCAATTCAAAGACGGTTAAAAGCGGGGGGAAACAAAAGTCATTCAGTCGTATTAAAGATCAAACAGCCAGCATGGGCCAGTTGGGACTTCTGTGGGGAAGATAACCTCCAGCACTGGCAGCAGTAGAAGGCGGCGACAGCTTTAGTGCACATGCCTGTGTCCCTGCGAGTGGACTGCACGGGGACCCCTGACATGCAGAAGCCTGCAGAGAGTGGCCCAGCGCTGGGTTGCTGCTGGGGTTGAGTGGGGTTAAAGTGGGTGATGATGGTTGGAAGGATAGAAGGGTAGGAGAGGATTTAAAGTATTGTGATAACCACCCCGACAACTTCTCCCATTAGACTCCGATGTGATGAGGACAGCAGGCCACAGGAGACATGTCAAGCACCACCGTCACCACAATGGAACGGTGTCATAATGGTTAAAACGAGCATTAAGCTTCTTCCCCTCACTTAGTATTCATAGATTTTTCACGGTAGACTCGATTTCAGGTTCATATTTTCATAAATGTGGAATTCCATCTCATCTGTCAACTGTTTGTTTGAAGTGATTTGAGATATCCCAATGTAACCACAGGAACTAAGAGCTGTGGAGATTTCATTGGCAAAGGGGTGGGGATAATGGGAAAGGCATCCTGGGAAAATAAACTGCAGCCAGTGATCCCTGTATGCAACATAATCTCTTCTCAAACTCCCCTGTTTATGGATGTTGGGATTTCTATCTGCAAGTGTGACATATTTCTCATCCAGATCACATGACTGCCAGGATAAAGGTGGTAGGTATGGAGTCTAATGGGCAGCGAAATGCTTTGTGCATCAGGAAAGTTGACACTATCGCATGATTCGTCGATTGAACGGACATGTTCATGTGCAGGCAAATACTTAAACACAGGCTCACTAACAGTCACAGTGTTATGGAGGTTCAGCAGTGGTGGTCAGAGACAGCAGTATATCATTAAGTCATTAGTCATTTGTTTTGTTTGACAAGCAGAGATTTATCACTTTTCCTTAAGAGGAACATTAGGGAAAAGAAGGGGCAAGAGAACATAAAAGTTTACTATGCAGGTAGATAAGAAATGTGTAGTTAGCTGTAGTCGTTATAAGTTTTATAAGTCAGATATTATGTTCATGTGTTATATTCAAACCAAAATAGAACTTCAACAGCATATAACCCAGTTTTGGCAACTTAAATACTGTATAAATCACCCTGTAAAGCCGGTATTGGTGAGTTGAGAATGTGTCACACATCACCTCTGGGAGAATGAGTGTAGCAGAGCTCAGCGAAGTGGATGGAGCTGATAAAGCTGGATTGTCTGGCTGTAATCAGAGCCAGATGTGGTCAGGCCCTCGCCATGGTGGTCCGACCACATCTGCTGTGTCAGGGGGAGAAGGAGAGGGGGGGAGGGGCCACAGCTGGATGACCTCTGACCTAGAGAAGGGAACCACGAGCCAAGGCTGACAGCTGCCATGGATGAGGCAGGCGACCTGCTATCATCTCTTTTGCTCACATGGTTTACGACTCGGCTCAAACGTTACAGATGAGCTCTGTTCTGCTCAGCTACTTCCAAATTTAAACAATTTTATTTATAATGTTTTTTTTATTTGTCCTGGTTTAAGCTTTTTTGCGGTGACAAAGATGTTTCGAGAGTCTGTTTACCTCTGAAAACAAGAAGAGCTCAGATGTCTGGAGATAATGATCACATGTGTTCTTCAATGTGAGAAACAGATGAAATATTCAGCTGGTGTATCAGCACCAAACTGACTTCAGTATCAGTATGAGCTGATGGAACTTGTTTTGATACGATATGAGCACATTCACCGGCACATTTATGATTTTACCTGTTCAAATAGCTCATCTTGACATTCTCTTGGCATCTTGGGCAATTGTGTTTTCAAACTGCTTCATATTCCTTTCACACTGCACATATTTAATACAGCAAAGAAACAGGCAAATGCAAACATCTGTGCTAACTAGAATATATATATTGAAGAGACTGAATGATAAAATGACACAAACCTTTTTTACCCACATTTCTATTTTGCATCAACTTGAATTACAAGAAAAAGTACCATTTTACTTAGCTTAATTTCCAACATTATACCTCCGAAAAACATAGAACAGACAAAGACATATTGTAAATCCCCAAATCTGAGAAGCTGCCAGCACAAGTGAGGAGCAAACATACTCCAGTAAAGCTGTCACTGTGGCAGGTTAACTGACTGACATTATCTGCACGTTCACTATTAACCCGGAGGCAGGAACTGTAGCTCGATGATGGACAGCTTTGTGGTTGAAGCTTGCCCAGGGCTATTAGTAGATCATTGGGGGAGTTGCTTTTCCCTTCACGTCCTCTACTCTCCTTGGGAGCAAAAAAAAAAAAAGGGTATTGATGTGATTCAGCTGTTAAACAGGGAAAATACGAAAATATGATTGCTGCTGAGGTTAGCCATTTATTCAACCTTCATGGGATCAGTAATCCCAGATAGGACATTTATTACATTGTGGAAGTTTTTAATTGTCAAACTTTTGTAAATCTACAAATAGTCAAGGGTACTTTTTATAGGTTGTTACATCTTTGCTTTGTACACTGGGTCTCTTTTGTTCAATTTTATCTTATATGTATTTTTTTTTTGAATTTGCTCTTGATGTGCATTGGACCTTATGTATACCCATATATAGAAAATATTTGTTGAATGTGTTTTACATGTTTCATCAGTAGCCCACAGGGTATCAAACAATTTCAGCCAAAAAAGCGATATTCTTTATCAGAAATAGTCCTTTCATATCTGGTCTTGATGGATTCGGAGGGCAGGCAGTCAAGCATAACTCCCTATACTTCAACCCTGTGGGGTGCAGTGATAGGGGTGAGACGTCATCACCATGGCAGCGGGCTCTCTATCTCCTGTGCTCGATGATGGAGTTGCTATAAAAAAAGAGATTTATCTGTCTTCACAATGCCAGAGACGAACGAGGTGCCGCATGAAGCATCGCCCCAACGACCCGTCTCCTTAGTTTCACTGCTTCAGGTGCGTCATATTTCCTTCCCTGCACCCCCTCATTTTACTACAGCAAAGGTATGCATTTATCAAGAGGAAGAGACCTAAATAATTTCTTGCAACCAAGCTAGGGGTTGGAATGCCAGGGCTGACATGGCTGAACACACTTGCGCTTGAGGGTGCAGGCTGGCTTGCGTCCATGCCTCTGTGTATGTGCAGTAATGTCTTGTTGCCGTTCAAGTTCTCTCTTCAGTGTGGTCTAACGGATGCGAGAGATGATTCCAGGTAACCAAGGTAAGAAAATCATCCAATTACATTTTGATTTATGATTTTGAGCCATTTGACCTGCAAAAATATTTCAAGTAGCAATTTTCTGTGACATTTAATATATGTGAGGTTATTTCAGGCACCTTTTTTGATTGGCTGTTTGATTTAAAGGGAAAACTGTCCGAACAACATTCCATAAATCTCCACCATTGGACACTAATTAGTAAGTCCAGAAGCAAGTGAGTTATTGCTTTGGCAAAGGGTTATTTCCAACTGTCACATACCACCGCGAATTAACCCATCATCACCTTAAATGCATCACATTATGAATTATTATCTGACTTGAAGAGGCATTTAAGTCTGCAAACGCACCCATGGTGACACCTGTGTCATGTAAACAAATACAAAACAAAGTATCGCAAACAGGAAATACTTTTCTTGTATCAAAATTATATCCTTACAATGGTGAACAATAAATAGACAGACACATATATAATTTGGCAGAGCGATATCGTGTGAAGCAACACATCTAGATAATGGATGTCATGAACTTAACTGTGCAGCAACAATCCAGTAAATATGTTTTTTCATCTTTCCAACAGCTCCACTGATACATGCAGTACATGCAGATGTCAAAAATCTTAACATAACATGATTAATTCCTCACTGTCTGTCTGTCACCAACTGAATTTAAGTAACTGTGTTTTTGCCAAGAAAAAAAATCAAAAACAGGAGTAATGTAGTTCAGGGGGGATGTAATTTCTTCTGACATCCTGTTATCAGCACCCAGCACTCCATTACATAAGAGCGATAACACCCAGGACTGTGCTAAAAGTAATGGGGGGAAAAAGATAGAGAGCACAGGCACCTCCTTCAGAGCTCAGGCATTTCCTTCTGGGATATCCCCCTCTTATGACCTCTGAGGGGAAAAGGAGAGATGGTGGAGAGGAAAAAGTGAGTGTAAAAACTGGCGGGGTCCACCAGGGCGTGTCCTCCTGAGGGTTGGAGGGTAGCAAGCTACGCTGACCTTTAATGGATTTGAGTGACAGGCAGTCAGTCCTGGATCAGCCGGTGAGGAGTGGCTGGAAAGAGGCCCTTTCTCTATTGTTCTCTCTGTGACGTTCCCTGCCATGCTTCAGTGAGGGCAGGTGCTTTGGGGTGTCAAAATAGGAAGACCCACGGACAGGCTTGGCTGCAGTCCATGCTCCTCTGACACATGACAAAAGCTCCACTCTCAGTGCAGCACAAAAGGGAGACCAAAAGTGAGAGCAGGTCGTTTACAAAGAGCTGCTGGAGACTCTGCTTTGCTGAAACGGGAAAGGGCTGACTAACCTTTGGACCCAAATGAGTGTGTTCTGGAAAGAGTTGGTCATCTCCTCTTTCTTCCTTTGTGAGTATGTGGATATCACACTGATAACTGTCTTTCCATGGGAGATGATATATGATCACCATCAACGCACAATGACTTTTTGTCTCAACTCAACTTTAACTAACTTTAAACCAAAGATCAAACACAGGCAGAATAAGTATTTAAAGTGCAGACCGTACTTTAATGGCAATTTTTAAAATTCAAAAATCATCAACACGGAGATTATAGCAGGTTCAAAGCATGATAAATGAATAAAAGGTCACAGATAAAAGAATAGCAAGCGAGAACAGGACACCATCCAAACGAGGAGCAAAAGAAGGAGCCAAGTTGTTATCAAAGCCCCAAGTGATTATTTTCCACAAGATCTTCCTGTCAGGATGTTATGAATGTCTCCATGTTCGGTGGTCGGTGATAAATGGTGTCGCTTTTGCTGTGCTGATGTCATACAACAGCCTCAAGGCCCGACTTCCCCTCCAGTAAGTGTCAGCTGAAGGAAGCACTCCCTGTGTCCTGTCCTGGACAGATGGCTTGTGTGTGTGTGTCAGAGTGGTAGTAGGTGTGTGTTCTATACTATTCATTAATGTAAAAAGTATTTTGGGGGATTTTAGCCATCCATTACCCATATGTTTCCCCATTTTTAAGTTTCAGAAGCCTGAACACATTTCTGTACAGAAGCAATTGGATCTATCATCATTACAGCCGCTCTGAGGGCTATTATTTAGTTACTGCATTATTGATTATATTTTATCCCCAGTATGTGCAACATGAGGGTGGAATGTATTTATGTTGGCAGTGAAAAACGTTTCCTCTGCAATAATGTATGCCATGGCATTAAATTAACAAGTCTCTGTGCTTTGTTTGTTTTCATAGTGTATCTAGCCTTTACTTTGCAATTGGGTGATTGGGGTTAGATTTCCTGCTGTGTAAAGAAAGCCTTGGCAGGAATGTTACTGCTTCCAGACCAAAATGTGTATTAGAAACTTAAGACATTTCTGCAATGTGATATCTTTGTGAGGTCTCAATGTGGGAATTGACCTTTCCCTCGAACAGTGATCGTCCATGGATTGATCATAGCTTAGCAACCATAACTAGGCACTGTCAAACTTTGAATTTCTCCACTTGCCGTAACAGTGCGCATGGAGCGTTATTGGAGTGATATCTATATCGTTTGGAGGATGGTGTATTTTTTTAAAATAAGAATAAGAGCAAAAATGTAAGGAACCGTGTGTTTACCTGCTCTAACATAAGCTGCAATTGTAAGCATGTCTGACTAGCGTAGTATACGGCAGTAGATAGTAAGTTACTTCCAAGGCCAAGGAACACATCATTAACTAACTGCACTGACATTATCATATCATTAGCAAACTCCATTAGTTTATGGGGTTACAGGTTACGTTAAAAAAGCCCTGTTCTCGAATAGCACGTCCACCCATTAGTATTTCAGATCAGATCAGATCAGAAATACTTTATTGATCCCCTGGGGGAAATTGTTTCCTCACAGTTAGCAGCTCTGTCCTGCTCTTTATTGGATTTGGGAGGGTTTACACCTGCAGCGAAAACTACAAATATGTATGTAGGCTAAACGGGGTTATGTTATGGCAAAATAACAGTCTGATCTTATATTTTTCTTTATCATGCTTCTAATACTAGGACTAACTAGCTCTGCACCCCCAAGTGTGACATGCCTTCTACATGGATCATCAACGTTTTGGTCTTTCAGCACAATATCATGTAGCCTTTGTTTAAAACAAGTCTGCTGGTCAAAAGTCATCGTTTTCAACCAACCCATGGAGCTAATGTTAGCTTAGTTAGCTAGCCAGCTACAGCTGATAAAATCTGCCAGCTACAGTTGTCATTTCAGCCGACAGTCACCAGCTAGAAATGAAAAGCCTGCTTTTGTCTACTTCTGTTCGAAATCAAGAGCCGTTGTTTTCATATTTGAAAATGTGATTGTAAAATGCTGTAAACTGCTTATGTGGCATGTCAGAGCAGACAGCTGCCCTAGCAACAGTAACTAAGGGGGCACGGCTTAGCCAACTGTCAATATCTCCCCTGTGATATCTCTTTGATTTCCAAATGTGGCAAATAGCTGTATTATCATTACTGTGGCATTAATGTCATTACTGATGAGAAGCAAGTGATATTTCTAATGCGTATACAGTAATGTTTTCATCTGCTGAGTCATTGATTGAATGTAATTTAGCGAAAAGGCACCCAGGGCTATCAGAGAGGGCTGATTATAACTTGACTCATGGAGTGAACTTTTCCCACCCACCTTCATGACTCCTATCTTAAGGGCTTGTCAGTTTGATTGAGATATTCATTAGTTTTTAGAGGTGGATCTGCATGTGTCCACATGCATGCAAGTAAATGTGATTTTTGGATTACTTTCTCTCATTTTCCTCTTAACTTTATCTCCTCTGTCAGTGCCAGTGAGATTGCAGGCTGACTACATTTTCCCGATGCCAGGGGAGTCTGCAGCCATTGTTCTAGCTTCTGACGGCAGTAGAGCTGTCGCTGATTGACAACACCACTGATTCCCTTGTGCTTCCTGTCCAGACTCAGACAGAGCTCGCAGTTTGCTTCGCTGCTCTTATCATGCATGTCACCGTGCCAGGAGAGAAGAAAAAGAAGGGAAAGCCGGGGGAGTATTAAGAGCAAGAAGAGGGTTTTTCCTTCATTCAATCCGAGCCGATGACAGAAGAAGCTGCATATTTGTTTCAGTATGTGCATTATTTGTGCTAGAGGTGGGTGCTAAATTACCACTTATGATTCTGTTTCTCCCTGTTTGGGCACGACGAGATGCAAGATTGTTGCTACTGATAAGATAAGAATGTAGCAGTCGCCTGCTCTGGTTGCTGGTGCAGAAGGAGGAAATGCCTATCTGATGGGATTTTCAAATTGGATTTTGAATAGCCAGACAGGGAAGGAGAAAAATATTTACACAATTGACAACTCCATCTCTGGGAGTTGTAGGCATGACCTCTGGGCAGTGTTGTAAAATACAGAAAAACATACAATTAAACAGCTGGAGTTCACATGATGGGATGGAGATTTGGCATCTCCAGATTCTTAACAATTTTGTTATAAAGTGTATTATAATAAGGCTTGACATGTGCTGAAAAACATATGAATATTTGAAGGTAATATTGTCAAAGCAAATATTTTTGGATACTCAGAGTTTACATTACTATACTGTGAAAGACAAAAGCTTTTACTTGCCTATTTCGCATTTAAAATAATTTAAACGTAAATCTATTTTACCTTCCACGTTGACTTATTAAGCATGATCTGTACAACCCAAACAGAGTGGATTAAGCCAAACCCACTCTACAGACTTTTCAACTCTTTAAATATCTATCCAAATAAAATGGGCCCTTCTTTTTTAATAAGTACAGTTATGCACATAGAAGGAGTGTTTTTCATGAAAAATGTGACCTCAGGCCCATTGCAGGTCGGCTTCCTGCATGGCGGTATTATTAGTCAGCAGAAGAAAGAATGACTAAATGCATGTGGGCAGAGATGAGAGACATTGACTAAATCCGTCAATGGGCTGTGGAAGTGGAATTCAACGTCAGTAAACCCTTTTCCAAGAAATTGTGCTCATTTGAGATTAAAGGCCTCAAGCCACAAAAAACTAATTTGTTACATTATTGCTTAGACAAAAAGTGAATATTTCATTAAAACGTGTATGAAGAGTCTGTGACAAAAAGTGTTGAGGATTGTATTGAAAAGATTTTATGGCGTCAGCTGTAATGAAGCTAGAAGAAAGCACGTGGAGCCATCACTTCTTACTGCCCGCATCAGAAAGGTGAAACCTGGATATGCCACCACAGCCGGTGGAGATAAGGGCAGAGGTGGCCCCTGCTTCCTTGTGTCTCCCTGCCATTCCTGTCCGCTAACATGCTCCACGCCGCAAATATTTCTCTGTACTTTCAGAGAAAAGACATTTGAGTCACTATCATATAATCCAGATCAGATACACAAGGTTCAAGCATATGTGCACATGAACACTAGCAGACACATACTCAAGGAAAACCAATATGACATACTTGCATAATCATGAAACACTCACACAAAGCTGCTATTGTGTTTATTTTCCTTAGCAGTAACAGAAATGTCTGTATGATTGCAACACCCATGACTGTTTGAGTCCCTCTCAATTGCTTCGCTAAATACCAGAAAACCACCAACAGAAGCTGCATCCAAAAGTGGACTGACTTACAGGACTCTTGACCTTACTGTCAAGCAGTTGTCAGACCCCATATATTTGCCCTCTTGTATGGCACAGGCGAGTCAATTATTGAGAAAGTGCATGAACAGAGGGGTCAATGTGTTTCCCCAGAGGTTAAATCAAGTGTGTAACCTCCACATTACAGATTGATGGCTGCCTCACGCCAGCCAATGAAACGCGCAGGCTGGGATTTTTGTAAACGTCAGAGTGGCCGGCAGCCCTGGCCCTCAGTTTGAAGGAGGTGCTGTGTGCCAGGTGGCTGAACTACAGAGCTGTTTATTTCTGTGAACTGCAGGAGACTGCAGCCCTGCAAGCAGCCCCAGCGCTTTCATGTTTCCCTGTACGGCATGCCCTGTGCAATCTGCCCGCCTGTTATGAGCATGAAGTAAACAAAACATTAGGTCATCATAAATCACTGGCCAATGACATGTCTGGAGCTGAGATTAGACAAGCAGAGTAGAGCAGTGGAGCACAGAGGGAAGCCAGCCAACGAGAGTCCAGCAGCCTGCAGCTCCCTCTCTCCTCCTCGGGTCCCAATGTGTAAGATCATTATTAAAATTGCAGCTCAATTAAGATAAGGCTAAATTACTTTCTCTGTCTCTCTCTTTGATGTTCAGGGGGATTTTTCTTCTTTCTACAGTTCTTTCTACAGAAAAACAGGCAGTTTAAAAAGGAGCGGGGGGGGGGGGGGGACAATTGCACGCTTTGATGTTGGAGTCATTGCATGGGGTTTGGGTTTGATTGGAAATGTGCACGGTTGATTTTAATTTCAGACAAAGCTCCGTTTTCAAAAGTGAAAGCTACATCTCATTCGCTCCATTGCAAAAGACAATTCAACGTTTTGGCAGTAAGAATTGTGAGTAAGCATTTACGTGTGTGTGTGTGTGTGTGTGTGTGTGCGTGTGTTGCATTCCACTTTTCCTGAACTCTTCATTTCGGTTGCCACAGGCCCTGAGCGCTGAAACGTGACTTTTTTTTTTCTTTTCTGGGTCAGGTCCGCCCATGTCCATGCTGAATCAGTGTAATTGAACTTGTTTCCTACCGCCTGTGTGGAATATGGTGAGCAGACCAAAGGTGCAGGGAGTACACAAAAACCTCCAGGATTAAATGCTGTTTGTTTAATCCACTTAGAAGATCTGTTGGCGACTGCAGGGGATGTAGGACAGACATACAAAGGGAACATGATGCTGATGTGCAGTAGAAGCAGTGACTGTCAACGCCTTTGTATGTTTGGTTAAAAAAAGGGAAAACAAGTTAAAGCACACATCTTCTAAACTATTTAAATACTTATGAAGAAAAGCTTCTTTTTGCATTTTAGAACATTCATAATTTCTCACTACAGCTACTTGAAACGCTTAGCCGCTCTGTCCATTGTTCATCCTTGTTCTCTTTGTCTTAAAGTTCACGTATTTGCCTGACTTCTCACTGTAAACACAATGGCAGAAACATCAGAGGATGTTTATATGAGCGGAGAGCCTGGAGATGGAACAGAGATATGAGTGCTGATCTGTGAAAGGAACCACCGCTGTATCGCTGCTGCTGCTGCTCGCCATCGCACACAAACACCATCTGGCCGCCTCTCACCAGACGGAGAAGACCTCACACCTGCACACCTCACGGAAATACATGAAGAGCCACTGATATTATATGACTTTGTCTTGAGTGTGTAAAGTCCTGGCTTTTGTTTGGGTTTGTTCAACATAGTAAAATATGTGAAAAATGTAAAATATGTGCTTATTTATATTCTAGTTTTGCCATGTGAGCCACATAGGATTTTCATATTGTTACATTTTTTGAATGTTTAGTTGCAGAATACCTTTAGCTTTAACATATCTAACACAGACTGTAGCCTTTAAAATTACTATTTTCATTCAAAATACATCAGAAACCAAAGCTTTTTAAAACATAAAAAAGTACATCATGATTGAGGCATTTCACTCAAGCATGCACTGGTATGTAGAGTTGAGGATGTGCGTCTTCCTGACCATCATATCATCTCCAGCACGATCCCTCACCCCCACCTTTCTGACACTGACTTTTATCAATTCTCTCTCTTGGTGTCTACAGATCAAACTCTACCAACTCTTGTTGTTTTTATTCTTTTCCCCCCTTTTGTGCCCTCCATAGACTCTCCTCCTCTTTACAATGCAACCAAGCATTAAGACGGAGAAAGGACGACTTGAAGAAAATTAGTTAACTGGCTGAAGAGTAAACAATGGGCCGCTGAAAAAGACCGCTGGGAGGAATGGTTTTCCACTCAGAGGTCAAAGGGTAGATTGTCCATTGACACAAGCTCAGACGGCTGACATTTGAGATCCATTTTAGATCACGGCAAAGAGCTATGTTGTGCTTTTCATGTGTGGGATTGTGGGATTTGTACATGGTTATATTATATATTTTGGATGAATGTCTTACCATATTTTGTAATATTTTTGTTTTTGTTCCATGTTATATATTTTATTACTTAAACAACATTAACATTTCAAACAACATTTCTTTAAACCAGTTTGTTTTGCCTTGCTTGGGTTTCACCTCACACCCCATTCTGCTTCACAATTCCCCATCACAGCATGTTATTTGTGTGTGTGTGTGGTGTTGGTAAAGGGGGGTGTAGGGTGGGTGCAGGTAAATCCCTACTTCCTGCTATTCTGGTTGCAAGGAATGAACACAATCAAGGTGAAAATGCTGTCACTCAAACACAGCTACGCCTTTGGGTGTTCTTTCTCTTTCCAACACACACACACACATTGTTATTGTTGCTTGCAGTCATAGTCACTTTCAGTCTTTCAGAAGCACGGTGTTAACTAAAACGGCAACCGTGGCAAAGTGAATCAGTCGCCCTGTTATCAATCTACAGGGACACTGATGGATAACTGCTGAGTAATGTCAGGCATATTTAATGCTTGATCATGTTTCAAGCTTGAAATAATGTTTAAACAAAGTGTCATCGTATAAATCAGAGAAATTAATGATAATGGTGACGTATTCTGCAGAACTGGCAAAGTTAACCTAGTAATTAAAATAAATCTGATGAGTCCAATGAAAGTGAGTTTAACATTTGTTGTACAATTTAAAGCAGTAATCAATAAGATGTGGTTGATTCAGTTTTGTATTTACACCTCCGAACCTCATTTATTGAAACATCACTTACCAAATCTGTCAACAATGTCAGAAAGGGCGGAAAGACTGGAGATTTGGAGAAAGGAAGAATGACTCTTCCCCTGACTGAATGTGTTATTGTTGACATTCTGATCTGCTGTAGAAGCTCTGAATTTTCAGCACATTTTAGTCAGATCATCTCACGACCTACTGACCTCTTTGTGTGATTGACGGAGCTAATACGTGATCACATTTTTTCGTCACTGATAGCTGTCAAAGAAAAATATATCTGTTTCTAATAAATCGACTACAGTTTATTGGATTAGTCCAGTCTCGATGTCCCAGGGAGCAGAGAGCTGTTGTCAACACTGCCTTCTTTTTGATTACACAATCACCGCCGCCATCTGAACTTCAAAATAAAAGAGAAGGCAGGAGAGGGAAGGTGTGACGAGGCATTTTGTGGGAAATAATTCAAGAGGAAGTCTGTTGCAGACAGTTTTGATGGTCTATTTTTTTTTTTTTTTAAATCACACACATCAAAATCCCCTGTTCACACAATTTCACAATCTCTCAATACTACATGGAGGAGCACACATTGACTCTGCCAGGAATTAATTACCAGTGGGATTCTTAAGAGTTTAGCTGACATACACACACACATACACATCTCCCCCTATTAAAATCAAATTTAAAGTTTATTTTCCTCGGTGATCCACCTCCTGTGTGAAGCCACTTTTTCCTTCTTCTATTTTAAGGAAAGATGACATTTAGTCTGCAGCCCAATTCATCACTGTCTCTCCCTCCAGTTAGTGTGACACTTTCTTTTCTCCTCCTTGGAGGCAGTAAGGGACTCAGAATTGAGATGGGTCACTTCCAGCACTGTCTCTTCCTCTCTTGGTGCATATGACACCCACCTCCCTGGGCTTAAAAGATGTGGGGATCGGGGGAGAGTCTGGTGAAAACAGATGTGACGCATTATACTGTATATGAGGCAGGAAGCATATTACATTCATTGAAAAAAAAATCTAATTTGTCTTTTCTTCTCATCGTTGAATAATACTTTAAGATGTATCTATGACAAAAGAGAAAATAGAAAATAGCATAGAATTTCTATTTTATGTGCAGCTGATGACTTTATATTGCTTTTATTTTTTCACTTTTACAAGTATTTCTACGTTTTTGTAGCATTAAGTTGGTTAATGTTACAATACTAACAACATTTCAACCTGAAACCACAGATGAAAAAACAAAAGTAAAATAACTCATTGGAGTATTTATATTGTCATGATATTAAAACTCTGACTGCAACTACACATTCAATGTAACTTTGTTAACATCCCTCCTCAGTAAAAGAAGGGACAGTTCCTTGACTCACTCTTACAGCCGTCTACGTCTGCTGTTGATGTTTTCATAGCCCAGTGGCCGCCTTGCACCATAAAATGAGATGAGACCCGCGAAAGACACAGACAACTGCTACTGTGGCTCAAATAGCAGCAGTAGTTGGACAGCTTTGAAGTGGCCCTCCCATGTCACAAGTCACAGAGTTCAAGTTTGCTCTGTGGTGCTCCCTGCCATCAGGATGTGTTTCTTCATATAAACTCTTTCTAAGCTATGGATTCATGTGTAATATTTATTGTACATGCATGCATGTATTTGTGTATATATGCATATTGTATTCAGCCTTATCTATTATTATTATTATGTGTGTGCATGTACGTTGCAATATATAAAATGCAATAATATATTTCATGGGGCAGGGTGAGTATATTTGATATAACCAAGCAAAAAATAAAATAAAATCACTGCTCTAGCCTATTGTTATTATTCTAATGAGTTGTTTTATTCCATTCTAGTCCACTTAATTATAATGTTTATTTTACTATGAGCTCAAGACACCATGTGTTTTGCAAACTTAAAAAAAGCACAAATATCAGACTGAAGAGTTGGCAAGTCGTCCATTCGTTTTGGTTTGTTTAATTAGTGATCTGATTTAACAATAAACTGCATTAATATCCTTATATGCCTGTTTTGCTATGATTTAATATATTTGAGAAAGTCAAAGTCACCTAAAAAATAAAGAAGCCTAATCAATAAATTAGCAAAGATATAAATATAAGTATGTAATTGTATCAGCCCAACCTGCGACAGACTGAAGCTTTATTCCTGACTGGCCATTCACATTAATAAGAAGGTGGTAAAGTCTTCGTGTATGAGACTTTCAAAAATATATTCATAAAATGAAACTACTCTTGACAATAAATTACTGTATGTCATGCTGTATAATTGGGACATTCAAGTTCTCGGTGCGTAAAAAAAAAAAGGTGCTATAATTAGAAACCGCAGGCCCGAGCTGCAGAGAAGCAGGTTTTGTGTAACTTGAAGGCAACACTGTTCGGGTTTTGAGGTATCTCGCCAAGGCTGTCGGGTTATTCGCAGGTCGGCCGTTTCCCGTCGGACTGAATTCACAGTCCCCCATTATCCCGCCATCGCAGCGCTCGTGAGGTCTGCACGGGTTAATTCCGTTTGACTCGAAGATGCTGCACGATTTCAAAATCGTTGATTTAATCCAGAAGCCTTGTTTACACCTCGTCGCTCGGCCTGTTTTGACAAAGCCGAGTGAATCATTTCAGTGAAAATGATCATTTGTCTTTAAAATGAGTCACGCAGGAGAAGAGGCTGCACGCGGCGGTTATTCTTCCTTATGGGAGACAAGTGTTGGACCTCCAACCTTTCCCTCGTTTGGCCGCAGAGCAGACAGAATTTGCGTCTATGGACTCCTAATAAGAAACAGATGGCGCTTAGGAGCTCGGGTCTTGTACACTAACCGAGAGCTAAAACGCAGCATTCTCCACACTGAGCCGAGCCGGTCACTCAGCCATACAGGTGCACACAGTGTGCAGGGGCGGAGGCTTCAGGGCACTGCGCCTTAGACGTCTGTAGGTAGGAGGTTTCTTCTGGGAAAAGCTTTGGCCCAACTGCACTGCGTTTGTACGCATAGCTGGCCCTCTTTACAACCAGCTACACGGAATGATCACCGGTTATAAACTCGGTGCTCTTAAATGATCCCTGCGACAGTCGAAGCCCCGGATTGAAAACAAACTGTGTAATATTTAAGGAAAGCAACTGTTTATGTCCGTCTACCGTCTATAAAACTCAAATAGATACATCTTTGCTTCAATACTCGGAGGCCAAATGTGTCAGTAATGGAGATGTTGTTCCGGTCAGCAGCCGCGTGTCAAAACTGAAGGCTGCAAAATGAAGTTTGACATCTGATTTTGTGGTTGTGCGTCATCAGCTGACGTGTTAGTTACCGACAACAAATGAGTCATAACAGACATCCCGGGGTTGCTCTTTATCAGTCCACATTTATTGTGAATTTCAGAATAATGAGGTTACTTCATATTTAGCTGATATTTTATTCACGCTATGTTCAAATATTAAGTGTGTTACAGGGTTGTTTACTTTTTATGTGCATTTCTTGAACTTTGACCTGACCTCCAAACACACACACACACACACACACACACACACACACACACACACAGGCACTCAAGTGTATCAAATCTAATTCAGAATATGTGATGATTAGATGGTTTGGATCATTATTTTTTCCTAAACGCGCCTATAACTTGCTTACTCTAAAATCGTGTTTTAGAAAATTATAGGCGATGTGTTCGGCGACAAAACAACAATGAAGTTATTTTAAAATAATTTGCTATCTGATTTTAAACCCACGAGGTAACACACTTGACTCAAAGATGCAGTTTTGAAATGTTAAATATTAGAGGCTTGGCCAACACAGACGCTTTTGTCTTCGCTAATTGACCCAAAACAGTGAGGGAAGTTGTGCATTTTCAGGAATGTAGCGGAACGTTTCAGGAAAAAGCAAGAGTGATGCCTCATACAGGCTGAAACAGGGGTCCCTAAAAGACACGGACCCCTGTTTAATGAGATTTAGCCCTGAGCAGCATCTGATGAGGGCTGTGGTTGTTTTTGGGAGAAGTAACTGCCACAGCCGTCTGTACTGTAGGTGGGGACATAACTGTAGAGGCAAACCTTTCTTCATTCTTTCTACTCCTTCTTCTGAGAAGGGAAGTGAAAGTGAAATTAAATGTGTACCTATTTTGCTGTGGGACCCCTCGGGACGGGATGAGGGCCCCCGGGCCCCACGTTGGAAACTATAGGCTCGTTGTTAATTACAGTATCAGTTCATTTTCAGTGGCAAAAGTATAAGTTTTAATGTTCCATTTCCACAGTCTTTCTGCAGTCTTTTGAACCTTATTTGGGGAAAGTGTTTTTTTTTTCTTTTTAAATTGTATTATTTGAATTTTTAAGGAATTCAGATCTCACACACCAAGCTTAGCTCTACTCTGCCTCTCTCTCTCTGCTATGTCCTGTTATATTGTTGATGGTGCTCTGGCGGCCGACATCCTCCTCGTTGACCCCCGTCTCCCTCTCTGCCTTTTCCGTCTCATGAAAAACGATTCCAGCTCTCTGATTGAATTTTATTCCTTCCTGACCTGGTCTATTCTGTGAGGGCGCCATCAATCTTTCGACTAACGCGACGTTTGTTTATTAGGCTTATAGTTTGGGAAAGTATCTAATGGCTTTCATGAGCCCGATTACAGTTGGTGCTATCGGAGAGTTTGGAGAGACGCACTTCACTGTGGCTACACGGAACAATTCAAATATTATTCTTTTGTGTTCGTTGTTCATGAATACACACCATGCCAATAAGGCCCGTACACAGTCTGTAGTAGGCACATGGTCTGCAGCTACACACTCGTGCTGTGTTTTGATGTGTTGCGCTCTCGGTGTTGCTGCTGTCGTCTTGTTGGTCTAAAGGCCTGAAGCCGCCGAAAAGGATGAGAGGAATATTCGTCCATCTAACCCGCCTTCCATTTAGCAGAACAGTGATTCACAGTCACGCTTTACATTTTGTAGTAGTTTGGCATGCTGCTCAGACTTGGTGTCAGTCCCAGTCTGTAGGACATGTTGCCACCCCCTCTGTTTCTGTTAGAAAGGAAACTCACAAAGTATTTGACTAAAAAGAATTTCGATAAAATATCAAGCAGCTCGCTTTGGAATTGAAATGTGGAAATTATAGATGTGTATTATTATTATCATTATTATTATGACTGATATTATTGTTATTATGATTATATTTACGGCTATTCTTTTTAATCGTACGTATTAACAGCTTACATTATTACCATGTTATAATATTTTATTAAAAGTCTGATTTTATGTTTATTCTAGTAGTGTGGTAAGAACGGCTATAATCGTGAGTTTGTCATAAAGGCATAATTATTATCATTAATTTTAATATTATTGTATGGACTGCAGCCATGCGCAATTTTACGCACACGTCACGCACAGGCCTATTCAAGCAAAAATACTTTTGGCATATTTTTTGAATGCTGTATATTTTAATGACATTTAAAATAAATATCCATCTAGGCTTCATAAATACTCGAAAAATCCCCCAAACAAAAACATTAAAATAAAATAATAAAATGCGTTGAACGTGTTTAAATAGCTACAATACACAACAGACATGTTTTGTATTTAAATTAAACAGTTTCCATTGATACACGTGATAATACTCAATAAATGCCTATTTTGAAGTAATTTATGAGTTTCCAGTTAACGTGATTAAAAGAGATTAACGTCACTGAGGGAAAAACAACCGATAATGCCCTTAAAAGCGTTTTGGAGAAAAATCTGCCAACTAGGATCACAATAAAACATCAATCTGACATTTGGAGTACATAAAGCCAATTTAATGTCTGCTCACTCTTGCCATAATAATATCCACACACTCTGAACAACTGGGATGAGTTACGTATGATAAGTGACGGTCGTGGTTGTCTCCGTTCACGTCAGCGTCACGTCTGACTGGTGAGAATTCAAACATCAAAACTGAAGTGACAACGGGACTATCTTTGGCATGTGTGGTATGATATTAAGTAAGCACTGGTATGCGCCAGTAAACACACAACGCAATCCAAAACAAAGCTGTGCTGCGTGCAGGCTCGTTCCCTGGTGTCTAGGCCTCAGGTCAGCATCATCTCATATAAAGCCTTTAGCATCTCTAATATCACAACAAAAAAATAGTAGATTAAATGTTTAAAAGCCTGGAAATAAACACATCTTTAACCGGCGTTATTTCTTTGGACGTGCTGTTGGAAACAAATATTTCTTTCATGTTTCCTCAAAGATTTTTCCCCGATGAAGAAGAAGCAAAATATATGCTTCTAGGGGCTTTATTACATGTAAATATACGGTAATATTAGTTTTTGTTTTGTTTTGTGAGAGTAGAAATATTCTACTAAGATCTGGATCTGTGCAGCAGATTAGAGTCCAAACATCCTATTTTAAACATTAAAGAAATAAGAGTTGAATCTCTCAGAGGCTCAGATCAGATTAATAACGAGTCCTTTTTTTTACCTTCTGTACAAAACTAACACGGGCCAGACTGAGTGTAAAATATCACCAGTCTGTATTCAACTGTGTAAGAAACGAGGCGTAGCTTTAACTCACATAAAATGGCAATTTATTAAACAAACAAACAAATCCTTCAAAATACTTTTCAACAAAGGAAGAATCTTTGAAATAGTACGGCGATATACACGTTCCCTTTTCTTACTTTATATTGGAACAATTTTTTGGACAATTAAGGCAATTCAATTTTGAAACACTTTTTTTTTTTGGTGTTTGGTCCATAATATCCGGCTACACTTTAGAAATAAATTACTATATGCAATTTACACGTCCATGAAAAGTGACATACTCCTTAACATATATAAAGCCACGAAAGCAAAGAGAGACTTACTGGTATTTGCAGTAACACTGTTCTTTAGAAAAAACCAAGATCAAGTCTTTTCTGTGTGTTTGTTTTCTGTCTCATGTTAGTCCATGTGGTGTGGGCAGGTGAAGGGGAGAATCGTTGGGTTTTTTTTACTGAAAGAGTTCAAACACCGTGAGGAAAACACTGAGCCACGTTTCTTTTGGGTTTTTTTTTTTTTGGTCAGAACTTGCTGCAGTCGTATACGAAAGCTCCCGAAGTGCGATAGATGGACTGGCTCGGTGGGAATGACATCTGACAGCTGTTATTCCCATTCACCGGTGAATTGTTCAAGCCAATTCTTTGGGATTCAAACATCTCTCGGACTGAATGGAAGTTCTGCTGCTGTGCTGGGTACGTTGCGCCCAGGTGGCCCAGGTCTCCGGCCTGGTTGAGGTACCATGAGGTCAGCCTCCCTTGGTGGGGATGGTGGCCCTCCTGCCCAGAGTTTAGGTTACCGTGGGTCAGGGAGGATGAGGTGGTCGTGACTGAGTAATCTGGCAAAGTTTCGTCCACGGTGGTGCTCGGTGCCAAGTGGCTAGATCTGTCCCCGGCGTACAAGCTCATGGCTTGCATGTTACAATGATAGGTTGCATTGGAGGTAGTGGAGATGGAGTTCTGGTTACAGGGTGAGCTATAGACGGATGTCTGACTTGGAGAATAGTTTAAGGACAAAGACGGTGTTATACCTGTCCTGGTGGAGGCGGTGAGGCTGGAGGTGAGCTCAGTGGCCCCTTGCGGAGATCCCCGGAGGGAGGTCATGATGTTGTCTACGCTGAAGCCCTGCGTCGAGGCCTGGCCGTGGTGCTGGTGGTGCTCGGAGCTGTCCATGCCGATGGACCTATTGGAGGGGATGCTGTGAGGGCTCCCGCTGGACATGCTGCTGCTGTCCGGGCTCTCGATTTTGGGCACGGTGCTCAAAGAGGGCGAGTCGGCCTGCGGTGGCGTGACTGTCCCGTTCTCAGTCTTAATATCCTGGATCCTCACGGGCTTGGAGCCCTGCACCGGCTGCTCCTGCTCCCGGCCTTGCTGCCTCGGCGGCAGATCCTTCTGCTGCCGATCGTCTTTCTCCTTCTGCACGTCCTTCTTTTTGAACCGCCGTCTCCTTCTCAAGAAGCTCCCGTTTTCAAACATGTTGTACGAGTCCGGGTCCAGGGTCCAGTAGCTGCCTTTGCCGGGTTTTTTATCATCACGGGGCACCTTGACAAAACACTCATTCAGAGACAGATTGTGCCTGATGCTATTCTGCCAGCCCTGCTTGTTGTCTCGGTAAAATGGAAACCTCTCCATGATAAACTGGTAAATCCCATTCAGGGTCACCTTCTTGTCAGGCGAGTTTTGGATAGCCATGGTGATGAGCGCGATGTAACTATAGGGGGGTTTGACCATATCCTTGGGCTGAGGTTGGGGGGTGTACGGTCCATACGCCCGGGCCATGCTGGCAGGGTATTGGTCATGAGCCGCATGAGAGTACATGTTCATGGGTGCTGGCATCCCGGTATATCCCCCACCGGCAGCGGCCCGGTAGTAGCTCGGGTCGCTGCTGATGTACGGCACGACGCCCAGCGAGTTGGGACTGGAGACGGAGTAGCGAGCCTGCATGTCTTCACTGTGATCCGGCCGAAAATAAAGCTCCAAAATACGCAGACGGAGAGCTCCACTTCTCCCTCCTCTGAATGCTGAGGCGCTCAAATCACAGTCCCTCACTTAGAAAAAGCAACAACAAAAAAAGGAGAAGAAAGTCTTCACAACAGTGCAGCGTGCTGGATCTCAGCAGTGTCTAAGCCGTCCCCATCTCTGTGTCTCTATGAAACGCACACTGAAAAAGTTCTGAACTTTGGACATCCGTCACCGCACAGGACTTTTGCGCAGTTAAATTCTTTCTTCCTTTTTGCTGCCAGTGGAGCTCCTCCCCCAAAGTGCACGGCTTGTCCAATGGGACGTCAGGCCGTGCAGAGAGAGGGAGCAGAGAGAGCTCCTGGGCACACTCGGGGCTTTCAGAAAAAAAAAAACACAAGAGGAGGTGTCGGTAACTCCCAGCCCACTCCAGCCAAGACTTCAGACGTGACAGAGCAACTCGCAAGCACACCGTCAGATCGTGGAGGGCATATTCCCGCACACTCTGTCACAAAAATGCATCCTCTATCAGACCTGTAGCTGCCTTAAGACAGCAGAGTTATATTTTCAATTTAAAATCCAAATATCTTTACATTAATCTGGATATTAAAGCATTCAATTAACTCTGATCTTACTCTAAAAATATTACATTAATCACAATTTGCGCAAGGCATGTAGTGAATTTATGTGGCTGTCGCTCCAAGTATCAGGTTAATTAACTCAATTGTATGGCCACTTTTTTCTTTATTAGAAAGGACAGAAACGCCAGTAAACCAAATGGCGTCGTTTACGTGCAGTTTTAACGCGTTCAAAAAGCGCGTTTTATTAGTCAAAAGGCTGAACGCCAGCAGCAGATCACCGTGAGATCAAAGCAGGGGCAGAGCCGCGCATCGCTGCCAGTGGGAGGTTAAAGTGAGATCTCATTACTGCGGGAATTAAAGACAGTTTGGGCTCAGAGGTGTGAAAGTTTATTCAAGAAAAAGGAATTAAAAGACAGGCTGAACCAAATGGGGTGACCACGACACCTTTCACGGAGGCGCTTTGCATCAAAATGTTTGAATATCTGTTGGGCTGCGATGTTAGAGGCCTTTTGAGAATTTACTACTGTCTCTAACCGAATAAACAAAACTTTGAGTAACTCCTTCATTCATCTTTAGTTGTTAAAAAAAAAAGTCCCTGGAGAGTTTATAAGGTGACGCGCACTCCGGAAGTGTGTATGCCATGTAATTAATTCTAAAGCTGAGGTTTGAAATAAAAGAAGATTTTGACCAAAGATAGAAATACGTTCAACAATCCGAGCCCGAAGGCCTCTGCGTGGTCCTGCTGTCAGAGGCGACGGTGCATGAAATTGTAAATGGTCATTGTGAGGCAAAGTTACAGTCCCAATATCGATGTAATCCTCCGCAGGTCGTCTTAATTAAATGTCCGTGCAGTGGCCTGGTGCTCCACCGGTTTCTCCTTACATGGACCCGGGCATGAACTTTTTCCACCGCCCTGGGCTGTTGACACAGTTCACGACGGGCTTTTTACTTAATACCACGGCCTGCCCACCCAGTCCTCCTTAACTCTTTACTGTTTAAGGTGTCCGCGACCGAGGCTCAGTGATAAACATGAATGGATTACAAACAAAACAACAGACGAAACATTTGATTTGATGTTTGTTGGCTTTTTTTTTTTTTTTTTTTTTTTTTTTTACCAATTACAATATATTGAGGACAGAATTATTATCAAAATAAATGTTATGGATTTAATGTGACGTAGGCACTGATATTTTATTTTGACTACAATTTAATGCCATTTCATTTTATGTTCACTTGGCTTTTTGTGTTTGTGCATTTGTACCACTTAATCTTCTCCCCTCATTGCAACGTTTTTCTTTTCCTAAACCAAACTGCCCGAGATCAAATCAAATAATCAGACCAAGGGAATATAAATATATTATTGTATATAGATAAGTTAAAATAAAACAATGCAGTGTTCTATTACTAATCACTAAATCAGACACTTACATACTGATGTTAACATGAAAACCAAACGTGATACAAAAAACTCACAATGCAGACATTTTTAAAATAGAGAGAGAGAGAGAGAGAGAGAGAGAGAGAGAGAGAGAGAGAGAGAGAGAGAGAGAGAGAGAGAGAGAGAGAGAGAGAGAGAGAGAGAGAGAGAGAGAGAGAGAGAGAGAGCCTATTAAAGGTTCATCATAACTCAAAACTATGATTGTGGCTCCCTCTAGTGTTCAGAAAGGGCAGAGTTATGCTTTCTTTGCATTCTTCAATTAGTCTGCATTTATTAATTGGAGTTATTTATTCTAAACTCTCATGACGTCCCTTCTTTAATTGCCACACAGTCATTTCATAACAGAATTTTCAGATAACTGCCATTAAGGTGAAAGTAACTTATCAGACAAACAGGTCACTAATTGGTGTTCACCTAAATCATACATTTTGTAAATGATAAACACTATTGAGATTCATTTAACTAGTTAATATCTATTACTTAATATGGCCTCTGTGTGTGTGTGTGTGTGTGTGTGTGTGTGTGTGTGTGTGTGTGTGTGTTGTTGAGTGGTTGATCTATTGTACCATAGGAGCCTCTAGCAGGCAAAGAGGTTGCAGAACATTAATGAGACACTACTGCCACCTCACGGTCTGTTTGAGTACTACAGTCTGAAGTCAGAACTACAATCCCTCGTGTCCAGTCAGCCTGAGAGGACACGTCACTTATAAGGAAGGAGTCACCAGTTGTCAAATAAAGGAAAACCATGACCTCGACAGATAGATCAGCTGTCTATCATCGTCATCGTGTGGTAATGTAACTGAACATTTGGTTTAAAAAGTTGTTGGCTCTAATTCGGTATCCACGTAGGTGTAATAAACATGTAATAAACAGTATTTTATTTTAGTAGCCATCAAAATTCACAACACTTCATTTTTCTTTAAGCTTCAATTCTCTATATTTGACAGTATAAACAGATAACGTCAGTGGTGAAAGAAGTATTCAGATCCTTTACTTAAGTAAAAGTAGAAATACCACAGTGTAGAAATACTCTGTTACAAGTTAAAGTCCTGCATTCCAAATTTTACATAAAAAGTAAAAGCACAAAAGTGTAGTGGAGTAAAAAGTACATTATTTACCTTTTTTTAATTATATATGTTGTATATCTCTTAACTAATTTACAACTGCATGCTTCTTTCACCATCATCATCCTCTGCTTCCTCCTCCTAGAACATTATCACTTTCATGTTTCCTCTTTATATTACTATCTTATGGTGTTTTATTTTAACCTTATTGTCATGACATTTTAATTGTGCTTGTTTTAGTATTATTATTATTAAAGTGTTGTTTGTTTTAGCATTTCTAAATGCTCTACCATATATTTAGCACTTTTATTTGTTTATATATGTGGTTATTTATTTGTATCTCTCTTAACAGATGAACTTCCATCTGTTTATGTACGAGCTCAGTGCTGCTTTATACTGATGGAAAATGGTGTTATCGGTTGGCAACATCAGCATACTTACACTTTTATCTGTATTTTATTTTTTTCTTATATTTCAAATATCATATTAATCTCATTTGGCTTAATGTATTTATCTTTTTCAGCAAGGGCATCATTTTCATTAAATCTTAGGGGGAGACATCCATCCATTCAGAACTAAGCCACTAAAACTAGTCTCCACAATAAAAGCAGTGTATTCTTAATGGGATTAATGTGTGAAATACATTAACCCTTTGGCACTAAACATGTGGCAGCAGTCCAGCAGTTAGAAACACTGCCTTCTAGGTCACAGAATAACGTTTGATTCTTGTTTGAATTAGAAAGCAAAATAAAAACATATTTATTTTACAAAGAAGAGGACAATCTGTAAAACCTGTATTTTTCTCACACAGAGAATAATTACATGTGAAGTTCAGATAATAATGGTCATAAAGATGAACTGGGCAATGTCTTCTATATTATGACTCTATTATGATTAAATTACTGTAGTCTGCATGATGCCATTTCAATAAGTTTAAATTATTTTGTCATGTTGCCAGTTACTTCGTGGGATATATTTTCTACAGATTCCTCCTTCAGCCTGTTTTTTTTTTTCTCTCTATGGTTGGGCGTGTTCATCAGCGTTGAAGATAATCTGGAAGAAGAATATCTATCGATATGAGGGATCAAATCCCAGCAGGACGAAGGAAGTACAAAGGATAAAAAGTACAAAGAGGTTTTGGTCAAAAGAACCAATAAAAGATAAAGAAATAAACTCAAAACAACAAAGACAAAAACACCAAAAATTGGAAACCATAAAATCCACAAATATGCACAATAACTGTGTCTATTTTCCTTTTTAAAAATAAATCAGATTCATTGAAAAGTACCACATATTCAGATGTGAGACAAATTCATGACTAAAGGTAGATTTGTCAATTTGAATTTAAGACTTTTTAAGGACCAGCTGCTGTTCTGCCCAAAGAATTACTAACTCACTGAAGAGGCGTCACAGTGGTTTGTAACATGACCTGTTACAGTGGGTCATGGCTGATCTCAGCTACAGAAAGCAAACAAAAACAAAGACAAAAAGCAACATTTTAACAAGGCAACCACTACGATAAATGACAGCAAGAGACTGAAGGTCTCCTGATAAAACACACTTGTATGTGTGCTCATGATTGTTGTTCCTTCATTCAGTTTCTGATAGCAGTCTAATACAGAATCCAATACAGTTCATTTGATTCAGTGCTTAAATTTATGTAACCTCTGCAATGTTTACTTTCTTAAACTTACTTCCTGAGTAATGAGTATGACAAACAAGGCAGCAAGCTAAAAGCTCTGAAAGTTGACTGTACAATTAGTCAGTGTAACAATTTTAAACTACTGCTTGTGTGTCATTTTATTTATTTAGAGTAGCTAATTTGGGGTATATATTTTTAATATATATATATATATATATGGACAACAGATATGCTAAAACATATTCATAATTCTCTTCAGCACCACGGACAGCAGAGACATTCATGTGCTTGTAGTCTTTTAATGTAACAAACTCACTCGTAAAAGCTTGTTATCTGTGTCCAACAGTCTATTGTCAACAGTGACATTATTTGTATATATACTGTATATGTACACCAATGTAATATAAACAAGAAGCTCTATGATACTGTGCCAGTTTCTACTTGACCTCTCAGACATTATTAGACTTATAAAATGATCATACTTGGGCCTCAAAACACATTTGATGCCTGTCAAATGAAAACAATGTGATTTATTCTGAACAAATAGTGTATAATTGACTTGCAGGTGCCATTTGTTAAGTGTTTAGGTTGTAAATCAGTAGCCTTTATTTTGAGAGATAGATTATATATCCGGTCCCTCAAAAAGCCAAAATAGATATAGATTCACACAAGTATTACATTGTAATTAATCTTTTATAATCAATCATCTGTGACTCTTTAGATTTTTTGTTGTTTTTGAGTTCATGACCACAACTTTGTTTCAAAATTATTTGAGAATGAAATGTCGACATCTTTTATCAGATTAGAAAGATTTGTCAAACGTCAGGCCACGTTGTGTTTTACTGCGTCTCAGGTAGCTCGGTAACCTCACTGCAGAGGGACCGTTACATTTCACCTCAGCACATGAATCTGTGGATAACCTACATAAAATACAGCTTTATCTGTATTCAATATTCTAAGGTGCCGCCAATCTCTTGGAGTTACACACGTGCAATTTTCCATAAAGGGCATAAATGAAATATAATATGAGGCCATAAACTTTCGATCGCCACGAGGTGGCGGTACAGTCACGTGAAACCCAACAGAATTAAACACGAATGAAAGGTTTTTATGTCAGTGTTGTGTATTGAAAGAGACTTTTGTCTTTAGTAATTAATCTAATCACAACCATTAGCCTGCATAACAACAATATAGGCAGTGTTTTCAGGATCAATAAGACATCAATTACACTTAAATTATCCTCAGCATATGAACAGCCTCAGCCTTCTAAATCATTTTAAACTTGTCTTTTTGTAAATCCAAAACGTGTTTTAATTAGTGTAAATAGAAGAACTACACCGTATTCTTATATGTTAAAATGATGCAGTGTATCGATTGTATCCATTGTGACAATAAGACACGATGTTTATTAAAGAAAGCACTGGAAACAACTTGAATTTCATGATGGTGCTGAATGCCACGACAGTGTCTCTGGAGGGTGCCTATTAATATTTAGGAACTTGAATTTTGTAATTTTTAAGAAGTGACAAACGCAACATTTTTGAATGAAATCATGAAATAAAGGGAATTAACGGAAGTCCGTGAAATCGCTGCACTATTTGGACTGATTTTCATGATTAATCGGGTTTTGTGTCATTTTGGGTGGATATAATAATAATAATAATAATAATAACATACTGTTTTAGCAAAAAGAAAGAAATATGAACGAGAAGAACTGCAGTGCTGCTGAAAAAAATTGTCATAATAAACATTTATTGCTGACGACATTAAACACTTCCAGATTATCCTTTAAAAATAAATCTCTTTAATGGTTTTCTGCAGGAAATCAGCAACAATTTAAGCAACTTCAGGAAAACAAAATTAAGTGCATGAGTAAAGATTAATTCAGGTACGTGCACGTTATGTATTTTTTTCAGTAAAAATATTGATATTGCTTTTCCATGTGTGTAAAGTCGGTCATGTCATGAGTCCTCACATCATAACCATTTCTAAACGGTTAATAAAAAAGGTCCTTCTGTTAAAAAACTCCATCTGAGGGTTGAATGCAGCGGACAAGCTCTCGGCTGCAGTTCTCGTCTCGGGTGTTTAGTCACATGACACACGGCTTGACGTCCTGATAGACGCTTTGGTGATGGTGATGAAGCTGATGGTAGTACGATCCGCCGGTGCTCGGATGAAGAGAAGAGATTCCGTTTAGGTTCAAAACGAAGTCCTTCCTGTCGCACACAGGAGCTGAGTGGCTGGAGTACCGAGACAGTCCCACTGCAAACGAACAGGACACGAGAGGTCAAACCAGCATGTCCTTCTATCTGGGACATGTTGTGGTTAATGTCTTTACGTGTATATTTTTATTCCCGTGTTTTCATGTGTGCTTCAAGTAAAATGTGTTGAAACCACTTTTTAAACAAGACACCCTTTATATGGGCTAGTGTTTTTAGGTTGTATCTAATGCCTTTATTAATGCTTAAGAATAATTTACTAAGGCTTCATAGATCAGTTATAAAGATCAACTTTTGGGTTGCCAGGTTGCAGGCTGTTCATCCTTTGTATTTTATAATATTGCAGTTGTCACTAACCCTAACCCATTAATAGATGATCGTAGATTCCCACTTTGTAATTAACCATCAAGTCTGCAGGTAAAATGTTAGCAAAATATTAATAATGATTTATTTTGTTTACAATAATCAATCTAGTCTGCAGTTGTAAATGCTAATACAATGTGTAACACTTTATGGGTAAAAATGCATTTTTGTTACAGATGATGTGCAGACCTTTTCCAGAGATCTGGATCTGAAAATGGGTTTTTCACAACTTGGCAACCGAAAATGTGTTCTTATTGGTAGCTCATCAGGGATCTATTAAACAACAGTAAATCATTTATTGACCATTAATAAAGCCATCAGTTACAAGTTGTAAAACATTCAACCACTGTGCCAATTTGTTTTGTAATGTGCATTAAAAGAACAACTAATCATAGAATTTAAACAAAATAAGGAATAAGACAACGACACCCTCCACTGTTATTGTGCTGATTACTGTAGTGGCTCATGTTAAAGGCCTGAATGAAGTTACACTGGAATGAATAAAAGTAATTTTTCATTGTGGAGAATGTTTCTGACAGTGTTTAATGCCATTTTCGTTACTCATTTACGTTTTAGTAATATTGCCATTTTTATTATCATCATACTATTTGAGTGAATATGCAAAGAATGCCAAGGAATTTAAATTTAACACTATGTTAAATGTGACAGCTAAAACTGTGGACACTTCACACAAGTCTATGATACAAACTGAAGCTAAACTGCGGGATTTGAGCTTTTCAGAGGGGATTTTCTTTGTTTTACTTTACATTTCCATAAAGGTTTGCTCAGGTTGAACACTTGGTTAATAGTTTAACCAAACACAGATTCGCATTTTCCTGAATATGTCGCTCATCCAATACTTGATTAAATACACAATGCATAGTGAAAATCAAATTGTAGATTTACAATTTACAAATAGAGTTGTTAATAGTTACTGTGTTCTGGCTGATAACTCATCAGTTTAAAGTTAGTCATGAACTCTGACTCATCGTGGTGCAAACAGGAATCAGAATATAGAATATAAAGCTTAAGTCAAGACAGTGAGGCTCTACCTGAAATCTCAGAGGAGTCTCGTGCATTGTGGTGCAGATAGCCTTGATCCAGAGAGTAAGATGGCATTCCCGCGTGCAGAGCAGAAGAAGAGGGACTGCTTGAAGCCAGCGACTGCTGTTTGATGTATGAAGACACACCAGGTGAACTCCAGTGTGAGGCTGCATTTGCATAAGGAGGCTGACAGTCCAAAGAGCCCACCATCGCTGGGGAGGACTGCAGGGGGCTGCTGCTGCTGTCCGGGCAATAGTCCGCATTAGAGGCCACCTGACATGCGGCCATGTACGATGACCCGGAGCCTGTTGACATGTGTGGGACGTGATGTCCCCCTCCGAGTCCCTCGAAGCCACTCGGCACTGTATTACCCATCAAGTCAATGTTGTAGCTGTTGTGACACGATAATGAGCCTGAAGGTGACTGGAAATCAAAGTTCTGCGGCAGCATGGACGCACCAAACCCGATCCCATTCATCATCCTGTACATTGGTTTCAAAGCCTGACATTTCCTACGGAACCCCCGAGGTCTGCGACGAAAGGAGCCCTCCTCGAACATAAACTCGCTGCTCGGCTCGATGGTCCAGTAGTGCCCCTTTCCAGGTCTACCGAGACCCTTGGGCAGCTTTATAAAACACTCGTTGAGAGACAGGTTGTGTCTGACGGAGTTCTTCCATCCCTGGTAAGACCCCCTGAAGAAAGGGAAGCGGGCCTGCAGGAACTGATAGATTTCACTCAAAGTAAGCCTTTTGGTCGGTGAACTTTGAATTGCCATCACAATGAGGGCGATATATGAGTAGGGAGGCTTTTCAGGGCGCCTCAAGCCAGAGTTCCCCTTTTTCCATTTGGTCGATGCATTCTGCGCGCTCTCCATCACCGGCTGCGCGCTCAGCAGAGCTGCACTCAGAGCGCCGGTCGCCGGACTGGAGCGCAGTGGATTAGATGGATCCAAGTGTTGCTTGGAGCTCTCGGTCGTCATGGTTGCGCTTCTTTTTTGGATCCGTTCACTGTGGGGGCTCTATAACACTTGACGAACTTTTTCCTATACTTCAAACGCTATTAAAAAAAAAAAAAGGTACTGCGATAACTGAAAGGTCAGTGTGCCTCTGCGCGTTTATAACCGTGAAAATCAAGAAACACCAGCCGCTGTCCCTCCTTGCTCTCTCTGTCCATCGCTGGCAATAATCCCACAAGAGAGGGGAAACAAAGCTCCTCGACTTTGCTTGCGCATATCCACCCGGCCAAACACAACCCGACCACCTATCAATTCTTAAATCTCTCTCTGCCCCTCTATCCCCCCAAAATCCCTCCAAGAAATCGCCAGGAACTACTCCCTCCCCATCTGGCCAGGATCCAGACTAGAAGCCGGACACAGCGCAGTGGAGTAAGACAAATCTCCTCCCACGACTCGCTTTTCCGAAACACCTCTGAAAAAGCCTACATTTGCCAGACAAATGTTTGATTATGATGATGAATAAAGCGACGCATTTGGAACAAAACAACACGATTCACTTTGTTCTCGTGTGTACCTGCAAACAGATGCCTGCCAGTGGTGTTATTTAGTAAAGGTGGACGGCAGAAGGAGTCCTGCAGTGTTCACTTGTTTGGGATCTGTTCAGGGTTAAGACTCTGACATGAGAGGAAGCATGCTTTTTCCATCAGAGCGTGCCAACTTACCACACACAGCGCACAAGTGTCAGTTTACTGCTTGGAGCCTGGATTACATCCCTGGAGAAATGAATTGATGAGAAACTCTAAATAAAGTCTTAAGGAACGATTCATATTAAGACATATTTGAATATATTTTGTGCAAAGTTTACGGCTGCATATGCCTTTTTTTGTGTGTGTTCTGGTGGAGGTTTACGCATGTGTGGTGGGTGTCATTACAGAGCAAGTCATCACTACAAGGACGTGTTTAGTTATTAAGTTATTTCACATACACCAGCAAAGGTACAACACAATCCAGCCAGAATGTCAGCGACATCAAACCTGGAAACCCCGCTGCGTCCAGGATGCACAGCTGGTTTAAAAGGAAATTTACTTTCTAGCCTCAGAAGAATAGGCCCTACTTGGAAGACATTTCTTCCTATTGTGGTTTCGAGTTGAGTTCGCTCAGGATGCAGCATTTGTATAAACCCTTTCCTGCGCATGTGTGGTGACTGAGGCGACAGCTATTTGCAGCGCCAGACAGAAAACATAAATATTGGATGCCTCTCTCCGGCAGCAGCAAGCCTCATGAACACTGAACAGTAAATACTTATATGGACATTTCTTTTTGAATCATAAATTATAGATAAAATATTATTATTCAGTAGCATTAGTATTATTATAAATGTAGTGCGGGTCTACACATGCCCTGTTACTGGGGCAGTGTATTGTTTTCTATTACAAACAGAAGAGCCTTTTCTTCCTTATCAGTTAAGGAGAAATCTCTTATCTTTGACAAAATACGTACAACACAAGGCTGCAAAGGTTAGTAAGCATGAGCTTTTACATAAAGGCGGAGGCTCGTGTGTAAAGCAGGCCCTTGGTACACTTGCAGCCAATCACGAGCAGAGCGCTCCAAGAACTTTTCAAGGTGGAGTCACATGAACACACGCCCCGATAAACGTTATTGTATTGACGAACAGGTGTAGATGTCTCATTCAGGTGTCGGTCCTAATTTGGCTCCACCACTTTGTAATTTAATCTAAAATAATGTTACCACAATAGAAGACGCAGTCCATCACTAGTGCGTTTTTTATTTCGTTGTAAAGAGCAAATTCACAACACAAAAACAAAAGTGCATATTTTCAACATGTTTGTTGAACAAACAACAACGCTGGTGGTCAGTTCAGTAACATTTACAACAAACAATTGTGTATAAAATATCAAATCTGATGATGCTTCAGGGGGAAAATGACCAGAGGTACAACAATAAGAACGTGTAACACCTTGCCACCACAATAATGTCGAATTTAACTCCATCATCAGTGCACATTGATGGTTTCTAATCATCGAATAAAAAATAAAAAAGCAAAAATAAAAAAAGAGTGCATTTATTTGCGATATCTCAAGGCTGTGTGTGAAAACAGCCCGCACTCATAGGCGTTTGGCACATGCGCAGCACAGGAATCCACGTGGCAGGCTGACTTGACGTATGAAAATGAGGCAGGTGTGTTTGAATGAGGCATCATCAGTTCAGTGTAGCGCGTCCAGGTGACGGCGGGGTGGAGCGCTAAATGCGCTTCGTGTGAGTCTCTCTTGAACGGCTTGCTGAGGATGCTGTCTATAGTGAATGAACTAGTAAACTTGAGGCATGGATCCGTTTTGGTGGCGGAGGCAGACTGCTGAACGCTCTGCGGCTCCTCTGCGTGCTCTGACCCCCCTGCCTCCCTGCTGAGCTTTTTATCAATGCGCTTTCTTCTGCGCCGGAACACTCCATCAGCAAATGTGTATTCGCTGTGAGGGTTGAGCATCCAATAATTGTCCTTCCCCCAAGGTCTGGACGCGTCCCGGAGCACTTTGAGAAAGCAGTCATTTAGAGACAAGTTGTGTCGAACCGAATTCCTCCAGCCGGTGTAGACGCCTCTGAAGAACGGGAACCTTTTCATCAGGTAGTCGTTTATTTCCGCCAAAGTCAGACGTCCAGTGGGGGAGTCCCGGATAGCCATGGCGATGAGAGCGATGTAAGAGAACGGGGGTTTGGGTCTCCGTGTGTACGGCTTGGGCTTGGTGCTGGTGCATGGAGTAACAGGTGGAGGGCTGTGCGCCACGCAATCCCCATCCGAGCCCAGTTCCTCCTCAGCAGAAAGAGGAGAGCGCACGCTCCCCTCTGCATCACTGGACATCTCGAAGTGTTTCATGTCATAGTGGCTTCCACGCAACACCTCCAACTTCATGCTCTTTGACGAATTCTCCTCTTTGATAGATTCGTAGAAGAACTATCCTACAAGCAACAAGTCCGGACGTTATATGCGTCAAGACGCGGAGTCCCTTTTGGCTGTCATACCTGCTGGAGTACTGAAGCCCGTCTCACCTACACACTTGTGCGAGCAGCAGTTTATAGCCGGCTCACCTCAGGACCAACCCAAGAGGGCGGGGTTACATGACTTCAAAATATTTGGGGCATCACATAACAAGTTCACATTGCGTGCATGATGGTCTATTATAAAACTGTGATCATAATAAATGTTTCATCATGACCCTATAATATAGTATTTAGCAAAGTAAGAGCTGATGTTCACTGAAAACACCATTAAATGCCGCTTTACTAATGCCTCACCTGTGAAATGTGATCTGGCTGACACCATGGGACTATTTCACCTGAGACAACCAGGTGGCGCATGTTTCCTTTGTATTTGAAAGGTGTGGCGCCTGCAGGTAGCTCAGTGTCATTTGTCAATTGTCAATTTCAGCCAGAACTTTCCCTTTCTTATAGGGACTGAAATGATTTGCCAATTATACTAAAAACAAAGTTCTGCAGTATCTTTCCAGGTGTGAGTGTACTATTTAAACAAAACAGATGCCCCCTGTGTGAGCAGAGTATAGACGACATTCACGTGCTCTCAAGATCTCTCACATCAAAGCACTCGGCTCAGGAGTGCACTTCAGATGTTCATGCCAACTTAACAGCCCACATAGAAACCACTGTTATGGTGTTTCCGTCTCTTAAAAACAAACAGTGGGTCTGGTCTTTCCTGTTGCTCGGTGCCAAAATAGTGGATTCACTTAACAAATTATTTATTGCGTTTTATTTTCTTGCTGAATGAATCGCCTCGAGGTGTTGGATGATTTTGGAAGGGGGGGGGGGGGGGGGGCACTTGTGATGTGATTCCAAGGAAACAGTGCAATTACAACAACAAGGTCGACAGGTGAACAGACCCGTTGAAGATACCTCAATTACGCCTTTAATAGCTAATGTCAGCGTTTCATCCTCATTTAACGCCGCTCCACAGCCCCGGATGCATTGTCCTCCCACTCACTCCCTCAGGTTCACCTGGCAGTCATGTTGAACTCAACAACCCATCTTTGCGTAATTGGCAGTCTTACTTCCTGCAAATTATCAGACCAAATCACTGGGTTCATTGGTTGTGCTACAACAGTGTCACCAAATAGACAAATGGAAAGCCAATATCCTGATACATCACCTGGAAACCAATGTTGACATCACACTATAGCCGCTGATATGTTGTTACTGAGACAAGCGGTTTAACTTTTATGCAAACCGCACTTTTCAGGCTGTTTTGGTGCAAAGGTTGCACATGTTTGTGCTGGTATGAGTGTTTTGATTTTCAGGTAATAATCTGTTTGTGTTGTGTGTGTGACACCCAATCCAGGGTGAAGTCACTATTTTGAAAAGGAGGCATGTCAGGGACGGATTCCTGTAAGCTAACCTCACAATGACAAGAGCTCAAAACACCATGTGCTCATTCTGGTCACTGCATGTAGCAGCTTGTGAGGCCATCGTGTGACTGTGTGTCCTTGTGTGCATCAGGATCTACTTAATAAAAGCTTATCTGTTATGGCTTTACAGGTGAAACCAGGGAGGAAAATGTGCTAGCTTTTGGCTCACAGGGATTACTTTTACATACGTTTTCCTCATTATTTGGCAACATTTAATAGGAAGATTCAACATTGTAACACTACATATATGACAGAATATAAGGAAAAGCTTTGTGTACCATCTGTTGCATTGTTTAATAATTTTATTTCCTTTTTTGTCATGTGTATCCACAACACATAACAGTCAATTAGCTTTTCTTAAACTTACTTTACTTAATACCACAAATATAATATAAAAATATAGGCTACAAGTATTGCGTAAAAATACATTTGTGAAAGCTCAAATGATTTGCAGGCGCATTAACCTTGGAAAAAAAAAAAGATTCCACATAGTTACACTTTCCTCAGTCAATGACACGCTGCAATAAATAACATTAACTACAGACACCCGCTCTTATCGTCTCACCCATCCTCTGACTCTCTTGTTGAGATCAGTGTTGGGAGATTTATGAGCACATTAGATTACAGTATAGCGTAGTATAGCTGCCTTTTCGGCGGACGCTAGATCAGACAAGAGCTTTCAGTTTTCATTAACTCAGATTTTAAAAGCACAAACCTGTAAGCCATGAAAATGGAAAACCTTCAAAGTAGCACAGACTTCAGTGACAGCTTGATTATTGTTAATGCAGTCCAGTGATTCAATGGCACCGAGTTCAGTTCATAACATTGTATGCCCGTCTGCACACATACAGTAGATGAATAAGAACTCACTTATAGTGTAAGTAGCACATAATATATTGGAGCCCTGCGGTTGCTGACAACTGCTAACTCGTGAACAGAGACACAAGTCACGAGCCCATGATTTCTAATAAGTTCCCTCTGTCTGAGGTTGTTTGTGGAGGAAAATAGTTTTCCAGTCATTTGTTGGAGGAAGAAGAATAAATATTCTTAGTTGACTGCAGGTGTAAAGAACAAAGTTGTGTCTAAATACAGCACAGGAAGGATAACACCGAATGCCATGTGATGTGACTGTAGAAATCATGTTGAGTCGAACAGTGTGTCCTTATGTTGCATCATTTCACAATTGCGCCTCAGCTTCAAATAACAGATTTTGCTAATGCTACAGTACGTTGACCAGTTAAAGAGTTTGTGGTGAAATGATAATGCGCAGTAGGTTTGGAAATAAGAGAAGAGACAATGAAGACAAAGCCTTCAAAAACACTTTTGTTTGCTTTTTGTGTCAACAAACAAAACACGAGTAATCTGTTGAGTATATACAAGTGTCCTATAATGAGTTAATGAAGTTAAAGTGTTGAAAATAGAGCTATACTTCTGGTCCCAGTGGTTCTTTGCCAGCTGGTTCATGTATTTTTGTTTCCATTAAAACAGTGCATCAGTATCAGTATATCAAATCAGAAATGTCTCAAACATGAATGAAAAAAATAGGATACATAATGAACGTGATTGTGCAATTATGTATTGATTCAGTGCTGTACATCCTCATATGTATACTGATGTACATTTTCACTTAGGCTGTATTATATTTATTATATACGTTTTTAGATGTACATTTCAGTTAATACAATATATTTCTGTTCACTTTTTTTAAAGTAAACTGCTGCAGCAAATTCCACGAGACATCTAAAAATAACCCCGTGAAGATGTCAAGCTGATGAGGATTTAGTTTGCATAACTCCCGCAAGGCTTGTGTCTCTCTTTCTATGCAAACAAAAAGCATTTGCATGAGAGGCAGCAGATCATTTGAGATGTTAAGATGTTTTGCAGAAGATTGTGTTGCTGAGAACGTTAAGATCACAGTGTGGCTTCAGAGTCGGGGATGTATTCAAAGGTTCAAAATAGAAACAGAGCGTCATGTTGATTCCAGGTATTACTTCATGCTATTTATGGCAGCAGTGTGTTTATTATCATTGTACAATACATCCCACCTCAAAATATTTCATCAGCCACTAATTATAGTATTCTGACAGCTCTGTTTTGAAACCATGTTAGCAGTGTCTCAGTATTTAACTGGAGCATTATGGTTTTGCACAAACATGTGTGTTCTTAGTCATTAGTCTGTTTCTCTATGTATATTTGGCCGCACATTTCTTCATGTATGTCTGGTCCCACCGTCTGAATGCACACATTCTGTCCTTTCACCTAATGTATGAAAGATTCTGTTATAATTCTGTATTCCGTATGTGACTTCTTTGGTTTCTTCACCCTTTAATATGCTTAAATACAGGTGAGACTCAAATTTAAAGATGACAGTACACAAAGTTCAAGTTCTCTCATGTCTCCTGATAGAAGAAGCAGCAATGAAAGAAGGAATGAAAGCAGGCCCCTGCCTGTTGCTGGTTTGGAAAGTTTATATTTTGGTCTCATCACTTAAGAGGTAAAGTGAATGAGCTGCAAAACAAATGGGGGGGGGGGGGGGGGGGGTTCAAGAGGCAATAACATTTTCAAGCAAGAACTTATCTATAGGTGAAGGAAAGAAATGTAAGATATTTTTCCTACTGCACTTCTGTTCTTAGCATGTAGGGGCCACCGCAGAAACCAAACTTATACTGTCAAAGACTCACAATAAGAAAAGATTTGTCTCTGGAACATATCATATCACATGTTCTATATATTTTTCTGTAACCCTCTGGAGATGTGGATATAATGGAATTTTACCTTGTTTCACTTCCTAATTTCTCATTATCAAATAATGTTTTTATACTTTTCACCTGGTCTCAGTTGGTCTAGTATTGTTTTTTGCATATCCTGCCTTAATTTCTATATTTTTCAAAGATACGTTTTTACAAATGGTCTAGTATTGCACTCAGTTATGTTAACCCAGCAGCTCCATTCTTAAATCCACTGTTTTGTCGATATAGCATCATTTATGTATATCATCATGTATTTTTAGTGAAATAACATCAACCAAAAGCAGGGACGAACTGATATTGGTAGTAAAAGTCAAAAGCAGAACAACTAGTCAGGTATACTGGGGAAAAAAGTAAGAATAGGAGAGAATAAATCTGAAAACTGATGCGGTTTCTATTTTGTTTTCATATTTGCATCAGAGGCCGTTTCAGTTAATACCATTACAGTCTGGGACTAGGTTTCATAGAACAGGTAGCTGTTAGGGAGACTGGTTTGGTGTAAGATCTGTACTTCATGCAAGCCATCTGTGTGAGTGCACCACTTAACTCCTCTCTCATGTTTAGACAAAAAAGGGGGAATGGGGCAAACACTGCCAAAGATGCAGCACTGAGGGTGGGGTTGAGATAGGCATGTAGTTTAGCTAGCAAATGGGGGAACAGCTTCCACACTGAATAGGGGTTTACCGTCATAACAGTGTGAGTGATGACAGTGAAAGCATTAAGAAAAGGGGTCAACTCTTTCTTCTATGTATTCTCTGCGGGGTTCTGGGTACTGAGGTGTGTGTTGAGGCCTAGCGTGTAAGCCGACAGAGTCTAATAAGCTGTTACTGACAAGCAGCAGGGCTGCAAAACAGTTAACATCATCACACAATGGTCGAGAGAAAGGCCAGATAAATGTGTCCATGTGAGTGTATATGGCAGGCATTCGAGTAACTTACTAGGTGGCTCAACTTTTCAGTTTCATACACCTTCACCCTATGCACCAAACTTACAACAAACCATTTTGCAATGTCGGAGCAGATTTTAAACCTGTGAAATAAAAAACAAAATGTATTGTGAATGTTATCCACAGATTAATTCAGCAGCTGTTTAACATTCATCATCTCTCCCAATCCCACAGTTTAGAGACACAGTGCCCCAGAGAGAAACAAAAGGAAATCTGTGTCATGATTTGATTACAGTGCAGATTTAATCATCACATATACTCAGTCTTGCAGCTTCATCATTTATGTTACATGCTGTCTTTGTACTGAGGATATGTTTATCTCTGCAAGGTTTACAGTTTTCAGTCATGGAAATAATGATTTTCTTTAAACATTTAATTTACCTACCAGGCAACAGGACGGAAGACCAACCAAAGGGTAACTTTATATTAGAAAATGAAACAATATTGCATGATATTTGCCTGCAAATCAGATTTTAAGTATTGATTAATCACATAGTTGAGAAGTACACACACACACACGATTCCCAAATGTCACCAGATTAAATGTAATCACATCGTTCAATTATTTTAATTATTCACTACAAAAAGGGTACAAAAATGAATAAGGAGGGTTTTTTTTTTTAATATACAACCATTTAAAAAGTTAAGTCAATGATTAGTCATTATATTCCATGTTAAAAGGTCTGCTATCATACATTATTTTGGATATCAGGTTTATCATCACCTGTAAGTGACCTCAGTCTGTCTTCAGTGTGACCAACAGGTTCGATATGTTTTTGTTGCCATCTCTTTTTCGTGCCCACAGCTTCAGAACATGGCACCACATAACTAAAATAGAAGCAATTCAAAGCTGTAAACAAGCAAAGGCCTGTGCTCTCTTTTCTTCTTGTGTGCATAACTTATGTGGCCATAGCAACGGGTAAATATCTGTCAAATTCAATCTCATGAAAAACAAAAAAGGTTCAAAAGGGGAGGCTAAAGCCATGTGCAACTGCAGTGATCAAAGCGCGGCTGTGACACCAGCTTAAATTTGGAATTAAAATATGAAGGTGACTGGGCGGATCTTTACACTGAGTCAGCAGTGTAAACTGAATTGTGTAAACTGAATTATACATTAATGAATATGTTTATCCAAATTAAACTTAATTTCTTTGGCGTTAGTTTGCTCCACAGCCTGTGTCATTAGACATCAAAGGATCTTCCTGCTAATCTGTTTGTTCTCCCTTCTTTGCATGTTACTGGTCCGATGCTGATGCTGCCATGTCAGCAGTTACTGGGAACCAGTAGGAAGTTGAACCATTGTTAAACTTCTGAAAGAGCTGAATAATTTGCCATTATTTCCCCCTCTGATCATGGAGACTTATACAAAGCTGTTATATTCAAACTGACACCCCAGCTACCCAGAGGAATAAATGTGAAACAGTCAGTGTAAACATTATGACATCCCTCATAATGATTGGACAGTAAAAGGCCTGCAGAGTTTTATTTCTTTAATCGGGGACCTCATTATTTCAATGTATAACATTTTACATAATCAGTACATTCGTCCTCAATTAGTTTAAAATTTTGTGTTGCCACACCAGGATCACAAATGTTAGTATTTTTTTCAGTAATGCCTGGATCTCTTGCATGTCACACTAATTTTGTTTCTTTGGGATGTCCAGAAAACCAAAGCATGCTTCCAAGAGTAGTTCCACGTGGTTATCTGGCAAACTGCAATATGAAGCTCTTATTTAGAGAAGCAGATGATATAATATGATATAATACATTGAAAATCCTCCAAAAGAAATAAAGCTTATGGAAGTAGCTTTTGGGGTAATTGGATAAGTGATACCAAAGTAAAACATACACACTGAAATTATAATAATCTCTAATCATTACCAGATCCAAGCTAGCAGGGATGTACATGTAAATAGCATTAAATGCATTTGAGTGATAACTGATGCCTCTAACTGAGAACAATCCATTAAACGGGCTCCTGATGTATTTGTCCATTATCTCTGGGTGGTAGCAAAGGAAGGTCAGGTTTTAAATGTGACCTGTATGTAACACAGTAGCTTTAACACTGTTGTAGAGTATGTGTGAATTTTTCTCCTTGTTACAAACAAGTCTGTATGCTAGTACTGACCAGAAATCTACAGCTTTTATCTGCAGGGACAACAGTTGCGTGAGGCCATGCTCTGCTGCCCTGTGCCTAAACATTTAAGGCAGCTTTCGTAAATCGACATGTGGGATCTTGATGGGAGTTCTGATACTATCAACATTTCAATCATACTGTATTTGAAGTCCGTTTTTCAAGTAGTCTCAGTGCAACATCATCTCAAGCTTAGAGTGACACACAACTTTTATTATTAATTCTTACATACCCTGCAACATAATTTATCTGCTATTCATCTAATGTGAACAAACCTAAAAAAGGTCCAGACACTTTGCGTGTATTAACCAGGAAAAATGACTAATTACAGCATAGCTTAGCCTGCCCCAACCGTGCTCAACTTGTTTTGCCAGCCTTCAGGCCTCTGGGCCCCATTCGTGCATGAATGCGTGCAAAAAAAAAAAAAAAAAAAGATCTGTGATGGGATCCCCTTCAGGTGAAGTATGCTTAGATAATATCTCCGTTACTACGTCTACAGGACCTGTTTGGGTTATTTTCAAATGAGAGAAAAGAAGACAGGGGGAAAAAAGCACAGACAACAAAGGGCCCTGCGTGCAAATGGGAGGAGGAACTCCCTTTAGGTGAGTGCTTGTAAAACGTTGGCTTTGCACGAAACCAACGCAGGTTTACCAGCACACACCTTATTTACACCTACTCAGATAGGAGTCAATCAGAGGGCAAATGCCATCTTGTCAAGATTTAATACACTGTGGAGTGTAATCATAATCTTTATGATTTATTAATTCATATAATTTTAAGTGTTTGGTTGCCATATTAAATATTTGTTGCTTTTGTTACCAGGGTCGTCTTTCCTAATTTAATTGCCCCGTCTCTATAAAACACTACAAGTGAAGGTAGATGTTAAAATATTTACTATCGTGCATTAATCTACAGACTAGTAACCCCACTCCAATATGTGTTTGTGCTTGTTTACAACAGCAGGTCTTAGTCTGTGATCACAGCAGAAATTTGTAATCCTTTTTCCCCAATTTGTATGTAAATGAATGAGGCTATTCAGATATTTTGTTCTTAAAAGCCAAATAAATGCAACGTCTGTTTCTCATGTGTTTCATCGGTTTCTCTCTGCTGGATTCCATAAACACATCTCCCAGGTGGTCTAAGTGTGTGTGTGTGTGTGTGTGTGTGTGTGTGTGTGTGTGTGTGTGTGTGTGTGCACGCCCTGTATGCGTTTGCGTCTGTTTCTTGTGTGCGTTTAAGAAGGAAGAAAGGGAGAAAACCTCACGTGGAGGACAGCCAAGCTCTTATGGATGGCAGCGTGCTCAGCAGAGCCAAATGCAATCCGACAGCTGAGTTTAATGATATTTATTTCCAAGCCACACGCTTCCAGACCTGTTCTGGATCTGTTCTCCTGGCTGGACCTCAGCTCCGCACAATGCCTCGAGCCTGGTGTGAATTTACTCGTAATGTCTGTGAATGGGACATGTTTACAGAATGTTTGAGGAGTGTGTGTATGAAGCAGTGAGTGGGCACGCATTGCCATCGGTATGTGTACCCACTCCTCGTACTGTCTCTATGAGAGTGTGCTTCCACACATGCTGACAGCAGTAATGGATCTTCTATGACAGTTTGGATACACACAAACTCTCCTGAAGGTGAATTAGCCTGCTCCTACCTGCCTTCCCAAAAAAGTTAACAATCTCGGCTACAGTCTACACATCTCTGTTCCTTCAGCCCCACCGCAGAGCTGCATCAGGTCAGCGCTCTGTTCAGTGTTAGCTCAAAACCAGGCCCAAGTGTCACAGACTGAAGCTGCAACACCAGCCACCATTTTCTTGCTAGCAGCGTGGCTCTAGGGATGGCAATGTTGGTTGGGCCAATAAATGAATTCACAACTGTGGTGATCCCCTGTCTTTACATAAAGTGTCATCATTTAAGTTTGTCCAATATTTAGTTATGCGTTATTAATGACATTCCCATCAACCTCAGCAGTACTTTGTTTTTAGCACTAATTAGCAAAGTTTAATATGCACTAACACGCTAAACTAACATAAACATGGTAAACATTATACCTTCTAAACATCAGCATGTTAGCATTGCCATTGTGAGCATGCTAATGTTAGCATTTATCTCAAAGCATCTGTGCCCAAGTATAGCCTCACAGAGCCACTAGTGTGGTTGTAGACTCTTCTTGTTCCAAAATGAATACACAACTTATTTTGGGTTCTAGGTTCTCCAATTCCAAATCATCCTCCCAGAAAAGTGACAGTCAGTGGAAACAAACATTTTATGGGGTTGCATATTTATATGAGCCAATTCAAAGCGAACCAATGTTTGAGTCATATGTTGTTTAGTCATAATCTCAGGGATATTTCCCATAAGCCAATCATTCAAACAATTCTCTCTTTTATAACTAATGCAATTATACGAATTGTGCTGAGGGAACATTATTGGTTTGGTTTTAGTGGAAGCAAAACTGTGCCATCTTAACTCTGCATTTCCGTTGAGATTTCAATTGGGTACGAAGTATCACTGGTGGATGTTCCAAACATGGCCTACATCGGTCACAGTAAACTGGCACATGGCGTACAATAGCACCATTACCTCATGGCCTTACAGCTATTTATGATCTTGATTTGTAAGCACAAGTTTAAATATGCATGCAGAGTTAATCAGTGGGACAAAGGAAATCATAAATATATTCATATAAAACAATACATATATGGGTGTGTACGTGTTTTAAAGCATGTTGTGTTGTGTTGTGTAAAAGTGCATTTAGGTCAGGTTGTCATGTCAGCAGCACATTTTAACACCCAAAACTGTCACCAGGATAATCATTGAATATGGGGTTAACTGCGTACAGACAGACAGACAGACATACATAGTGTTGCACTTGGTACTCACGAGAAGTGACAATTAGTTGTAGAACAATCAAAAAGAGAGCTAGAAAGAAGAACAAACCCTGGCTCCTTTCTCTCCTTGGCATTGAAGTCCATATAAGGAGAGTAAGAAAGAGTCCCTCTTAAAAAAAGGCCCGAGTTGTTTGCATACACTTTTTGTTTGCTGAAGAGTCAATATGGGGGTCGATAACAAATATTTGCAAGAGAATTCACAGAGTTAGAATGAGTGTGTAGAAAGAAAAAGGGAGGGGAAGGAGAGTTCAGTTTATCAGAGTTTCTCTTATGTGCCACCTGAGTAGAGTTTTTAGATTATTTACTAGCTTTTAAAAACAACTATCAGTTGTTAGTGAAAGAGCCTTCCCACACCTTCTTAATCTGCCTCATAATCTGTGTAAATTCATGTTTAGCCGTCAGGTGTCATTTAAAAGAATGTCACTAGTCCAGGTGCCTCACCTATTTTAAGCATGAATTTGTGTAATAGGATCTGACAGACAGAAAGAAGTCACATAACTCATGTTAAGCAACATATTTCAGAATTCACACGCAAAAGTAGCTTGATTCAAATAAAAATGTTGCTGTATTCCTGCCCTTAAAAGACATCCTCTCAGTCTGTTATGTGTTGTATTAAAACCCTTCATTACCAAAGTTGGTAGTTGTTCACTCAAAAAAAAGTGACATGTAACATGTAAATTAGGACAAACAAACATTCATCACAATAACAATTCTAAAAGGAACTGAGGAATAACCCATAAAACTAATTACTTTTTTAGAGCAGGACACCTCTGCCTACCAAGAAATGAATTCTTTCAGAGCCATGGACATTTTCACTCTTCAGTAGAGCAAGTATGTGTCTTGGTGTGTGGTATGTCTACAATGAGGAGAATGTAAACTGTGCTTGAAATGTGATCTCTTCTCTTGTAATCTTCCCAGGTTTTGAGATCTGAGAGAGAATAAAGTTGCATGCACAGTGTTTGAAGTCATCAGCAGTGACGGCTCCCCTTTAAAAGCTCGTTTCACCATAGAGTTATGACTGCTAATTAATAATCCCCTCAATTTTATACCTGAGGCCATGGCAACGGCTCACGTTTTATCTTGTTTCCTGTAGCTGACTAGCGGTTGCATCCAAAGGCTAACTTAGGTCAAGCCGTCATGCCGTCGCAGTATGGCTTTCAAACTATTTTGCAAGGACAAACTTAGACAATCATCCAATCAGCCCATGCCAATAAAAATGTGCGTGAGAGACTCTGCTCCACCCCATTTCACGAATCACTCCTATCAGTATCATCAGATAAAGAAACAAATCAGTTGTCTATATAAACATTCCTGATTATGACTGGTGAACATGAGTGATTGAAAATGAGCCCAGTGTATGCATGATTCATGTGGGTAAGGCTCAAACCAGATGACAGAATGATTTGAATTGCACTCAGAATCTGGTGAGCTGGAATCCAACCACAAATGTCAAGTCTCTTGGGACCTTGTCAGATCTCCTGCAGTGGATCTGGAGAATCAAGGTTTCATAACAAAAGGCCTGTTCTGGTCCCTTATGAAGAGTGTTTAATTTGCATAATTTTACTACTGAGGCATTCACTCGCCTCTTAGAGAGAGTTCATTATTATCTGCCATGAAACAACCGTCAAATCCAGCCCCTTTAAAATGCAAAAAGGCAGCAGATGCGTTAATGGAATCACCACAATCAGTGGATTCACTTGCAGCGTAAAGGAGACGAATATTTCCAGTCAAGTTCAACTTTGGTAAACTTTGACATGTGTGCCATATTTTCTAATAGCAAACGGTCTTGAGTGTGCTGAACTTTGAGGGAACGAAGAACAAAAGAGTCAAAAACAGCTTATTAGCGGTGTTGCGTGTTAACCCTGGAGTGCAAAATGATGCTAGATGGAGGAATAGATGGTTACAGTTAGCTTGTCAGCTACAGTAGGTCAAATTGCATACATATGATGACTGAACTAAAAAAACATTCTCAAACATACAGTGATCTCATGGCAGACTAAACTCTTCTACTGTATAATAAAAGTGTAGGGAAAGTAAATCTGTTTTACAGACAAACATATGCTAGACAAAGCTAAGAAACTATTGTCTAGTAAACTATATTTCATAGACCAAACTTATTGTGTAATCCTTAGTGAGAATCTCACAGCCCACTGCGATGACTCACGCGCTGTTGTTGCTGAACAAGGAAGTTCAGGTTGAGACACTGCAAGAAACTGGGTATACCTTTCTCAGGAAACTGGCAGTGGGACAACTCGTGAAAGGATGTTTTCTTTACTACACCCAGTGTTTGTCAGGTCTGAGGAGGGAAGGTGGGTTATGACAAGGTCAAAGGAGCGCTTGGGTGAGATGTCATTTCTATTTCAGTCTCTTTGAAGGACATGGACGACCATCCTTTGGGGGTCTGCAGTCTGTCTCGTACTTTTGACCCAGACTGTAACACGAGAGAGGAAGAGCATCCAAACAGGCCAGGGGGAGAAAAAAAGGAAATTCCACTACATACATACATAGTACATAATTTCATTGTAATATATTTGATCTTGATCTTTGCAGCAAATATTTATATTAATAAATCCATAAAAGGTATTCTGATTATCACCTGTTATTACCTGTCCTTGACATTAAAGTTCTGTAGGTTTGTATCATTCACCAGTACACCTGCAACTTACTTCCATGAACAGCAACAAGAAAGAGGCCTCTCGAAATGATACAGTGCTTGGTACCAAATGATGATCTGGGAACTCCATCAAGAAGTCTGAACTTGGCCCATAAAAACAATGGAGGGCCAGAGTCAAAGAGTCAGGCACGATGAAAGCATTTCCCGTCCATTGACCTCTTGTCATTCCAAGCCTGCCGTGTTATGGAGCGAGATCAAAACAAAGCCTTTGTAATCTGATCCTCATTCAGCATCAAACAACCACTACCAACAAAACAACAAACGGTGAGGTAGATGGGCACAGAAATAGTTGAGGAAAGGGCCAAAACACAATACCATTGTAACTATAGAAAGAGACATGGAAGACTGGCATTTTGTCTGCTTTTTAAGTTGGACACACCTTTCTATTTTTTAAATGAACTGATTCTTTAAAAAGATCCCTCTACACAGGTTTGATCAGTTCAACACAAAATTAATATGGCAGGTATTTATAATCCAGGAAAGCTTTTGATTTTGACAAGAAGGAGCAATAAAAAAGGATCAAACTATACTCAAAAGTACAAAAATGTTGCTCTCTAAAACACTCGAGAGAGCCAACAATTAACACAGTCTATCAAGTTTCAAGAGAGCCAGAAAGTAAGACTTTCAAAATAGCTGACATTCCTCACAGCACAGGTGCAAACTGTGTAACTAAAGTTATAGTGAGTGAAAACCTCAGGCTCTAAAGGATTTCTTTCTTTACATTGTCCTGCAAAAAGTGTAGAAGTTAATATAAGTAGTAGTATGAGCATGCCAGATAGGTAATGTTTGGTCATTTATAGCCCCTTTGATGCAATTACTATGAACACGTTGGCACAAAGCTGAAATCAGTGTACTCATGGCAAGAATAGAATAAAAGGTGATGAGATTTTCCCCTGGTGAATGATTACAATGGGAAAAACCAGCAAGCCCTGCCTGAGTGTGGGAGGTTTTAATGTCCATTCAGAAAGCCATAAACACAGTATGACTCATCATGACACATAAGGTCAACTTTAGAAAAACATTTTTGCAAATCCTCAGTGGCTTTTCTTAGTAAGCAAGCCATTCAGATATAGTGGGGGAAGGGTGTTGTTTTGTGAGAGGAGAAGAACACAACAATGAGAGCAGAATAATAAGAGTACTGAAAATGAATGCTGTTGAATAAAAGTTTGTTTTTAGCTGGTAGGTAGTATTGTCTGTCAGCAAATTGTTACTTCTGTTGTGGCACCTTAACCATTGTCATCTGTATCCTCACATAAACACAGTGCCAGTATCCCCAGAAAAATAAGCATCTTCCTTTAATACAGTAGCTGCTTTAACATACACTATAATGTTTGGTTAAAGTCCCCCATCGCTTTCATTGGAAGCATGTTAGGAAGGGATCCCTTGATGGCCAGTATGAACAGGTGGAACAATTACAGCAAGCAAAATCAGTTTCAATGTCCATATGGTCACTATTGTTGAAGATGTTTAAACTTGAATTGAACTTTATGAATCTGCTTCTTTAAATAGAGATGAGAGGAAAAGGGGCAGAGACTGGAGGGAAATAATAGAAAGTACTGGAGTTAATGGTGAGTTCTGATATCAGTCCGAGGCTGAGTGAGCACACATACTCACATACACAAAATTGAGGCAAACTCCACAACATGCAGTCCATAGCTAGGTAACTTAAAGCTAACATCTGTACAGTTGGGGCAAATCAACATGGACTGCACAAATGGTTGAGAGGTCAAATTTGCAAAAATGACATGAGGCATTAATACTATACCTCTACTGTATACTGTCTGAATATACTTTAAGATCTGGGAACAATGTCGCTAAAAAAAATTTTAAAAGTCCAACAGGGCAAGAAACAAAATCAGACAATAAATTACTATTATAAAAATGAATCAAACTTCCAGGTTAGCCAGAATAAAATAAAATAAATGAAAGCAAATGGCAAAATTATTACCCAAAGTGTCTATCACAGTTTACAGATCAACTTCCTGGTTCAACTCTGACCTAGTGTAACTTATGGTAGTTGTGTGTGCACAGTTTTTCTTGTACTGACATTTTGGGTGCAGTCACTTTCTGTTTTATTACCAAATAAAGTTGTTTACCACTGGATTTCATTCTAGTAATGGCGTTGTGTTCACAGATCTCACATTTGATGAGTACAGCGTTAGCATAACTGATGAACTACGATAATTAGACCCAGGCAGGTAGGATTTTTTTCTTCCCATAATATAATGCTTGTAATTGTACAGCATCACTGTCAATATAATAACCGCTCTTTGGAAACTTTAATCATTGCTGTGCATGAGCAATGAATGATGTTTTATTACTGTTTTTGAGGGCTGAAAACATACACAGTTAAACACATGCTGCTAAGCAACCGCTCTTAGTTGAACTGAAAAGACGTTAACTGTAGTTATGAACACCTTCTCATTATGATTTTGGCAAAGAGTGACAGCATTAAACGCGGGTGCGTTATAGCATGCAAAGCTATATTTGGTGTGTCACTCTTACTAGTTTTATCTTTATGTACAACTTTAAAAAAGTTAAATAATCCTCAATAAGATAAAATCCTATGTGTGCACATTTTGGAGGAATTTAAATATCTCACATGAAGTTTGCATGTCAGTTAAGAAAATCAAACCTGTCTAAGAGTCAGACATGCTTTCAGTGGTAAAAGCAAAATAGTTCCACAATAAAAGCAGTATTGCTTGAATGAAAGCTGTCAGTTGGGGTGAGGCCCATATCTAAACAATCTGAGGAGAAGCAGTGAGGCACACATTTACAAACAGCCCTGAAATTCCTCAGTGTTATTCTTCTGGGGATTTTAAAGCTTACTTAATAAGCTAACTGATGAGTAAGACACAAAGTAATGACAGTGCCTATAGTAAACAGTAATGACTAATGCGTCTATGGAAGGGAATTCTGTGCTTTGGGATCGGCGTTGACATGGGTGACTCCCGTCTGGCACGCGATGTGGGCTTAAGGACATAAACAAACCTGTGCCTGGCTCCGCCCTAGGCTCACATGTACAACTTTCCTGATACAGGAATGTCCCACCAGGTCCAGATAGAGACTGGTCCCATGCATGATCCATCTGAGACCACGAACCACTGACCCTGTCCCGTCAGACAATCCAAATATACCTCATTAGAAAGCATCTTTCAGCTCATTGTTTTGATTTAGCAACTCGCAATTTTAATGTTTCAGTTCAATCTCACCGCTCTTATCAACCTAGTCACCATTAGGAGTTGTTTTCGAAAAGGCTCTAAAGGCCGGCTGTTTGTTACCTGCCCAGCACCAAATGGCAGACTGACAAAGTTAGCAAATATCTAGTCAACGTAGTGGAGCATTTAGCTGCTTAAACATTGCTAAAAGGAGAGTGAATATTGGACTCACTTACGTCAAGTGGCCAGAAACAAATGAATGCTAATGTTTCTATTTCCTTTATAAAAAGGTGATAATATGTCAATGTTTTGTTGTCAGCTTTTTCTGCTTCCCCCAAGCGGCCAAGAATCAATGACGTGAGTTCACGTTTTCTATTATGTATCAAGTGGATCAAGACGCTGAATGGGCATCTCAAGACAAGCCTGTCTCAGAGATAAGACAACGAGTTTATGATACGCGATATACGATAGGTTTTTTTTTTTTTTATTATTTATGGGCCGTGCCTTGGTTGAACTTTAAGTCAAGTAATTGAGAAGTCATTTTACTCTTTGGAACAATGAATGGTGAAACAATATCTGCTTTATAGCCTATATGACATAATGTCCTGGTTAAACTTTTGCCATTATCTAAACTGTCACCTACTCCATTATAGACCGGAGATGACCCCATATCAGCAAAGACAATGTGTACCTTAAGATTAGAAAGCACATAACATATTTATTCTAGCAAAGCCTTGCTTTGTTTGTTGAGAAAAACCTTCTGTAAATCTAAAAATTGTATCATATCTAAAGACTATATTTGAATTTTAGCTGCAGTACTGCCACCATTTTTGCGTAATTTAGCTGTGATCTGCTATAATTGTGATTCTTGACCTTATTTAGATAAGCAAATACAATAAGCTACAGCTTATCAGGCGCAGTTTGATTAACTTGATGACTGTGTGCTGTGGCTAATACCTATATTTAACATGCTTTATATTGTATTACATTAGCTACTGGGGAACTGTAACATTTACAACCCTAGGAAGAATTGGTTAAGTGCTGTGTTGTGGCCAACTGATAAAATAGCTCCGGATATACTTTAGACTACCTCAAACTGTACTTTTATCTGCAGTAATGTCTTTTATACAATGCCAAAGAAAAAAAAAATATATATATAGACACAGTAATCTATGACACGATCAAGACTTATTCATAAACAGATAAAAAGTCACAAGGTATAATACAGAAATAAATCTTTGTGTTTGAGTGTGTGTGGATGTGTGTGAGGGGCTTCTTGTTAACTGTTTTCACAGCTGAGAGCAGCAGTGAGGCCTTTCCACACCTCTTGACAGCTGTGTTTTGCCCAGTCACGCTATCGAGGCACAGCAGTGGTCTGACTCTGACTACAGGGCCCTCTAGAGTCGGAGTTAAAAATAAAGAGTCAAACGAGGAATTCACCACCTGGAAAGTGACACCAAATTCTTGCAGATATGAACGTAAGATTATTTTAGGGGCATATGAATATTAAACTTAATTCCTTGTTTTATCTTTCTTTTCATCTTTACATAATATATTTACCATAGGAAAACCTATGCAGTACTAATTCATGAATATTAATGTCCACGTTAGAATGGCATCTTAATTGCCGCTGTTAAACATATTAAGGCGAGTGACACTCCTACTTTCTACACAATGCACTTGATAATGTGATTAATATGACCCATGTTTCCTGGTGTAGCCCGAGGCTGCTCCATTGTCCCTACATGACTGCATTCATTACAAGATAAATGACTAACAATGAGAAATTAATCAATCATTCTGTTGAGTATGCTGTTGTTTATTTGATCAAGTTAGAAAGCTAGAGAATAAACAGACAGAGGTAGAGAGACAGAAAAGATGGATTTTTAAGGGTGCATGAAGACTGAAAACCTGCTATTGTAACCTGCTTTATTTTTTTTACCATCTCAGCTCAAAGCTTAACATGTATGCACGATAACACAACACTCTAAAAAGGAGAGAATATCCCAAAAAGGATAATAATTAGTCCCCTTTAAGAGAGAAATATCTGACTGAAAGAAACCACACAGAGTGAGCCTCATATTATCTTGTTTAAGTAGTTGTTTCAAAAAGGAGAAGATCCACTGAACTCACCCAAAAGAGATGTGGCCTCTCTGAGTTACATTTGGAACTTTTTAGACTGTTGGAGGGAGAAATTCCTGTAATATTGCCAAAACCATCAGAAAGATGTGAGCCAAAACTACACTCACTCAGCTAGATGGGATTATTAATCACACAATTTTACCCAGTAAACTGAAATCAGCAGATGAAGGCAGGGGTGCGCACCGAGTTGACAGGATTTAACCACTCTAAACACTAAGTAAGCACAAGTCATATTTGTGTTGGGCTGAAATTATATTTGATAACCATTGTTCCTATTTAGAATGAGGGTGTGGGTTATTTACACATTTACAGCACTTAATGTAGATAATATTCTCTTAGTTGACAAAGACCATTTAATGACCAATTAGTGGCATGTGTACTTACAAGGGTGCAGCTTTCACATGCGTTATATTTAGGTAGCTTAGGTGAAAATAGACAGAAGCAATTCATAATGTTAAATTGGTCAATGTATTTACTAAGGTTTACAATGTTTTAACTGTAATCGTCTTATTATGGTCAGTGAGTCCCTTACAGAAATAGCGCAATAGCTTCAAACATATACTTCCTCATGACATAATGTTTACAGTAAGTACTGTAGATAGTTTTGGCTACAGCTCACAACATTATGTTTATACATTCAACAGCAGCATCTTTGGAGCAACAGTGTCACCGTTACTCTGGATAATCCACAGATCATGCTGTGTTGGGGCAGCTACTGTATAATGAAAATCAAGGAGTGTACAGTAACTAAAAGTTATACTAATGTTTCTGCGCACATTTGCTTGACTTTTTGCTTATCAAATCTCGCAGGGCCGTAATTGCCCTTTTATTATTTCCTCTGCAGCGAGTGGGGGTGGCTTAAATAAAGGCTGCTTAACAGCCACTTGACAGATGTTTATTGCCTCCTGAAAATAATCCTGCGTAAAGCATTTGAATACATGACTTTGTGTTGGAGGAAGTATTTGCAAAATAGGAAAACATTGCAAATGAGTTTACAAGGTCATGTCTGAGTATATAGTCTATGTAAATGCCTATGGAAGGAGTGGTTATGTGGCACTATAGTAGTGAGTTGTTTGTGCCAGAGCAAGGCAGACACAGTGGAAGGATCAAAGGTCTAGTGTTGTCCAAACTGAAATGCCACACACACGTACATACATGCACACACACAAGTACGTACACAGGAACATTAAGTGGGTCTGAAAGGTGTACAGAGGGCAGCTCATTCAATTCAACTGCTTCATGTATTCTATTGGATACATTAGTTTGTATTGGCATCCCATATTTTAGGAACAATGTTATTTATGGTGTAAATGTAAATCTTCTACTCTACTTAGAAATAAAACTACTTCAGTAGCTCCTTCCTTGTACGCATGATATTGAAGTAATTCTCTCAATGTAGGCATACAGTGATCCAAAGGTCATTTAAAAATGAGGTGTGTTCAACCATGCCCCCTGCTGGGCAGAAGAGACAAGATGTCCCAGGTGGACAGACCTGTTGACTTGCTGAATATATGTGATGTGTAAATCGACTTTAAATCTAAGCAAGAAAACACATTGATTGTTGGCCATCAAAAGTTCTGAAATGATCAAAGTGAAGTGTTGATGATAGTATGCCATGTTTTAATACTGTCACACTATGCATAGGATGGCCTGGAAATATTGTGTAAATGACAGCAGGGTAATCTGCATTTGGCAAAGTGTAAATAATGTGGTTTGTACAAATATATTTCTTTGTGAATTAGTCTAGTGTTTTTTGTAATAATAAACCTGTAAGCAAACTACAAAACCAGAGTTTTTGTCTACTGCTAATTTGCATCTCATGTAGAGCTCTGAAATCTGATATGTGAAATATCTGAGAATAGAAAACTGAATTTAGTGGATATGTTGTTGGAAAGATCAACTCTAAAAAGATGTACAGTAAGCAAACATGGACATTGTGAAATGGATAATGTAATTTTTACAGTTTCATATACATTGAATAATTGAGTTGTTCCGCTGCTAAGTTGTTGTGAGATTTACATATGATGTAGTACAATAGTTGATTATTGAGCAATGACTGATGCATAAATAAACTAAAAATAGGGGGGTTAATGACATTACAGAACAAAAACATCTAAAAGGAGCATTTTACTCAAATATGGATAAAAATATTTCCAACCCAAATATGTACTTACATTGTCATTTAAAAAACATTTGGCTTATCGAGGCCTCCAAGCTAGTGCAAATTACAGTCATTATGATTTTAATAAATTTTTCTACCATTTAAAATTAAACTTGCATTTGGGCCCATATCAAGAAATTTTGGGGGTACTATTTTGAGTTGAGTGGGAATGTTATGCAAAGTGTGGTGCATTTCTTCCATGGGAAAGCAAATTTATAGTCACTAAAAATAAGGAAAAAAACACAAAAACACTATTTTGTTTTACTTGCTTTGAAATGTTTCTCTGTAAATTGTTTTCATTTAGATGAATGGAAGAAATGTACAAATTACTTGCCATTTGTCCTTTATCTCCCAAAATAATATAACAAAGAATATGTAACAATTAGACTATTTACATAACTTTTGTGACTAGATCTGAATAAAAAAAAATGATTAAAGTAGCAGTTACAGTACAACTGGCCCGTTACAGGTTCAAATTGTGATTAATTTCTATTTTAAAATCACAATCTTTATTTTTTGTTTGGGCCTAAAGATGATGTATAAAACTCAATTTTATTCTCAGCTGAATTATAATTATTATTGCCTTATATGGTCACAACACAAGTACTCTGCAAATCTTCAATATCCCACAGATTCTGCTTTGAGAGCCATTTTCCAGACAACTTATTGCATGTAGTAGTAATGTACCCTGCTAGACAACTTTGACTGAAACAACATTAGAACTGTAACCTAGCACACAAGAGCTCCATTCATATTCTATTATAGACCAGCTTGTCACTAATCTTTATTATCACACAGCAAATGAATATTCTCTAGGCAAATACACCTTGATGTTGTTACCGCTGATGTTCAGCAGGCCATTTAATCCAGAACCGGGGTGTTTCCCTGCTGTACCAGTCTGTAGCATGTTGTTCTAACCGAGGTTGTTAAAACCACCACTCTGCTGTTAAAAATACATTCCCCAGAGGGCTTGCAGAGGCCTTAACATTTAAGCAGGACAGAAAGCTTTAAGTCTCATTTAATGGAAGGTCAATATTAGTGTAAAGTTTGCAGTGTGTCCTTTTCATTTTTACACCTCGAAGAATGTAATTGCAGCGGTGCACTTAAGAATTAATGCAGTGTTATTGTATTTTCTCATATTCTGAATCCAGTCTGGCAGTCTGAATACTGAACTGTGGATCATAAGTGAGAGGCCTATATATCTGGGCTTCGATTGTTCCATGACTCATTCAAGCTTTGGCCTGTGGTTTGTTTTGTGCATTCACAGACGGACAGATATACAGTTTTCTGATTCTTAATTATCTCCATGCCTGACCTCTAATATGAGCATCCTCTTCCATTTTAGTTTTTTAGCTACACTAGCCATGTGGCTCTAACTATAGCAAAGCTGGTCACTCCACCATTTTTGTCCAGACTAATATATCTCAACACCAATTTTATAGATTATCTTGAAATTGTATACACACATTCATTGTCCCCAGAGGATTAATCTTAGTGACATTGATAATGTGACATTGGGGAAAAGTAACAAAGTGTATGTGATGATGCTATATGATAGAACTATTAAATTAAAGAACACACTTAATGCACTGTACTTTGTAGCGTGTCAACAACCAGCAACACATTCCTTTTCTATAGATGGCACGTTGCCGCCTGTGTATACAACCGATTATCAGCCCTCCGTGTAGCCTCACTAGAATTAACCAGAAAAGAGAACAAAACAAAAATGACCGACAATAAATAAAAAGAGCTATGGACACCACGGCGGGTGCAACAAGCATTATGAAGCTATAGAAATGAAACAACCTGCCACTTCTTATAGAATCAACAGCAGAATGAAACACCACCAAGGCAGACAACAACATAGAGATGTATAAACAAGAAAAAACCCACAGCAGTTACAGCAAACACACACATATTAAAGCAAAGAGAAAGCCTCACACTTTCTGCACAACTTGTAGTGCTCACACACCGCTATGTTGCCTAGCAACGTTGACATCCTCCTCGGCACAAAGACTTACAAACATCACAGCGAGTTTGTTGTTGTACTCACCTGTCTGAGTGTGTCTTGTGCACCGCGAAGTCCTCCGCAATCGGTGTAATAAAACCGGTCCACTCAGCATGTCTGTCCCACTGCGCTCATCAAAGTTTTCAGAGCTGAATGAGGCTCTGCAGCCACAAGTGTGACAGAGATTACTGTCAAAAACAGCAGAAGGCCTCAGACACGTCACTGAAGGTAAACGTCTTTGAGGGGATGCAAAATTTCACCGCTGGAGGACCCACCACGAGCAGTTAAGTATTTTAGCATTTAGCATGTTAGCCAGACCCGGCATGCACCTGCTGGCGTGTTTGATTTGTTTCCGGTGGTGTGGTCGCCGGATGGTGCATTTAACCAGTGATTAATTAAGGTGGATGAAGTGACACCATTGGTCGTCAAGTGTTGGAGTTTCCCCATTGGTCGTTGCTCTTTCGAAATTAATTGGCGCGAATGTTAGCTACGCACCGTAACGCAGTGAGTACAGGAGCAGTCCTCAAGGCTATCGCTAGTTCGGTAGCACGGAAGACGTTTAGTCAACGCCCCCATTTTACGTGAGCCCCACCTCAGGCTCACCTTGTGTAAAAATCTTGCTAAGACAATCTGCTTCCTAAAATAGCTTTTTCTTGGGCTAGTTCAAGGACAGTGGGGCCCACAGCTTAGAGGGCTGCGCCTAAACTCAAACCAACTAATGTTGTCATCAGGCCAAAATATCAGTTTCTCCAATACTTTGGTTTATGACCAAATGCCTGCAAAACTAATGACATTTCCATCACCTAAACTAAGACGGTGAACATGATAAACATTACCTGCTAAACATGTAACTATCAGTATGCATTGTCACTGTGCTCAAAGCACCAGCTAAGTACAGCCTCATAGCGCCATGTGGCTGTAGACTCTAAGTCTTGTTTTGGCTCAGCTTACATAATATTAAATCTGTCAAAGCCATGGCATGATCTGTCTGTGAAAAGCATCGTATTTGAGTATGCGGTAAAAGGACAACGCGGCCTCCAGCAAATATTCCTGAATCTGTTACTCTCACGAGAAGTTGGTCAAAATTCTACTTGAGTGACGGCTCCTAGTTTTACAAACTTTCTCAGTATGAGTAGCCAGTGTCTCTGTGTGTTTACATTGAGGTTCTGCAGCACAGAGTCAAGGCAAGGGAGGATCTCCCCAGCCCTGTGTTTATACTGTCTGTTTCCTGTATGGCTGTTTGGGAGCCTGTGAGGGAAGAGACACTACACTCAGAGACCAATCAAACATAAACATTGAACTATGGATGATGGACGGAGGAGGACACAGTTTTGGGGTATCTGTGTTGGTGCCATCCGAGGACAACTCAACAAGACACAATGACAAATTTGTCCAACTGTTCCACAGACATACGTACACAATGAGGACAAATCATTACCTAAGATCCTTCCCTCAGACTTATCTAAATGAGCTCTGCCCTTTCCGGGTGAATTATAGTCATTAAGAAATGTGGTGATATCCCTGACAACCATATCTGGAGTGAAAGTGACTTTCATGACACAGCTCTTTGACTATCTGGGGTAATTACACTAAGTTGTGTGTTTATGTTAACTAATAGGCCCCATGATGTTTGCAGACTGACCACAGCTGAAGCAGGCACATGAGCTCGACCTACTGAGTGCCAGTAGAGTCTATCAGACTTTGATCCGGCAGCTATCAGACGAACTTCGCCTCGCTATCAAAGCACCATCTCTCCTCAGAGAAGGCTTGTCTTTCTTATCACAACAAGGACCCTGCCTCTGCCTCGCACAAGTGGACCCCAACCTCCTGGGTGGTCCTGGGGCTTAGCTGCGTAATAATGGTGCCTAGCTGTTCCAAGAAGACGTGGAATACAGCGAGAATGCCTCATTTCAGCCAAATAGGAATCGCCTGATAACCTCGATGGGACCGATAAGGCAAGCTGGTGTAAGGCTTGGTTTCTCAAAATAAAGTAAATGAAATGTTTGCGAGGTGGAGACATGTGAACCAAAAGAAATCTTACGTATTACCAAGATTATAGTGATTTCATAGGTATAAGTATCAAATCCCATGCATTCGTTCCATGACCATATCTGAATTTTGTGGAAGCCTGTGTGAGCCCCATCCTTGAGAGGTAATGAGAGGAGGAACACACCGGAGCTGAAGGGGGATGTGCAAAAACAGCCTTAAGTGGGGTGTTGAATGCTGTATTCTGCTTTCTACTGCCACTGTCCCATGTCCCTGACCTGGACCTGGACGTGGACTCTTTGCAGGAGTGGAGGATAGAGAAGGGGGTGTGGCATCATCTTGTCTACCCCATTTCCTGCCTTCCACACCAGCTCTAATTGGAAATTTGGGTGGCCCTGTTTATTTACATGGTTGAAATGCAGCGAGGTTGTATTTATATTTTCATGGCGCGTTCTCAGCAGTGCTGCATTACATAGCCTTCCCCTGAGATCGCTGTGGGAGAGGGAGCGGGAGTGTAGAGTAGCCCAATGGCTGAATGTGTGTGTGCAGGAGGGAAGAGTGATGGAGGTTGTATGAGGTCTAATTTCCTTCACTGTGAATGATTTTAAGGTAAGACATTTATTATTTTAATTTGATCTCTCTGCAGACTATTCAAATGGAATAAGACACAAATTTAATACAATAAAACATGATGTTAAATTAGGTTTGATTTGATTTAATTTTGTCATGAACAACATACACAATACACTTAGTAGATATTCACATAAAACAAGAAAGAGGAAGAAAAAAGAAAACAAAAACAAAAAACGCAAATTCATCCAGCATGGGACAAATATTTCAGATGCAGTGAAAAAAATAAAGTCAATGCTGAGCACGTCAGAAACGCCAAATTAATTCTAAATATTTAATTACATAATTCATAGTGCTGAGTCAGTGAACTAAAAATGAGCAAAAATGAAAGAAAGAATCTGGTCAGCTATAGGATTCAAGGATTTAGAGGTTTATACGTCACAGTTGTGAAATGCAATGTGGCATGCTCCTAATGTCGTGCTAAAAGACTAAGGATTAGAAAAAAGAAATATAAGGGATGAAAATTCAAGATAAGAAATTATGAATACATAAATACACAAAAATGTAAAATGCACAAATGTGCAATCAAAAGTGTCAAACTGCAAAATGTCTGTGAATACAATGTGTGGGAAAGATCAAGAAATCAATTTCTAATCCATACTGTTTGGAAAATTACTCTATACAAAGCTTTAGTTTCAGAAATTACACACTACCCTAAGACCCTCTAACCTAAAGGCCTCTCAGGTCCTGTAATAAAAATGATCCTTAGATGAGCCATGTCAGAGTGGTGGCAGTGTGTGTTTATCTTTCAGACCGGGGCTGCTGAGTGGCGGAAGGCAAAGCTTTCTAGTCCAGCCATGGCTACAGAGAGCCTGGACCTGACTCTGACTGGATAGAGTAAACACATAAGCGCACACACACACACACACACACACACACACACACACACACATACACACAGGGCTCTCCCGTTCTCCTCCCTGCCCGTCAGCTGGAGACCACACACCCAGACCACACAGAGTCTGAGAACAGCCCGAGTCACTCTCACGCAACACAGCCCACGAGCTGTCACTCTGACCACCTCCGTCTCTCCGTCAGCACTGGCTCTGCGCGTCACTTGACACACAAAACAAAGCATCTGTGTTTGGAAAGACGGAAAAATGAAAGAACCCCAAACCCTTTCTTTTGATAGGAAATTGTTAGCAGGAAATCCAGTGAGCATGATTTGATATTGCTAATGAATCCAAATAAATTGAGGAAATAAATTACAAAATTTTGTGTGTGTGCGTATGTGCACATTCCTGGATGTATGTTTGTATGTTGAGGCAGGGGTGTTGGAGGGACTCACATCCCCGTGCCATTAAGAGTGATCAAAGGGTTTGTGAATGCACTGATTAATGCAGTCCAACCACCCAAATGTGTGAACATCATGGGTTTTTTTTGCATGAAGGGAATTCATATTTGCACTCTTCCCAGCTCTTTAAGTACATCAACCAACCAACGATACATCACTCCCTGCTGGTCATTTATTTTACTGCACAAATATATATCCTTTTTTCTGAGTTGGTTGGTAACTATTCACTTTGTAGCTTGAAAATCTTCTGTTTGTTGTGTTTCTCTGGAGGAAATCCAGATTATGGTGAAAATGCATCATTTCCTACTTTGTCTACTGATGTCTTAGTGTGACATCCTTTATCTCCAAAAGCCAAACTCAACAGGCAGCCCACCCTCTTGCATCAGTGCCAGGTCGACCACCATATTGTTCTGCTTATCAACCCTTATCTGTTTACACTCGTGTCCCAAGTCATCTGATTGTTTTCCATTACATTGCTGCTCCTTATCCGACAACTGTTATTGCTTTCCTGCCATCATAACGTATTGGGTCAAGTACATTGTTGTCTGAAGAGTCTCAGATAAACATAGACATCTGAAAACAATTCAGGCTGATTAATTGTGCCAATAAAGTTTTTATTTACTGGTGATGGGGAGCAATTCTCATGCCTTGTGTAGGTCATATCCAGAGAATTAATAATTATAGGTTATTATAATGATAATATAATGGTAATGAGTTTCATTATAATAAGAGGATAATAGAGTAATGTACTCAGTCACACCTACACAGGTCAGTTTTAATGTCCTCTGTTTTGCCATTACAAACGTCTTTGACATGATCATCTGTCAACTATTTATCACCATCTTAAGAACATAGCTTCAGCTGTGGGCCTGTGAGTGCTGATTGGTGGATTTGCAGTCATTTTAAGGGGTCAAAATTCGTAAAATCAACACCTTCCTAACCATGGGGTCAACAAGCAGGATCAGCCAGAGTCGACGAGGGTCAAACAGGACTGTCATCAAATCCTGGGCAGGGGTCTGACCCTAAACATAGTGGGGTCGCGGACTCTGAGTCTAGTGTAGAATTACAAAAGGTATGTTCTCAGGGATGAGGTTTGTCAAAGTCAGGGAATCTAACTAGGCCATTGAGTTGCGAATGCAGAATGTAATGTCTAGATACTTTTGTGTCAGAATTCGATCTGCAGAAATAGGTTATTATTGATACTTTGGATTTTTCTGTATAATAAAACCTTCAGCAGATTAAATCTTTTGTATGTGTGCCAGTTTTACTGTTTACCTCTGGACTCCCTTTTGTGTCTGACATCATATGACAGCTATAAAGTACACTCATGCCTGCAATTCCTCAAGTGCTTTTAAACTACAATGATCATCCATGTACAACTCCTAGAAGTGTATGACAACCCTGAAGGTTCAGCAGTATTTCAAAACCTGGAGCCTGATTTCAACCCAAACTGTGGGGAGGATACTGCCCTCTGTTAGTTAAATCACAATGCCTCATCAATGGTCACACATATGAGAGCACTTCAAGCAAAGAACAATTTTTACTTTCTCAGATTCTTTAATTTAAAACAGAGGTAAAACTATCAAGTATTTTACCAGAAGAAAGTACAGATAAGTGAGTTCATCGTCTGACCCCCTTGGGGAGGTCTCAGCCCCCAGGGACCAGAGTCACCACTGGAGCTTCACCAACCAGCAGATGTCAGCAAAACATTGTTAAGTTTTCTTGTGATACACCCTCATTTTTTTCTTGCCTCAGAGCCTTGATGTTGTATGACGCATAAATAAATAGATAAACTAATCAACTTTGCTTTGGATACAAACTGTATTTGGAATATGTAGCATTAAAGTAAATGTTTAAAAAGTTTTACAGTAAGCGTGACCTGGGTTAATGTCACTGTAATTGCAGTGAAACCCCCAAAAGATGATCCACGTGTGAGGGGTAGCAGGTAACAGGATCAGATGGAAATATTTACACAAGAAATACAAGACAATTACAGTGATTTTTGTGACACATTCAGTTGCTTCTTTTTTTGAGGTGGAAAATTTCCACATAAAGATTGACAGAGTTTCATGTAGGGTAATGAATCACTATTTGCCCAGTCAAATCAACTGACTCACTGAGTCAATACAGAACCAACAACATCACTTTCCCTTGGAGAAAGTGTTGCATTTTATACGGTTGCGTTAGTTTCATTTCTTTGCAATTCTTTTGGTGACATTTGGGGCATTTGGTTGACTAAAATGCCCCCTCCAAAGCTTTGCATGAGGGGCTTAGGCGATGTCACTTGGAGTAACGGCTCACACGGGGCGGAAAAACTGAGGCCTGACTACAAATGATGTGGCTTCCTGCAGAGGGGGAAACACCATGGCAAATATGTGAATGTGCTTTTCTTTTTTCCTTTTTTTTTCTTTGGTCTTCTTCTCACCAAATATGACTCTCTCATTCTCCCTCCCTATGTTTGCAAATCAAGAAGAGCACCAAGACAAAACAGCACAGCAGACACGAGTAGTAAAAGATTGATCATTTTATTTCAAAATAAATCATTTATCCACATGGCAATTTTATATTAATCAATCTCCTTACAATCTCCAGTCTTTGTCATTATTCAGAAACTTTGTACAAAAAAGATTTGTTTTTCAGTATGCACTTATTTTGACATTTCCTCTGTATCTTGCTTTGAATGATTACTGTAACTGTAAAATGAGACGTGAAATGGGTGTGCGTGTCTGTGTTTGAGTCACTGATGTTGTAGGTGGGGGAGTCACATGTTTTATCCTGAGTCCATAAATGTCAATTCCTGATAACAGTAATAGTGCAACTGTGTGAAACACATGTACCCACCCACATACATGTGGCCCTTTACCACACACACACACACACACACACACACACACACAATGTTTACCACAACAGCACACTGTACACGGAGCTGGTAATGTTTTCACTATCAAGATTTGATTTTGAGTCAAATGTATGACTGTAAACTAATGTGAAACAAAATTTCCCCCAGCACAGAATCAAGGGGACTGACGATGAGTGTCTTAAACTGAGATGTTTAAGGTTATGGTTCACACACACAAACACACACACACACACACACACACACACACACACACACACACCCCATAAAAACATTCCTGCCTGTGATTTTGGTCAGACTTTTGAAGCCATTGTGAAAGTGATGTGGTTTAAGTGTGAAGGAAGTCAATGCAGAGATCGAAACTCAGGACCACAGAAAAAAAACAAAAGGTTTATCCCTTCTACTGCAGCGTCGTTAGGACTTCAACAGCATGAGGAATTCCATTATTGTCACTGTTGGATTTTAATCTCTTATGATACACATTCCCCTGTAGGTTGTTAGGATCTTAGGATGGCTTTTGGGTAGACGTCACATCCAGTGTGTGAACCTCTACAGCATCTCAGGCATGGGAACCATGGAGCTCCTCCCTGGCTGAACTTGCATGCAGACCACAAAGGTAGTTTTTCTTCCTATTTGTGAAGGCGCTAGTTTCAGGTCAAGAGGAACAGGTACGGTTTCCTTACAAGTTACGGGATGAGTGTGATTTTTCCAGTCAACCTCCTTCAGGTCAGTCAGGTCAAGGACGCCCATCAAGGCCACTCTTTCTGGTCTGGCTGCTCTCTGATAATGTGTTGCAGGCCAGTGGTCCCCTACACTTTGTTGCTTGTGAGCGCTTAATACGGAGCCATGTCTATTTGCAAACCCTCATCACAAGTTTCATGTTTATAAGTTCAATCGACTTTGAATAATTTGAAAAAGTAAAACTATACAGTATTTCACAAAACAAAGCAAGAAAAAAGCAACACTTAGAGGAAATTTTATGCAGCAAATAAAAATACAATATTTACTATCTCTGTAATCTTCTGGTAACTTCTTAGATTATCTCCTTACTGGGAACCACTGTTGTGTGAAAACCTTCTGCACTTGTAACGTAATACACAGGTATGGGCTTTAGTCTCCATCCATCCAAGAAACAGTTCATTTATCTTGATTACCACCCACAAACTACTTCATCAGTCTGCTGTAATTAAAAGGAATCAGATATTTCTAAAAGCTGACCAGATTCAGTAGAAATGGATATTGGTAAGTGTGTCCTGCAGTACATGTAGCAGCCCAGAGGTAAACAATTTCTGATAACAGCTTCCCCTACTGCACCGCACAGACCAGCGATAACATCAATTTCTCTCACATTTTTTTTTTTTGCAACGAAACCCAGAACTGAGGTCTACAATGGACGAAGCAACGATATTGCTGACTGTTCACCTGCTCATCTAAGGAAATGTTTTTATTTTGCACGTTAAATGCTGTAGGTAATAAAAGTCTTGAATCACAGAAGGAATCTAAAAGGCAGTGTCTGTGATTGTCAACTGTTACCTGTGAAAATGCAAAAAGTGTTCTTTCATACACTGTTTTATCCCTTTGACATGTCGGTGTTTATTATAGGGGCCATTCTTCCTGTGCACCTGTGCTAGTACTTCCTGTCTCAGTCGCCCTCCGCTCCCCTCACACCCCCCGCCCTCCCCCCACCACCCTCAAACCGCATCCTTCACACTGTCACAATAATACTTGTAGAGAAAAAAAAAACATTACTCCACATTCACAGACACAAAGACTACGACGCATAGTTGTGTGAAAACAACAGGGTCTTCCCCATCTCTACCCCTCAGAACCATGACAGCTTCTACCATTTACAGTACGCAGCACTGCAGTCACAAGGCGTGATAAACGGGCACCGGTTTACATTCACATTCATGCCCTCTTGTGTGTTTGTGCATGCTTGTCACTCCTGAATGTGCTGGAGAGGTCTTTGGGAAGTATAGTCGATTGTCGGAGATATGTTCTGTTCCTGGATGTGATCATAAGCCCGCAGGTAGTGGCCATTGTTCTGCTGGTAATAGTACACCAGTTTTCTGGCAAACACTGGCTCCACCTAAAATGAAATTAAGTCTTTGTATGAAATTTGTATGTGACTGCTGAATCATGTTTTCCTATTCCTACAAAGGGAGAGAGCAGTACCTAAAGACGCAGTGAACTTGAAAAAAAGGTTGGCTAGCAAACTGCATAACAAAGATCAACTTATATTTCGATTTATATTTTCTGGTTGATTGTTTTTCCAAAAAAATCATTACAATAGAACTACAATAGAAATACATAAAATATACATATACTGCACCTCTGTCAGCTCCAGTGTCCATTTGAACTACTTTCTTCAAGAGAATTAACTTTAATTTGATCGTTTACGATTCATAAATATGAATTAAATGTATCTCTGTTTTGCTCGGTGTCTGCCTATCTGACTCAACTACTATTAATATTTTTATTGAATTCAATACAATAAATTAATTTATGTTTTCATACATTTAAGGGTAGCTTAAACATTGAATTGCATGAATCAACTAGTCAGAGAGTCACAGATATCTGCTAAGGTTAATTAACCTGAGCAGGAGCAGTAATGAGTGGATTTAGCTTGTGTCTTATGTGTAAAATTGAATAACTGTCAGTTAATATAAAATGGATATTTTTAAATTAGGCTACAGATCACAGCTATAGGGAAAATCAATGAATACATTAATTAGCTAAGGCTAGCTGTGGCTACATCACCAGCAAGCAGGATTCAGTGAAATTTAAAAAGGCATTTTCACAGAAATGACCGATTAATGTGGTAAAATATGTGAGTAAACAAAAGGTCAGATTCAGGTCTTAATTACATTTTGACCAAATATGAAAGCTAGTTACTGCATTTTGCGTTTGTATGACAGTACTGAGGTCAGTATTGAGGTAATACTGAGGACAGTATTTTATGGTGTATGGGTACCTGTGCTGTGATCATCTTCCTCGGCCGCTGTGGGTCGGGGTACTCATCTCCAAAACATAGCACCACCTGGTGTCTCGGTAAATGCCTGCCATTATGGGCGAAATCGTGAAGCTCTGAGAGAAGAGCAAGAAAAGAGAGGGGAATGAGGTGCATTACCCATAACAAACCGACGATGCGCTACTTATCATACACTCCATGTCACATTTAAAATATACTGTAAAGAAACATTAAAAACCCCAAATTGCTCACATGACATTTTCCTTAATCATGACGACTTTTCTGGAAACCACTGATGAGGATGATGATAGAAATGTCAGTGTAAAATGGCACAGAAAACACCATCTTGTCATGCTGTGTGGTGGACCACATGAGGTAGGCGGGGACTCCACACACTTTGGCCCCCTGCTGACGAGTGTTACCTCAACACAGAGAGGGACTTACCCAGCTAAAGCACCTGCAGCCTCTCCTTCATCATTATCTTCAACATCTTCACAGCTATTATCAACATAACTACAACCATTATCAACGTGACGACAACCGTCGCCATACTGTAAATAGCTGAAGCAGAGTGGTTATTATCGCTTAAAGAATTCAATGTGCAGCGAAAGCCAAATCCGTTACCTATCCGGTATTTACTCATGTATTTGTCTCCTGTGGGCTCCCATAAGTGGAGGCTGGTGTATAAACAGATAACATTTAATCAAATATGTCTTCAGAGGAGAAGTTATAATTGTTGACAAATACTGTACATTAATAAACACTTCAGGTAAATTATTAAAGACAGGACTTTTACTTGTAATGGAGTACTTTTATTTTATGATATTGCTACTTCTCTAAGGATAGAGGATGTCATAAACTGTCCAGATTTTAAAACCATTTGAGGCAATTGTGATTTGTGATTTTGGGCAATAGAAATAAATACTGACTTGACTTGACACAAGGATGTGACTACTTCTTCTCTGTGACACAATCTGAACAAGAAGTTAACGTTATAAACTTCACAGAAGTACTTTTTATTGCAGGAATGTTGCATTGAATGGTTTCTGCCATTGTGTCCAAACCTGGCAGGTGTGAACAGAACACATACAGAAACATAGCAGTGCTTACCAATAAGGAACTGCTGGGTGTCAAACAGTTTGCATGGCTGCTCCTTCTCCAGCTTGTTGGGTTTATCCAAATATGGAGCCAGAGGTCCTTCCCAGTACACTCGTCCCTGGCAGAGGCGCTTAGCGTACAACCCATCAGGCATCATCCACAGAAGCACCCCCCTCTCCAGTACATTAGGAAGCATCTCAGCGCCCTGCCTGTGAGACTCGGGGTACGGGAATGGAAAAAGGATGACTTCTGCGCCGCTGTGAAACTTGTCCTCTGGGCATGGGGAAGAAGAGGAGGAAGAGGATGGAGAGGAGGAGGAAGAGGAGGTGATCCGACAACCTTCTGGGCTGCTGGTGGTAACCTCCTTCACCAAAGACTCTCTGTAGTATAGGGACACATGCAGGCTGAAGTCTGGAAGAAAGAGACAAGTATTTAGCAGATATATACTTACTGATGGAGGCCCTGAAATGTCAAGCTTGTTTTTCTCAGTAATCTTGGTGTGCAGAGTGTTACTCACATCTCTCTTATCATTCCAAGCATCTTTTTCACCCTCTTTTTTAAATCTATCATCATGTGATATATATATATATATATATATATAAAAAAGACCTCACTATTCACTATCATGGCCTGCTGCTGTGAGTTCAGAATGGGGAAGTAAGTAGGTGTTTGTAGTTTCTTATCTGTATATGCAAATACATTCAAAAAACAAGCATGTGAGTGAACGTCTGAGTCTGTCTTCAAACAAGCCCGAGATGATTCTTTACCTGTTGTGGCATTGTTGGGGTCCATTGTATACACAGGGGGTTGAGACTCTGACAAGTAGGTGTGGAAGGAGAGCTGAAAACCTGCACAGAATAAATACATAAAAAAATACTGGTCATAATTAGAGAAATGAAATTTGTGAAAGGGCATTGTGCCACACGTGAAAAAACCCAAATACCAAACATTAAGAGCTTTGTGGCAGATCAGGCATGCAAAGAAGTCACATGTTTCACACATCTTCCATCACACACAAAAACAACCAGGCCGTCCACATAAACAAATTTGGCACTCTTTTTCTGCACGGACCACTGATCAGCACTGCATAGCTGCTGCATCAACCACTGCCTGTTTTCCCCTGCTATTTCACTACTGCCATCTCCAGCATTTATGCTCATGGGAATTGCACATATTTGTCCTTTCAATATGATATAATTTAAATGTTTTGTATCCCAGACTTTGCGTCTGGGTTCTTGAGCATCACAAGCAACATGGCCAAACGCATGTTGTTCTTACAATAAATAGTTAACACCTTATCAAGACTGTCCTGACTAAAACATAAAACTAGCAAATACTATATGACAAGCAGCAGCTAGTCTTGGCACACTGATGGCATCTTGCCTGTCTGATGCAGAGACGACCAGCTAATGTCAGAGAGCTTTGTTCTTTGTACAGAAGATGAAATTAATATATTTTAATCTACAAGGAAGGTAGGTAGGTAGGAAGATGCTTACATTTTCACTGAAACATGGGCTTTTGTGGGGTTTATTATTAATGACACAAACATAACCCTTGTTTTTGTTAATGCTTTAAAAAGTTAGCAACGAACAATCTTTAAACTTGTGTGTGTGTGTGGGGGGGGGGGTCAAACCACTGTAAACTATGACTGTTAACTGATAACTGTAAAATTTTGAATAACCTACGATAAAATGATCTACAAATCAAAGATCACTGATGATAGCTCATGACATAACACGAAACAAATCAGCGTGATTACAAGCGCTCTTTATACTTTGCGTCAGTAAAGTCACAACTTTATTCAATCTCAGACCTGGCTTCTTGTTCGTCTGATAAAAGGACTGACAGGGTGTCACAGCGAGGTGTCCATGGTTGAAAATTGGTGCCATTATTTGGATAATATTTGTGAAAGCATATTTTCATAGATTAAAGCAAGCTGAAAATGCACCAGATGAAATTTAAGATAGACATTGCATCATACTGTATATCTGTTGAGCATTACATTCACACTTACGTACACAGTCAATTATTAAATCTATTGATGTGGTTTTATCATCCTGACCATCTCTAAATGTTGTTTGATGTGTGTATGTCCTTATCTTACCATTTTCTGCATGTGACCCTGGCCAAGCCCGGCTGAACGCTGATGGGTAATGGCACTGACCGTATGGCAACTCTGCATGTGGCCCATGGTGATGATGAGGAGGAAGAGGCTGTTGCTCTGGTGGCGAGTATTCCCTCCAGTCCCGTCTCTCCTGAGGAACCATATAGCCAGGTACCTGAGAAAAGACCACAGGGATGGTCACTCAGAGAGGATGTCATCAAACCAAGACATTTGCAATGAGTAATATTGCAGATTCCTTTATGTGCATGCGCTAGGGCCAGGCTATAGCATGCAGCAGCCACAAAATCAATCTGCTGACCTGGGTGTGCAGAGGCGTATATGGAGGAATATAGCCAAGGGCATTTACATGTGAGGGTGTCTCCTCCATACTGCTCATCTTCATTCCTGTAAATGTACAAAACCAGATATACATTTGTAATTGGTCCACAACATTGGCCATGCTTTGCTATGAAGACACTGCTTATCCACAAAAAGAGAACGAACATCTTTAACAACAATCCACAATCATAGCATAGTTTCTTTTTGTATAGATTACCAATAAATTGAGAATATGTGAGGCGTAATATTCTGTGAACCTCACTAACCTAATTCATTGCTGGCAGGTTCAAACTGTGAATGTGTTTTGTGCACTTGTGAAGTCCTGCTATTTTCACGTGAGTGACAGGGTGTTGTGCACAGAGTGAGTGCAACAGACGACGAAGGGAAGAGCCAATCTGCATCTTGTTCATTTCGAGAGTTAAGTGTCAGCACAGATAGCAAAAACTGCTCTGGTGTGACAAAAAAAATGTTGTATGATGGCAGAGACTTAGTTATGCAAGGCTGGAGGTCGTCTGGTTGTGTTATGTGCACCCTGCGCTTAGTAACTGAAGCCCTCTAAAAAAAGCACTATGGCCTTTTTGGTACATGCTCTGGCTTCCTTTGTGCTTCCTGCCTCATCAGAGTCAACTGCAGTGGTGCATATGTGTGTAAAAAGAAGTTGCCAATAGTCTGTAAACAATGTGAGATGCTTTGTGAAATGCAGCAGTATACTGTATATGCAAATGAACCATTGCTTTAGATTTTACAATTTCTTATCAAATTTCAACCATAAACCATTTCACTCCCAACACCTCGCCTCACATAGATGGATGGCTGAATGTAATTCTCCAAAACTATACTGCAATTTTGATGGATGATATTTACATGCACTTACCTTTTTTAGCTTCCTCTGGAATGATTCTGTAGACTTTATAGGGATCTGAGATGTCCAATTGGCTTCTTTCCACTAACTCATCAAAGTCGTTGCTTTTATTAAGAGCACAGCGTAGTCTGGTTTTCCATGTGGGGGGATCTGGCTTGTCGACTCCTTCCTTATATTTTCCCTTAAACAATGCCCATGCCTGAAACAATCATTGAGTAGATTAATTTAGACTTCCTCTTTAGTCATCTACTAAGAACTTAATAAAAGTTAGGGCTCTGAAGAATGCAGCAATGACGCATGGACGCCTCTATCCTTTTTAGCATTAGCCTTTAACACAGCTGCAGCAAAAATGAAAGAAGTAACTACATTACTACATTATCTTTGGTCATTCATACGCATTAGTGTGTTTAAAATGCAATGGTCAGAAACTTCAGGTGCAGTGTGAGAAGACATGTGGTGATGGTCTGACCTTGAAGAGTGCAGCATCCTCGTCTCTGTTATAGTCTTGTTTTCCTGCATGTTTCCATGGAATCCTAAAGATAGATTTTTCATCGTTTTCCCAAACCAGGCCGGGATATCTCCTGCTGTCAATCTGGTCGATCAGCCACTGTCTCAGTTTGCCGTTGCCGCAACTGACTGTCAGGCCACTGTCCTCATCCAGGTTCATCTCTGCAAAATAAAATAAAATGAAGCTGCAGGCACGGTAAGTAGAAGCAGTTATAGTTTAATAATGAACCTGAGACATGATAACATGTATAAATTGATAAAGATATTAGGTTCAGCTTAAAACAGTTATCATTATTACAATTGCTGGTTAAAATTACTTTCAAATTACACATCTGTTAGTTACAAAATAGGTCCCAGAGTTAGTTAATGCTCCACATAGATTCTCCTCTGCAGTTCTACAGCTGTTATATTAGCAAGCACTTTTAATACATTTTATCTTGTTATCTAGCCATGGTTTTGACACGTTGGGCCATACTCATTTACAAAGGAGTGGGCAATTGTCTTCATCACGTTTAGCACAGTTTTAACTTCTGTCAGAGGAAAGAAATGTGACTCATTTGAGATGTACATGCATGAATAAAAACATAACCAAGTCATGCAGCTAGAATTCAATTACAAGAAAGAGTTTTACCACAACTAGGCCTACAATGTGTGGTGAGATAGACCTATATGCTAATGACACCTTATCACATTTCTTTAACTTAATATTATCAGTTGATTAGGACATTAATTCAACTTCAATAAGATTTAAACTCGTGCTCACAAGTTACATATTAGTAGAATTTCTAATGTGAAACGCGTAACAGTGAGTTAATGTTATCTTGAGATTCAAACTTGATACAGAGGTGAGGGGCTGAAACTGCTGGGGTTATTAATTGATAAATTCAAAGTTCTCATTAAGAATGATGTTGAAAAATACCGTCATACATTTTAGAAAAGGGGAGCTGCTGCCGCTTACCTTTGATCATGTGAGCTCCCCCGCTGAAATCTGTTTTCAAGCTCTCGGCGTCCTATTCTTAAATGTTATCACATCTTGATTTGTGACAGGGAGGAGCCTCTCGGGCTCTGAGAAGTTCAAGAGGAGATGCGCAGCTATCAGGCACTCATTTCTGTGAAACTCTGCGCCCACACAGCCGTGAGGTGGGGAATCCCTCGAGTGACACCCCGAGCAGACACCGGGACGGAATGGAACAATTACCTGAGCACAACATACCAACACGAAAATATTCCACCACATATTGTTTGTCTAAAAAGCCTGCCAGTTCAACCTAATTTCCAGTGGCAAATGCTGACTAGAAATTTCTAGTCTTAATTCTGTTAATGGGGAAAGACATGAGGCTCGAGGAAGCAGTGTCAGAACAACATACACGCTTGAATTGAGAGTACAATGTATTTTAGGCTGATTTGTGAGTATTACTGCCCTCCAGTGGCTGTTCATGAACATGCCCCGCTATCTCCAGCGATTATAAAACCACTGAATGTAATATTCTCACCGGGGTGAAATTATTGGCTTTTTTTATGCTTTACGGTCTCTAAAGACAATTGAGAAGAAAGAGTGATAAAAGAACGTGATCTTGGTGTTTTTTCGTGTCACCATGCATGACCTCCCTTGCACATTAGACAAACAGGAAGACAACCAGGAAACAGAGACGTAAACACAGCACAGAATGTGTATCACCTTCAATATGGCAGCCCACCGATCGATAGCCTCGGAAAAAAAACCACTTGACTTTACTCCTTTTATTTTCACAATTTGAAATCATCGTGACACAGTACAAAAAAACAGTTCACAACATTCATAAATTAGAAATAAACAGCACCAGAAACATCAATCAATGCTAAAATTGAATATTAATATGTGCACATATTAATAGTTCCTTCCAGTGTTGTCTCTTCCGGTGTTCATGTCCATGATATTTATCATTTGACGGTAGTCCACTCCAAAGCACATTAGACTTCCAGAGAGGTCCAGAGTAGTGGAGCATCACACGGTGGTGCGATCCTCCAGGCTGAGCTGCAAATGATCTAATCAAAAGATCTGATCAGATACCTCCAGGTGGGGTAGATGCCTGTTTTTCCGCCTGCTTACCATTGTCTTTAGAAGCCCTGGCAAGCAGGTCCCGTATATCAGCCTCATCACTAAAGGGGTTGTCCTTATATTCCATCTGCAGCCATTCTCTGAACTACAGGAAAAGAAAGCCGTTGTGTAAAGAATTTCACAAAATAGTGATGGTGCAACTCTCTCCGTTCTTCTCATAGCACAGTTCCTAGGACTGACCTGATCAGCTTGAGTAGCCTCAAACTCCTGGAGCTGGCGCTGAAAGCCCAGGTTGGGGCCAGCACAGGGACGGACCACCTTCACCGCAGACAGCGCCTCCTGCCAGCCCAGCCCCGTCACCGTCATGATGTAAGCTACCACCAGGGTGACGCTGCGGGACACACCTGCCAAACTGTAAGAAGAGAGGGATGGACGAAGAGTATGACGCATGAAATGTAACTCATCATGAACTTATTTACATCCTGAAATAAAAGTAAAAGCAAGCAAATATTTTGTTGTTGCTCTTGTCGATGAAGAAGCTACTGGAAAATATGTAAACGTGGATATAAATAACAGGGTTCTCTATGTTCCATGTAAACATCATATCCTGAATATGTATAAAACCAGATGCATGTAAACATACTGTGTGAGAACTAGAGGTTGATAACACATAACCTTCAGTATGATATAACAATAACTGAAGATCCCCAGTAATAAACATCAGATTAAATATCTACAGCAGGTGACACTCCAGGCAATACCAGACTACAGACAGTGACAGATGGACAGAGAATAAAATACAAAAAGTATGTGGTAAAATAAGGGGACTGGGGTGTAGAAACTGATTAAATACACAACATGTTTGAATGAAATCTTAATGCTTTGGTCAGTAAGTATAGTAGAGAAACCCGTGGCAATGCAGATCGTATAAATAGCCTCTTGTTCCCCTGTGAACACATGGTCAGCTACCCCACTGCAAAAAACACAATGTGGCTGTGTTGTGTTACTGTACTCTGTTTTGGGAAGTTCAAGAATAGGCTTTTGCTTATCATTTAATCTCCCCTGTGCAGCAGTTACACATGGGTTCACTCGTGTACATGGTTGATCTCAGTTGTTGTTTTTTTATATGAATGTACAGTTCATCTAGAGCTGTATTATAAGATAGATGGAGGAAATCATTCTAGTTCCGTTACTTAAGTAGCTTCTCTCGTTTCAGTGGCCCGTTTGAGTGAACCTTGGTCCTAGCTTTGAGGTGCTCTCACCAGTGAACGAGGCAGCCTTCTCCTTTCAGGCGGGACTCGTGCATGAACATTATACTTTGTTTAAAGTGCTGAGTCCTGTGGAGCATAAAAAAATGTTTGTTACAATAGGCCATGACCGCTTTAAACAATCATGAGAACACGGCAAGAACTGCTGCAAGAACTGTGACTTTGTGCTGTTGTCTTGTCCTCACTGACACTTTAGAGCTCCTGCATGCATCTACACAAGAGTTGGTTGTGTACATGTGTCATTTCTTATCCTGGACGGATCAGGATGAGGGTGTGTTCATCTCAGGTTTGAGAGAGTTGGTGTCTTATTTCACTAAACAGGTTTCAAACACCTCGCACTCTGAACCAAAAAGCTATGAGACAATCAGGGGAAGAGTGACACACGCACGGACATGTATGTGCGTGTGTGTGTGTTGGGGGGGGGGGGGGGGGGGCACAGCACCAACTATCATGCTAAAACTGCAGAACTGAGCTGCGAGACTTCCTTCCTGCTATAATGCCGTGTGAAATGCGAATTTGGCTGTAGAAGATTTGAGTTGTGTTTGAGCGTGTGTCTTTTGCACCAGGGTATCCCTTGGTGATACATGCACCAGCCTTGACTTTGTCTTCCCCAGTTTCTCATGTTACAGAAAAACACCTGCATGTGCTTGTGTCAAAAGAACAACCACGCCACCGAGAGCCGAATCCAACCACATTACTGTGATGTTCACAGTTAAACGTCGAGCTTGTGAGAGCATATCATTTACACGTTAGCTTGAAGAGAAATGAACCTCAGACGCCCACACAGTGCAGCCTCAAATGCATGTGGTACTCTCTGTCTCTGCCTCAGCCTTTCATTGTTCTGCGCTGTGTTGCTGTGCCGCACATTTTGGTACTTACAGGTTTTGTGTGGGCAGGTCAGCTGCTGAAATGCAAAGATAGGTCATCTCCTGAGGGACAAAGTACACTAGTTACCTGTCAGCAGCAGTCACTAATGCATTTTACACAAATCAATACACAGGTGATGAATACCACTGCACAAGAACGCTCTTAAGGTGTCGTGTGTGTGTGTTGCTGATGGTGAACACAGGCTGTGTTCTGCATGTGGAAGAATAAAGGCAATTTTGAGCTGATTTGTAGTCACTTGCTCCTTTTTAAAATGACAAAACTGAGAGCAGAAGCTGCTTTTGCACTTGCAGCGATTAGAGAAACTTTACATCCAAATCAATAACCTAGAAAAATAATAATAATAATGAAGCGAGACTGCACAGTCCACACTGGCTAAAGCAAGAACAACCGCCTACTCTCAAACCCACACAAGCACACAATCAGCACACTGACCAAACCAACTGTTGTTGGCTGGAATTCTTCATGATACTCCGACAATCACGAGTAAGAAACTCCGCTGCTTATTGTGTATTCATTCGGGGCTGGCGGTTGTTTGCTCAAGAAGCAGCGTGGCACTGCTTCCTGACCAACCGGAGGGACTGGTTTATGGACTGTGTCAGAGTCATGCGCCCTGTACTAACACACCAAGAGGGTCTCAGCCAATTGGATCTGTTCAGTCTCATTTGCTTGAAAGATTAATGAGAAATTTAAGATGCACAATAGGGCGAAGATGTTATGTATAGCAAGGAGGCGGAGAGTCTCTCACCTGGAGGATGGGAGCCGCGCTGTCATGAATGGACAGGATGTGTGTGATGTTGTTTCTGGCAAGCTGTTCTCTGTCTCTTGCATCTGACATAAACAGAAACAGAGACCATAGGTATGTGCTGCCATATACAAGAACCAAATCCAAAAAAATAATAAATAAAAAAACACTAAGACTCACCTTTGAAATTACCCAAGTACAAGTCAGGCAGGACCTATAAGCACAGAGATATAGATGTACACGTTTGAGGCGGACATGGTCAGAGCATCATTGATACGTATATGAGGTGGTAGAGCAGCTGAAGGGACTCAAATGACAGCCTGAAAATATGAAATGATAATTAGAAATGATAGCTCATGGTTCAAATGTAAACTTGAGGTCATGTGACTAGAAAAATAACCAAAATAAAAAAGCAGGTAAAACAATCTCCATTATGTTAAATATTCATAGTTAGACCACTTAAGTTAATATGGTTTGAGTTGAATTCTTTTCACTGAATCCTGTAAAACTAATGAGCAGACACAACTTTTGTTTTGTGCTAAACACCTCAAAGACTCTATTAAAGATGACGAGCTCTATCACCCTAATCACACTCAGGACCACTCGTGTGAGAACTCAACACCAGCCACCATGCAACATCTGAAAATCATACCTTATTGATGCCATTACCCATGCTGACAGACCCCGTCTGAAAGACAGCAGTGAACAGAAATGCCGCGCCGTGTTTCCTCGTTGTGTAAAAACGCTTATCCAGCGGCTTGACGGCTTCCCGGCTTCCCAAACCCGCTGAAGGGGCACAAATGCTGCAGCTCAGCGTCCAGGCGGGTCGAGCAGCGCTGCTTTCCCAAGCTCCCCCGTGTTGAATGCTGGGAGTCGTAGTTTGCTGACGTAAGGAGCGCGGCGTTTCGGGAGAATTAGAAGTGTTGCGCGGACACAGGTGTGGTCTAAACCCTAGTTACATATATTAATAGCCTGACTTCCTGGCACGATGACAGCAAATACTGCGCCCTAAAATAAACTTACACAACAGACACACATACCAGAGCCGAATTAGCCATCACCCCCCCCCCCCCCCCCGTGGAGATATTTTAGGAACACAATTGACCACCATGAAGTGAGATGGAATATAAACTCATCCAGTTAGATATCAACTTTCTGTCAGTGTTTGCCTTCAACCGCATTAGATTATCAGTACACTAGATTATGTGTGATATCACACGTGAAACTGGGAATGATTTCATTAATATACCAATAATATATTTTAAGGTCCTTTATATATGCAAACTAAGAAGCAAGATGGTTTTCAGATTGCCTCATTGTTGAATAGTAAACCACGTTTATGAATACTGTTATTAATAAAGTTGGTGAGAGGAAGACACTATTGGATGTGCGATTCCTCGTTCAGAACGCTACCCTCAGATTTCACACCAGAGGGAGAGATAAACTAATTTCAAGTGATTTACTTAAACCCCCAACCATCTTTGAGATTAACTTTGCCTCTTTGTCCTGATGCATGCAGCTGAATGATGATGAACCATGATGTTCTCAGAAGTAAAAACACTGATCCAGTGGCAGTGAAGGGATGAGGAAGGGTCCCTCCCTTGCCTGCACCCTGGATGTTCACACTTTCTACCCCCTGAGCATTATTTGTGACTTGACACCTCTGTAAAGGGTTGTCCAGACTCCACCCCTGTCTAAGGCACATTCCAAACCTCCATGAGAGGCTTGTCAAACCAGGGGAGGCACTTTTCACCAACCTCCCTCCCCAACATCTCCTCCAGCCAGAGAGAGCCAGGCAGCTAAACAGAAAACCAGTAAGGTGACTGGGGCAGGCAGTAAGAAGCCAATCGCCGGCATGGGAAACAGTGCTGTTGCAGAGAGAGGATGGCATGTGGCAGTTCTGTACTGATTATCATCATCACGTTAGCGGCATCGACAGGAAGTACTACTTCCCACTGCCCCACATTGACAGCACATTTACACCACAACGCTGTTGGTTTAACTTCCGGGTGATCTGCTGTTGTTCTATGTGGGGTAGTGTGTGACCATCAGACTACAGCTTGAATGGGTGGAGATGTCTGCAGCAGATTCGTAAGGCGACCAAAGTCTATACGCAGAATGATTCACATGGCAAAATGACTTGTATCATGGCTGGGACTGGAAAACATGGAGTGAGCGGGTTATTAGTCCACGCTGGTACCCTGTTCCTCCATGAGAGTACTCCTTTTATTCTTGTCTCAGTTAGTCTAAAACAGCCATTGCCTCAGAGTTGAATACAGTGGTGGAAAGTACAAAGTACATTTACTCAAGTACCGTAACATTTTGAGGTATTTCTACTTTACTTGAGTATTTCCATTTTCTACAGCTTCTCACTTCTACTCCACTACATTTCAGATGCAAATATGGTACTTTTTACTCCACTACATTTATTTGATATTAAGTTACTAGTTACTTTGCATCTTCAGATTAATCATAAAAAATATAAAACAAATAAATTATGATGTAAAATTATAGATTAAGATTAAACTTTCTTGATCTCAGGGGGAAAGTCACAAGCTACCGAGCACACATAGTCTATAAAGTAGTTATATTAGCCCAACCTTTACCAGCTTCAACATTAGTGATGTACACGTTAATGCATAAATAATTATAATCCAATAATGTAATATAATAATATAATTATTCTGAATAATGAGTACTTTTACTTTTGGTACTTTAAGTATATTTTGATGCCAATACTTTTACTTAAGTAAAAATTTGAATGCGTGACTTATTCTTGTAACAGAGTATTTCTACACTGTGGCATTCATACTTTTACTTAGTACTTTACTTAGTACAAGATCTAAGTAATTGGCTGAATACCCGAAATTACTCATGCTGTTAATATATTTGTTCATTGTAAACAATGATTGCCAAAGCTGACAGAGAATGAAAATGGTGATCCAGGTCATAGATCATTCACTGAACAATTTTAATTGTGAATGGAAAGTAGTTTCTCGTGTAAATGAGGAAATGTTTTTCACCAATGTGTCTGTTTAATAGTCTAACAGGAAGAGTGCAGCCCCACCCGCCCCCATCACCCTGTGTGACTCTCGAGTGGACACTGTGGAGTCCTTCCATCATCAGCCAGGACCTCCGGTGAAAGCCCAACAGAGGATGTACTTCCTGAGGCAGCTGAGGAAGTTTAACCTGCCACAAACAATGCTGGTTCACTTCTACACTGCCATCATTGAGTCCATCCTCACCTCCTCCATCACCGTCTGGTACGCTGCTGCCTCCACCAAGGACAGACGCAGACTGCAGCGTATCATCCGCTCTGTAGAGAGGGTGATTGGCTGCAACCTCCCATCTCTTCAGGACCTGTACTCCTCCAGGACCCTGAGGAGAGCAGGGAAGATCGCTGCTGACCCCTCCCACCCCGGACACAATCTGTTTGACCCCCTCCCCTCTGGCAGGAGGCTGCGGTCCATCAGGACCAAAACCTCCAGCCACAAAAATAGTTTCTTCCCGTCTGCAGTCAACCTGACAAACTTACATTGACCCCCCCCCAACACAAACACAAGTATACGTTATATTAACGTACATCACCCCTGTCCCCCCTGCGTTACATTAACGCACCCACCCCCTACTGGACACTTCATCTGGACATTTTACTTTATTTTGGTCACTGCACTGTTTGTTATTTATCTTATCTTATCTTATTTTTATTTTTATTCTTATTTTACCTTTTATATTCTACATACAGACCACAGCAAATTCCTTGTAATGTATGTTACTTGGCAATAAACAGTTTCTGATTCTGATTCTATCACAGTGCTCAATAAACTGTTAACTGTCACAGCTGGAAAGTTTTCCAAATAACCCGAAGGTTACCAGCAATAATCGTGAATAACAGAAAAAGACAAAAAAAGGTCAACCAGAAAACCGAGACAACACAAGACAGGTAAATATGATACCGCTTTGTTGTGGCTTTAGTGTGCAAAAGGAGGAATTTATAGTGTGGGTGTTCACAGATAGGCTGCCCAAAATGTAGGCCTACGTGTCATACATCGCCCACGCTGTCAGAGGCTACAATTCAGGTGGTTTCCCGCTCTAGTTTCACATAAACGCTTGAATGAAGTTTTTTGTTTTTAATTAGGCTAGTGCATCATTTTAGCTGGTTTGTTGTTGTACTTACAAAATATCAAACGCATTGCAGTTTGCTTCCTTCTTTCAGGTTCAGTAAAAACGTTGGTCTCTTGGGTGACAGATGCAGTTTAGATACAGCCACAAAACTGTAAGGTGAAGGTGAAGACAACTAGAACAGTGCATCAGTCTCACCATCAAATCTCAAATTGGCAAAGCTGCAGTTCTAGGCAACGCCAGGTTGTTTAGTCTGCAATAATTACATTCACCAGTAGGTGGCGACAATGCCACACGACACGATTCACAATGGTCCTATTACAGAGAAACTCTGCATCTCAAAAACTCATTTAAATTGAACAAATTTAGGAAGACAACAACTTAATATCGCATCCCGAATTTGTGTTTTGTTATGGAGTATGTTTCAGGCCTTTTCAGACACTAAGAACCTGAAGCTGCTTGCCGTCCTGATCTGTTATCGACTTGTGAGGCTGTTTGTAGTTTTTATGTCGCCTCTCTGGTTTCGCTTTTGAACGAGGACGTTGAGGAAATCCCGGAACTACAAACAAAGTGCTCTACTTGGACTGTACGCCACAGTTTGGTAAACGTTTTACTCCAGTTTTTACTGATTTTGATAGCGAATTGGGTGTATAACGTTGTTTTTCGGTTGAAGAGCTTGGTTGACGTTACGAGGGCTAGTTAGCTAAGTTTGTCTGGTTGCCGAAACTTTCGGAAACGTTAGGCGTCAAGCTAGCTTACACCTTCAGTCTGTCAAAGTGTTTTGAAAGTTACGGATGGTTGAGTCGCCGCTTCACTCACCCAGTTTGTCTCCTCAGCATATTTGCATTAGATGTATTTCACGGCATACACGTCTTAGCCACTTGAGTCGAGTTTTTCTGAGCTGTTGTGTTTTATTGTGACTTCTAAACAGCGATGGCCACCGCGCCACATACTTCACTCCATATGAGATCGACTGATCTCATCAAAAAGGAGCCCTTGGACTACGGAGGATTTGGAGAAGTTTACCTGTGCTACCATGTAACCCTCGGCCAGGTGGTCTTGAAGACTATGTATACAGGCCCTCTTCGCAACGAGTAAGTTATGTGTGTATCTGTTACTGTATGGTGGGTATTCCCCAACTTGAGTCATGTGCCCGACAGAACACTTCAGGCAGGCTCTCCACACAACTCAGTGAGACTTATGTTATGTTTATATATATATATATATGAGATAGAGAGAGAGAAATGTATAAATAAGTAAATTTACTATGTAATATTATGTGATATTGATGGAAGAATGTTGCCTGTGTAAAATCATTTGTAGCCTCGTTTGGCTTTATTACAATGTGTGTCCATCTGCAGACTGTGCGCCTTTTAAAAAGCATGCACTGATTTCTAAGTACTTCCTTTTGAACAGACGTGAGTTCATCAGAAATACGGATGTAGGTCTAACATCCGTTTTTCGGATCAGATGCATCAACAACTTTTCTGCACAGCTCATTCATGTTTTCATTGCAGCCTTGACAGCCTTAACACATTTCAGATAGGTGATTTCAGTTTCTGCTTTCCTGTATGTCCAGCAAGGGATTTCTCTCCCAATACTAACAGCGAAACGTAGGCTGTCTCTAGTATACCGCTACCTGAGTACTGAACCAATACAAGTGCTCTTTTTTTCCTGAATTTAAAATCTGTGCATCACTGTGTGGAACTCATTTGAATCATTTTTTTTTTAAATGTAGGATAACATTAGGGCATGGCATTCTGTGGCACAGCTTGTCTAAATCATTGTAGCTGGTGGCAGTAACACTGAATTTTATAATGACGTTGGCATAATTGACATGAAAAAAAGTACAAGCATATCGGATCAGTGCATCCCTACGTCCTGCCCCTAAGCCCACTAAAGGACTCAACACGATGCAAGTTATGCCACTTGTCTGGCAGATATCTGGTTCTCACTATTTTTACTATACTTTCCAGGGAGAGTAAAAGGTCACTGCTGGAGGAGGGGAGCATCATGGCAAGCCTGAACCATGAGCGGGTGGTCAAGTTGCTGGGTGTGATCATGGAGGATAGAGACTGCTCGCTAGTTATGGAGCTCATACCCAGAGGCAACCTGTTGGTCATGCTAAAGACGGTCAGCAGGTTTAATATCTGTATTCAAAATGAAAGGGAAAAGATTCAGAATTAATGTGTTTTACTTCACTGGTTCCAGCCTTAAATAACTCATAATATGGTATTGTTACATGAATTGAAGGATTTATACACTAAATTCTCCCTCTCTCTAGGTCTCTGTCCCGATATCCATCAAGGGCAGAATCATCGTGGAGATTTTAGAAGCGATGGTGTACCTCACAGGTAGAACTGTCATACACAAGGATATCAAGCCCGAAAACATTTTAGTGGACAAGGATTTTCACATCAAGGTATATTACACACTATGGCCCATGACACATGGATGATTCTGACAGCATGCACGTACAATCATGGTAATCTATGTATTTCTTTTCCTCTGTGTTTTCCAGATTGCAGACCTTGGCCTGGCCACCTGCCAGACTTGGAGCAAACTCACAAGGGAGGAGTCTCGCAGGAAGAGTCGTCTAGGGCGATCAGCCGGGACGAGAGGTGCCGGCACACTGAGCTACATGGCCCCCGAGCACCTGGACAGTATACATACAGCCTCCACTGAGAAGTCTGACGTCTACAGCTTTGCAGTTGTGGTGTGGGTCATCCTCACAGGGGAAGAGCCATATGCAAGTGAGTTGGGATGCCAAAACGTGCTAAAGTCCTAATAGCAAGACACATTTTATCCATGAATAATTAAACAGTGAGGCACTGCTATAAAATAACCACCTGGTTCATGGTCTGATATACTGGTTTACCAGTTAAATGGGCTAATTATATAACTCCTGACTCCAGTATGTAAACCTCATGCAGACAACCAAAGTAAGTGTCTGTTCTGTTTTCAGATGCCAGGAGTGAAGACCAAATGAGCCAGTGTGTCCGAAACGGTGACCGCCCGGCAGAGGACCTTATTCCACGCGACACGCCTGCAGAGATGATTCAGCTTATGAAGAGATGCTGGGATCACAATCCGCTTCAACGGCCAACATTTAGAGGTGCGCTTTGTGTGTGTGTGTGTGTGTGTGTGTGTGTGTGTGTGTGTGTGTGTGTGTGTGTGTGTGTGTGTGTGTGTGTGCGTGTGTGCGCGCGTGTGTGTGGAATATGTCACAGTCTAATGTAATCACTCAAAACTCAACGATTCATTCGTTGTTTTGTATAGAATTCAAGGCTTGTTTTTATTATAATTGTTGTGATACTGTTGTAACATTGTTATAAAATTGCTGCTGTTGACTGAAAACCTAAAATATTTAAAATCTTTTTTCACTAATATATATGAATACATCTAAAATATGCAGGAAGTTGCTAACATTTTCTGAACTTACTGACAAATATGTAGTTCCTAAATTCCTCAAAAGATCTGTACTATATGTAATGAATTGTTGCAGGATTTTCACTGGACAGCAGGGTTTTGCTTTTGCTCTCAGCGGTTTTTGTCACTTTGTTGTACAGGCACACAGTATGTAAACTTTCTTGCTTGAATTTCAAGCTAGGTCAGTTTACTATGTGGATCTTCCTTTAATCCTTTCCCTCCTTTTTCCTTTTCTTGCAGAGAGCTACAGCTTTTTCCTTCCTTTCTACATGGAAAAGCTTGAACCACATATTGAGGAAGATTTACTTGATCTGAGGGTAAATATATTTTCTTTAGGATTTGATGTAGTAATCTTGAATATATATATACATACATATATATATATATATATATATATATATATGTATATGTATAGGAATGAATATTTATATCATGGTTCTCTGTGTTCTTTTTATGTAGCAATTGTATGAGGGCCCAGACGAACTTGTTGAGAAGATGAAATCTTTATCAGTGACCCATGAAAGTTTTTCGGCGGGTGAGCACTGTTGTATTGTATTGTATAGTATGTATGTATTACATTTAATGTTCTAAATACTCACAAAGCTTTAACTTCTCTCCTCACTTTGCAGATTCCCCAGCTCCTTTGGTGAGTTCAGACAGAAATGTATCTATGCCAGTTGAAGCCAGCATTGAGGACCTGCATGACATCCAATATGAACCACCTGTGGAGTCTCTTCAGACAGATGCAAAGGTAGCTAGCAGCCCCTCAGCTTTGGAAGGGAAACTGGACCGGGAGCTTCAGTACCACAAGCACGGTAGCTATAACTGTGAGAACCAGCCTGACGATGCTAACCCCTACTGTCGCAGCAACTCAAATCCTTTCCTGCAAAACCACTTCAATACTTTAGATCACTATGCTATAAGGCAGCCAGAACAAGACAGACCCTCTTGTGTATCCTCTGTCCATTCCTGGACAAAAGCTGAGCCGGTGCAGCCCACCAGCCAAGAAGAGGCTTGCTATCGCCCTACTTCTGGTTTCTCTGAGTCCATGAACTCTTCCACACCTGCTCCATCCCAATTACCAACTTCTGCCAGCACCTCTTCTCTACCACCGTTTAACCAGCAACATCCACATTCCCACTATGACCGCCAGCAGTCTTGCCCAACTTACCCAGTGTCTGATACGTCTGCTCCTGACATCAGTCCTGGGCGTCTCCTGAACACCTCCAAGAGCAGTTTGCCACAAGATCCAGGCACGTACAAACATGTCTTTTTGGTGAAGCATTTCTTCAGTAAATTCAAGATCTAGATGCCTGAGGTGCGTCTGACTGACATGTATTAGAGAAACTGAGTTCATGTGTGTTTGCTTTGTGCTTGTTCCAGGATCTCTTTACATTCATAATGCCAGCGGGATCCAGATTGGGAGCAACAACATGATGAGTATCAGAGGTTACGAGTCCTCCAATAGTTTATTATCTCTACATGCTAACGGCTCAACTAACTTTCCCATCAAAGAAGGCATTCTGAAATATGGTAATCATTTCCTTCATGGAACAGATATGATAGTATTTATGTACACTTATGTTGTCATCAGTTTGCAAACATGATAGTTAGTTATTAGGGCTGCAACTACCAATATTTTTCATTATCAATTAACAGGCAGATGATTTTATTGATTAATCAAAAAATAGTGAAAAGATGCCCATTCTTATTTCCCAGATCATTCAAATTTCTTGTTTTATCCAACCACCAACAAGAAATGATCAATCAGATTATTTTTCTGTCAATCAACTAATCCAATTAATCCACTAACTGTTTCTGCTCTAGTAGTTATTTATAAGCAGTAAAACATTAAAAGGTACAGAAAATAGTGCAGTACACAATTTTGGGGGCAGGTCAGATGAGCAGATACAGTTTTCAAGTAGTCCATGTTAACAGTATTTTCCAGTTCAACAATCAGAAACAATATTAGAGTTGAAAAATTGTCCCTCTAATAGATGTATCCTTTGTGTCATTTAGAGGAGCATGCTGTGACCGAGGAGCACCTAGAACTGCTGAGGGACAACATGGGGACCAAATGGAAGCAATGTGCGCGGCGACTGGGTCTGACCCCGGTGGAAATAGAGACCATTGCCCACGACTTTTACCGCGATGGCCTGGCAGAGATGGTGCACCAGATGCTGGAGCGCTGGAAAATGAAGGAGGGAAGTATTGGCTGCACAATCGGGAAGCTTTGTCGAGCTCTGGAGGGCAACATAAAGGCAGACGTCATCCAGAAAATACTGGACAGCTGCGGCTCTTCCTCCTAGATCTGATAAACTTTGGCAGGTTTTCCTTCCATTCCTTGATGGCCCTGTTTACTTTCAACCAAAATAACTTGGTTTTCTGTGCAGTGGGTTTGAGTTGTTTGACTCTCTGTCACTCCCAAATATAGTACGAGTGAATGAATGGTGTTTGTGTTGGTTTTCAGAAAATGGCATATGGAAAACTGCAAAAAAACTGTATCTTTCCAGAAAAGATATCTTGGTTACTAATGTTTACCACAGTGCTCTCAGTCAACATTCATTTTCATTGGGGAATTGTCTTTGGTACCTTACTGAACTGAACTTACTGAATGATCATGGACTTTTCTTGTCTAATTGCATTTTCAAATGACTGCATGACTTTTTCTACCAAACGTATCTTTATGAGCTGTAAACATGGTCAAGGTTCAGGTTCTTCTAATCATGGGATTTCAAAATCATAGTTAATTTTGTAATTTACTGTAAAGCAATAATGGCCAAAATAATTAATTTTAAATTTAAATCATGTTTAATGCAAACATTGTCAAGTATCTTTGCTCTCTGCATGATGATGTTATGGAAAAGCCATGGAGTTTGTACTGTTACTGTAGCTTTAACAGACTAATTAACCCATATTCAGGGACGATCAAACAGTGTGTGGTAAACATTTATTCCAGCCCAACACAAACATGACTCCAAACACCAAACAGGTAGGGGGAGATGCAATTTGCACAGGAGGACAGAAACCTTAGTACAGTAGTCCACTAATACATGTGTATTATTGTTTTCATCTTTGTATCCAGTTGGGGTCAATAGATAATAATGAGTAAGTCGAACTCTGTCTCTTTTATGTGCTCCCATTTCCTCAAATTACAGTAAAAGTGCATGAATTACTAATTAGCCACTTGTTTGATTGTTCAGTGTGTCGACTTACTGTAATGATATCTGATTATCTTTAAGCTGATGAGATGCTGCGCTGTACTGTATAAAGCATGTTGGATTACAAGTTTTTTTTCGTATTGTCTTGGAGGTGTATGCCTTGTTCTGTTATATTACAAAATGAATGGATGGATGTTAGTGACAGTTCTCACTACACAATGATAGACTGAAAAACTTCATCACCCTGTTCTTCCACAGTTCCATCCAAATCTGGATCTACTGGAAAGACATTTTGACATTATGAATAAACTCTGTGTACATATATTTCTAAAACTCCAAAGGAAATATGTGTTTCATATATTTCATAGATTGCACTACACAACTCGAGCTGGTATTGTTTCTCGTTTAGTATTTCCTTCAGATCTTATTCGTTATCCCCTGCAACTAGTTTATGGATATCAATACACTGAAAACGTGAACATTTAGACAGACGTCACTTCTAGACATGGATTAGATCCAGACTATAGCTGTGTCCCAATTCCATACTACTAAGGTACTCTTGAGAATGTAGTGGGAAAGTGACTAAATACAGTACAAAAAACTCAGTATGCATACTAAAAAGCATTTGACTTTTGACATTGCTGTTAGATGGACACTATTCCCCCACATTGGAATGAATGGAAAGGTGCCACAGATTGTGGATGTTCAATTGTGTCTTTTTTGTGTTTCGTTGGGACACAATGAATATCACTCAAAAGCACATTGGCCTTCAAAGCGACTGGACTAAGCCAACAACAATCACGACCCAGGAAAAACACCACCTGAACCTGACTTTAGTCTCGTTTTTATAAATGACTGCAATAGAGCCAAATATAATGTGTAGAGTTTAATCAGAAGTTTGTTTGTAGAAAACTTTTCCCTTTTACTGTTATTGAAAAGACATTTTAATGGACCTTTTCATGGATTACAGATGTGATAATAGTCCGCTTTTGCAAATCAAACAGCCGCCGCTGTCTTTTATAACCTGGTGAGTTTAGTAATCTCTTCACTAATCACAAGAAAATGAATCCCTCCATGCCATGAACGATTAATGATAAGGTCCTGGGATACAAATGTGGACAGGCTTTCCAGTTTCTTAACAGTAATTACATCCGTTTTCTATCAGATCTGGGGATGCTGTTAAAATGGCACCGTGTTGATTGACTGATAAAATCTAATTAAGTACTTTAGTTAATCAAAAGCAGTATACCTTGCAACATATGGCCTACAACATAAGTAATTAAAAAAATGGTAAAACAACAATATTTTAATTAGATTAGATGAAATAGCAGTAGGCCCATTGGGATAAACTGATATGAGAGTAACAATTCAGTGAGACACAATAGCTTGTGTTGTCAAAGATGGATTTGGGTCTGAGTGATTTATCAAATCCCATTCCAATATACCATCCAAATCACAATGGATTTACACACAATAACAAGTACAGACAACATGAACTTAATAGTCTTTCTCCACTAATTCATTTATCTACAGCTGCATTATTTGGGTTTGTTTCATTTGTCTTTCTTCCTCTATTGTAGTGAAATCAATGTATACTATATTGTTCGGGAGTCAAGTAAAGAAATTTTCCATTTTCATTGTACACATAATACAGAATGACTTGAAGTTCTCATAATGCGGGTAGATGGACAATATTGTGCAGTGCCATAATAATGGTGTTATGCTACAGCATTGTGTTCTACACAGTGCGTACATAGATAATTGAACCAGCACCATAAACTATATACCTGCAGTTGTCAAGTGTAAACAATACTTAGGCTGGCATAGTAAAGGAAGTGTTAACAGTTTTTGAAATGAGATGGCTCTCAGTTGTTGTGTTGATGTACTGGTGTGTTGCTGTAATATTAACCAAAAGAGAGTCTTCACCATTTAGGCCTGACCGTGGAAATCACCAAATGCAAGTTATGCCCCTTTTACAACAAGGCCATGATCCAGGATAAACCTGTGAAACTCAAGATACTGCAGTGTAGTAACTAGTGTAGTAACTATATGAATATTAGTCATTAGGCGTCAGTGACCGTCATACTTTGTTCCCAGCCAGTGTGATTCCCTGAGGCTTAACTCAGGTTTTACTAAGATAATGCGAGCAACAAATGTAAAAAATAATATCAAGGACTTAATTAATAACGTCCACAGGTATTTGCACAACACTTGTCCAAAAGTGTTGAAAATGCAGAATGCCAGCATTAATTTGAGGGTATCTTTAGCCATAAGATCAACAGTTTATCAGTTGGTATTTTTTCGACTACTCTACGCCTTCAAAGTCCCTGAAAGCTTGTTTTCTCAGTCAGCTTCCTTCCATGAGTTATGGGCTCCTCCATGAAAACGCGATTTTCTGCCAAAGTTAGAACAGTTTTGGTCATTGGACATTACAGATTTCTGTATTTATTTTTTTATTGGTGCTCCTCTCACTGATCTTGAAGTGGGTTGTTCTAATTTGAAAAAAGGTTTTGAGAGTTATACTCTTAATAAAAAATACCTAAAGATGTTTTTTTAAACTTTGATAGTCGCTTATTTAATCGTGAATATTTAACAATATAGAGTTTTCATGGGCTTTAAAGTGATGCTCGCAGTGAAAACAAGGTGCATCCAAATGATTGTAAATATTGAAAGTTGCTCCCCATCCATGTTGGCAAAGCTTATGCAAAGTTGAAAGTAAAATGGGAGCACTTCTTTACACACACATACAGTAATTCCAGACAGGAATGTTTGAGGCAGTACAATATTGATTGAAATATAAATTTAAGTTTCTGCAACACCTAAAATGCAGCCTAGGGTATTGAATACTTTCTGAAGGTTTCTGAATCTGAACCAGAGCTTAAATACTAGCATTGACACTGAATGAGAAATCAAACGTATCAATCATAAGCCACGTAGCCCCGACACAATGATATAGAGGCTAGTTTGACTCAAACAGCAATACACTGCTCAATGCTGAGCCAAAAGTAACATTTCAGAGATGCATTAAGTGCAAATATTTCAAAGGCAACATAGATTGTTTATGGATTGCAAACGAAATACCCTTCAAATTATAGCTGTCTGCATTTGACTTCAAAGCTATACTGTCATATTAGCTGAAGTAAAGCACAGTGGGCACAAAATAAATAAGTTACATGGCTGCTGCCCAAACACTTAGGGAGCATATGATACATTCCTGAACAAGATTTCCTGAAAATATAGATGACGTGATAACCTTAAAAATATGTCCAGAGATGTTCTGTAAACATTATAAACTGAGAGAAATATCAGGGCCAGGCCACTTTTGCATGTCCTGGAACCATCTCTAGATTAATATGGAAGTTGTCAATTTCTGAAGTCCTTTTTGCACACATGGTGGCCAGAATGGACTTCTTGTGGCACACACTTTGAGTCTTCTGCTTATTTGTTTGGGGAACTGGAGAGTCTTGATCTTTAGATGAGTCTCCATTTGCAGCACAGTTAGTGACACCGCACATTTGAGGGTAGCGTCTGAAGCATTCGAAAGCATCCTTGCACTTCTCACAGCTGTGGTCCTTTAATGCTACCATAGGAGGTTGAGCAGAGGAGTTGGATGAGGGGAATTGCTTGGTATGTCTGTGGATTGTGCGAAGTCTGACCCTGATCTCTGGCTTGGAGCAGCACTTGGCTGGCCCCTCGGAGCAGAGGCAGCCCTTCAAACAGGCGTGGCATAGTGTGCCCAGGTCCCTGCGCATCACCCTGCGGACATTTGGCCTCAGCATTAGGTAGATGATTGGGTTGTAGATGGTGGAGGACTTGGCAAACATGGCTGGCATGGCAAACGCCAGAGGAGGGATGTTCTCAATGTGTCCAAAGGCAGCCCACATGGACACCACGGCATATGGACTCCATGCCGCAAAGAAACCAATGCAGACAGCAACACTTAGCTTGCAGGAAAAAGAGCACACAGGAAAAAAGTGTAATTGATATCATTTAAAAAAACAGCTTTTGGTGTTTTACACAAAAATGTGTATTTAGAGGATGAGTCTGGTGTTATTTTGTTATTGTGAACAAATCCCATGAAAACACCAAAAAGAAAAAAAAACAAAAAAACAAAAACCCACCAATGCCTTAGTATGTCTCTCAATAGACACGTCTCAATTCTGACTTTGCCAGCCTGTCTGTGGCTCTCAGCCCCAAGCCTACTAGTTTCTACAGACAGGACATAAATCTTTAAAATCAGATCATGAATACATGCTCTGATGTTTGAAAAAGGTAAAGTAGCTTCCGAAAACATCTGGGCACTGTAGCTTTTAGCAAACATTAGTCAAACAAAAGTAAATAGTGCATTTATTGGGGACTATTTTCAGCAGTGGATTAATACACATTTGGTGCTCTAGTGAGTACGATGGTATGCGGAACTGATTCAAAATAAACTACAGTGCCAATGTTCAAGGTAATGCAGCGACATGTCACCAAATGTGGCTTATTGATATGTTTTTAATAGTTTTTGGACTGCAATGGATCTCTATGGCACAGAGGTATAAGCTATGTTTGACTACAAAAGCAATATTTTTGGCATTTGGTCACAATAACAAAAATATAGAATATCACCAGACTTATCTTTTTAAAACACCAGATAAAATCCAAACATTGACTGGCTGGTATGGCTGACTGAATTTGAGCATTAATCATCACAACCTGAAAGATTTATTGATGAACATCAGTCAGATGCTACATGGGCAGAAATACTTTTTTTTTTGCATGAATCAGAGTTGTTCATAGAGGAGAAGGGGAATATGATGATGACCATTTATCAGCAAAGGCAGCAGTAGTCTCTCATCCATCACAGTACAGCCAGAGCCAATTCCTACTAATGAGAAGCTGTATCACTGGAGGATCTATTCAGGTCACTGCCAAATTCTTCCACAAAATGGAGGAGTGAGGAACTCTCCAGAGGGCTCTTGTCTCTAAGGACACGCTTTGATATTTTACCACTGAACCCCAGCCCCCCCGCTACAATATTATCTGCATAACCGTGTGGTGTCAGTTTGGTTTTAACTGATCTGCACTTTCATTTGTTTAAAAGTTACAGGTCACAGATTGGAAGACCGAAAGTAATAAGATGCGCACCAGTAATCACAGGTACACACGTGGACAAAATTGTTGCTACCCTTCCGTTAAAGAAAGAAAAACCCACAATGGTCACTGAAATAACTTACAACTGACAAAAGTAATAATAAATAAAAATGTACTGAAAATTAACTAATGAAAATCAGACATTGCTTTTGAATGGTGGTTCAACAGAATCATAATGAAACTGGCCTGGACAAAAATGATGGTACCCTTAACTTAATATTTTGTTGCACAACCTTTTGAGGCAATCACTGCTATCAAGCAATTTCTGTAACTCTCAATGAGACTTCTGCACCTGTCGACAGGTATTTTGGCCCACTCCTCGTGAGCAAACTGCTCCAGCTGTCTCAGGTTTGAAGGGTGCCTTCTCCAGACTGCATGTTTCAGCTCCTTCCACAGATGTTCAATAGGGTTTAGATCAGGGCTCATAGAAGGCCACTTCAGAATAGTCAAATGTTTTGTTGTTTTCATTCTTGGGTGTCTTTAGCTGTGTGTTTTGGGTCATTATCCTGTTGGAGGACCCATGACCTGCGACTGAGACCAAGCTTTCTGACACTGGGCAGCACATTTCGCTCCAGAATGCCTTGATAGCTTTCTGTGGTCCATGTTCAGTGTGGTACACACCATGATACCAAACAGCACAGTGACTACTTTTGACCCTTTAAATAGGCAGACTGACTGATTACAAGTTTGAAGACACCTGTGATGCTAATTACAGGACACACCTTAGTTTAACATGTCCCCATGGTCAATTATTTTCAATCTTTTCTCGGGGTACCATCATTTTTGTCCAGGTCAGTTTCATTAGTTTGTTTTTTAAAATGATTCTGTTGAACCACAATTCAAAATCAATGTCTGATTTTCATTAGTTAATTTTCAGTACATTTTTATTTATTATTACTTTTGTCAGTTTCAAGTTATTTCAGTGACCATTGTGGGTTTTTCTTTCTTTAACGGAAGGGTACCAACAATTTTGTCCATGTGTGTATGACCAAATGACTCTCAGCTCTGAGTTAAGTTTCAGGTTTAGCACGTTTATCCTGCATGTACTTGGAAGAGTGCAGGTGGATTAATAATATTCTTCTGGGGTGTGATTATACAGACACACTGTAATGATGAGGGCAAGCATGTAAAGGTGAGAAGAGACTGAGAGAGTGAAAGAGACTACAGAAGCAGCAAAGCAAAGCTCACAACTTCTATCTTAATAGTCATTTCCAGATGATGTTTTAAATGATTAGTCTTTGAACATATTATTCCAAGTCAGTACTTAAAACTTTGACTCTAGCGGAAAGTGCAAAAGCACTTACACGTGATGGAAGTAATCACCTGTGTTATCAGACTTTCCCCTTACCTTAACAATAATTGTCTGGATGCTGCTCATGTGTGTCTGCCTCGATGTATGCTGCTCCATATTCTTGCGGGATGCATGCACTGTGACCAGAATCCCTGTGTAGGATGCTACAATAACACAGCATGGAAGGATGTAGCAGAAGATGAACAGCGCCACAGTGTAGGAGCGAGCAGCGGTGTGCTGATTGGACAGGCGCCAATCAATGCAACAGGCGGTGCCATAGGGCTCTGGTCCGTATTTCCCCCAGTGGGCCAGTGGGGAGCAGGCAAACAACAGCGCGTACACCCAAGCACAGGCAATGAGCAAACGGCCGTGAACAGAGTTGAACCTGTTGCCTGTCAAAACAGATTACGTTTGTATTATTATTTATGTAGTTGAAAGATTCGGGCGCAATTATTATTTATTGATTTGCCAAACATTATGCTATATTAACCCCTGCTGACTGCAACAGCCCCTCCAAACACAAGAAAAATACAGTCACAACCAGAGCTACATATAATACAACCTCTATTCTTGATGCTGTTAACTCATAGTTCTTCAGAATTAACGCTTCCAATTACTCAAATACATAAATACGGCTGGCCTGTTATGCTGGCTTTCTGTACATACACTTATGTCGTGCGCACAAATTAATCATTCAATCATGAACGAATAATTATTATCTCTCTATGGCCACTCCGGGGCTTCATACTAACAGGACCATAGGGTAATTCTCTGGATTTATAACTGCAAAACTAGCTTAGGTAGAGCATGAGCAGTCAAGCGCCTCCAGGCCTCTATTTAGCCTGCAGCAACAGGTGACAGATGAGGCCTCGGAAGCAAGACGAGGTGAGTCAATAGTGAGTGATTTTACATCAGCCTATAATACACGACACCATGACGCCAGCAAGTCGTAATGAAATGAGCGCTTCTGCAAATATGCAGCGGGTAAGACAGTAATAAATAAAGTAATAAATGCAATTAAAGAGATCATATCCTTTTGTAGATCCACATTTCAAAAGAAAATCTACAATGGTTGATTAAGTGGCTCAAAAATAATTCACATATGTTTGCTTCTAATTGAGGGTTCTGTGTTGTAACCCCTTTGTGATACTGCCTGGGAAAACACAATTTCTTGGGGTCAAACAGAAGGCCCCATCGTACTGCATTAACTAACATCAGAAGTAATATTGAGCGCAGCCCCTGGACCTGTCAGTCATCAAAGGAAGGCTAATGTGCACTGCTTCACGAAGGGATTATCATTTTGTTTCCTTACACAGATAAATCAACAATCAGCCATTCAGGGATGTGATGGTTAATCCTGTGTCATTTCAATAGGAAAAAATAGCTTCTTTGAAGACTTACCATAGAGCGGATAACATACTTTCACAAAGCACACCATGCTTAGCAGGGTTAGAGTGGTCAGACTGCAGATGCCAAATAACATGCCACAAAAAGCATATATAGAACACACTGTTTTCCCATATAGCCACCTGCGTAGGAGGGCAAGGGGGTGTGAGAGAAAGAGAAAGAGGACAGTGCAAAGCAAAGACAGAGCAGAAAGATCAATGAGGGAGAGGGTGAGAGAGGGAAAAGAGGAGAACAGCATGAGCATGACACTCCATATCTGTGAACTTGCAGGCAATCATACTGCTAACCAACCATAGAGTTAAATGAACCATGAAATATGAAAGGGAGTCTGGTTTAAAAGCAATACAACAATCCTCCCTATAGCACGTGGTTCACATGAAAGTGTCCCATTCTCTCACTTTGTCTTTGTTTCTTGGCTTTGATATCAGTTCATTCTGCAGCAGGTGCAAGGTGTAGTACCTGTGGTAGAGGCTTGAAGTTATCGCCATGGGGTAGAGGGATAGAGTCAGGCCCAAGTCACTAACGGCTAGATTGATGATGAAGTACTCAGCGGGTTTCAAGAGGTGCTTTTTCTTGTAGGAGACGTACAGCAGCGTGCTGTTGCCAAACAGTGAACATACTCCTGCAGTAAAAACAGACCAAAACCTCTGAATGTGAGTGAGTGTTGATTGTGTGCTACAAGTTTAAGGTACTAATGTCAGGGAATTGGTTTTGGATCGACAACATTCAACGGGAATGTACTTATTTGCTTTCTTGCAAAGAATTAGATGAGAAGATACCTCTAATATCTGTATGATAAATATGAAGCTACAGCCAGCAGCCGGTTAGCTTAGCTTAGCTTAAAGACTGGAACAGCTAGCCTGGCTCTGTTTTAAAGGAACATGATCCAGAGGAAGGTACTGCTCCCATTGAGAAAACTGTCAACTTGTTTTTTTTTTCACTTTGGTTTTTGTGCAGATTAAAGAAACTGGTAGGCAGATTCTGTTACCTTCAGACAGTGCTAGCTGTTTTCCAATCTTTATGCTAAGCTAAGCTAACAAACTGCCATTATCGATCTTCTCATCTAACTGTAGGCAAGACATAAATGCATATTGCAAAATGTCTAACTATTCTTTTAAGATAAAATATACATTTCTCAATATATGGTCTGGAAGAAATGGTGCTCTATTTTAGTAAATCAGTTGGTGTTTTGGCTTTGTAACTTCATTTCACAATGCTGAAGAAATGAATCCAAAGGTATATAAACCTATTTTTCGTGCCACGGAGGTGATATATATAAACAAATATAGATATGCATGTGTTCAATACTTCAATAAGCCACAGGAGTTTAACAATTTGATCACACACCTTTGTCCTGATTTTTAGATGATTGCAAATAGGTTATAGCCTGAATAAACACGAACATTACACTGATTTTCTGACATTATTTTGAACAATGGAAGCTCAGTCGCTCCGGCAGCATTATCGCAGTACTGCTCCAGTGATAACATGGATAGAAAATCTTCACAGGTTCATGTTAACACCTGTTTACATGCTCCATACTGTCTTATTTCACATCAGGAAAGCATTCAGATGAAAGAGTTTGTGATGCCTCAGAAAAAAGCTTCATAAAAACAAAACAAAATCACATTAAATGAGCATGGGGTTCTCCTTAAAGAGTCAAAAACAAGAATAGCTTTAACACTTATTTTGTAATTTTATCCCTTTAACACCCAAACCTTTTTGGGTGGTCCACCTAAACGGCTAAATCTGCTATTTAACATGTGTCCCTTTTGATTAATTTAAACATAAAGTTTTCAAGTATTTGCTTTGTTAGACTAATAGACTATTTTAAGTAGGGAGACACCTTTTTTAAAGTTTCATATATAAACTTGATCATTTTTGAAAATGACAAAAGTCTAATCTATTCATACATCTATCAAATGTTTCTGATTATGTAACTTTTCAGATACTAGAAGGCTGTTAAAGTTCTAAGTAGTGCTGGTGTCCTGCAGAAGGAACCGTGCTTGGTATCAAACAACCATACATACACATATTTAACCACCAATCCAGGTGATCCTTAAATTCAGGTCACATGCAGGTAAAGCATAACACAGTGACAACTTCACAAGTTACATTTCTTTACTGATCACCACACACGATTAACAATTAGGAAATAAACTACTTTGAAATGTAAAATTCTCATCTTTAAATTAGTAATTTCAAGTGTCATTTGAACATTCACGAAATAAAACTGTGTCTTTCAAAGACAGAGATGAAAGTTAACCTGGGCCCAGCCATAGATTTCATTATCAGAAGCCCCTTATGTTGTCGTGTTAGAAGCACAGATAACACATGGACAGCTGCAACACTGGCTGCCTCACTGGGTCTGCACATTGATGTGTGTGTGAAACGTATGCAGATATAGACTTTACACATAAATACAGTGAATATAGATGGATGTGATACATGCACACAGTAGGTATTCTAGGTGGAAGAAGAAGGCATATCACAGTCAAAGATACAAAGGTAAACGTGCCTCTGCGGCTTCATAGTGTGCGGTGGTCTTGCTTCATGCTGTTACTCATTTCAGCCTGAGCAGAAAAGTAGAAACCCCACTGACAGCATTATTAGTGTTATTAACTATTTATCGCCTGTTAAGGAATAAAAAACGGGTTTGAATTTCTGCAGACTTGACTCACCAAAAACAGAGTAGACCACAGCCACCGTTATATCCAGTGGCACAGGTATGTTGGAGTGGAATGCAGTGTCTTCATCTGACAGCGCCATCTGAAAACTGACGAGAGTAGTTTCAAGATGTTAGTGTTTGGTCTAACTGATGATGTCTTAGCTTTTAATCTGTGTGTTTAAAGCCGCGTTTGGTGGTTTTCATTTTCACAAATGGTAGCCTGTAAGTAGGTTATATTTCGCTCCATATTTTAGTCAGTTGTCTAAATTGACTTTAATAGCTTACAAGAGTCTTACGGGTTTTAACTACTGACAAATAAAATGGCCTTACCTCGGCGAATAAGTGCTGAATAAAATCCGCGTCCTCTAATGCGATGCTTATTACAATTAAGGTGACAAAATGACTTTCTAACCTTTCCCCCATTGGCTACTGCTGGCGCCAACTGAAGTCTCAGAGATGATCTGTCCTCTCAGCTGCAGTCAGAGGAGAGCGTCTCACACGTACGACTGGACTCCGCTGTCCGTCCGCAGACAGAGAAGCACGAGGCTTCACTATGAGGAGCTGCTGCGTCAGCGTTCATCCCCCAAACTGTGAGCAGCTCTGATCAATTAATGACGTCAGTTGGTCTTGCTTTGGACATATAGTACTGGTGCAAACATCATGTTTATTCTTAACAAATAAACTGTTTTTGTTATTGATCTATATCGTTAGAAAAGTCATTTATAGGCTTATGTATGAAACGCTCCGTCAAAATGACACAATACAAAAACTCAGTTTTCCTAAGTAATGACTTTTTATTGTTTGATTATACATATTTATGACTCTGGCTAAAGCATAATGTGCCTCATGATCATTTCTATTGGAATATGAGAGTTCATTTTTAAGAGTGTTTCTGAAAAATATAAATATCAAAAATATGGAAACATTTTAAAAACTCAAATCAAATACATAACAAATCTCACAATTATATCTGCTGGATCATTTATATTATCAGAGCGAGCATGGTTGACAATTTGCCAGCAACAATAGGAATAATGTACAAATCAAAACCACCAGGATGGTGTTTGAAATAATGACAACCAGAAATGAAGTGAAAAAGTTAATGACATTTTGAAAGAAATCACTGGTGTAATTGAAAAATACCATTTCAGTTTCCATTATCACTGCAGGTTTGGGATTCCAGTAAATTCACATCTCAATGTTTTGAACTAATGTTCCACATATTTCCCTTAAATTTTCCTTTAAGTAGTCTTGAAAGAAGAATATGGTTTCACTCTGTTTTTGCACCATTATGCACAGTATACGTCCTACAGTAGCTGCTCATGTATCAGTGGGCAGTGACACATTTTCTATAGTTTTGGCTCTGTGCTTTGGTACATTGGATTTGAAGTGGAAACACTAACCGAGGTGCTGACTTTCAGCTTCAAGAGGGTATTCACATCTAGTGCGGGATTCACAACCCTTTTTATACATAGACGCCCAATTTCCCGAACAGTTCAGGAGCACAATAAGAGGGCTACTGTTCACCCAACACACAGCCAATTCTTTGTTTCCTTTCACATGCAATGTCCTGGAGCACAAAGCCCAAACAACAAAAATGTGTGAATGTCCAAATACCTGTTTACTACCAAGACCAAGACTCCACTTTGGGTCATTTTCTATGATTCAGTATGAACCACTGCAATATTTAATCTTTGGAGAACTTGCAGTCCTGTTCCACACATGAGTTTGTAATAACGGCCAATCACAGAGGTTGAAATGGCAAAATGTGACTCTTTATTGTTTCAGCAGTATGGTGCTTTAATGGATGAGAGTCAATTTCTGTAAACATCCCTTTCTATAGTATGAGTTACCCATTGTGTTAGCAATGACATGCTGCTTTTAACTACAATTTGATGTTGCATGTCCCCCACACAACAATGAGTGAATTCAATTACAGTGAGTCAAAGTCACATATGGTGGCATTTGAACATTCATTTTGAATTTGTCTCAGAAATTCAAACGGGAAACAATCCAGTTTGTCCCTCCTTGAAAGCAGGGGTGAATTATCTTCAAAAGAATTACACACAGTGGAAATATTGCCTCCATGCCACTTGCTCTCCTTTCGTTTTCCTACATGTGTGAATTCACATTCACACACAAACCAACACACAGATAGGTGGCTGGAACAGATTGAGCCAAAGCTCGAGATGAAAGCTCTATTCGAGGTGTAATGGTGTTGTCAAATAATTAATTGTGATTGCCACAGAGGGTAGAAAGAAATGAATGTCCACGATGAGATAAAACACAGCATGAACATCAAAAGGAATACAGAATAAGCATTTAACTTTGCCTTGCAAGGAAAAGACGTAGCTGCCTGTAGATAGTCCCGATTACAGTTTAGGCAGAATATTAATTGTGCTTTTTCTAAAACATAGCACATTAATCAACCAGCATCTTTCAAAATTGAATAGAACTATAGGAAAGTTGTACTGTAACACATTTGATTCACTGCAATTATACAACAAGCAGTTCATAAAAAGAAAATGTGAAACAATAGCTCAACGAGAATGACCAAAATTAATTTTTGATATAGAAAGCTAGAAAATGGGCTTAGGATCCATCAGACACTAAAAACAACACCACATTTAGGGAAGGCAACATTCTCTGAAGATCAGTGGAGGAAGCAAGAGTAAGAGTCTGCAGTAATGCCAGTAGCTCTATGAGGCTGCACATAGGCACAGGGTTGCTTTGAGCGAAATGCTAACGTCAGCATGCTAACATGCTCACAATGGAAATGCTAGCATGCTGATGTTTAGCAGATATACATTTAACCATGCTTACCGCCTTACTTTTGCATGTTAGCTGGCTAATATTTGCTAATTACTGTAGTACTAAACAAATAAGTACAGATGAGGCTGACGGGAGTTTGTTTTGCAGATATTTGGCCATAAACCTAAGTATTGGACGGACATTTTGACATGATGATGGCGCTGGTTGAAAAGCAGGGGATGGAAAAAGTTATTGTAATTCATCCTGAGGGGAACATGAATGTCTGAATCAAATTCCATGGGAATCCAATATTTGTTGAAATCACTCAAAACAACAAATGTCAACCTCACGTTGGTGCAGTAGGATTCTGGATACAATGATATCTGCACCAAAGTTCATGGCAATCCATCCAACAGTCGCTATAGTTAGAGATATGTGTAACAAATTCAGTACAATTCTTTTCTGTGTTTACCATTTATATGTATCATGATACTGCCTTCAGATTCATTTTCTTTGCTCCTTAAAAATGTTCAGTACCTGTTTATCGTTAAACTGATAGCAGTTGTTACTTCAGAATCTCACTGACATTTTGTTTCCCAGTTTATAGCAGTGACAGTTGATTATGACACTTCAAAGGGACTTATATATAATATACCTACATACATATACATAGAAAACTTTAAAACTGAATGGCCAGCCTTTCATTTAACATGTGTTGCATGTATTTCTTCTGACCGTTCTTACCGCTGTGCATATTTCTATGACTTTCACAGCGTGTTCCATAAAATGTGCTGAAGATACGTCTTTACGTCACACCATCTTCAGATCTCCAGCTCAGATTATGGCTGATGGCTATGGTGATATTGAATTCACACATGCTCAGAGCCACTGCAAACACATTTTTATGGCTTATTACTTTCCATCCTCACAGTCATGCTGTGGTTTGTTATGGTTATTTGTGCAACTTTGTTTGCCTTTACCCATTGTATTGTAATTATAAAAACTTTTACAGTGTTTTATTTTGACAGTGTACGTAACAGTATGGCTTATGGTTAATTGTTTGAGAGTAATTTACACAAAAAACAAAATCAATGAGTTTCCTAAATGCTGCTTTCACTCACCATTGATTTTCAGTCACAGTCAGACCCCACAAGGTGAGACTTTTCATTCAGCTTTGGGAAACTTAATGCAAGCAAGAGTCCCCGGTCACAAAACCTCAAAGGTTTTATGGCACATTATGCCTCAATCCCTCCTTGAAAGAACAAGGACAGAAATTTAAACCATGTGAAAACAAGACAATAACAAATTTATCAATAATAAAGAAGTAAAAGCAATAAGAGGAAACCAAACTATAAAAGCAGAAGCAGCCGTCACTGCTCGACAGTTAAGGTTCATAGAGCCTTTGAGACTGGGGTTGTGGGACATGGTTGCCGGTTGGCAGGCAGGTGAAGTTTACTTTATTATGTCACTGTGTTGATTGAAGGTTACTGATAAGCACTCAATGTTCATCTCTGTATTGACCATGTAATTGCATGTGTACACTAGTGTGAGCATAATGAGGAGAGGCTTGTTGTTATTGGCACATTTGGCTGCATGAACTAAATCAGCACTAATAACAATCCAATCTTTACTGTACTGTATCATCACTTGCACAAGCATTTATCCTTTTATCAAAATATCACACGAGTATGACATATAAAATATCATACTCACATGATGGCAATGTTGGATGGAGTTCTTTATTGCCAAGAAATGATAATCATCTCATCTATGCTGTCATCTCTTCTCTCTGCATTCCTTTTAAATTAAATTCATGTCCTACTGCTCTCAACTAGATTATTTAATTCCCCTTTGAGATTGTAAGGCTTTATTTTGTGATATTTTTACAACTCTTGTAATTGTTCTTGATTTTTGGTGTCGGACTTTTGTTGTGTCTTGTATGCTGGTTGTTTTTTGTTCTCAGGTCTCTGAAAAAAATTGATTATTAGCAGATTTATCAATTTCCAAAATAAAACTACAACAAAGCCCATACTCTCAGGGCCTGCACTATTGAAACAAGGGGGAAATCAGAGGTGTTTTTCTCTCATAGATTTGACATTAAGACATTATTATACTCTTACCAAAAAGGCACAAATTTCAGTTTGGGTCTGTCGCTCTTAAGTTAAGATCTGACGATGAGCTGAAATATTTGCATAAACATGTCACAGCAAAACTAAAACCATTTGCACTTGAAGTTAAGTTTGTATGGCTGGCTGTGTTTTAACAGTTCAGCTGTGAGATATTTAGGGCTGAAAAGTACTGAACAATACAATTTTCAATTTATGATGGCCCAAAGCAGATCAATCAAGAAGTCCATAGACACGGGACCTGGCAAGAATCATGCATTTACGAAACATAATTGAGGCAGCATAATGAAGACATACATGAGGGGGATGAAAGACTGCTTCTACAGCACTTATAAATCCATCTGCTTTAGTCATTTCAAAGTTACATTACTAGTACAATAACATTGCTAGAACCTCCATTGAATAAAGGACTTTAATGTGACGACATAATGAAATGCTCTATTGATAGAGTAACCCATAACCAATTACAGTTGCATCAAGTTACTATTTTCCACAAGCTCAAACGCCTTATCCCCAATAATATATGCTATGCGAGTGTTAATCTATATGTAAACTAGAAAGTATGAATGAGAAATGTACAGATACATCTTGTGATCATGAGATCAATGAAAAGAGTGAGCCTGTTATTAATGCGGTGGTGGAAGAGTTGAAGCCTTGCTGTGCTGAAACCGCTCACAGCAGGGCTGATCTGCAACTGAACAGCTGGTGGGACTGCAAATGAATTCACTGTCTGTAAATACTGAAGGGCATTCATATACAGATCTCATTTTTAATTTGGAACTCTTTTCTTAAAGTGTGAGGAAGTTCATGTGTTATATAAGCGTTAATGTGATAATGCAGCAGTCTTTACATTCTGCTGCTTGTTTAATAATAAGTAACACAGCTCGGGCTTTTGTCCTATGTCTTCAAATTCAATGTCATGTCTCAACTGCGGTTTCATACATGCATACATACATCAGTATAGAAAGGTGCATTGTGAAATGCATGCATGTTTTTCCTCGCCTTGTGTATCATCTGTGCCCATATGTAAGCTTAATTAACTGTGACAGAGGATTGGCACAGAAAACATTTGTTTGATTTCCACACCACTTCTAGCAGAAATGAGAGTGAATTTGTATACTGGGAGTGCCCCCCACCTGCACAAACTACCCATGACTACACATGTAACACGTGCACACACACACACACTCGCATGCAAACTATTCCAGGTATACACAGGCGGCCTGGACCTTAAATTTGACAGAATTCAAGAAAATGTTTTTAATTTATTATATTACTTTTAAAAATAAATTTGCTTCATTTAAAGTGCAGAAAATAACTGTCAGTTTGTGTTTAATTTAGGTTAAGATCCATCCAATTCATTTATACCAGTTTCATTTTATGTAATTTGCAACCTATGTGTGATTTTGTGCATCACATTTTAAAAGCTTGGGTATAGTGATGTAGCTTAAGCAGTTGCACTCAAATATTTCAAATATATATCCCCTGTGATGGGAGCTAGGAGGGGCCAGCCCCTTCAAAGTGTCTTTCATAAAAAAGGAATAAATCCATATAGATATGAACAGAAAATAATATAGTGATACACTATAGTAATATAGTGATCTATTGCAAAGCAGTAAATCACTTTCTATTAAACCCCTAGTTATATATCCTATTAATGTTTTCCAGATATCATGTATAGAACCAGGAAGCGTAACCCAATGAAAATGTATCATACAAAAATCTTCCACCGCTTCGAGCTAAAGCTGATTCAGTGGCTAGCAGTAAAGTAGGCAAGTTGTGAGGCTAATATGGGGCCACAGTTTCCTATTCTATGCATCATGACTCACCTCATCTATAGACATGCTGGGGTTTTCCAGTGGAAGCAAAATGAGATCAGGCAACAGATCACAGTGAAATGGCTTTCCCGAACCCAAGCTACACCTTGAGAAAATACAGTAACACTTTAGTAATGAATGAATTAAAACAATATCTTAAGGGGAAGGCATGCACTTGATAAATCACAAGAAATGTGCTCTGGGTAAGATGAGAGTTCACCACAAAAAGGCGAATCAGACAGGAAACTGTCCTAAACAGTGCAATACAGGCACCACCCACACACACACACACACACACAATACACAGGAGCATTTCCTACAGAATACAAAATAGTCATGCACCACCTTCATGTGACAAATGATGTGTTGCATTAAACCTACCAAACTTTCTGGTGGGTAACGTGTGCTCTAGGATTCAATCACTGTATATCAGGTTTTTATTCTTGCAGGTGCTCCACATACAGTATAAAAGGTTCTTGTGATCAGTCACAGGAAAAATATGGCAGATGCCTGAACTGCATCAGTTCTGCTCCATTAGTTCCATCTATTCCATGAATCCATCTTTTAAATAATATGAAGCAGAGGCCAGGAAATATCAATAAGTAATCACCAAAGCCTAAAATATGACACCACCAAACCACCCAAAGTTTGCATGAACGTGACAGCTGTGTTCGATTGTTTCCTCCTGCTTTGTCCCAGTTCCACTATAATCAAGGGCACAATGAATTGAAGCTTTATGTACAAAAGCTGTACAGTAAGAGACAACCCTTCACCGATTAATCAAAAAGACTCACATGATGAATCACCAACCTTATTTGGAATGGGATTTGATGTTGCTGTTATCTTTTTGATTGACATGAACTGACATAATCCTGTGGTATTGAGTAAAACATAGATGTGTCATAGAAAAGAGTGTTTGTCTACAGAGCAAAGTTTTGTTTTTGGTCAAAAATGGTTAAGAGAAACTTTAATTTGTCAGTGTTCATTTTTAGGTTGAAGGAGCCACCATCAAGACAAGAGTTGCACTTTTATCTCTACTGCCATCTGTAGGACAGTGCAAATATAACACTGATCCAAAGCTGTGCAGACAACGAAGACACAGTGTTACTGATGGAAGCATCCAAAACCAGCCACAGAGCTGCCCTTCTTCCAGTCCAACCTGCACCACCTACCCCCCCCCCCCCCCCCCACAAAAAAGAAAGAAAAATACAGCAGCATCAAGTTAGATGTGCAGATGTAAATATAAAGATGTGCACCATTTAGAGGTAAGGAAAGTAATAACTCCAAGAATGAGGGTTGCAATTGCAGTTGCAATAAGTTAATTTGTCCGATGATTAAGTGCTTCTATTTGAGTTTCAACTGGAGGTTACTGTGACACAAGGATGCTCCATATTTACTAGGAATTGCACTTAAACTGGTGATGCAGGTTTCAAATATACAAATAACTAAAACACTAAAACTCTGCGGTAAGAAGGGAGATTGTCATGTGTAGAACTGTGATTGTGGAGAATCTGCAGCCTGCTAAATGCTGAATGAGTGGGTTTGTCACTGAGGCACAAGCAAGTTCCATGAGGTATTTCTCTGTCAAAAGGACATAACATCTCCACACTAAAGAAATAAGTTGATATTTTTACTTTTATACAAGTAGAGTCCACATGTTCTCTGTGTGGGTTTCCTTATGGTGCTCCGGTTTCCTCCTACAATTCAAAGACCTGGGAGAGCTAGGAGAATTGGAAATGCTGTTTTAACTCTAATGCAAGTTGGGATAGGCTGTAGTTGGTTTCAACTCTGAACAGAATAACCAGTATAGAAAATAAATGGATGGATGCATATTTATTCTCCAGAAGCATTAGTTTTAAAGGCATCAGTGGAAATAAATAATGCTACCAGACCACATTAGCAAATGTGAACTATATTTTATGAATGAATTAAGTGTCCAATTAACAGTGAAGCTTAAGCTATTTTTGCCCAATTCTTAACTGAAATTGTACATTTAACTTATTTTTAGATATGACCACGAAATCTCTACCGATGACCGGAAGGTTTAAAAAATTATGTGGAAAAGGTTGCAAGAGGTAGAAATTTCTAGTACAGCTTCAAAAGCACTTGAGTGGATCCACTACAGTATGTCTTGTATACCAACAATAGTTTTCAAGGCTAAAACACCAGGATTCTTTGTCAGTGTGCATAATTGTTGAACTCTGGAGTCAGTATAATGATGAGGGTGACAGTTTTGATGTAATCTTTGTGTTTCTCAGAGGGTATAGAACATCCCATTCTGTCTTGCCAGTCAACAAGAAGCCATAAATGTTGTTAGTATGTGCTGTATATGCTGTATTGTGAGGGAGAAATTGAAAATAGAAATCTTTTAAAAACAAATGTCATGATTTTTGACTACTAGGCTGGAACTGTTGGAGGGCAGAGCAATTTTACAAATCTATCTATTTTTTTTTGGGGTGGGGGGAGATGATAGACCAAGTACACATGATCACAGCTGCTATTTCCAAACTGCCCATGAAGAATTGCTCTGAGGAAGTCCAAGGTAATGGTTATCTATGACAAGGATAAACTAAACATTGGCTTGTAATGAGCTTTGAACTGCATGTAAGAGCCCTGAGAATAATACAGAACTGCCCGAGTACAGCGGGAGGCTGCATTTTCCTTTATTCAATATACAATTACAGTGAAAAAAGACTTTCTTAAGAAAGTGTACTGATTTATTCTGGATCAATATAAGTAGTGGTTTGGTAAAAAGAAAAAATACAATTCATCACTGTTGCTTTCTGATGTATTGGCAAATACAAAAGGCGGCTATAAGTATTTACACAAACTGCAAGTTTTCCATATGGGTCTTGTTGGAAATTGACCTGGCTGATATAGCACATTACTACCTTCAAATGTGTCCCTCATTCTGGCAGGTGGGCTACACGACTGTTTTGCTGCCCCCTGACTTAGTGTTTCACTGCGGCTAATCTGCAAATGTGTAAAGATTTGTTAGCAGATAGCAGAGCAGATTGAAGTTGCTGAATAACTCAGCCCCTTTTACAGCTCTGTCAATTATCGACTTGTGATCACGTGTATTTAATTTTATTCATTGCATGCACCTCTCAAATTTGTTATCTTCTGAGTGTCTGCGAGAGCTCAGTACATGTCAGCTGCACTGTCCCATGCAGAGGGACACTTTAGGACATGGCAGCAAGAAAACCTACAGTTGTACTTCACGTTATATTCCTCTTATGTGGTTCTACCTTTTGCTTGGTGAGAAATTATTTATTTGGTTGAGATAACTGTCATGTGATAACAAAAACTTGATTTTAATACACGTGCAATCAATAACATTTACATTTTAACTCTCTTTTGTTCAGCCCACAACAAAAGTATTAGGTAAGTGATTTTTTTCTTAAAGCAAGACACAGATTGCACTTATTATTGTCACTCTTCTGTTGCTTTCTTTTTAAGTTTCTTCGCATTCATTTTCTTATCCACTCACACAGACTATGATGTGGACGGTGGACGGGACCTTGACATTTTTGACATCAACGAAGGTATGCAGAAAGAAGGGAACACACTCACACACTCCACATGTTTACAGATTGGTAACGATTGTAAACCATTTTCCTTTGTGCTTGGTCTCCATAGAGGCAGGGTTGAATCTTGTGGAGGGAGACATTGTGCTTGATGAGGTATGTTAATTTAACTGCTTTAAATTTTCACTTAAACAACTGAATTTTGTAGAATAAAGCTAACCCATGACATATTATGTTGTTCTCATCTTTGTGATTGCTTTTATTGACCGCCGCAGAGGCAAACTAGGAACTCCATAATAGGGGATGAGTACAGGTGGCCGAAAACGATCCCATACTACATGGAGGATGATTTAGGTAAGAGTGTCTGTTAAAAAAGTATATATAAGCTCTCAAAAGCAATTAAATTCACCTGGACTAAGACTGCAATTGTTCCTGTAAAAGGTACGTGCCTACATGCAACTCCTTAAAGTTGACAACAGACAAAATGAATTGTGAATTTTAGCAGCAAAGGCTTTTGGTCATTACCTTTTTTTTTTTTACTTGTCAGACTGTTTTTGTTTAATAATTGAGTTATTAACATGATTTTTATCTGATGACAAGTCTGCAAATGGAAATTATGTATTATTTCAGTTTCCCAAAAGTCTATTTGTATTTCTATTATTATATTACTAATATATATTTGTTATTGCATAGCCCATACAACATATAAAACATTCAATATTTCCTTATTTGGCGTAATAACAATGCTTTCTGCTAATTTTCATATTTTGTTACCTTCATCAAATATGCAAGATCAGTTTGTGGCTAGGTGAAGGGTTTCCACTTAAGTACTTGTTTTACATAATTGGTTTTAAAGACATCAGATGACAATGAAAACAATATTTAAAGGAAGTAGAACATGTGCACCACTGGGCGTGTACTGTATATTTGATGTTCAGCCATTTACAGGCGGTGCAGCGAGTCAGGCATGTGGGAGTAATCTTGAACGTTAACAGGCTTAAATAATTCAACAGAGGCCTTTCATGAATTTACACTGCATTATGGTCAATCTTAAAAGGGAATTTGAAGACATTTTTTCTCATCTTTGATTTATCCTCGTCTCTGCAGAGATCAATGCAAAAGGTGTGATTCTGAAGGCCTTTGAACAGTACCGGCTCAAGACCTGCATCAACTTCGAGCCTTGGAGCGGAGAAGCAAACTACATTTCCATCTTTAAAGGGGGCGGGTAAGGCAAAAACCACTTACATGGTCTGTTTAGATGGCAAGACAAGCTGTGCTTTCTCAAGAATTAATGCATTATATATACTGTATTTTATAATTACAACAAAAGGCCTTGAGAAAAGACATGTGATGTTCATAAAAGCCATGTTTTTGTTTTTTTTCCCAAAAGCTGTTTCTCCTCTGTGGGAAACCGACGAGTTGGGAAGCAGAGATTGTCGATAGGGAGAAACTGTGACCGCATCGCCACCATTGAACATGAGTTCCTTCATGCTCTGGGTTTCTGGCATGAGCAGTCCAGGGCAGACCGCGATGATTATGTCAATATCATGTGGGACCGCATCTCAGAGGGTACCGAACCACTTGCTGCTACTCTGTCAACTAAATTATGATTTCTTTCAAACACTGTCCATTCATGCTCCCATATATAATGTATCCCTTTATGGCATACTTTCTTCATGGCTTCTATTTGCATGTGTATGATTATAATTATGTCATACTGAGAGGGAGTGTAAAGTAGCTTTTATACATTACATTTATACAAGCTTTTCACAAAATTTACATTCTAATGAATCGGAAAAATTAATTTCAGTTCAAGCAATATTCCATTGGTTTGACTTCACGTCATGCAGCAGTTGATTTATTGCTTGGGTGATAAGCATGTGCATGCGTTGTTTTCCTGGCTGCATAATCTCAACCAGATAAGCAAAAGACATTGTCTGCAGCACATCAAGGAATATCACGCTGTATATGTCGTTGCATTGACCTACACTCTTCTCAATCATTAATGAATCAAATCTATTTTTAGTTTGACATTAAAGCACAGATTATAGTACTTTGATGTGTCAGCAATCTTTTGTCAAGTCCTTAAACAAGTGCAAAGTGCTGATAAGCTACTTTTATGAGTGATCCTAACAAACATCTCTGAAATCTACCCCCTCTTTTGGTGAATGAAATAAGACAATGTAATAATGAATTCAACTGCACTGACACCTTTATTTATGTCTGATCTACAGGTAGAGAACACAACTTCAACACCTACAATGACACCACCTCCAGCTCTTTGGGCGTGCCCTACGACTACGGCTCCATGATGCACTACAGCAAAAATGCCTTCCGCAACGGCACTGAGCCCACCATCGTCACCAAGATCCCTGCTTTCAGCGATGTCATCGGCCAGCGTATGGAGTTCAGTGACAGTGACCTGCTCAAGCTGCACCGCCTCTATAACTGCAGTAAGAGTCAACAACCAACTGTGTTGTGTCAGCTGGCACCACCATTGTTATTGCACTTAATTATCATTAATAATCTTGATATCAACTGTCAATTAGATGGTTTATCTCCTGGATACTTGCCATATGGAAATATGTGGATCAGCAAAACATTGTCCTTACTGCGTAATCAATCAGTTTATAGCAGGTCAAAGTCCTTCACCTGTGTTTGTGTGTTTTTGAAATGTCTTCTAGCCCAGGGCTCCACGTTCCTGGACTCATGTGACTTTGAACGTGAGAACATCTGTGGTATGGTCCAGGGACAAGGGGATAATGCAGATTGGGTTAGGGTTGCCAAAGCTGCTGGAGGGCCCAACACTGACTACTCCAACATGGGCAAATGCACTGGTGAGAATTATCATGCAGGGATATACATGACGCATGGTGCAGATATATGTGTCTGCATGAAAGGATTCGTTCACGTTTTTTTCAAGTCTGCCTTAAAACAACACTCACGTGCCCATCCTGTATGTACATTGAAAAAGTTTTCAGTCACTGCAATGGTTCCTCGTCGCCATACTGGCCCTTGAAAAAACCTTTCAAATGCAATGTAAAATCAAAAAAAGGTCAACCAATGCTAATCTGAGGCTTCAAATCAAGTGTGTGTCTTCGTTTTATTCTTTTTAGTATGAAATTCCCTCTTTGTGTTATTATCCCTCCACCACCGCTAAGCAAGAAAACGCCGTCTGGCAATACACAGAGAGGGAATTTCACACTAAAGGACCCTAATTTTGGAAGATTTGCATTAGGAGGAGATCTCTTCACAGCCAGTGTGGACAGGAGTAACAATTACAGGGACCAAAAACTGTTTCAATGTACAAATAGGCATGTGAACTTTTAACCTACCTTTTAATTAAAGTTTAGTTTAATTTAAAGTGCTAATGATAGATTGGCCAGTGTAATATTCCCTCTTATCACCCACTGTGCAAAGTGCATTGAAATAATGTTTAGGTATTGACATTATTAATATTTTTTACACTAATCAATTTTTAATATCTTTAGGCTCGGGGTATTTCATGCACTTCAGCACTGGCACAGGCAACACTGGGGATACGGCTCTGCTGGAGAGCAGGCTTCTTTACCCCAAAAGAGGATATCAGTGTCTGCAGTTCTTCTTCTACAACAGCGGGGGCCAAAGCGACACACTGAAGATCCACGTCCGAGAGTATGATAAAGCTAAAAACGGAAAACTGCGCCTTATAAAGACCATAGATGGTGACTATTTCTAGAACTAAAGCTCAAAATCTACTGGAACAATTTTGCTTGTGAAATCTGGCCATCATGAACTTGCTGTTCAATAAATTCCTTGTTTTTACCTCATGTGCTGTAACAGGATCCCCTCAGGAGCTGTGGCAACTGCACCACGTGAGGATAGACGTCAAAACAAAATTCCGTGTCGTCTTTCAAGGGACCAAGGGGGGTTCTGGGCCATTGACAGGGGGACTGTCACTGGATGACATCAACCTCTCCGAGACCACCTGCCCAGAGTTCATATGGCGGGTGAAAAACTTCAGTCATGTTATGGAAAACACTCCAACAAACACGTCTATCTTCAGCCCCCCATTCACCTCTGAGGAGGGTTACACTTTCCAGATGGAGCTGTACCCCAGCGGTAAGGCAGGCTACCCCGGTGAGCTGTCGGCCTATGCTCATCTGGTGGCTCGGGGAGGGGACACAGGACAGAAGTGGCCCTGCCCCTGGAAACAGATAACCATGATGCTGATGGACCAGCACCCACACATCCAAAAGCGCATGTCCAACCAGCGCAGTGTCACCACTGACCCCAACATGATGGCAACAGGTACTTTCAGTGTCAAAAAGATTCAAATGAACCTGAAAAACAAATCTGAAAAACAAATCATGAAAGTACTGTTTTTGCTGTAATACTAGATTTATATTTCAACAGGCTCTGACAACTTTTTCTGGGATGACCCTCGCAAGGTAGGCGTTGAGGTCACAGACACAGATGGGTCCAAGTATTTCCGAGGGCCAGGCGCCGGCACTGCAGTGTATCTCACCCACCTCAGAGCCAAGAGCAGGGATTTTATAAAGGGAGGAGATGCCGTCTTTCTCCTCACCATGGAGGGTAAAAGCACCAGATCACAGAATAAACTCCACAGATCTCAACATAAAAACATTCTGTGTGTCCAAAATATTAAAGATATAAGGAAAGGAATGTATTGCCCAAAAAGCTAACCATTTATGTTACATTTTTTTGTGAATCAGCATCCTGTCATACATATCCATTACTCATCTCTGCTACCCGTGCAAACAGCACATTTGTGGGATGTATACCAGTGATGCCTGATTACATCCATGATCTATATACCCACTTGGCAGAACAACTCATTGCCTATTCATTTCATCATTCACGTTCATAGATGCTAATCCTCTTGGATCCAATTAACCGCTTTCTCATTTGCTGTCCCTCTTCAGATGTGTCTCATCTGACAGTGACCCAGCCTCCGCCTTCCACAACCCCTTCCCCACAGCCTGTCACCACTGCACCCTCTAGTGTCTGCCTCAATGTGCAGTGTCTGAATGATGGGGTGTGCGTGGTGGATGAAGGGAGGGCTGCTTGCAGGTGTGTGCTTTTTTGACTGCACTCACAAAACTGCAGAAGGGTCACTAACAAAGGGTCCTTGTCTGACTTTTTACAATCAACATTTTAAATCAAATTATCACAATATTCCAGTGTTACATTATTCCTCTGCTATGTTATTATTAAAGGACATTAATGGACATTTGGGAAATACACTTATTTGCTTTCTTTAAGAAAGTGAGCATAATTCCCAAAATGTGATATTTGATATGTATAAAATGTGGGAACACCTTCAAGTCTGACTTTTTCTCTCCTATCCTCATCCTTTGTCTCTGCTCTCCAGGTGTGTGGTGGGTGATGACTGGTGGTACTATGGGGACAGCTGTCAGTACAAGGGCTCCGACATGGATAAAACCACCCTTGCACTTGCCTCTTCTCTGTCTGTGCTGGGAGTAATGCTGGTGATTACAGCAGTCAGTGTCATCTGTGTGAAGAAGAAGTACAAGAAGCGCGGAAATGACAGCAGTGTTGTCATGGCGAACATGAATGAAACCTAGAAACTGTAGTGGGAACATTCCAAAGACAGACTTTCAGTTGAATGTTTATGCTAAATATCTTGTAGAGCAGGCTTTGGATTATAGATTCATGGCTTTTAACTCCAATATGGAAATCCATCACATACTGTAGATCATATCAATATATGAGATTGCCCCCTTCTGGTCATTCAATGTAAAAACACTGAGCAAACTAAGAAAATTATTGTAAATAAATTATTTTGAAATTCTCTTTGAAAGTCTCTTATATGAACAGTTTAATATCAAATGTACATTATTATTTAAAAAGTAATCTCAGACAGCGTGACTTATATTCACAAATTTAAAATTTATTATAACAAAGACAGGAACATCTGTGTTGTCTCTTTTCCATGTGGATATATTTGTTTGTATTACTGAACTTGACACAGTCATGCCGGTGATAACAGTTACTGTAGGAGGGAGGTGGGACTAATATTAGGTGTGAGTGTGCATGTATGTGCGTTTGTGTGTGTGTGTGTATGTATGTGCGTGCATGCAAGTGTGCATGCAAAGATCTGTCTATTAGTGTTCATAAGACACAGTGATGACTACAGGACATCACAATCAAACAAAGTGGAGCAAACCATAGCAACTTTGTGTACTTATATTGCATGGATTTTTCCATGCAATATTTTCACGGGGTTTTCAGACCTGCAATTGCACATATACATTTGTGTGTGTGTGTGTGTGTGTGTGTGTGTGTGTGTGTGTGTGTGTGTGTATGTGTGTCGTATTTATGGGACTACGTTATAAGATGGGGGAGGGGGGGTGACACCTCCATGACAGCAAACTCTTGGTGAATCACACATCCTCCCCACCACTAAAACCTTCACCGACATACAGGTATGCAGTTCCTTTAAAAAGCATCAGTATACAACATTTCTCTTATTTACAATCATTGGAAAAAAAATCACCATTTCTCTCAGAGAAGATTAGTAAAAGTGACTGAGTCACCATAAAGAGTATGCAACTCCTAGGAGTTAGTATTTAAAATTTCTACAAAAAAATTCTATGCCATTTTACAGGCCAAGAGCCATGATTTACTGAAGAAATACAGTATTTTAAGTGCCCTATCTACAACAGTTAAGTGTGGTATTACTGGTGTACCATTCGACATAGTTCACTGATAATAAAAAGATTATGTGTCTCTGTTTTTAAAAAGTTCTTTCTGCAGCTTCACTGCTTTCACATTAAAAGATATGGTAAGTTTTTAGAAAACAAACAAACAAACCATGGAATTGTTATCCATATAAACAAGTGTGGTGGCGAGCTAATGCTATTGCAAAGAGACTAGTGTTGATTACATACTCAGCTGGTTGTCTAATGTAAAAACAATGCTCCACAGTCTGTGAGAAGGGCACAACCATGGACACCAGGAATGTGTCCACAGGCTTTTCAAGAAGGTTGAGTATCATTAAAGGGCTCATTTGCTTGTTTCATTCTATGAGTTGCTTAGGTACAAATGGGTGGAGAAGGTTACAGTGCATGGTTCTTCAATGATGAGGCTGTGTAGAGCAAAGGAAGGCTGTTTAGAAAAAGTATGATTCAACTTCTTCATGTGCATTTTACAGCCTCTCGAGGAAACTCATTTGTTTGTGTTCGTGTATGGAAAATCAGAGCAGTTAGGTCAATGGGAGGCTTCTGTGCAAGCTGCAGCTGGGATGGAGATGAGGTTGTAGTCGGTGGTGCTGCTGTTCAGAGAGGGGTGTCGTAGTAGTCCGTGGGCTGATCGGTCCCAGGCGGCTTCTGCTGTTTCTGCTGATGCTGCTTCATGATTTCCTTCACCTCCTCCTCCAGCTCAGGCGGGATGATGAACTGGTCATCTGGGTCGGGCTGGGCCGGGGCCGTGAAATAACCCCCGGACTTCTTAGATGGAGCGTCAGCAGCCACCTCGATGAGGTTGTGACTCTTTTCCTGGCGCGCCACCGACCCATTAACCCTCCTCTTGCCTGCCAGCTTTCCCCCATCCCCACCTCCTGCTCCAACTCCCTGCCACGACTCATCTCTATCCAGCCCGTTCTCAGCCTCAGCGAGGCTCATGTCGACCCCTTCCTCCAGGGGCTCTGGGGTGCATGGCGGTGGAGGAGGTGGGGGAAGAGTCAGCAGGGCGTGCTCCTGGCTCGAGGATGAGGGTAATGATGTTTGGGGTGAGGAGGAGGAGGAGGACTCTGCTTTGAGGCAGTGGACATCTGCCTCTACTTCCACACGGCTCCCATTAGAGAAAACCCCAGCAATGGGCTCCTCGTCCTCGCTGTCCAGCCCGTTGTCAGACAGGGCGCTGGAGAAGGTGGCACTAGACAGCTGCCTCTGGAAGGAGCCTGCTAAGCAGGCAGGATGGAGGGCACAGCAGCTGCGGGCAGAGGGCAGCTCTGAACCTGGGAACAGGTACTGGCAGGGCTGCGTGGTTGTGTGGGCCTGCTGTAGGGACAGCGAGTGGGCCTGATGGTGCAGGTGGAGGTGAGGATGGTGGGGCTGCTCGTGCAGCAGCACCAAGGAGCTCTGTGGCGGCTCATCAGATGAGGCTGTGGAGCCCACCTCGCTACTCATCTCACTGGTACTGATCTCACTGCTGATTTCACTACAGGAGGAAGGCGGCACAGGGAGGGAGCCGTCTGAGGGCCGCTCCTTGATGGCAGAGGACGATGAGGGATAGGGGCCCAAGCCGGGGCTAGGCGGTGGCTGGGGAGGCTCAGAACAGCAGCAGGAGCAGCAGTCTTCACTCACACTGAGCTGGACCACAACAGCACTGAGGCTGTCTGTGCAGCCATAGCCCTGCGCCAGCGTGCACAGCTTCTTCGCAGCAGCCAGGCCATCTGGGACGTTTCGAACAGCCTCCACAGCCTCAGTGGGAGACACAGCATCCCAAAGGCCCCGGCTACCCAGAATAAAGAACTCATCCTGGGGGGTGAGAGTGACTGTCTGCACGTAGGGACAAGGGATGACTGATGGGTAAAGGAAGGAGTAGCCCATGATTCGTGTAGAATCGGTCACACCATTCACCTTGTTGTCCTGTGGAAAAGAGTACAAACATCAATGCAGTGCACATCTAAACTTACAGTTACATTAATGTAGTCCGCATTGATTTCAATGTCCTTGGGATGTGTTCAAGGATCTCTACCTCAGTGATGATAGCCCTGTGCTGCCTGATCCTGCGGTATTCCTCCTCAAGCCCTACATTGTGAAGCAGTGACAGCGACAGCGGCTTTCCGTCGCGGCAGAGGATGGCCTGGCACTTGCCCACATTAGCAGCTGTGAGGGTGAAGCAGCCACCGGGGTCGGTGGGGTCATGGCGAATGTGACACAGAGCCGCTGAGCCGCCCAGTTTCTGCCCTGCAGTTCCTAGTTTCCTGTGGTGGCAAAAGAAGAGGGGGCAGAGTGACTACTTGAATTTTCTGATTTGTAACAAAAGAGGACGGCTGATAAAAATGAGCCTGCCATGTACCTTTGCATGACGAGGAACGTGTTGGTCATGTAGTCCTCTTCGCTCTTGGTCTTGTGTAGTTCTTCAGCCAGCACATCATTCATTGTGCACTGCAAAAGATAGGGTACTTCCACATTCCTGTCCCCATCGAACACACCGTACAGAGCCTCGCGACTCCCGCAGAAGCTGTTTACTGACAGAGCCGCAACACACAGTCTGAAACGAAAACAAAAGAAGGCCACAACGTCATTGAGGCATGTGAGGAAACAATGAGGGTTTCAAAGACATAACAACTCCTCTGTTCACATATTGATCATACTACTCCACACACTGATAACCTTGGACTGTACAGCACAACCTTCGTCATCATCTACGTATATGGAAATGTGGAAACAATGTGTGCAATTGCTTGAATCTCTTCTTAAGTGTGCACATTCAAGTGTTGAATTGGCAATTTAGCCCATACAGACATGTTTTGGCATGTGCGTAAACATCATTCATGTTTTCAATAAGGACTGCCTCAATGTTTCCTTCATTTGAGTCATCTGGCTTTAACAATGCTCATTCTCAAGAGGTTTGGAGTAGTGAGGCTTCACTGGACTGAGTGTGATGGTGGTTGTTTTTTATCATTGACTGAATTGAACTCACTTGTTCTTGACGCCCGAGGCCTCTGTGTAACCATGACTCCACACAGCAGGCCCACCAGATGCCTCATTCGAAAAGGTTGGAGGCGGATCAATACGGAAGCAGCGAATATTACTGAAAAACAACAAAACATGAAATAGATTAAATTCACTGTATCATTTAGAGACATAAAGATAAATGAGCTACTGTACGGACAGTGTTCTATTCAGAGAATGTAAAAAAATGATGGTTTCCATTACAAAATTAGATTAGCATAGATAAAAGTAATTTTGGGGGGGAAACAGAACCTTTACAACAACAAGTAATATAATAGAAAAACAAAAAACACCATATAAACAAATGTGAAATTTAAACACACTGTGCAAATGTAGGTTATAATCACATTGTCAGGTGCAGAATTGCGCTGTAACTAAAGCAAAACAACCGACAGAGAAATCATGACATACTTGAGCTGCTCGAGGGTCTTGTGGTCCAGGTTGAGACGAGGGTTTCCCGTCAGGTCCAGCTCCTGAAGCTTGGGAGGCAGATTCTCTGGTAGAGTGATCTCATTCAGCTCATTACAGCTCAGATCCACACACTGACAACAGAGGAAAATATATGAGTACTAACAAACATGCACATACAGTACAGCAGGAGCTTGGGGGCTCATACTGTACATAAAGATGTGCTGTTACTACTGTCTTACTTTCATCTCCATCAGCTGCATGACCTCCGGAAAGACCTCGATGGAGTTGGAGTGGGCGATGAGTGTGTGCATTCGCCGGCAATTCATGATGGTGGTGGGCACAGTCTTCAGCATGTTTCCGCTCAGGTCCACCTCCTCCAGCTCCTCCAACTTGGCCATTTTACTAAAGAATGCGGGGAAGCATTAGGTGAGTCGAGTACGTAAAATGATGATTTATAGTTAGAAAACTAATCAACAACAATTTATAGTTTTAGCACAAAGAAAAAAAAACAAAAAACGAGAAATTTGAAGACAAGGAATTTGTGTTGAACATTTTGCTATTTTCTGACATTTAACAGTCTAAATAACTTAGAGCTGCATATCGGCTGGCTATATATTGCTGACATATCAGTATCTGTGTGTATGTTGGCCAATAAGTAGGGAGATGCCAAAAAAAGTATGTATGAAACAATGATACTAATACATTTCAACTGTAAAATATCCCGCTCAGTACGGATCTTAGTCACAATTCTGCTACTTAAAATTAAAGGATCATTATCAAACATGTTTGTTTAGCATCAGCCTCAAAAATCCAGTATCGGTCGGGCTCCAGTCTACATGATTTACAGACTAATAAATAATCAGATGAATCGATAACCACTCGTTTCTAATGTAAAATGTAAAATGCAGGTGAGTGAGCAGAGAGAAAAGTAAATGAGAGTCAGAGTGAATGTAAGTTCTTTACCTGGCCGGGAAGGTCTGGAGATGGTTGTAGGCCATGTGCAGAACACGAAGGTGTGTGTGGCCCGTTAGCATGGGTACACACTTGTCTGTCAGACGATTATTGGTCAGGTAGAGTTCCTGCAGGATGCTGTGGCTCTCCTCTGATAGGCTGGATGGCGGCAGGTGCTCCAGCTTATTGGCTGATGCATTTACGCATCGTAAGCTGAAAGGAAAAATGAAAGTACAGACTCATTTTTGTGCTCCTTGAGACGGAGACATGAAAAACAGTGATGAGTCACTTTAATTACAAACTACATGAATTCCTGCTTCTATGACCCCCATTAAAAGCCTCCCGTCCTTGTTGCTGGTTGGGTGTTTTTTATTTGCCTGTCATCCTTGCCCTTGGATGTCTCGTCCTCGATTAAAATCCTATTCATAATTTCTGTCCTTCATCTTCATAGACCTGCATTTTTCCTGCACTTAATCTTCTTGTCAGATGTCGGGCACATTATCTGATAAAAAAACAAATCACTTCCAGCCGAAGATTAATGCTACCTGTCAGATTTGAGGAACAGGTTGCAGGGCAGCTCCACCAGTTGATTGTGCTGTATGTCCAAAACCTCCAGCAGAGGGCGCTCCACTCTTTCAGGCAGCTTCTGCAACTGGTTATGTCCTGCACTCAGCTTCCTCAGACTGTTGCTGCATAACAACCTGCGACACAAAGAATATACAGATGGTTGGGTCAGTACTACAACATTAAGGATAAACATTTAGACTTTTATGAACCAACAGTGGTGTATAGATGCACCGGTAGATAAATAGACAGACAGACAGACAGACAGATTGGTAGATCGGTAGATAGGGACACGCTGGGTGAGACACATGATTCTTCCACATCTTCAAACCGTCTTGTGAACAAGTGGACTGCAACTGAAGCAGGCTGAAACAGTCATGGAGATGAGGATGGGGGTGAGGACGAGGATGTGAAAACAGAAAATAGCAGCGCCTCTAGTGGAGCCTGCAGCTGGAATTCATCATCCTGACACTTATTGGGTAAAAAATAAATCTGCAGACAACGAGGAAGAGAGACAGAGAGAGGTAAATGAAAAAGAGAAAAGCAGAGGGAGGAAGGTTGACGGAGCTGATGCGAGACAGAGAGGAGAGGAGCATCTGAACTGACCTTCTGAAAGGGCTATATAAAGAGGAAGAGAAGGGACGATGGCTGTGGAGGTTACAGGCTATCTGTGTGATTTATGAGGCTCTATGGGGGGATAGATGACTGGCCGGTAAAGGGCAGGGGAGAATAATGCAGCACTGTACTCCATTTACAGGCTTACGGACACATTCGCCCGCTGAGAGAGAGACTCACCGTGCCGGGAGCTCACTGATGAGGTTGTGGCTCACGTCCAGAACTTCAAGTTTCTTAGCTTCACACAACCAGTCTGGCAAGGACTCCATATGGTTCCTGCAGGAGGAGAGGTTGTGATGATGATGAATTATGTGCAGATCCCTCACATGGAATATGATGTATCAGGATACTGCATGTATTTGAATTCCCAACAGTCCTGTTCTAGAAAACCCCAGGCAGCACCTTCTGTTTTTTCCATATTTTGTAATGTTTCACTTTATCAGGTAGGAAGTCTCAGCAGAGTCGTGCTTCTTACAAGAAAGGCAATAATAATTACAGCTGTGGACAAGTTATTTGAGGGGCGACACTTTCTCAAGGCCAAAGCCAAAAAATGTTAAAAAATGAAAACATTTTCAAATAAATTCAGCACTTAAGACTTAAGAACTCTTTTCATGCCTTTTTATTGACCACAAAGAAGCTAAGCAAGTAGCCTGTCTTTCACTTAACAATCATAAGTCAGGAGAAGAGTCAGGGCTGACTCGGTTAAAGAGTGACAGCCCTCTGACATCAACCACACTTTCAAACATCCATTCAGCAGGTATTTGGCTGTGTAGTTATGAGATCTTTAAAGCAAAAGTTACTGCTCTTCTACTTTTGTAGGGCAGAGAGGATGTACTATAAATGAGCCACATTTTCAAAATACTTTTTCCATTTAGTGTGTGTGTGTTTGTGTGTGTACTTGTGGGATTTTTTTCTCACCTCGAGATGTCCATGTAACTAAGATTGGAGGGCACAGGACTGACATCCAGTTGTCGTAGCTCTGTAGGGAGAAATCCAAACACATTAACCTACAGCAAGGACAGACGTGGTCTATTACAAAAGCAGATAGATGGAAAATGGAGGGGGGCGTCTGGAGGGGAGATGGGGGGTTGTGATGACAAATTAGAGAGGGATGATGGAGAGAGACAATAAGACGGCAGCACTGATGAGAAAAATAAATGCATGTCGAAAGAGAGGAGCATGGAAGGAAACTAAGTTATATGGGAAAAGACAGGAGTGACATCTGTGAGATAAGACATATGTTACAGGTTCAGAGAAACAGATTTATATCAGTGATTTCGGTTTGAAACCAGTGAGGTGAGGTGGTGATGTGTGAGGGAAGGGGATCTGTCTTTTCTAAGCACACATGATTGCCCTCGCAGGGAAACATGAAGTCCCGCACGCCAAACCCACCGTTGTTGGAGGCGTAGATGCCTTTGAGCAGGCAACCCTTGGCCTTGAGGCCGGCGACGCGGTTCCTCTCGCAGTGAAGCACCTCCAGCCTGGGGAAGACTGAGGCGTCCAGGTCCGTCAGCCTGTTATCCCTCACGTCCAGCTGGGTCACGTGTCTCAGCAGGTCAGGCTCATCTGGCACCATGCTGGAGATCTTATTCAACCTGACAGAGGGAGCAGGGAGGAGGCAAAGGTTCAGCTCCAATTGGATCAGGTTGAACTGCACAGCCTGTGGCCTTTCTTGTAAGGCAGGGAACATGCCTCAGGTGATGGCTGATATACAGTATTGTGCAGCTACTTGAGTTCTGTCTGGTTGTTCTGTGCACAACATTGATGGAAGTGGTTTTTCATGTACAAAGTGAAAGGCATTCAATTATTAGAAAGCATCAACATGCAAAAACTGATGAGACTTAAAAGACATAAATATATTATTCTGTTCCAAAAACAAATATCAGAATTTGGTTTATTATATTCAAGCTGAAGCAACATCATTTCCCAGTTTGTCTTGATTGACAGGCATATACTTTGTGATAAAAAGAGGCATTATGAAGTAAAGCTGCAATTAAAAAAAATGCTGTTGGGAAATGAAAACAGACTTTTGAACTCTTTTGAAAAGAAGCAGGATGAAATAACATTTCATAATATTGAGCTGAGTTCAAAAATATTTTTTATATATGTATTTTATCTATTTTATGGCCTCCATATACTATTAATCTTTACTTATAAAATCAGAAAGTGACCATAGACTTGATAAGAGCCACAACAAGTGATTCCGATTTCATTTTCAATTTATCTGTCAATCACATTTTCATCATAATTTCCCAAAGCCCAAGATGACTTCTTGAAATTGCTTTTTTCGTCCGATGAACAGTCCAAAACCCAAAGGTTTTGAATTTAAAATAACATGACACAGAGAAAACATAAGAGAAGCTCGAAAGAGGAAATGTTTGGCATTTTTAGGTGAAAAGTGACTTAAACAATGAATCCATTATTAAAATTGCTGTTGATTCATTTTCATCTTTGCCCCTGAGAACTTGCATCAAGCACATTTTAACCTTTTTTTTTAAAGACCAAATTATTTATCACATTTGTCAGATTAATCGATAATTAAAATATGAGTTAGATGCAGCCCTAAACTCATCAATTAGCTGACTAATTGTTTCAGTACTTGTCTGGACATATTTTCTGAAATACATCAACAGAAACAAACACATCCTCATCAGAGATACCAGGCGATCTTTGCCCAAACAGCTGAGAATGCTGGAAAACGTATTTACTGACCTTGCCTGAGCAGAGTCAGAAGGAGTGAAGCATTAACTGGAAAAATAGTGCAAGTCACTCCAGCTCTGTGCTTTAGCAAACAGTGGGAAGACACCTGATGGAGCCACAGCAGGCAAATGATTTTCTGATTCCGTGCTGTCTGCCTGCCTGGTTCGTGTTTTGGCTTCCTCTTATTGTTTTTGTTTCTATCATTAGTGGGATAACATCTGTCATTGAGTACATTGCTTCGGACAAGCGTGACTGAGGACTTACAGTGATGCTTGCTCTTGACTAAATTGTCAAACTTCAAATCAGAAAACCCCTATCATAATCTCCTAATCATGATCTTTAAAATATGTAATAATCTGCCTACATGGCCGTACCTTAGATCGATGTGTTTGACACGGAGCAGTCTGAAATTCTGCAGGGTGAGTGTTTCTAGGTTGTTTCCTGCCATGCACAGCTTCTCCATGGAGGCCAACTGCTCCAGCACCTGGGGCACGTGGTCGAAGTGGTTGAAGGAAAGGCCTACGTAACTCAGCCTCTGGAGGGTGCCCAGCTCATTGGGCAGCTCATCTAGACTGTTGCCGTCCAACAGGAACGTCTGCAAACTGAGAGAGGAACATGAGATTAGATTCGATTATGAATTATTTCAGCGTTCATAATCAGTACACCTAATGTCCAGCAGATGGCAGTGGCAGCATAAATGCCCTGCTGGCCACTTCAGGAATTTACAGGCATACCAGATCATTCCTGCAGATTAACTTCTCATCTAGCCGGGTTTCAACCTTCATACCTGTATGTTAAGTTTCAAATGAGGTTTGAGTTCAAAGGACATGTACTATCCATATGTCAGTGCTGACCCAGTTACTAAATGATTCCCTTAATCTATGTATTCTCTATTCTCATGGTGGGGTAAACTGGACATGAAGTATCAAGTTTAAGACTCTTATTTCATTTAATTTTATATTTCTTTATATTTTGACACTCTTTAGAGAGAGAGAGAAAAATGGCTTTTCCACGACAGGGTGGCTGATACTGGAGCTCAACCAAAACTTAAAACGCTCTGAGCATCTCCATGAGGAAAAAAAATGGTTTTCAGCCAGCAAAATCAGATTGGTTCCATCCTCTTGAAAATGTTGGCTTGTAATTTTTTTTTGAGGGGGGGGGGGGCAGAGTAACACTGTCGCCAAGTAATTCATTTCAAAAATGTAATTCAGTGGTTCATCAAAGAGACATCAATGTTTTACTGGCAATAGAGTCGTCAAGAGAAAAGCGAGATTAAATTGTGAAGCTTTCAAAAAAAGCTAAGGTGTGCACCAAAATACAAAAGGAGATGGTCAAAACTGGATTCTGCCCAACAGATTAGCTCCAAAAAAAAAGCTGAACAAACGTGAAATGACAGAGAATATATAAATGAATGTTTTAAACATCTGAGTAATAAGAAAGGACTGGAGTGACTTGACTTGCATAGACCAGCCACTAAACAGACGATGGACAGGCCATGATTGAGGCAAAATGTCACAGGCCAGCACTACAGGTGATCTGTGTAAAGTTGTGTCGTTGTTTGCTCACATGTTGAAACTAGCAAAGTACACCATACTGGTTGTCATTCCATGTGCGTGTTGCTAGGTAAATCCCACATTTGGCTATGTAAACTTTTGATACTCAAACCAGTAAATGTGTGGTTTCTGTGTAGGTTCACTGGTTTCCCAGCCCTGACACAGCATCAATGCAAGCAAGCATTGGCCTCAACAACTCAGCAGTGAAGGCCCGGTGCAATAAGTGAAAGAGTTGGATGATTACCAACATCACAAGACAATAGAAGGGAGAGGTACAGTAAACAGAATTTAAAGTAGAATAACCAACAAAGGAAGTACAGCTAATGTGTATTTAGAATCAGGCTACGAAATGCCTGAACTTTGGATTCAGTTATATTCAGCAGAGGTTTAGATCATAGTTAACATCAGGTTTGTGTCCTCAATAACGTCCTGCTGTTACTTACTTGGCCATGGCTCCCACAGAGCTGGGGACAGAGGACAGGTAGTTACAGCTGAGGTTGACCTCTGTCAGCGTCGGGATGTCACAGATGGCCAGGGGGAACTGACCGAGGTGGTTGTTGGACAGGTTGAGGCTCCGCAGACGAGAAAATCTGGAAATAGAGGTATTAATAAGTATTAATGACAAATTAGGAAAAGGGCGAAGAAGAGATGAGGAAAGAAGAGAAGAGAAGAGAAGAGAGTATAAGCAAGTGATTGGAGATGTAGCTGTATCTTGTCAACATGAATATTGCAACAGAGTGGAAGATATTCATAAATATATTAATGAATATATTCATAGGCAATGTAGCTGAAGTATAGCTTACGCAGAATTTGTTTAAGTGAAAAACACCCATAAACAAAGCCCTCCTTAATAGTAGGACTAAACCTTCACATTTGATTGTTGAGCAAACAAAGTGCAGCATTGACGTCTGTGTTGTTCATTCAAACACCAGTGACCAGTGGCATTTGTTGTGGTGTCCTATGGCAGACCAGTGACCTTCAGAGGGGTTAGCCCCTCAGGGGGGAGGGGGGAGCCAGTGGAACAAGGCAAAGCAGGGGAAAGGATTCTCTGGACTGTCTTTATTTATCCATCTACGCACATACAGAAACACACATGCGACCTGCTTTCACATATCATGTGTACAGAGAGAGAGCTGCTATGGCAAGCTGGAGGTCGGCATATTAGCACTGCAGGCTGGAGCAGCTGCTTAATCTGGTACTACTTGATTTTCCTCCCTATGTACTCACACAGGTTATACACACACATGCACACAATGTATCACAGTGATGGAGAAAAAGGCAACCGAGACGTCAGGGCTATTGATTAGGGTGGCAAGTTATTCCAGCAGAGGGTGACTCCTGCAGGCAGTGGGTGGGGGGTGTGTGGGAAAATGTCATTCCACCATTAAATCAACCTCTGCAATCTGCTGAGTAATGCTGATACCCCCACTCTCCTTGTCTGTGTCATGCTGTCCCATCATGCCATTTTCTTTATTTTCACTACTGTCCTTGTGCATTTAAAGCTGCACTAATAATCTATATTAACCGATGATGATATTACAAGGTGTTGCTCGAACTGACGAGCCCACAGAGAGTTACCACCCACATATGCAGTTAACATCAGATCTATGGAGCCTTTTCTTTTAGCTCATTCTTTTGGTTTTCCAGCTCACAAGTCCACTCCCATCAACATAATTTCCAGCCGTGGAAAGTAGCTGCTTTCTTTCAGCGAAATAGCTCTGATAAACCTACTGTACGCTACCTATGCTACCTGCCCAGCACCAAACACAAGGAAGAGTTAGCAACTTGCTGGTGAACATAATGGAACTTCTAGCAAGCTAAAGACAGATATTTACAAGATAAGACCAAAATAAAGCCAAAAGGAGAGTGAATATTGGATTTACTTTAGTCAGGTGGACAGAAACAAGACTGCAAATGAAGGCTAATGCTACTCACAAATTTACATGGTGATAATGTGTTGATGTTTAAGTTACAGCTTGATGATCTGGCCCCAGATTGCAAAAACACCTGTTGATGTAGGTTTAAAGCTGCTAATCAATATTTTTTTATTAAATATCAAACGACTCTAGCCGTTATGACAGGCTGTTATCTGTCAGCTCAACAGCTCTGATAAACTCACTGTACACTACCTGCTCAGTACCAAAACAGCAGACAGAAAAATCTAGCAACTTAGCATCTAGCAGACGTAGATTGAAGGGAGGGAAGGAGAGTGAATATTGGACTTAGATTCATTTGGTGAACAGAAGCACAACTCAAGCAATGAATGCTAATGTTGCGTCTGCTAGAGGTGTAAATAAGCAAACACTTTTTGCTATATCAACTTTATGCCTTTCATTTGGCCTTAAATACCCCCTGTCATCTCATATTTTGTCTTTCTGCCACTATTCTGTCCAACTTTTCTCCCTCTCCCTTTCTTCTCCCTTCATGTCCATTAACATTACTTTAATGTCCTTCATAATTTGCTGAACTATCATACATATGTAAAGAAACAGGCCAAAGGTTCAATCATATGCACGGAACGTCAGATATTCCCCTCAGTGAGTTGTGACCTCTGTATCATGGAGAGAGATGCATGCTGGGAAGAAAGGTCCCATGCCAGAGGAAAGAGCTAGTATCCCAGACAACTGATTATGCATATCTGATTGGCAAATCACCCACCAGCTCGTATTTGGCCAGAGAGAAAAGAGAGAGAAGGGGAGAGGCATGTGGCAGGTTCACACATTCCATTCCTCTTGGAAAAATACAAAGCACTATGACCCCATGTTAGATGTCAGAGAAAGCCAGTGTTTATACTGAAACAAAAACAGACTCTCACACAACTGTCCACACCAAAACACATACACCCACATTCATGGACGCTGCACAGAGAGGATTATTGTTCTTGACTCCAGCTCTTTCTCTCTGAGGGGCAAAGCGAGTATTCAAGTAACTCTGGTACATGTTTCTGTCAAAATCTCTACTTTCAGCTAACTATTCATCTCTTTCTCATTACTGACCTCTTTTTCTGTCATGCTGGGTCAAAAGCGGATGAGCCTACTTAGGTTTGGCAAAGCTAAATGGATGTTATCTCGCTCAGCCAGCAGGGGAGCTGTGCATCACTCACTCAGATTTAAAAACCGGTTATGTCCCTCACATCGTCGTCTTTTTAACGGCAGTCATTATTCCGAGGATTAAAAAAGACAAAAGATGATTCAGAAAATGGCCGTGATAGAGCAACATCAAATCCTGACCTCCTACTCATTCATAATTTTCTCTCAGGAAGACGCACACGCATGCACAGCCATACACACACACACAAATACATATTCCTGCCAGTGTAGTCATCTTGAAAAAAGAAAAAAAAAAAATGAATGCCATACTGTATCAAGATTTTGTATGCACTGACCCCAAATCTGTAGCCTGCAGCCACTTTTTCTGTCGCATACAAGCAAGCAACTCTCTCTCACATACAGACGCTCCATTCTGCAGCACACATTGCTCACACATGCTCAAGCATCAAATTCACACAATTCACTCACTTAAACCATAAAAATCTTCTGGCAATAATCTTCAGAAAGAAACGCTGTGACAGGCGTGCACATGTACCACAGTGTACGTGAATGCAAATATATGCACGTGCACATACACAGGACCACACACACACACACACACACACACACACACACACACACACACACACACACACACACACACACACACACACACACACACACACACACACACACGTCTTGGCTGTGGGCTTTAATCTGGGACCATGATAAGCACGCAGCAGATGGTGCCCACAGAGAGAGAGAGTGAGGGAGGCCAGGCACATTAAAAGCTTCCCTGCAGATGCATCTACCCCTCTGGGCTCTGGGCTCGTTTGGCCTAGCCTGGTACAGCACAGCCCTGGCTTGCCTCTTTGGTCCCAGTGTGCCAATGGCCCCAGTCCTAGACTGCTCAGGTCGATGGCTCACAAATTGCAGGCGAAAGCTAAAGCTGTCCAAACCAGCCAGCCATGACCTGCTGTGTCTAGTGAAGCCTCACTGTGTAAGTGTCTCATCTCTCCCCTCCTTGTACAACAACCCAGCCCAGCTCCTGTTGTGGCCAAATTATGCTAAGCTTTGCCAAACCTTCTCAAGTCTCATCTTGCCCAAACCAGGCCATCCAAACCTCCCTGAACTGTCTCCTCCACCTGTAACGCCTCTTCAAGTCCGTCCACTCCTTTCTTATCTTTTTCCTTCTTCCTGCCTCTTTCCCTCCTTATAGTTTAGCCCCAGGTGTGTTTACTATAGATTTACAATGGCATTGTACCTCTGCAGCTGCTGCAGCCGCTGGTCTGCCGGCAGGAAGTTGTGTTTGAGATTGAGGTGGGTGAGGTCCTGGCTGTAGAAGAGGTTGGGAGGAAGTTGCTCCAGGCTGCAGCAGGACAGGTCTACCGAGTTGATTCTCTGGGACACCATCTAGATGGAGGTGGGGAGGAAAGCGAGAAAAAGTGGAGAGGTAACAGAGAGAAAGAGAAACGTGAAACGAGTTAAACAGGATTATCTCTACCACACACGACTTTACTAGTTCACTGTATGTGCGGAGCTTGCTGTTAAGGGGTCAAATGCTATTCAATGGCCAAATCTTCTTAGGATTAGGGAGTCAGGAGAAGTCGAGGGAAAGTCCAACAGGTTAGTGACCTAACATCACACATTACATCATTGTGTAATCTTGTTAACTGCAGGTGTGTAGAGCAGTTAACTTGTAATCATTTGTTAGTCAAATTTACAGAAACATACAAGCTGTCATCTAAAATGAAATGCATTTAATTTGCATAAACGTCCACCTCGTCTTAAAAGGAGAAAATCTACAGTCTGTGAACTCGAGCTTGTCAGAGTGGAGTTAGCTAGAGGCTCAGCAGTCGTCACTGGGGCACGTGCTGCTTCTATCCGGGCTTCTATTCTGAGTGGCCCTCTGGGTGATGGTGACATGCAAGTCCCTGTTAATATTTAGAAAAAGAGGTTTTCTGGCTATGGCCTACTTGAGTTCAAATGAGAGAAAGGAGAGAGAGAGAGAGAGAGAGCCATGAGTGGTGTTTATGTGTGCGAGTGCACCCAGAGACACGTAGGTTATATACTACAGAGTGGACAGCTGTGAAATATGTGCAGTTTTCAATCCACTCAGCTCACACGGGCAGTGGGATCGAGGTGGGTCGCAGTGCCATATTTTCATACTTCAACTTGCAGTCACGCGTGTTCTGATATACAATGCAGCTGACCCGTAAGTAGCGCCGGGGAGCATATGCTTATGTTCTCCTTTCCTCTCTCTAACTCTCATGCACATGTGCACACAGTACCTTGGCAGCGTGTCTGTGCCAGCGCAGGTGCTCCGTGAAGCTGTCAAAGCTGACGTAGTAGGTTTGACTCTGAGGCCCCGCTGAGCTGAAGGCCAAGCAGTGACTGTGCTTCTTCACCTCCTCCACCTGCAGCACGACACACACACACATAGGAGTGACATTACAGTCTGAAATACTGACATCTCTGACCCCCCTCTGAATATAAACAATAACCCCATGCCTATAGAGTTAGAGACATGAAATAAAAGGAAACAAAGGGGAAAAGCTGACACATGGACGTCTCAATATATTATTTCTTATTTGAAACCACTTCCGTTGAAGAAAATAAGATGCTTAATTGCTGCAGGGTGGACAAAGTCGGTCAACCAGAAGCATATTCATGAAAATATATAAGGCACGCATGATCATATAATGAACATGTGCGTGAGCAAGAATAAATGTATGTGAATTTTCTTTTTAGACACGCAGAGTCACACACACTCAAGCACATGGTCTCTGTGAATGAATAGCTAACTAGTTACAGTGTTTGAATAGAATACTGGCACACATGCATACAAACTCACCACACACACAGGCACACGAAGAGGCAGTGTATGGATGAATGGTTGACTAGAGGTCATGTGTTGTGTGTGAAATGTTTATAAACTGGGTGTGGTGGGGTATGGAGCGTCCTTTGTGTCAGGCAGACTGGTAGAAAGGGCTTTTCAGGAGAGCCCTCAGAGCTTATTTGGCGGCCTTGCAGATACACAGATCCATAAAGCAATAAATGGATAAAGGTCATTATTAGGGAGATAAATAAGGCTACTTGAATGCTACAGTGATCCATTACACTAAACATTATAGCACCTCTTGACTCCAGATTAGAAATGGACAAAAACATCCCTACAGAATGCTGAAAACATTTTGATTATTAAAAACCTGGCATGCCCCATTTTTGTTTGACCTTGAGCTGAAATGAACAAAGCAGGAAGCATTACTGGATGTCGCACCAAAGGACAAACAATTGTTGAAGGTGAAATGTCATCAAGAACAAACTTCACTGCGCCGGGAGACATTTGCAGAGGGTAATAAGAGTGACTTTATCAGGTCACTCTCTGGAGATATGACATTATGAGTTTATGATCGAAAGCATAAATTACATAACATCACCATAAAAGACCTGGATGAGAAAAGAAAAAAAAAACAATTAGACGATGCCAGCCGTGCCCTGTTGTGGTGTGATTTAGACATACTTTTCCTCCAATGAGGGGCAGGATGTGCATCTTCCCCGTCTGGCTCTCCTTGACAGAGGAGACGATGAGGCAGGTGCCACACAGGATGACCTGCCGTCTGGTCCAGCGGTTGACCGGTAGCTGGAGCTTCCCTTTCCGAACGTTGTATGTCCCCGACAGCTGGACCCGCTCTGAGCTCTCAATGCTTTGGGGCTTCCCTAGAACAAAGAAAAGAGAGATTTTGTGTAGTTAGCACTGTAGACTGACCTCAACACAGGTCTGTCAAATGATTAGGGGTCCTGCTTAAGGAAAAGAATGAGCATACCACCAGTGAATACACTTTCTTTTCATAGTAGTCATTTTCAAGACAGGTACACAATGCCACTTATATATCAAGTAGCGTTGCTTTGAGCTAAATGCTAATGTAAACATGCTAAAAATGACAAAGCTAACATGCTGATGTAAGTACAGCTGAGGCAGAAAGGAATGTCATTAATTTTACAGGCATTTGGTCACGAACCAAAGTATTGGGCAACTCAAAATTTTGAGCTAATGATGCTGTTGGATGAAACATAAAGTGGTCATCGCATTATTACAATTCATCCTGCAAGGAACATGAATGTCTGTACCAGATTTCACGGCAATCCATCCAACAGTGTTGATGCATTTCACTAAAAAACTATAGAAAAAGTCAAGGGATCACCAAAATCATTAGGATACATCATCTGGGAACCATGAATTTGTGACAATCCATCAAGTGGATGTTGAGGTGTTTTACAGGACAAGTGAAAACTTTGAACTGCTGGTGGCGCTAGATGAAAAGTCAGGCGATCAGCAAAGTCAGTGGCTTTCATCATTTGGGGACAATGAATTTCTGTACACAATTTCATGGAAACCCATCCAGTAGTTGTTGAGATGTTTCAGTCTGGACAGCTGCTTGCATGGTTAAAAACTAATGTGTGTGGCTAGCCACTAAGTAACGCCACAAAATGAGAAATATACCAACGGCGGTTAGCAGGAAAGCTCTCACCATAACACCATCACAATGCTGGGTTAGCATAAGATCTAAATACACTGCACTGAAATGAACTGTCCGCCTTGGATGTCCAACTTTGCACGTGGAATTGAAAAGGATTTGCATTCAGTGCAGCTCTACATTAATAGAGTCTCAAATTCAATACCAGGTGCACCTCTTCGAAATTATGCTCTTACAATTTCTGAGCTGCCTTTATTCTGTTTTACCTATCTATCCACCTCTCTCCCTTTACCCTGCTCTCTCGCTTCACCGCCAGCCTGCCAAACCTGACAGTCAGGCTGCTTATCAGGCATTCTGTCAGCCAGGCTGTCTTATCGTTCTGTCTAAACATCCACCTGCTTTCTGTCTACCTCCACCTCCGCAAAAACCTCCCTGGGCTGGCATGCTCTGTCCTCCCCCCTGTCGTTTCTCTTCAGTCTGTCCGGCTGCCTGGCTTTCTGTTTCTCAATTCTATCTATGGTTTTGTTTTTTGCTCGCAACATTTTTAACCTCACTGTTTTCCTATTCGGCCAAAAGATTCATGGCGTGGTTAACCAAGTTTTCCTTTCCAAGCGACAGATGGCCGTAGAAAATGTCTCACATCCTGTGGCCTACTGTAAACTAGCTGCATCCATCTTGCACTGTCTCCTTCACACATATTCCACTTCACTCCAAACACGCAGACTGAAGCAGAGGAGGGGTGGAGGTGAGTTAAGAGAGGAAGAAAGAGTCAGTAGGGTAAGCAAGTGTGAACTTGCACACACTCTCATGGCTTTAAATAATTCAGGTCTTTCACATGCCGACTGTAAGGCTAACACGGTAGAGTACTGTACTGCACACTGCTACCATCCAACGCACTCAGCAGAGTTTAATAACGTTCTGACCAGAAGACTGCTTATTTGAGCTGATGTGGCTAAACCTGAGGTCATGACGACGCATACATAAGCATACACACATACATTTTATTCTAATGATTGTCACTAACATACACACAGCTGAAATCTCCTTATCCAAGAGGCAGAGTTTTATACAAACTGGCAATCATCTTTTTTTTTTTTAAACCAGCGCAGCCACTGAGCCCTGACCTTTCCTCTGTGCTACAAGCTAATCTTGTGTTCACAGCAGAATCAATAGCCTAGTTTGCAAAAGGATATTTGCTTTGACTAAATGCTGAGTGTGTAACATAACACACTATTATTAAATGTCTATCAGGAGTCTTGTTTGACTATAAGTGTGTGCTGTCTTGGTATGCTTTAACATAACCAGTGCATAACGTGCAAAGATGCAGCCGTCTTACTACTTTTCTGAGAAAAAGTGAGAATGCAACACTGTGGATTATAAAGTCACACATGTTAGACACACGTTAGACCTTCCTAACAGCATGCATAGCATAATACTGCAATCTAGCATTAATATTTATTTTATATGGAATTGCAAAGTCAAGTACGCTTGATATTTTGCAAAATAAGCAAAAGTAACATCCATTTGTGTTTAAACTGCTTTAACACAAGATGGTGGTTCTGGGAAAAAAGGTGTGTCTCTTACTCCTTTAAATGAAGGACTATTTATAAACCTGCCTCAAGGCAATGCCAACTTAAATATGTCCCTACAATAGCAAATGCAGTTCACTGTGCACAAAGCGGCGATGCTATCTATAATATACTGTATATGCAAATTTAAGTAGCATAAAAGCACACCTCTTTTTCATAATTTCTCTCTTTGCTCTGGCAGTCTGCCTTTACTTCAGCAGCAACCAAAAGCTGGCAATTATAAATTAGAGATAAAGAGATAAATATGGATAAATATGATTTAATGAGCTATCAGGATATGAAAGACATCTGTAATATTCCAAATTCTTTGTTCTCATGCAGTACTTACAGGTTAATGTTTAAAATTGTTTAAAGAATACTGAAATTCCATTTGGCATTACACTGTTAGCAAACAAACCCAAATATCTGAATAAAAGACTAGTTAGATTTGTACTTTTTAATTATAATGCCTTCAAAATGCTCACAGACATCTTTAGCTATTGTGATTACATGAAGTACAAATTCTTACTGCCCTCTATCCTTCTCTAAACTGGGACACAACATTTAAAAAGGGCCATAAATACTCAAGTGGTATAGGTTTTGTAAACTGCAAAAAAAGTGAATAAGTGAAACTGGATGTTTTGTTTTCATCCAAAACCTCCAGACTGTCCCTTCTCCGTCCCCCTCCCCTCCACTGTTGATCTCCACATCATTTAATTGCACTCCGGAAACGAGTGGAGTGTGCAGGGAGCCAACGAAACTGCAGGTTTTTATCTCTCTTTAAAGGGTCATCATTACCATCCACTCCACATGAAATGCTATTAAATGACAGGGGTTTTGTATTATTGTGAGTATGTGTACACTCGTGTGTGGTATAGCTGCTGGCTGGGAGCAAAATGCCAAACGTTTTGTGGGGTATTGTTTTGGGAAGAGAGAGAGAGTGTGGAGGAAATTCCTAAAGAAATGATTTTCATAGTTTTGACCATCATTCCTATTGAGTGTGGTTACATTTCATGAACCAACTTCATTACTGATATTAAGGTAGCTTGGCAAGACAAGGCCTTAAAACAAAGAGCACAGGACAACCACACAAATCACAGCGATTAGACAAATCTTTAATCAGTTTAATCCAAATCTAAATTGTATAAACCAGTGCACATCAGTTGTACACACAAATAGTTTTTACATGGCAACGGACAAATATAACAGGTGTCCACTTTTGTTTTCACTTCCAAATAAGTGGTTTAGATAAGTGAGTTAAACTGGGGTCTGAAGTTTCCTTTAGGAGGAAACATAGGGATAACATAGAGATAACGAAGATGAGATAAGGAAGCGAACTGAAGATAGGATTTTTAAAGGGAAATATTTACCAGCATGGACCTAAAAACACTTTACACATAACTTAAATATCAATACATTGATATTATCATGTTGCTATTTAGGTTTCCTTTGAAAAACAAGGCTTATACTTGATGTTTTCTTGGTTTAAGTACATGAACTGCGATGCGTCTGCTCTAAATTCAAATAAAAGGAGGGAACAAATTAACACAGCGGAACACAACAACAGAATCAAGTTTTCTTTAGGCCGAGAGCTATCGTCCACCAAATTTCATCCAAATCCATGTGACATCTTGCTAACTAACTGGCGTGACTGAAGACTGAACAGACTGGTTACCCCCTTCCAACTTCGCAGGCTGGCGGAGGTAACCAGCAGGCGCATATTTTCATGACTGAGCTTAGGAAGGGGGTATGTGTTGCATTAGACAAATTATTCACAAGCTTTTAGCCTCAATATGTCACATGGGCATATTCCTACTATTTTTAGGCCTTTTGTTGGAATGTGCTCTCTCCCACACAAGCATATGCACAAACACACGCACCCTACTCCTCCTCCTACTCTTCCCCTCGCTGACATCCACACACACTGACACAGTGACAGTGATTAACCATCTCCATATGTGCATCCATCTAATTGCCCCCCCCCCCCCCACTTGAATGTTGATGGACCAAAAACAGCCAGAGACTTTGCAGAGGGAGAACAATGCAGACAGTTTGAGTGGGCTGCTTCTGTGATAAGAGAAGTTTGAAAGCCGCTCCTGTGTGGATGCTGCCATTTACAACCATCTCACATGGACGTGGGATGGCTGGATGGAGGCAAACGTTTCAGTCTGGACCTGGGAATGCACAGTGGAGGAAGCAGGGAGACGGGTGGGACTCCCACGTGAGCATCCTGTTTACAGGGGTGGGCCAGAAAAAAGCAGGATCTCTTGGTAACCCTCCAGGAGGGGAAGGAAATTATAAGAGACAATTGCTATATTCCAAATGCATGAACCACAGGCCACCTACACTCGAAATATTTTGAGCAGCGATGATGTTCGTCATGGTGGTCATCCCATAATCTATGGGCGATGCATAAGATGTGAATTTAAAAATAATAGACAGGCCCTGCAAGGTGGGTGTGTTCATGTGCAGAAGTCATAGTCTATTCCTAGACCTACTGTACGCAGGAGTACTACTGTGTGTTTACTGGAGATAACTTCCTTCCTTTTCCCCGAGCTCAGGAAAAGAGTGTTTCCGCTCCACACTAGGCTCCAATACCCATGTGTGCGCACCCCAACTGCTCAAATGCACACACATAAATACACACAAGCTCGTACTGGGCCAATGAGCAAGCGCCTTATATTACTAATCTCACTTTGAATGGTGAAAACTATCCCTGCAGAAACTTAAATGAACAATCAGTGAATCAAATGTAAAGAGAACCAAAACGCATTAACTAAAATTTAGAACCTGCTGTCACTCTCAACCAACAACTAAATCCAAGTTATCAAAGGTTTGCAAAGCTGTAAAAAGTTTGTTCATATCAGTAATGTTTGTAAATATTATAGTGAAACATGATTGGTTGGGGGATGTACTTGATACCTAATTTTCCTTGTGTGTATATCAATCAATTTTCTTTATTCCACTAATCCACTCAGTATCAATACAGCTTTCCAGGGAGCCCTTGGTATATATATTAAACACAAACAATAAGGCAAGTTAAACCCAGTTGGTCGATCAAGTGTACAAGCACAAGTGTCCAGATATCATTGTTCTTGCAGACTTGTCTAACTGATTCCAGATAGTGGTACTGTAATACCGAAATAAGTTCTTGAACGCAGCATGTTTGACTGTGGGAAAATCCAGTAGATGTGGATTCCACCTCTCAGAGGCCTTTGGTGACCTTGTGTGGCCTTTAAACACACCAACTAATAACCTCAGAGCAAGCGTTGGCCAGCAAAGGCAAATTTTTTTTATTTGTGCTACCACGAGTCTTGCTTCCTACTGATAAACTATCATCATCTGCATCTGCAACTTTTTGAAACGATTTTAGCGTACTGCTATGACAATACATGGTAGCACATCCCTGTAGTAATGGGAAACTGGCACTTTGCATTTTCAGTTGAAATCATGACTTTAAGCCTGTGAAACACACATTATAGATCCAGAATGCGCATGCAGATGTGTAACAGCTGCTACTAGCAGTGTGCAGCTTCAACAAGACATCTCTAAATATTGATACAGTATGTATCTATATAGTATATATGGTGTATTTATGCAAAGTCAACCACATTGACATGGAGGAAACAACCCCTGGTTGCTTAACTTCAGTATTCTGAGCTAGTGTTTCCACTACCAGGCTACAGAGCTGCCTCCCAGATTCCCTGCTGCCCCCATTATCCATCATTGTTAGCGATCAGTACTCAAGGCTGACCTCGCTCCATCCATCTCCCATTAAACAGATCAACACTTCTTTCTTCTGGCTCTTCTCAGTAATAACAAGGACACATCCCTGGTTAATCATCCTGCCCTGCTAAATGCAACCCGACATCCGCACACCTCCACTGCAGGACTGGGCATGCCGTACCGTAGGGCATCGATGACCCACATAAGTCACAGCGGAGCACAAGCATGCGTAGACACACACTTATTCTATAGGCGGCGACAGATGTGATGTACCGGATGGCAAGACTCTAGGACTTATAAATGCTTCTAAGTTTATACTGGGCTCTTATATCTCCAGCACTGAAGCATCTCATTAAAGATCTAATTATTAGGAAGCATTTATAAAAAATGTATACTCTAATGAACCATCAAACGAATCATTAAATAATATGTGCCTAGTTGGAGATTTTAACTTAAAAAGAGCAAACTGGTTGAGTTGAGGAAAGTTGTTGGAGAAAGGATGTAAAAATAACGACAGAGCGATGCCAGCTGTTACTCTGCAACACAAATAGCTGCACTGTCCCTCACACACACACACACATGCGCACACAGAATGTCAAAATGCATCTACTTTAAGGTGTGTGTTTGAAAGGCCAATGGAAGGATGTGGTTCCCGCATCTGATCAGCTCTGCCCCTTTGCCCAAATTGCTCCACCCTTTTATTTGTTTCTCCATCTCCCCTCCCTCTTTCGCTCTCAGTCTCCGTGGAAAACTTGAGGTGATTACTTGGATCCAAAGCGACAGGCCGTGTTAAGCCAACTGTCTGCTCAGGCAGCACTCGGCAAGCCTTGCTGGAAGGTGGCAAAGGCCATCACGGGTGATAAGCTGCTCACTGCACTCACCTCAGTGCTCAACATCTTTCTTCGTATTACACTTTACCTCTCTGCACCTTTCACAACGATGCACGTGTTGAACTATGAATGTGCGGGGGTGGAAAAACACACGTAGCGGAGATTTTCAGGAAGGCCGTTTAAGCCCCACAGTTTCACAGTTTCTGAGATGAGTGATCCTTAATTAGTTGCTTCTTAATCCTCCAAACATCCTCTTTAAAAGTTCCCAGATGTTCTCACACAAATGGGTCCATAGAGATAGAAGGGGCTGCCTCCCCCTCTGGGACTGAGGAGGTGTTGATGTGTGAAATGTGTCAAGCTGTCCTTTGTGTAGAAGTGATAAGAAGATGAGGTACGTGTTTGCATGGGAAATAAGTGAGATGTTCATGCATTATCGCTGTGTTCTTGCTTTGAATCGTGTTCAGCATAAATATGCTGGGTTAGCCATGTTGTCTTCACTTTTTTAAGAAGCCCAGGCAGAGCATTTTACTGAGTGCTTTTAATATTTTGACTGTCAGGTAGGCAAAGTGTCAAACAAAATGCTCAGCAGTCTAAACATCAAACAAGGACGAGCTGAGGAGTACTTGGACAGCTTTATTTTGTTTCAGGTAGTTCTTAGCCACACTAGCGGTGTTTCTTTGAGGATCTGCTGGTTTAACCAGTTGGTCTGCCACTTTGATCCAGACTGAAATATCTCAACAACTATTGGATGGATTGCCATGAAACATTTACATTTATGGTCCCCACTGGATGAATTATAATAACTTTGGTGATCCCATTACTTTTCCTCTAACGGCATCATCACATCAAATTTTCAATTTGTAAAATACCTGAAATGACATTCCCATTAGCCTCAGCTATACTTTGTGTTAAGTGCTAATTAGCATTAACCTGCCAACCCGCTGAACTAAGACAGTGAACATGATATACATTAAACAGGCTAAACATCAGCATATTAACATTGTCAGAGTGCGCATGTTAGCATGATGATGTTAGCATTTAGCACAAGAGCATAGCCTCACAGAGCTGCTATCATGCCTGTAGACTCTTAGTCTTGTTTAAGTACCATTTATTGTTCTAGTTTTGTCCAGAGGTGTTTTATTGATAAACATCACAGCAGAAATTGAGCATCAATTAAAGAATTGTCACTGCTTGCATGCTATCTATCTTTTTATTTTTTTTTGGACCAAGGATTATACCCCTGGTCATGTTTCTAGGTTTTAAGTTGCCGTTTTGTTTTATTCAGACAAAATAACCTCGACCCAGCTGTTGTTGAGTCTATAATATCTACAATATATTAATGCATACTCAACTCAAAAGTGCAGTCAACAGTGAAAGCAATATAAACAACTGTAAACTCTGCAGTGTTTGGACAGCGCCACAAGCAGTCGATTAGCTAGATGAGTATTTATTTAATCATCCATGTTGCAGCTTGCCTTCATTATCTCTTAATTAATAAAACAATTAAACATTATTAAATTGTTACGCATTTTAGATGGGTTAAGCCACACTTGTGAAAAAGAAGGGGGTTACAGTACAGAATTGTAATTATCTGGAATGTACTAAAACAATATCTACCAATAATTCAGGAAAGGGCGACAGGCTGTCTGTGTGTGTGCATTTCTTGTTTTTGTTCTCAAGAGAGTGCTGAGGAGTTGTGCCTCCAATCCCTCTAGGAAAAGCTGAGTGACACCGCTTTGTGCTCCTGTCTATTGTCACGACACTGAACATCCTTCAGCTTAAATAGCTCAGTCGAGGTGACATTTCTTCTTCTCTTCCCGCCCTTACTCGTCTGCACTGCTCTGAGCTGGTGATGTAGCATTAGGGAGCAGGGCCAGAGAGACATGGGGCTCAGGGAAAATAAGTTGCCGTGGCCCAGATGACCATGAGACGCCCCTCCATCCCCGGAGAGAGGGTTGAGTGGATAATTAATAGTTTGATGGATGCCCTCAAATTCTGATAGCTCATCTCTCTTAAGCATGTCACCAGGAAGGACACAATCGGCCAGAAACACACACACATACACACAGACACTATACAAAACCTCCTCTCTTAGTCCAGTGAAACACATCCTGAATCCAAATGAGGTCACAGCCTGCAATATCTTCCCCATCAAACCATTATTACCCTTTGCCCCTGGGGAGAAGGGAACTAAACAGCCCTTTGCTATTAAAGGCATTGTACAACTCCAGTTATCAGGTCAATGCATGACCATCCACCACCTGTAGGGGCAGTGTGGGGATGCATTATGGCAGGGGGATGACCTGAAGCAGGATTTGTAGTGCGTTCAGTAATGCTGAAATATCCTTTTTTTTTTTTTTACTAGAATTTGACCCACTTGCACACTCAGTTGCTCTTCTGCATTTTTAATTTCCGACATGACTTCATGCACACTAGAAGACACTCCCTCCACTTCATATCTTCACATATCAGGTCATGTTAACCTGATGCAAATCTGTGTTTATGAGCAGATTCAGAAACGGATGCAAACAATGTGTAAATATGCAATCATAACTCATGCGCCTGACAGCTGGAATGAGGAACTACAATGAGAGAGGCCACATAAGACGTTAATAAATCACATTGTGCGGCTATGTGTTTTCAAATAAATGACTTATGTGCCCTTAAGTGAAAGAAATGCCAGCATTTTCCATCAGCTGCACCGTCCTTCACACCACCCGCTACACTGTGAACATGCTTCATCATGTCATTCAATCAATATCCACTAAAAATAGACCCAGATGCAGCGGACAGAGAAGGGGAATTGCGTTGTGGATGCTTCGAATCGCAGGTGCTGGCATCAATGTGTGAAAAAAGAGAAGATTTTCCCCAGTGATTCCCTCTGTCAGTGGAATGGTCAGATGCTGACGTACATAGATGTGTGCTCCCTCTCTCCACTCCCCCTCTTCCCAGCTCCACTCCTGTGGCTGTTATGTAATGAGTGTGTGTTACGAAACCTTACATTGGAAAACACGAGCCCACTGATCAGCTAGCTCAGAGCACACACACACAGCTCTGGGGATTGTTTTAAACCCCGTTGTTTGTGTGTTTGCTCATGCATACAATATACTGTATATACTGTATATGTGTGTGTGCGTGTGTTTGTGGGTGCATACTACAAATTAATTGAATACTGTAAATGCGTTTCAATCTGAGTATGATCGCAAGGCTGTGAAAGTACGCAGATGAATCCCAAATGAATTATTTAGTGTGTTTGTGGGTGAGCGTGTGTGTGAAACACATAAATAAAAGTACAGGAGAAAAAATGAGGGTCCATAGATGCGTGTTGCAGTAAAAGCATGAATACTGGGAGCTATGCTGGTGTAGAAAGATGGCAAGAGAGAGAGAGGGGGGATGGACATAAAGAGAGATGTATAGGATGGAAAGGAAATAGAAAACAAGATGAAGCCTAGCAGATATGGCAAGGATGGAGAAAGGAATAAATACTGTATATATAGATAAATAAATGGATAAACAGAGAAAAGGAATTGGCTACAGGCATATCCTGTCACCTCAGGCAGAAAGACTCATGAGAGGACAGAGCTGTGAGGCGAGGTGAGCTAATCTCAGTCAGCTGTAAATTGCAGAATTAAGACCGCCACAAAACTGACAAAACAAACCCAGACACGACGTCCTCTTGTGTTGACAAAATTAAAAATTGTGTAACTGTAGAAAATCCTGCATGAGCAAACAAAAGACAATAAAAGTTTATTACAACCTGGGTCTTGTAGTTTTGGCCGTCATTTATATCAATTCTGATAATATGCGTAGTCTGTGTGCGCAAATACAATAGGTAAAAGATCAACCAAGAGCGCAGTCTGTGAACTATGATGGATGATTACACTGGTTTGTAGTTTTGGTATTCATTTTACTGTTTGCCTTTGTTTCTCGTCCAAATAAATTTGGCTCACCTGTGGGTTTGTTTAAAGTTATAATTCTCAAGATTTTCATCATATCAAATCCAATTGCTGAAACTATTTATGGCTTGAATGTATTCTGTTATAACTAATCAATATATTCTCACTCTTTAGCTACCTCTATATATTCAAATGGCGTGCACATGCACATGGGATTCACAGGAAACAACTCACAAAATACGTAGGACAAGAGTAAAACAAGGGCATTTGAAGAGGAAACATATTTGCTTTGGTAGAAGTATAGCTACAGTGAACACATGTTGCCCAAGTTGCTTGTCTTCTTCTGTTGTGTTTCTGACACAGTGGCTGCTCCAAGCGCATTGTCTGCCCCTAGTGATCCATCATTTTCTTTCTGACAATACAATGCATCACATAGTGCCAGACTAATATAACGCTCATAATTTAACAACTCAGAAACTCTTTGATGTCTCACTCACTCCCAGTAAGCACCTAATATCTTGCCAGCAAAAGGTCAGATGTATTCTCCGTCAAACCCTCCAAGTGTTTATGTAATGCTGTTCCATGTAAATTAGTTAAAATGCATGATAAACCGGTCCATCAGTGTGGAAGAGGATGGCTATTCCATGTTGGAGAAATAATGAATTAGTGGCAGGTCATGAATCCGTGACAGAACAAGAAATGCGCTTTCACACACAAAATAAAGCAAGGCTGCACACGTGCGAGTTACTGTTGTGTGATAGTAAACTGGCAGGAGAGCCAGGGTTATGTAGTTATGTAATGTGTCTCTGTCTTGCTTGCCTGCTCACACACACACAGGTTATTACCGGAAAGGTTTCAACTATGTGTGTGTGTGTGTGTGTGTGTGTGTGTGTGTGTGTGTGTGTGTGTGTGTGTGTGTGTGTGTGCATATTTTAATGTTTCAGAGGGCAAAGAAGGTCTCAGCTGAACTGAAATTTCTCGTTTTTCCTACTTATCTTCCTCCATTACCCATTCCCTTAAGTATATAACGTCAGGCTTCAACATCTCCAGCTGTCATCCACACTCTATCTCTTCTCTACCTACTTTCCTCTGTTCAGATTTAAGTATGAGTGGTTTTATGTGCCAGTCCTGGCAGGAAATCACCCTTTCTAGCCCAGCATACTCACCACCTGACCTCTCTTTCTTCACACCCTTACAGAGCCCCAGCCTTCTTATGAAATATGTCAGTACGGGGTCTCTCCTGCTTAAGTGTCCTGATGTAGCACACAGAGGCTCGGGGTTGCTGCTCTGTAGAAGATCATTCTCTCTGACCTCCCCAAAGAGGAAGAGAAGTGAAAAGAGAACTTCCAAAAAGAGACAGATAATGAAGCACATTAATATAAGAGTCCTCTTCAGCCCTCCTCTGTGCTCATAGCTTCCTCTCCGGCCCCCAAACTGGCACACCCATCCCCTGGCCCCACCCACAGCCCTCCACATGCCAGAGGTCCCTGCAGTGTGTCCTCAGCACAGGCTGTGCCCTCACGCTCAAGGATACGCTGTTGACAGCTACGGGTCACTGCAGTCCAGGCACAGGGTGGCACACACTCATGAATGATGCAGCACTCGCCGTCAGTCCTACAGCTCTCTCGCTAACACATGAGGACACATAATCAGGCTTGATAGCGGGCAATGCATGCACAATGACACCGAGGCGGGCCGCGGCGTGTAGTGCAGATGCAATTAAAGCAAATCCCAGAAGCCAGCAAACAATGTGTGACAACATCATGATAGATTCTATGCCTGGAGAAGCTTTCAAACAAAGTATGAACTGAGACATGCATCCCCACTGTGAGCTCCATTATACAGAACATCATTTTTGTTTTCATGGATCATTGCAACTCCAGTTTAGTACTGAACAATTAGTCGATTAATCCATGCTTACCGTTTGTTATATATTTAAAGCGATATTGTATTGTACTTCGATATAGTTGGGGCACTTGCAAGAAGAAGAAGAAGAAGAAAACAGTAAAAATCGATGCAGCAGAGGCCGAGATATCCTAACTATTAGTTCCTCCTATGGATCAAGTTCAAATTTCCTGCATCCTACACTACCCATAATGCAACTTGATAGCGTCAGACTTCCCCTTCTGCCTGATACGTCTCCCATATCTATCAAACACTGTAGCCCCAGTTTACAAAGATTTAAAGGTTTCATTTGTCACATGTGCAGTGAAGTTCAGGGTGGTATACCCTGGCTATGTACGCCAAAGCCAACATAACCCTGATGACATCACAAAGGTTATTTCACCAGCCTATGGAAAGCCACAGAAGACCTTCTACAATTGTTTTCACAGTGACCACTACTTCTCCTGACAAGTAAACTATCCTTGGTTTGGTGGAGTGCCCCTTTCAGCAAAAATACCAAAGATTTGCTGGTTCCGGCCTCCTGAACGGGAGGATTTGCTCCTTTTCCCCTTTTTATTTAATTGTAAATATAATTCTGTTCTCGAGCTGGTCAGACAAAACAAGCAAATTCAAAACGTCACCTTGGGTCTGGGAAGAGCTCATTGGCATGGTTTCATACACAAAATGATTAGTCGCTTAATCTAAATAGTGATTAATCGCCAATAAAAATACTCCGCCCTTCTCCAGCCATAGCAAGAACTGTCAAGATGAGATGGATACAGCGAGATCAGAAAAACATGATTATACTGCTGCACATATCTTCTAAGATGTACACAAATCATGTGAGAAGTTTCTTAAACACACATATTATCTCATAATTTATGGCACCGGTTGCTCATCAGCAGCGTCACTGTGTCACTTCAGCCTCCGCATTCTGTCACTCAGCAGTTGCTAATGGCCTGTATAGAGCAGCAGCCTGTCTCTGCAGCACTCTATACAGCCTTGATAAAAGTGCAGCGCCTTATACTGAATGGGGGGGGGGGGCTTAAAGAGAGCAAGAAAGAGAGGGGAGTGAGGTATTGTCGTCTTAAGCACCAGTACAATAACCCCCTCCCAGACACAGTGGTTTAGGCTTACCCACCTAGCATTCAACCCCCCTGGGAAGTGCATCAGGGGAGGGTGAAATGTGAGAGCCAGGGATAAAGGGAGAGCAGCGATAAAGGAGCAGGCTGACAACACCTCCCTCTGATACCGAGGCTAAAGAGGCGAGATGAGAACGCTAATTGGTAAGCCAGAGAAGGTTTGATGTCGCGCAAAAAGGTTAGAGCTGAATATGATGGAGTGCGCATGAATAGACACGCACGTATGCCAGTCTATGTGTGTGTGTGCGTTTATGTGTATGTCAGTGATTAATTAGCTTGCAGGGACTCCCGCCTGTTTGTCGCCCTGGGTTTCCCTGTTCATTTGTACCGCTGCATTAATAATGCCTGTCGCTGATAGAAACACATTCAGAACTCGCCACTCAATCCCTCACTCCTTCTCTCCTCGTCATTCTCATGGTCCTTTTAACAAGATCATAGTCATGGTCAATATTGCCTTTAACCAAAAGTGTCTCCTTCTCAATACTAGCATCAGAAGTTCTCTTTTAGTAAATCTGACAGACCACTAAAGCTATACAACAAAGTCTAAAATTCATAGGAAGGAACAAGCAGATAATGCTAATATACTTAACCTTTACAATATCCCAAAATCCACAGCTGAACATAAACAGAGTCACAAAAATTTAACTACTTAAAACTATATTTTAATCTCACCAGAATCAACCACAGTGTTAAAGTTGTACCTGACTGGAAAGTAAAAATGATTAACAGAATTACCTTCTGTATTTCAGTCAGGTCCAACAACACTAATCTTGATTTTAGTATGAATTTTATTTTTGACACAGAAATTGAGGCGTTAATGGAGAATTTGCAACAACTCCACTATCCCAGCCTGAAGGCCAGCATGGATGTCCATTAGAGGGAAAAAATTTAAAAAGGTCACAAAAGAGCAAAACTGCAAAAGATAATCGGGTGCAAAAGATAATCGGGTACAATTTCCCCCCGGGGATCAATAAAGTATTTCTGATTCTGATTCTGATTCTGATTCTGGATTGTTTGTGTTGCAGCACTGGGTGAGACGTGATACTATGCCATTTGCTGATTTTTAGCACAGCATAAATAACCTACTTCCTGATTTATGAACTGTATTAAGTGCGCATTATACAGCTCGTAAGACCGTGCTCTTATTTTGCAACACTGACAACACAGAGGGAATTCAAGCCTCAATTCTGAAGGGATTCATATTGTGTCAGAAAGTTAAACATTTTTGAGATAATAAGCAAAAACTCCAATTACATCAGAAACCACCATATCCCCGTCTCCTCATTCTTCATGACATGATGAACCAGTCAGTTAGTAACTGTGGGCATAATAAGTGAGCAGAAGCAGCAGGGTCACATGTCTAAAGGTCAAAGGTGAAAACAATGTGACATTATGTGCCTGTGACAAAGACAAATCTTATTACACTTTCTTTCCTGTGCTGGAATTATCTCTAAGTGTGCGTACAACAACAATGATAATCTTCTTTTATTACACATCCATTTCCAACAATGTAGAGTGAAGTTACCTGCATCACTGGTAACTTCACTCTACATTGTTGGTATACATCCATGTGTAATGAAAGATAAAAGTCTGTTTTAAAAAGATGACATGGACTTTTTTTTTTTTTTTTTTACAGTGAACAGATTTTATGTACTGAGCATGTGCTACCAATCATCGAGTAGACAGATTCCTGAGTAGAGAAAGGCAGATTTAAGTAGGCGGCAGCAACATTTTCATAGATGCAGTACTAAAATAGCAGTGGAGTGAGCAATAGACAGCGTGAATACCAGATCAGTGTACTGTACTGTAATATCATGAGGGGTGTGTGTGTGTGTGTGTGTGTGTGTGTATGTGTGATTCGTGGGATGAATATTCTGCTGGGCGGACGGAAAACTGCAGCCCGCTTGAGGCTCCTGTCTGAACTTGTTTCGCTCATAAACAAGGATATGAAAGTGAAGTACTTGTGCCATTTTATATCACAAATACACCAAAGCTGACACACTTTTTTTTAAAACCACTAACTGCCAGAGGAATGTGCAGTGAATTTAATCAGTTAGCTCAACTGAAAGTGACTTAATCCCTAATAACACAAAACAACAACTGTGTAACATGCATGCTGTTGGTTGCAGTTTGCCAACAAATTTAGCCCAGCTGATTCCAGTGTCTCATCCATCGTAATGCATTATGCATGATGCCAGGAAACTGTCTTTATATGACAATGACATGATTTGTGTCGCTGATTGTAATTATTAGCCGCTAATCCACAATGAAAGGCAGTCAAATCACTTTCAGTTTCCAAGTTTTCCCCGAGGGTAGACCGCTGACACGCCGATAAGCACGTTGTTGTTATTGCTTGTACTTAACCTCTAATGCCATTCATTATCAGAAGCTGCGAAGGACTCTCTTAGTTTAGCTAAATCTGGCAGAGAGCCACTGGGATGTTGCAGGCATCCACGTTGCTCTGGGAGACTTTATATTAAAGGCTGCCATGTTGTGGCATTCCTTTGAAGGGGAGTAATAAGGAGATTCATACAGGGGAAGAGCACAAGCAATAATAAAGGTAAACAGTGGCTGTTATTATTTCTAGTCCAGCTATTCTCCTATTCCATAATGTATTAAAAATGCATCTGATGGGCAGCAGTTGTCTTGGAGTAATTGAGAAGGAATGTGTCCATGAAGACAACAGCTACAGAGTCAGTTGTTCTTTAATCCCACAGAAGGACAGGCCACACAGTAATCAGACCCCAGATCTGTGGTTAAAGCTACAATCAGTCCGGTTCAGAGCAGAGAGAAAGGAGGGAGAGACCGAGAGGAAGGGTTTCACACAAGAAGAGTGAAGGGGGAGAGAGAGAGAATATTAAAGGGCTGCTCTCTCCTGATGATGCACCGGGACAGGACGAGTGAATGAATGAGATTGTGATGTTGTTGCACATTCCCCTGCCCCCACGTGCTCACTTTTTCTCTTTCTTCTTCTTCTCCCCCCTTCCCTGCTTTCCTTTTCTTTTGTTTTGTTTGAAATTTAACAAGGTCTGGAACAGTGGAGGGCTGAAGCGGGCATCCGGGGTGTTTTGGCTCAGCTTCATGTCACATGCAGGGGCCATGTGAACACAGTGGCACTGAGAGAGAGAGAGAGAGAGAGAAAGAGAGAGAGAGGAGGGGGGCGGGGGGGCTGTAAAAGAGGAGGATAGTGAGAAAAAAAAAAAGAACTAAAGAAGGGAAGTCTTTAACCAGAGGGATTGGGAAGCAGTGAGGGCTAGAACTGAACTGGGTGGTAGCCGAAAGAACTGTATTTATGAGAAAGACGGCACAAATAAAACAGGAAGTGGAGACAGAATACAGACTGGCCAGCAAAAAATAAGCACGTGCGAGAGAAAAGATAATAAAATGCAAAGGAGAAGGACATGGGGGAGAGAAAGTGAGAGGTAACTTCCTGGTGCAGCAGGTGACAGCTCTACTTTTTTCCCGCAGGGCCTGGGTGATTATCAGACTGCACAACTAACAGCATGAGACAAGCAAATTGCCATGTTAATGATTGAGACTGGCTGCACATGCACACTCTGAACTGAAAACTGGACTTTAAGTTTCACAAATCTCGTATTGATCTACCAGTTTATGGAGGTACACCTGTGTAATTTAATGCAATGAAGTGTATAATGTTTTGTTTGGGGACATTTGTTCAGCTTTTGGAGAATATTAGAAATACCTCTCTATACAATGCATCCAACACACAGTGGTGGAATGTACATTTACTCAAGTGCTTCACCTACGTACAATTTTGAGGCACTTGTATTTTATTTGAGTATTTCCAATTTTTACTACTTAATACTTCTACTCCACTACATATCACAGAGAAATACTGTACTTTTAACTTTTAACAATATATTTATGACAGCTGTAGTTACAAGTTACTTAGAAGATTAAGATATTACATACAAAACATATGATCACTCTATAAAATAGGATACACTGTTATAGATTAAACTAACCAACAGTATATAAAGTAGTTAAAATTTGATCAGCTGCATACACATTAACACATCTGCAGTAGTCATCTATTTATAATAAAATAACTTTCTGAGCGGGGCCGTTCTTGACATGGCTAACTTGTTAGCAAACAGTTTTCTATTTACACATCCAGTAGATACGGAGCGACATTAGCCTTCATTTGGAGATGAATGTGTGTCCTACATTCACTCTCATTTTAGCTCTGTTTTGCTCACCACCAACTCCAGAGGGAAATATCAGCCTCTTTAGCTGCTGTTCCACTATGTTCAGTAGAGTCGCTAATTTTGTCTACTGTTAGGTGCTGGCCAGGTAGCGCACAGGCGGTTATTAGAGCACATTTGCAGAATACAGCTGAAAACAAAGCTATTAGAGCAGTGAGAGTGAATCAAAACAATAAAGTTACAGGCATATATAAAGTATATCATCTGAATACTTCTTCCAATACTGTCAAAAACAGACTCAAAAACTTGTTACACAAAGATAAGATTTATGTCTACTGTACTGCATTAGAACAAGTGTACAAGTGTACCTGTTAAACTGGTGACTCAGAGTAAGATAATGCTGAAAAGGGAGTCGAGTTGAAATTGCAGCATCTACAAGAGTGATGTGCTGTGGTACCTGTGCAGTAACTATGGTGTTGTGTAGCATATAACTGTGCAAAGCTTTCACAGCCTCACCCTTAAAAGACACACTTGCCTATGAGGAAGTATCACTCAGCAAATTCAGCATTTTTTGAGAGAGATTAACTTTAAACTAGGTCATTTCATATCAACAACACTGCCCCTTTCTATTTGAGTCCATACACACCATCCAAACACACCTTATCTAGCTGTGTCCAGATGACACAAACTAAGATTCGGGGACAGTTTGGTAACGCTCTTAATTCTATTCAACCGAATGCTCCATCTACTTAGGTGCCCCTGTAAAATCTAAATTTCCAATAAAATGGCTGCCCCGAAACCTAACCTATCCTTTTGTAATTACTAAATGTGCATTAAAGAAAATGAAATACTAAGAAATTGGAATTTCAAACACAATGCGAAATTATCTCTCCAGAGACCCCGGCTTTGTAAAACAAATCAGCGTAAGCACCACTGGAGCGGTGGTATTTAAAAACCTCCCATCCAGGAATTGACACAGTTCTGTCCCGTACACTAGCAGGCAAGCAGGCCGTGTTCCCTAATCGGAATTTTTGGGCCTCTTTAATGCTGAGAGTTGCAGATGTTGCCTGGTATTAGGCTGTGCTGCTGCTGATCAAAGCTGAGGAGAGCGAGCCCCTGCTGGCCTGCCTCTAATCCCCCCCTCATGCATGCGGTCAGGGCAGGAACTGGTGCTTCGCTCGGGGACAGTCAGCCTACTCCATGACCCCGCTCAAGGGAGCAACCTTTTCACTGCCTTCGCTCGTGAACACCACCTACTCGAACCCTCCGAGGTATCTGGGGAGCATTCGGCAAGGGCAGTTTGACAGACAGCCGAGAGGCCGGGCTGCTCCCATAAGGCAGGAAAAGTCGCTGCCCTTCCCTACCCCCTTCCCCAATTCCCTATCTCAGAATGTGCCGGCAGGCGGACAGGAGTGACATATCAGCATGACATTGTTCAGCCTAGATTTAGCTGCTTATCACAAAGCAATGAGAATTTCAATTGCATACCCCTCTGTTTCTTTTTTTACTTATTTCCACAGGGCTAAACACAACTATACACTCACACAGAGAGAGGACAGTGAGAGAGAGTGTGCTACACTTGTAGAAATACTTACCTGAGCTGTTAGTTTTTGCCTTTTATTAATATTTTTTAAAGACAATTATGAGGGTGGCCAGTAATTCTTGGAGTGAAATGCAATAAGCTAGGGAGAGATAAAGAGATATGGGAAGATAAATGGAAACTGTCAGATGGTGTGAGGGAGGAGGAGATGCGAGGAAAGATAGCGAGAGGAGAGGGAGGGGGATCGATCATGAGAGAAATTGAGAGAGGGAGGAAGATTCGGCGCGAGAGGAGAGGAGGGTGGGAGGATGTCAGCCAAGAAGGCAATCTATATTAGACAGAAAACAGTTCCCCTGGCTTTAACTGCTACAAGCTGACACCACCATCCTCTCAGTGTCTGCCTCAGTAGACACACACACACACGTGTGAATCCTCAGAGATACACACACCAAGCTCCACACTGAGGCTGTATGGCCACATTTCATTTAAGACCACTTCCACACGTGTGGCTCGCACGTGAAGAGACATGAAATACATAAATCTATTCCTTGATTGCACGCTTTCATCTTGGGAGTGCACATACACAAGTGAGCGCTAAAAACCTTAGTGCACACCGACACATGCGTATTGGATTTGAGCTCTGGAACGTGTGAAATCTGATTACACAATTACATAATGACTCAGCAATAGGCCATTTAGAAAGACCATTAGCTGTCAGGCCAGGACATGGATGTGAGAAAAGATGAGGCAGCCTAGTGCCTCACGTCTGTGAAGTCGTCCCAGGAGTGTTTTCATACATGGAGATGCTGTATTGGTAAACTAAGCCATGTTTTATACATTTAAGTGAAACTGACACTTGAATGTGGCAATTCATAAATCCCTGGTGGCCGGTAAAGCATCATTTGAATTGTAAAATTCATTCAAATGAAACCACAGCGCGGGCTTTTCATTTTGATATCAGGATAACCAGTGACCGATCACAAACACAAAACAATGACAAAATCTGCGCAGACTGTTCTCCTTCTGCCTTCGAAAATGTTTTCATAGAGTTGCAAGTGTGAGCGGGGGAGCAATCTGGCACGCTGACTGTACGAAGCGAGCGACGTGGCACAGACAAGACAGAGTGAGCGGTTCTCTCCTTAATAGCTGCCACAGCCTGCTGGAGAAAGCTGGGAGCTTCATTAAGCCTTTAAACCCTGCAGAGTCCTTTAAGTCATCACGTCACCAGCCGCCGCCTCCTCGGAGAGGGCCCGAGGTTAGAGTGGAAAGATACAGTCCCGAATTGAGATTCCTCTAAGCTTTTAGAGTAATTGAACTATCGCTGTCTTCTTAAAATGTTAACATCTTGTGTCTACATGGAATATAGACATCGTATCAGCTGCTTCCATTATTCATGCCTCTGTTGAGATGGTTATAAGTTGAGTGCTTTTGTTTCATTGCTTCCAATACTGATTAAAACTTTTATTTGAGTAAGATAGTCATAATTGAAAGCCACAAATGTATCAAAAACATGTATATTGCGGTTGATGTCATTTGACAATAGTGATATTGTATTTATTTTATCTTTAATTCCACCGATAGTCATCTATCAAGCACGTCTGCGAAATAAGACCAAAAATTTACTTCGTCAAGCAGGCAGCTCTTATGAGTAAATAATAGAAAAACAAGTAAGCAAGAAGTGAAAAAGTAAGTATAAATACACTAAGTACACATTAAAAGAATATTTTCTTCCAAGTCTTTATATGAACACACTGTTTTGGTTCTTAAAGAGGTGACAATCTGCCATTTTAAGACGCTGTAGAGTTAAACCAGGTGATGACCAAGATCCAGAATCTGTGCATCAATGTTAGCCATAGAGTTGTAGCTAGGCCCCAAAGCAATAAAATAGTACGTTATTATTTGAATTTTGTAAATAAGAACCTCAATAACAGCGAGGCAATGAGCATGAAATCAAAATTTGTTTTGAGAATTATTGCAGAGAAAATGTTTTATTAAAAACATGCAATAAAAGAGATGTACTATACGATGCTCTTTTGAGAAACTGGGAAATAAAATTCCCATTGCTAATCATGATCACATCTGTGAGATGTTTTTACCATAAATGTACAAAGCTATAAAACATCGTACGCAGGTATACTTTGACACTTTTGTTGTGTAAAAGCAGAGCCATTATCTGCAGCATTCAATTAGATATCTCCGCTTTTATTAGTTCTGCATGAACAATTCTTCCTGCCAAGTTCACCTTGCTGGCAGATACTGAAAAACAACATGGGAATTACCTGAAAATTGGGTGCAGCATGTTGAAATTGTTATCAAACCTGAGCTATAAACCTGCGTGGAGCTGAAATGAATTAATACCTTGATAGTTTCTGGGCCAGTATATGCCAGTGGTCGTTAATTTCGCTCATAAAAGCAGGCCAAATCTTAACACCACTTTAGATTTACAAGAAACTGCTTTTAAAAAGCAAACATTTCAACTTCAATAGGGTAAGTAGAAAGCTCACAAAACGCAGTGGGTATGCTGAAGAGCGTGGATGGAAGTGTTTGCAAAGCTGAGTAGGCTAATGAATCTAAATAATTGAATGTGCTGCTTTGGTTTGGTTAAGAACTCCGGGTCCTCTGCCTCTAGGGAAACCCTGTGCCAGTGTGTGTTAGGGTTCAGTATGCCATTTCCTTCTCTTGCAAGTCTACACACACACACACACACACACACACACACACAATACTACCTCTGGGTAATGGACAAGAGCCATCCAAGCAGGGGGCAGCTTCATTACTTGCTGGGCTGAGGATCTCCTGTCCTCAGCAGAATCCCTATTACCAAGCAACACTGACCTGAACCCTATACTTTTACCTGAATGGGCTATTAAATCATGGCCAAGACTCAAGCATTCAGTTAGAAAAATCAGTTAAACCCAACTCTCTCTCTCTCTCTCTCTCTCTCTCTCGGAAGTGTACTTTTATATAGAGCTATGGCATTTTGGGCCTCTCAGCAACAGAATGTGCATGTATTGATTATATGAGTCTGTGTTTGTTTTTGTTTTTTTACTCTTTTCCCTTGTACTCAAACTCTAATAAAGCTGGCTCGGCATTACAAGAGGCTCCTGTGTGGGCAGCTCTGAAAGGATCACTCGTCAGCCTGCCAAAGAGGACAGCGGCCCTTTGATCTAGGCAGCCTTCTGTACATGTGTATGTGTATGTGTGTGTGTGTGTTTGTGTGTCTAGCGGGGCAAAGTGAGTTCTCTCATCTGGCCACTGCAGAGTCTGTGCAGTCAAAGCATGACCTGAACCCTTCAAAGTCAAACTGGCCTCTGCATTGTCGAAAGGATCTGGAAAGATGCACCATGGCAACTCCTCGACTTAACATCCTCTTCCCATCATTCTCCTGCTTCGCTAATCACGCTGAGTGCCGAGTGCCTCATCTGCCGCTCTTATTAAAAGATGCAGTGCAATTTACTGGCTGCTCAAATACTTAATATCTAGGTTATATCTAGCATCAAAAGTACACAGTGCTCTTATTGAGCAACTGAACTATAAAACAGGGTTTAGATACTGGACTTCCTGTATCAAAGGACGCTCTGCATGCACAGGCATGCGGACAAAAAGGCCCTTAGTGTGACTGAGGTCTACAGTTGTGGCAGCTGCGCCTGAGAGTCAGCCAGCAAGTCAGCTGAGACGGGCCTATCTCTACTATCTGGGCAGGGCAACCATTCAAAGTCAGCTCAACATGTGTCAGCACGGTATCCCCTCGTACAGCCCCCCGCAAACACAACCCCCTCGCTGCACTTCCTCCTCAGCAGACGTGCCTGACATTCTAGACGAGCCAGCGTACATTCCTCACATCCCTCCATCGCGTAAGGAAACGGAGGAAGAGAGCAGGCCAGACATGTCACAAGAGCATCAGCGCTGCTTTCTTTTTACAGTGAATGCATCTGTCTGTGTGTATAAGGGCTCTTCAGTGTCCTTCTCTATGTGGCTGAATGAGAATTAGGCCTTTTGTTCAGACAGCATCCTGGGTGTTGAGTGGTATTATTGGCTGTCGGGATGGGGGGGGGGGGCGCTCAGGTGACCACAGTTAAGCTGTCTCACATGGGATGTGGAGGCGTTGCCCTCAGAGAGGCATCAGGGCTACTTTTGCCTGCCTTTAGCGACTGCTGCTGCTGATGGTTTAGCTCAGCAGACTGCACAGGCTCGTGTAGGATTCATTTGTTTTTTTCTCCTAAATGCACATCCATCCACATGAGCCCCAGTCTGCATGCTCATACAGCCTGCCATATGATGCTATCTAAATGAAATCATTCTACCTCAAGCAAGCCAGAACTCAAGCACACAATAGGTCATGAAGCGCATGTGACTGTGAACGTGAGCACATGTGGCCATTTTCAGCTTCGTATTGAGTGACCTCTAGTTCAACAGCCTCTCGGGACAGGAAGCTAGAGAGTGTTAGTGCCTCTCTTGTCCATACTTCAGACCCAACAAACAGTTTCTCCTCAACTGTCCTCAACAGACACTCAGTTTCACCCCCCTCATTTCGCTTCCCTCAGTGGCGACAGCATTAGCAGCAGTGGTGGAGGCAGTGGCGTGGTGAAGAAAAGGGCTTCCTGAGCTTTGGGGGAGCACGTTAACCCAGCTTGGCAGGCAGTTAGTTAGTGTGACAGTAGCAGCGCTGGATGCCAATAGGACAGGCCCTGTGCAGCATCTCAATGACCAGAATTCACTGGGTCCACAGAGAGGGTTTATGGTCCTCCCAGCCATACCGCTCCCACCCCTACTCTCCATCCAACCACAAAGGCATTCAGCCTTTTCATTAGGATGATAATGGGGCAAAAGCCGGAAAGGGCCCCATGTCTGAGCACCATAAGTTGTGGTGATGGCTTTGTGGCGATGTCATGCGTGTCCATGGGAGCACAGTGTGCTGCTACGGTCCAAAAAAGACAGTCCAGGATGGAAGAAACAAAAACATACAAAAAAAAACAAAACAGACCTGAACATTTAAAAAGGAAGTCCCTGAGGCAAGGTAGATCTGGCAAACCAGCAGCCTTTGGACCATGACCTCACTCTGACCCATTCATGCCATCCCACTGTTAAACCTAGACATGGTAAACCACCACTGGGAAGCACGTTCAGGCTAGACTTTTAATAATACCCTCTAAACTGCTGCCGCAGTTATCAGCAGAGGTCTTGTGCTGCACTCACTTTGCCTGACAACATTCACAAATGATGTGTGACAATAATATCAGGAGCATGTGGTCCTGTTGTTTTCAGTCCTGCAAGAATTTGAAACGTTAGACTCTGAGCTCATGCTACTGACTGAGTGCACCCAGAGCTTGGTCAGCGTTCAAATTGAGAAACATGCACTAACCCCCTCCCCCAGGAAAATGATACTGTGTCTCAGCAAAAAAGGAAATCAATTGTTGCTTTGCTCTCAATGTCATTATGTACACCTGCATGAATGCACCTTCCTCATTTTGTGTTACAGGTTGACAACCTGTTACTGCAACAGTTAGGATCTGCTGTCCAAACTAAGGAGGGTGCCAAAGGGAAGGCCTCAACAGGTCCCAGAAACCTGATGATGAGAGAATGTGATTATATCTGAATGCATAAGTTAACTTACCTGCATAGAAACGTAACAAGGAGCCAATTTCTGTGTTGAGCCCTTCCTCTTGAACTCTCCACGGGTCCTTAAATCCAAGCTTAAAGAGAAAGTCATTCTGGATCTGCAGAGGCCTCTCATCTGGGCTAAGCCGCCTGACAGCTTCACCATGCAGCTGAACATACAGCGTGGGGCTGGAATCACAGGAATCTCCATTGTGATCTGCTGTCAGCCCTGATTTTACAGCACTTTGGCCACAGTCCGGATCTTGGATGTCAGGTGTATTACCTGTAGAGCAGGCTCTTGACAATGAGCCGGCACTACTGCTGGGTGGCAGAATGCCCAGACTGTGTGGTTTGAGTCTGCTATCTGGCCCCATATTGTTTGTCATGTTGTTTAAATGTCCATTGTTGCACTGCTTGTAGTTGGCAGTGACAGCGCTGATTCCATTGGTGTGATGTTGGGAGATGGGGTCCATGCTTGTGTTCGACGCAGGACAGTCGAGCTCCAGTTCGTCCGAGGAGCTGCCATACATGTCGTGGCCCTCTGTGGCACTGTCAAACGAGGGGCTGAGGATGGACGCCTCCGTGCCCAGGACCATGTCATCACTGAGGGAGTCCCTGTGCTCGCTGAGCCGGGCCCCGGAGCTCAGGTCATCAAACGCACTGCTCTCCACATCCGAGCCAGAATTTAATCCATAGCTGTCCACACCGTTCCTGTGCTCCGAGTCATCATCATTGGGGGTATCCATGTTAGAGTTAGAGTTTAAATCTGACAGTGAACAGGCTATGTGGTCCTGTGACTCTGATTCTGGGGTGAAAAGTTTCCCATCAACGTCCTGTTGCTTTTGCCTCTCATCTGCATTCTCCATGAGCAGCAGTCTCAACCTGTCACTTGGATGGCCCCTTAACTCTGTGGAGTCCAGGGGCGTCAGGTGGTTGCATTTTATACTTGAGTCTTCATTCACCTTGCATGGGTTATCATTATATTCATACTTCACATTGCAGTTGCCATTTTGGTCAGTCTTGGGGTTATCTTTACAAAAAATGCGCATAACGGAGCTCGACTTACTGCAGAGTTTACTCAGACGGAGCGCCACCTCGCCGGCTGTGGTGTCCATAGTGCAAAGGACCGGTCTGGGATATGAGGGCGTCAGTCTGTCGTGGACATGTATGGAGCCCCGGTGGAGATCTGCTCTCACCCACTCGCGATCTGCGGACTGCAGCTGCATGTTCTGTCGGTGCTTCAGCAGAGTCTTCCGATCCAGACTCCGAGTGTGTAAAGACGCAGAGGACAGGGCCGAGTTCATCTTGGCGCCGCAGGCGGCGGTGACAGCTGAGGTGGCGGTGGCTGCAGCTGCGGCGGAGAGGTTCCTCTTCAAGCGCCTCCGTCTCAACAGGAGAGAGCTGGAGTTGCTGGATGAGCCCCGGCCATTAGACGCCACAGTTCGGTTTGACGCACTAGATCCCACCGTGGAGGCGGAATGAGAGAGGCTATTCCCGTTCTTTGCCTCTACGCGGGAGGGTGCCAAACGTCCACCGCCATCATCCGCTGGAGTCCCCGGGGCGACAGACAGTCCGCTGGGCTTCTTCATTAACTTGGTCGCGCCTCCATCCGACGCGCCATCCTCAGCGACAGCCTGCACACTTTCCATCTCTGCCAATGAAAAGTCCCCCTCTCTAAATAAATAACGGTGCGCACTTGGTTACACCTACAACCTCTACATTTAAAAGCCTCAATCCGTTCCCACCGCGGTAAATGTCCGCCAGCTGGGCGGTGTTGCTGACTTATTCCACTAGTAGTCATTCACTTCTTGCCTTCCTTTCCCTGTCGGAGTCTCCTCCGCTGCTCCAAAAAAAACATTTTACCGAGTCAATTCGCTGGGAAGAGGCTGGGCGCGCAGGGACAGATCAGGGCGGAGACGTGACTGTGCGTCCCATTTAGACCAAAATACAGTGCTGGAATATGAAATGAACGTCGGCCGACCTCCTACGCAAATACTGCCTGATATATATTCATGAGGAGGACACAAGATGGGGTCGCTAACAACAACGCAGGGGATTGTGGGACGTGTATTGTGCCGGTTAGGCGTCCCACAGCGGCCGCCGTTGGGAGGAAATGATGTCATGAATACATTTCCCAGGAAGCTTTTCTCCAGTTTCAGACAAGTGAGGCGGTGAACAGATGAGAGGCGTAAACATAGCTCGTATAAAATGTTTGGTGTGCAGCCACTGAAGTACGTCCGCTTATCTGCTGTGGTGTTATATCCACTGGCTGCGTGTGTGAAGACCCCCCCACCCACACACACATTCACTGTAGATAAGTTACTGCGTACACAACAAAAACTTATCAGCTGTCAACTGTTGAATATGTGATCCAAATTTCTACCATCATTTATTAGGGTTTCGTTCATGAGAAGACACAGTGTGGTTATTTCCCTTTAATAAATTCTTCTGCATGGCAAAATGAAGCTTCGCTGTGGGTCTATTTATTTTAGACTAGTGGTGACTAGGCAAATAACTTCAGCACCATCTCATCAGGACGCCATTTCACAAGGCCGTGCAGGCCGGCTCAGTCTCCATGCTCTTATTCTATTGTATGTCTCGCCATCTAGTGGAGCGAACCGCAAGGCTTGACCTAAACCTTTTATTTTTTTCTCCTGTTGAGGACGCAGCGACCCTGAGGAAGAGGAAGCCCGGTGCTTTCACAATTATTTCAGGTCACTTTTTTTTCTAAATGGGTTGAAGCCAAAGAGACTATGCACGTGCAAATCCAGTTTTATTGTCAAATTGCAGAACATTTGCACACTGACTTTTGTGGCTGCTCATGTTGCTCAGTGGTGCAACTTATATTAGACTTTCAGTGTTTGGAACTGAAGTCCAGTGGTGGAAGAAGTATTCAGATCCTTTAAGTAGAAATAGCAATACCGGACTGTGGGAATACTCCAAGTAAAAGTGCTGCATTCCAAACCTTACTTAAGTAAAAGTGTAACAGTATTATCAGCAAAATGTACTTAAAGTATCAAAAGTAAAAGTACAATGGTCCCTGTCAGTGTTTTACTATTTATGATGTTTGTGGATTAATATTACTGCTGCATTAATGTGTATGTTGCATTTTACTGCTGTAGTTGTTCAAGTTTGAACTAATTTGAACCACTTTATATACTGTTGGGTAGTTTAATCTACAGCAATGTATCATATTATGTAAGATCGTCATATGTTTGTAGTGTTGCTGTTGTGTATGTGTAAGAACCACGTATCTCATGAGCCCCGTTTTCAGCTTTGTGATGATGCATTTTCCACCTAATCCAAGGGGTGTTTTAAATTGTTCATTTATCTGAAGAAATAGGAGAATTTTACTAACTCATAAAGGAAACACTTTTTATACCGTTTATCAGAAAAATTCTAATTCAAAATCAGTCCCAACCTCTAACAATATGTATGTGTGCCACAATAGCATTGCATTCATAAGCAATTCTCTCACGGTCTGAGCCTGAATGTGTTTCACCTGAACTCATGTCATTATCTCAAAACAAAATTTGTTATGAAGTACAGTATAATACAAGAGTAATACAGGCCTTACAGGAGAATATGGGTAAAATGTGGAATAAAGTACTGAATCTACAGAGCATTTGTGAAGCAGGCCTGATTGCAAATCCCTGAAATAATTATAATTTTTAGCAATAAGCTTGGATGCACAAGTGTCAAAGTGGTGCAAATATTGTATGAGTACCTCTATGGCAAACTTAACATTGAGTCTACCATCATAAATGTCACAATAGTCTAAATCACAAAAATGATAATTTAAACAATGCAAATGCATTCAGAAATGGAATTTAATTGGCATGATGTATCCTTTACACGGTATTCTGTATTTCAAAACTGAAAAAAGGAACACTTTCAAATTCGTTCAGTTGCTCCACCATCATGTAAAAGGAAACAGATTATTGCTGAATTCATGTTCCTTGATTCCAGCAAAATGTAAAAAACCTCATGCTCAGCCCAGCGGCTCAGGTTAGTTTCTTAGAGCTGAAATGAGAACTGGAGCAAGTATTTGTACGAATTCATTACTATTATGCTCTATTGTACTGAACCTATGGATGGAAAATTTCAAATAATGGCATGATGCTGGAATCATACAGAAGCTGGTTCTAACACAAAAGATACCTCATGTTTCAAAGTCTCGGGGGAATAGATGACCCAGTGAAATTTTGATTTTAAAAAAGGAGCAATGTGACATGACCTGTGTACTGACTCTGAGGAGAAACTGCTCCAAACTCTAACAAAACCCCTATTATTTCACATAAAAACCATAAAGTGCAAAACAATTTATGTGTTCTCGGTTCCCGGGTTTTATTGGGTCATCTATCTATCACTGATCGAGACCTTGAAAATAAGGGAGAACACATTTTCCTTTGCAGACAGATGCATTATAGTAGGCAGGCCGACAGCCTTTCACCTCTACCACTTTTCTCCATCTGACAAGCAAGAATTTCATATTGCAACTTTAAAAGTAATACAGTAAAAAATAATAAAAAATATTCTGTGTACATAAAGCTTATGAGCATTGGAATACTGGTGTAGGATCAGTGGTCAGGTAACAAGACCGTTGAAGTGAAGAAACAAAAAATGGTCACAGATCAGAAATCCAACAATATTTTACACATTAGGGCCCTGACCTTAAAACAGTGACCATTGTAAAGCCAAACTCGTAACAGTGCAAAGAATTTTAACAATAAAAATTTTAAAATCCTGAATTCACTAAAATCTGTACTCAATGTTTCAAAATTGAGAATGAGTCATCGTGTTCAATTATAGATTTGAGACTGAATCACATCTTGTCCAAATGTGTTGGTAAGCTGTTGAAGAGGCAGATGCTTTTTGGTGGCTCAGTCAAGAAAAATGCAGAAAAAGTCCTCCTGAACAACGCCTTCCTAAAGTAAAGTACAAAAAGAAAATAAAAACCCTGAAGTGAGTGTATAAGCACAGTAAAAAAAAAATGGTGGGGAGTACACCTATAGTTTAACCTTTTCTCTACAAACAGCGGATATTGCTTGGTCAAAAAGCTTATAATGACATGAGTATAAAAGTAAAGTGTATAATACAATGCACATTATGAGCAAACACACTGCTGCAAACACAAAAAATATAAGAGATAACGACGTGGTGAACTAGCTCAAAGAGCCAGGACATGTAAAAACATGTGAATTAATCATTTATGATCCAAGTGCCTCTATCAAAAACAACTAAAAACTGAGAAAAATAATATAAAACAGATAACTGTTGCACATGCTGGAGCCAGAATATATCTGCCAGCTGTAATTTTTACATTAAATTTATAAGATTGTGACATGAATGAAACTTGGTCAAGCATGATTCTTCTTTAAATGTAACTTTCCTTCCTCTGTATAAACAAAATGTACATTTGGAGAGAGTGCAGGCATTTGCCCAAACTCTCAGATTCACAGTTAGCAATTAGATGTCAACATTGTCGGTACAGTGAGAGTTGCACATATGAGGGAAGAGGAGAAGTCAGGACTACATTGTAATGACACAGAGGGGGCACTAGGGGGTGCTATAGCCTAGGAAAAGCAGAAGGAAAAAAAAATATTGCACATGATTCTAATGTCGGACCCCTCCCTCCCTCCTGTGTGTCTTTCTAAGCTGTTTCCAAAGTCCCAGCAGGTGGAGTGAAGATGGATCTCCTGCTGATAAGAGTGAGCTCAGAACAATCAACCCTGCATCCTCGACACAGAGTTGTCCATAAGGGCTGGAGGAGTCCGGAGTGACAGCATGATAAAGAAGAGGGATTAAAAACATGTCCACTGAGACAAGTCCACTGGTGTTATTGATGAACCAAGGTACAGTAGCCCTCAGTAGACTTCGAAAGTGTCAATCAATTGCAAACAAAAGCTCTCCCGCTGTCCAATCGCCACAGAACTGAGCGCCTGCCTGAGAGCTCAGCAGAGAGGGTTAAGAGACAGTCGAGCAAATTCCATAGAGGGGAGATGTGAATCAATTGAGAGTCATTATGTGCTACTACAGTGGATGGAGTAGTGGGTTGTCTGCATCTTGGAACGTAGTACCGACTTAGTTGTGTGGGTCTTGAAAAAGGCATTTCAGAAGACATGGCCTTATTGTAGAAACGGGCACCATTTTACTGTCCAGCACTTAAGGTTCTCAGTGGAGGAGAGCGCCGGTCCGGCACTGCTCGAGACAGTGGTGGTCTACTATGGTCTGTGAAACCTAAAAGAGGAACATAAAAAGCATTGTTTCAACGATTTCATCTCATTTCATCACCCCACCTAGAGCTCACTGCACTGTACAGCAGATACCTCCAGCATGAGAATAGCTCCAGCTGTGCGTGAACTGTTATTAAAAGGCATGCATCGTCACATGCTAATTAATGGATTCTGCATATTACCTGGTTAAATGGCGACTTGACTCGTGCACTTCCATCTCATTGCTCTTGAAATCGTTGAGCTCCTTCCGTATAGCTGCCTGCAGAGGACAAACAAGATGGAAATTTGAGAAAACCTGCAGAGGCTTAGTACACAAACTGCAGCCTCTAAGCTCCGACTCTACCTCCTTTTAGCATGCTTCATGCATCATTTACGCTTATCTTGAGGACATGAATGATTCTGCTGAATTCTCGTCTCTCATCACAAGAGCCCTCAATTTCCTCCTCTTGAGACATTTAAGAGCATCGACAATAATATACTATCTGTTGCTGGTCTACTCGGGTAGTCAGCTTGTGTTTTAATTATAATGAAGTGGTGATACCATGGATTTACATAGATTAAAAACATGCAAACATTTATATAACATTTGTTTCATCCAATGCAGGTTTATTTTTAGAACACCAAAGCTGTGCAGTATATTGAGGTGTTACAGGCTGTCAGCCCTTGGATTAAAAGCTCATGATAACGAACACATTTTTAGTGTGAAAAAGGACTACAAATCATAAAAAACACTGGAAATGAAGTGAACAGTGCTCCGATTGTTTAGTAGGGGACATTGTGGTGCGATTTCTTCCTTCAATGGGTAACATTCCTACATACCTCGGATCTTTAGCGACCCAGCACTTACATAACGCTGTATACTAAAATCATATTACTTGTAACCTTTCAGGACATTTATTAACATTAATAAACACACCAAAAATATACTTTGTCATTTATGAGTTTTTTTTTTTACAATCATTTATGGATTAATTAATATATATTTCATGTTTAACTGTACTCCCTACATAGCCTACTGTAACATCTCGCAGACTGACTTGCTTGTGCATTGCAACATGCTTGTAGGGACTGCATGCACTGCTCCACTGTTTTGTGGTTGACTGTGGATGGGAAGATGTGGCATCTACAGTGTTTTTGTGAGAGTTCCTCAGCATTGGAGGTTCTGTTTCTGGACATACAAAAGACTGTTAGCTGCCATGACTTCCAAAAGCTGATGGATGCTCTCTTTCCTTTTGTCCAGTCATGGTCCACAATAGCTGAAGCCCATGGTTTTCCAGGAAAGTGTGTCGCTTGTGAGATGTTCTTGGAAAAAAGAAAACTACTTGCCCATTTATAGCAGCAAGGTCAAGGGAGCTGAGGTCACTATATATGAGGGTTGTTGTTTTGTTTTTTTTAAAAACATCTCGTTTCCAGGAAGCATTTTGGGCGCACACCAAAGCTGTGTCCCATTCATGTAGTTTTACACATTCACATTTGGAACAATGTGAATCATGGCCACTAAGCAGCACCACTGTAGCAGTGGAGGGCTGAGCGCCTTGCTCAAGGGCAGGATGATTGAAGAGATTCTCAAAGTGGGGATGAGTCAATGTTCCAGGAAATAAAATGGTGTGCTGTGCATGTCTTAATAACCTTACATCCCACCTAAAATGTCTCGTGTGACAGCAACACAGCCGGATGATGTCATTGCTTTTGCTAGTCAGCATGACTCAAGGGGACGTCTACAGCCCTGGGGAGGATGCTTCAGCGACAGGAGGACAAACAATATTCAAATCTGTGCTAGGCAGTAGAAGCAGGAGAAAAAAAAATGTCAGCAGCACAGCGCTGCGCCAGAGGGTCCTGAGGCGCTGCCTGTCCGATTACTCTCTTATGTAAGGTGAGTTGTTGCATAATCAAAACGCTGAATCCCCGTGATTTTCACATGAGTGGTCCTCAGGTGTGACCTGGCGTGTGCAGAGCTGTGCATCATCAAAGCAAAGGAGGCAGCATTGCTGCTCCGCAAAAATCGAGAACTCATTAAAAGTCACAGGCATGGACCGCCGGGCAGTGAGCGGCAGGACTGCTCCAGGGGGTTTACTCACGAAGGAGAACCAAACAGAGATGGAACTTGCCATTACAAGAGAGCAGACACACGTCCTCCTACCATTACGCTCCTGCGCTACGGGTTGCGTCATATGGAGGTGCAGATGGAAGAATCTTGAGATTATTAAAAGATCTCAATTTAACTACAAGATTAGTATAAGTGATACTGGCCTTGTCAGCTGCCGTGAGCCGGGTCCAGGGCTTATCTGCCCGCCTGTCATAGTCCTGGGCATCCGACACCTCCACGTAGTCACAGAATCGGATGAGAATTTTGGCCTGTCTCAGCTCCTCTACAGTGGGCCTCTGGCTCAGCTGGAACAAGAGCAGGAAAAAAAAAAGTTGGAGGACAGAAAACTAGGTAAAGTATTCCTTGTCCCTGTCACGGTTCGCAGCTTCTCAGAATTTGCATATACTCAAGTTCTTACAGAAAGTGTAAGGAAAAAAAGACTAGTCTAAAAATCTAGTATTTTTTTATCTAGGTGCACGAGGAGTTCAAAATTAACATTTCAGTTCCGGCAGACCTTCTTTAGTATGAGTTCTTAAAATTACAAGGAACAGACAAGTTTATCACTTAAGCACCTTCAGCTGTGCACCTCATTTGAATAGATGAGTGTACAGCTGAAGCCACTGATTACATTCTCAGATGCTGAATCATGATCTGAATGAAAACCCATGAACTAATTAAGAAACAATATTCACTCATTGTAACAATCTTAAAATTGGCTAATAAATCTATCCTGAATTAAGGAACAACAACACATCAATTGATCATTCAAGATAAGTGTATCATAAATGTACCAGTTTTAGATGGAAATCACCAATATTAGCCTGGTCACTAGATCGACCAATATTACATTAAAATGTTGAGGTCAGTAGATTTCATGATCCAAAAAAAGGTAAAAACATTTTTTTTAAAGGATCCTTATTATAAATGTTATGTTATGTAATTATGTACAAAAATGAGTATCAGCAGATATATTATAATTCCAGCTTTTAAACAATCAAATCTGTATTGACCTCCAAAGTCCTGTATTGGTCAGGTAATACGATGAATGCGTAGTTAGTGTGATATACAGTATAGGATGAGCGTTTTGTTTAAAACACAAATAAGTTCACGCTGTATACAATAAGGCATGTGATGCATACAATAAATTCTTCCAACAGCTGTGAGATTTTTGCTTTTCGAGCAGTATGTCTGCAGGTGAGCAGAAAGTGCTATAATCTAATTGAAAGTGATGGGAACATGCTCAACACCTCCCTATGAGGTCGAAGGATTTGGCAGGAAACATCCTGAAGGGCCAAGGGCAACAAGGACATCAGTGTCTCCTGAGGGAACACCTGAGAACTACAATACAATAACAGACTACATTCTCACTTCTCACTACAGATGAGTCAGTGTCACAGTGTTTGTTTATCTTGGCCAACAATTTACCCCCCTCGAAATGCTTAAAGATCCAGGGAAGGTTTGCACCTTTGGAGCTATTTTGGACTCACCTTTCGCGTTAGCCTTCGTTTTATCTCCCTCTTCTCCTCCATTTCTTCTTGCTCATTGCGAGCTGCAGAGAATGAGAGGACAAGTGTTATACTGCGAGTGCAGGCACATGCAAACAGTGGACTGTACACGAAATGTTTAGAAATTACTGAAGGGGGAACAAACACACTATTTGCATAATATGGCTCATTAGATTCCAACTGAACTGGGTAAGTTTCTTAAAGCCTAAAACAGTTTGCATCATTGGCTGTTTAATACTATTAGGAATGGGTACCAGGGGAGAATGATTGCTTTGTTCCTTTCAAGATGTCCCAGGGCTTTTTTGGTCCATGTTTATGATCAAGTGATTAACCTATTTAAGAATTTTACAAGGAAAAAAATCCCGATCACGTTAAGTTCTTGCATCTCCCTAAAATTCCTCCATGTGTTGCACTTTATATACAAAGTCAATTACAGAGACAAAAACCCTCCAGCTCAGAGGAACAAGATAAAAGAGGAGACGAGAGTAAACAAGAAGCATACTGGGACGCTGCTCCTGTTTGCAAAAGCTTCAGCAGTCAATCTGCATGCGTGCGTGTGCTGAGCACATACTGTATCTATAGTACTACTCATAGTTTTTCCAGACCGTACCTCTCAAAATAAAGCCCTGATTGTTTAACCTTTCTACTGTATGCGTGCAAGTGATGGGGAGGACATGACTTGTCACTCTGGAATTCTTAGACTTTGTGTTTTCCTCCTGCACTCTGCCAATCATGCAGGAACCTCTAGGAGAGCAGGAACTGCTGGTAAATCAGTCTTTGATGTGGGAGCCGCAGAGTCCCAGGCAACAGAACTGCTTCTCTCTGATACTGCATGTGTTTGAGCTAAGAAACCAGTCTCTCTGGACATGACTCCTTGGGGAGCCCTGCCTGCCTGCCTCAGATGAAAAGGCAGACCATGGAGGAATAAAAGGAGACATGTATGCCACTAGCTTTCACATAACTAGGCCTCTCAAATCACCAGGCTGCACTATATGAAGCGTGCATGCACAAAAGGCTGCTACAAATATGGACTCGTGCTTCGCTACAATGTGTTTAATGAAGCGCCACCCGGTTAGAGACAGCATTTTTAGCAGTTTTGCCACTTTGACATTTTTGTTAAATTGTTCACATTTGCAGCGTAGAGATAATGTTAAATATACAAATGTAAGACACTCACGTTTGAGGATGTTCCTCTGTTCCAGCTCCTCCGCTGTGGGTCTCTGACTCAAGCGCCTGGTAAGACACATGCATCCATGGTCAGCACATAATCACAGGCACCAGGTCAGCAAGGCAACACTGAATCAATACTTTAAAAAAGCCTCTTAATGCAAATCAGCCTCCTTTACATGTATTCATCGAATGTCATTGTTCAAAAGAAAACCTATGCAAATACTGCTTTGTCTTCGCTGGTACACATAGTGCACACGGTTCAGAGAAAGCGGCTCAGTTAATTTTTTTCTTCCCTACATTTTGCCCAGTATTCACTTCCCTGCTTTGACAGCAACTCCCAGCGAGGTTGTCTTATTGACATTTTGACTAACAGCATGAGTGCTTTTACTACTGACAACCCTGGGATTTTGGAGTAAAATGCAATGTGTTAGTCCCAAACGGAATTAATGCTTCCTAACTTCCAGGACAACTTATTTATGAGCAACAAAGTTCAATGTTGTTGGGCTTTTTTGCATAGTTGAGAGATTTGCATCTTGTTTAAGCTCTTGCTTCATGACAGCTCGACAGGTGCACTTCCCAAAAATGCAGTCAGCCGTGATCACCAATCCCTCTCTTTTAATTGAATGACTGCATGATAATATACTGGTGCAATGCGGGGAAGAAGGACAGTAAAAGCAAAATTTTCCTGAAGACTAGGGGACTATGACACAGTCACAGGCCAACTGAATGGTTTCAACACTCAAGACGGCTAGAATAAACCTATCACACACACATTTACACAGACAAAGACACATGGAACATGACAGTCAGACACTGTCCCCATCATAGTTTTTTTCTTTTCTGCGACATCTGAAGAGATACATTTTGCACAGATTATCTCCAATTTCCTCAATTTGTGAGTGGCTGAAATGACTAAAATACCCAAAGGCAATCTCTGAAAGGTCACTCTAAGTGCTTTCAACTGGGGACTCCTATTATAGCACTGTGTCAGGACCCTGTGGCAGTAGACCTAACTGTAGGCACTGGATCAATGATTGTCTCCATCTCGTTAGATCTGACAGCCATCTGGAGCTGCTCAGCCCTGTAAACTACTGTATGCAGGGTTAGGTCTATTCTCAGACGGGCTTGTCTCATCTCATCTTGTGTCATTTGTTCTCCTGCTTGAGGGATATTGTTTGGGAAAAGCCAAGACTCTGAATCTCAGACTCTCCGCCTCTCAGTATGGTCTGAGCATTGTATCAGCATCATGCCAGCAAAAAACGCAGCTACTATAAATAAACATGCACAGACTAGTCTACAAACATCCATATGGATGCTCCTTCCCAAATAATTTCCATCACAACCTGGTTTATTTAAAAGGCACTGTCATTATCAACTAAGTGCCTGTCTGCCTGCTCTGTGCAATATGAAGACGAGAGACATGGGTATAATGAGATTATATAAGGAGTTACACAAGATTTTATGAAGTGGCTGAACAATGTGTTTAACGCTGCACTAATCAATATTTTTTTATTTTTTAACAATGGATCATAGGACTATGTGTAATATGAAAGCTGTCATTCATAATGACAAACCCACAAAGAATTATCATCAACCTCCGCAGTTCCCCACAGCTCGTTGTTTTGGTTTTACATCCCACAACGTGATTGTTTTGGGTCATTATCACTTCGCTCATCAACCTCGTTTTCAGCAGCAGCAGCAAGCAGCTGTTTTCAGTGAAAAGGCTCTGATAAAGCGATGCTATCTGTCCAGCACCAAGCGGCTAACAGACAAAGTTAGCAACTAGCTAGAGAACATAGTGGAACATTTCACAGCTAAAACAGACAGATACTTTTTTAGTGGTTGATGGAGACCAAAACAAAGTTTAAAGGAGCGACATCTGCCAGGTGCCCAGAAACATGACTCTCTAAATGAATGCTAATTATAATCTGTGTCTGCTGGATGTGTAAATAGACGACTGTTTGCTAACACCACAACAACTTAATGAGGTGGTAATATGTCAATGTCACATTTCCATTGTATTTTCAAGAATACATATTCAAATTTCAGCAGAACTTTATTACAATTTACACTTTTGGAAATACACATATTGGCTTTCTTGGTGTCTCACCATGAAGACAAGATTCCAGGAAATCACTATGCCCGGCCAAGAAAGAGTCTCGCACATAACCCCACAACTTGTTGTTTTTTCACTTGGGTTTTTGTACGGATTAACCAATCAAGATGTAGCATAATTTGTGAGCTTTAGAGGTGCTGGTAGACTGATGTTTTCACTTTGGCACAGAGCCATGCTAGCTGTCTCCCCCTTCTTCAAGCCTTTACGCTAAGCTAAGCTAACCCTCTCCTGGCTGTAGCTTCATCTTTTACTGACAGACATGAGAGTGGTATCGATCTTCCCATCCAAGTCTTTGCAGGAAACCAGTAACTGATTTTCCCAAAATGTCAAACTATTCCTTTGAGACATAAACCACAGAACCACAAATAATAAGCCAAAGACACAGCAGTGTTTATCAACTTTCTCAAGGGTAAAAGCTGAAACTCTCCCGTTCAGTTTTCCCCTTTGAGATAAAAGGGTCTACAGGGTTTTCCCAGTGAAACAGGTCAATAGAAGTAAGTTGAGGTCAACGTGTTCTAGAATAGCATTATAATAATCAATTCTGACACTGGCACAAGCAATAACATTACAGGACACAATGCTCTGGGCAAAAAGCATGAAATTAGGACTTGTGCATCAGATGACACTGTGCAAAGGACACTGTGACAGAGCTTTTTGGGAACATGACAACTAAGCAGGCAGGCCTTCTGGGAACATGCGCCGTGTTCCAATCACAGTGGGGAATAGTGAGTTGCGTGCCAATGTCTCTAGATAATACTCCATCCCTCCCTTGCAACCATATTTCCCACATCTAAAATCTTATTACACTATCCGGGCTTTCATTTTTACCCATACGCTTGGCTGTCTTTTCCTCTCTCGGCACATCATTACATCCCCTTCATTCAGACAGGAAGTCGTGTTCAAAGAGAAGAGTGAAATCAAATGAGGCCTGTGATCCGTTGGGGAAAAACATTATGTTGTTTGATCTGTTCAATTACTAGAACTCACATTTATGATCTCAACATATGTATACAAATTCCTGTGATTTGTACGCACTGCACCAGTGTAGAGAGAGAGTGTGTGTGTGTGTGTGTGTGTGTGTGTGTGTGTGTGTGTGTGTGTGTATAAACGGCTGGTATGAAGTGGCTTGCGTGGTGCTGCTGTGTGGAGGAGTCGGGTGGAGATGGTTTGGCACATGCATCACCGTGGTGATTCAGTCAGTGAGGGAGGAAGTCGGGCAGGAGAAAGAAAGAGGAGAGAGTGAGAGAGAGAAGACAAGAGAAGAAAAATGAAAGGGGGGGGGGGTTGATGCATCGCTGAAATTAGGTCAGCTCCATTTTCAGAGCCTCATTTTAACGAGAAAAAGCGTTTATCCTTATCGGATGTTGAAAAGGAAAAAACGAAAGGCTATAAAAGCATTTCGATAGAAAGAAGGCTCACATTTGCATCAGCTTTGGACTGACTAACAGTTATATCAGCCAGGATATTGGGCCATCAGCCCAAAGTAAGACAAAATGCTTGGTTTGGCTGAGAAGAGTCTGTGCCGTTTTCCGGCAGCCGCTGGTGAGTTGGCCACATCAACCAGGTTTACTGAAAATATTTGTATTGTATACGTGTGTGAATGTGTTAGAGTTTAAAAATGCATTGCGTGCAACGTGTCTCACCTTGTGAGTTTGGTGCCTATCTGCTGCCTAGACTCCAGTCTCTCCTCATCTGTCTGCATGGGCAGGATGTTTTTCTCCTCCAGCTCTCTTTTGGATGGACGGTTACTCAGCTTGATGGCCAGAGAGTCTTTCCTCAGCACCTTCTGAGCCAGGGTACCTAAACACAAGCACCATGGTCAAACATGAGAGGAGCTACAGGCATGAAGCATAGATCTGGGAACTCATTCAACAAAATGTTTGACTTTTTTCTTTGTTTCAAATAGATTATGCCTTGGATTTGGACTAAACAAATAAAGACAAGTTAAAGATACATGTCACTCAAAACTGAGTTTGTAAAATATATAGGTGTCTTGCCATTTTCTACTTAAATGTTGTCATCCATATTTCATGGTTTTGAGGTTTCAAGGTCCAAAAATGGAATACGTCTCTACCCTGACTAAATGGTAAATGAATGGCTATGGTATAAACTATAGTTATTTGGACTGTTGTTTGATGTTTTGTGTTCATGCTTTGCACAATACATAAAGTGTTTACCTACACATAGATTTGGGAAAAAAAAGAGATTCTAAATCTCATTTCCTGTACCTTTAAGTATTACTCGTACTTTCAATTCCCCGTAAAGTCATCGTGTGGCATATTGAACTATTCCATCATGCATGGCCAATCACAACCTTTAAAAACTCCAAAATGCTGCCATGTGGAAACAAGGATACAGGGTCAAAGACACAAACAGCTTTGCACAGTTCAGTAGTTTTGCCAAGAGGTTGTGAGTGAAAGTGTTTCCATGGGTGACAGCGTGATTCTGGATCCACTTCTGTGAACCTAGTTTTGGCCCCGCTTTGAAGGTCAAACTGCATCTGAGTTCCAGGAGCCTTCGGGTGAAGCTAGTAGTACTGTCGATCAGGATTAGTCAAGCAAATGTGTCATCGTATCTGTGAACATGAGCTATCCTTATATCCATTTTTTTGTCACTCCACAATTCCTGTAGAAACGAATGTAACCCACTGACATCAACTCTCTCTTCATTGGTGCAATCTAAACATTAAGGACTCCGTAAGGCCACCATAACTTTTGCCACCCACTTGTAAATATGGAGTCGTCATCTTCGTCATCGTCCTCGTCATCATCCACGTCATCGTCCTCGTCCTTATACATGCTGGGCAGATCTTCATAGTCGGACTCGTTGGGCATGTTCTCTTTGTCGTCCTCATAGTCGATGATCACAGACGGGGCTTCTCTTCTGTCCAGGGGAGCACACTGACCGCCGTGCAACGCAGAGCTGGTGGAGCGAAAGGGACCAAATCTGGGCATTAATGTAGTGGGTCAAGCTTATAGCCATACCATTTGATGTTGTTAAGAGGATGAGCCTGCCCACCCCCACCCTATATGATCTTTTTACAGTCAGCAAATATTGTTTATGCTATGTAGTACTACTGAAACAATAACCCTCAGTAGCCTTCTCAATCCAGAAAAAAGGAAGCGATTTAAAACAATAAAAGGGGCTTCTGGTACATAGTCTAATGATAGCTTAGTGGGATTTTAATCCAAGTATAGAGGGAGGAGAGATATATAACTCCAGCTGAATGAAACTGGAGTACAAAGAGCCTGAATACACACCAAGTACAACTGTGTGCAGTCCTACGCAATGCCATGCAATCCTCTGAACTACACAGAGGAAAAGAGTAACTGATTATACAGCTTGTATAATTCAAAACAAGGTGACAGAAATAAACTTTCAGGAGCCGTCATTTACATGCAAGTGCTAACCGGTGACATATTTGATAGGTTGATTAATCACAGTCTAGTTGGAGCTGCTTATGAAGAGCCACTGTTATGTAACCGTTTTCAAGCTTTCAGACTAATTGTGAGCAATGTCAGGACCATTACTTCCTTATCCCTGCCCAAATGGATTTGATGAAAAAGAGATCCTAATGTAAGGGGTTACATAATGTCCAATCCCTGTCCCTTTTCTCCAAAACATGAAGAAACGCAGCTCTTGTAAAGAGCAGCTGGTCATGTTATGTCAGGCCAACTGCTGGAGGGACGCCTACTCCATGAGCCTGTGCCCACACATACACACATTTACTTCAAAATTAGGCCATGCTGCCCTGTGAGGCAGTGTGCTGATTTAGACCTGTACACCAGCTCTACATGGCCTCAATAACACCGGGATATATTTGAGAGTAGCGGACGAGTCTCCACAAAAATAAAACCTAATAAGCAGGACGCTCTATGCTAATTATAATGGATTTTTTTTCTCAGTAATTACTCTGATTAGCGCTGTTTTGGCAACAGATTTTACTAACATGAGATGAATTTTATTATAATACCCAGTGGCTCATCAAATCAAGGAAAGTTATTCTTTATAAAAAGGAAACATGTTGTCAACCCTTTGGGCCAATCAGTATAAAGCTATAACTTCCACCAGTTAAATTTTGTTAAATGCCAGCATGATGCCAACATTGAGTTTTGTCAATATCCGACCCAGATATTATGTGTGATGTACAGACAGACAAATAGAGTCCGATCCATAATCCCTCCCTGCCTTCACTGCAGGACAATCAGATTGAATGACCTGAGCACTGATGGCTACTAACCTTTCAAACCTCTGCATGGAGAGCGCCAGGGTTTTATTGAGCTCCTCGATGATGCGGCTGGGCGCGTGCAAGCTGCCGTACTGAAGCTGGAGCGGGTGACCGTGGCTCTGGTGAAGACTGGATAGACCGGCGAGTTGGGAGGGCAGCAAGGTGCCGTGGTGGTGGGACATGCCCTGGGGAGGGCCGCACTTTTGGGAGAGTGCGCTGAGGGGATTTGGGGATGGAGATGGGGAGGTGGAGTCCAACCCCCCTGTAGGCACACAAATCATCACTTTCTTGGGAGGCAGAGGTGGAGAGTGCTTCCCCCCGGGCATACAGGGCAACTTCATGGGCTGGCAAGAATCTAGAGAGGGAAAAAAAAGTAATAAAAATGTATAACAGGGCAGAAAAAGGGATTACTGAACATTTCTACTGGGTTAACTTGTGTCATATCGTATCCACTACGCTATGCAGACAGATAAACAGAGCTCATGGACGATCAGACATGGCTCAGACGTCAGCGCAGAGTGGTGGGAATTAGGCCAGGGTAATGCCACTTTCCTCTGACCGACAGATTGACAATGACAGAGATAGCCCAGCTGACCTCACCACAGGGGAATTTAATGAGACTACTATAATCCTGTGCACATGTGTGGCAACGCAGGTAGGGTTTAGAGCAACAGCAGTCACGGCTCATTTGTCAAAACAAGCACTCAGTACTTACTGTGAGAATTTCACATTTTTTGACAGTCATAGTAATAAGTAGGGTTCAACAAATACTGTGTATTTGCTTGGAAAAAGTGATCAGAGCAATGTAAACCTGCAACCGAGCATTCACTGACCTGTGCTATGGTTTGGGATCCTAGAGAAAGGCTTTGGAGGGAGAGCAGGAGGCTGTTTGTGGTACAGCTGCGGCTTGACGAGGGTATCCTGAAGGTCACCTTGGTAGGTGACAGATTTCTTGGTGGGCAGGACCATAGATGACTTAATAGAGGGCTCCCGAGTGCAAACTCCGCCGTCCATCGAGGATCGGAACTCGACAGTTGCTAAACACAAAAAACAATCTGATGAGCATCCAAAATGTGTTTGACTGCACAAGAAAGACACTTCCTGAGAAGACTGTTCAAACAAAGTTTAACTCAGGGTTTTGAGTTTTGAGACAATGGGGAGGGGGGGGACTAAAACTGTTTAAAGACCCGAGAGCCTTTTATCAGCACAAACCAGACTGAGGAACAGTGTCAGCCGAGCAGTTTGACAGAACTTTTGCTTTTAATTCTTTTACAGCGCTGAGCCATTTGATGGTTTTTGCATGATCATATTTTAAGGCTGACAGTGCAATTCACAACACAGCTCAAATATTCAAACAAACAATGCATGTATATTTGAAGCTCTCCTCTATTCCAAAATTTAATCTTGACTGAACAGAAAACCACAAGAATGCTTACCCCTTTATGATTTGGGGGGTAAAGTTAGTCTCTTTAACATTCAGAAAGTCTTCCAAGGGATTCTTTATGATATTCAAGTCATACGTCATTATTATAACCAGCTGTCATACAGGTAGACCTTTAAAGACGCAAGCATTTTCATGAGGAAATATCTGATTGTATCTTTAAATCCAGCCATTGAGATGGCGGACGCTGCACCATCCGATTCTAAACCAGACTAGTGAAAGGGTTTGGCTGGTGTGTGCCACATTAAATCCAGGCACACAGAGTGCCAGTCTAAGAAGGCGACCATGTTAAAGCCGATTACAATCCAGCAGCCAATCAGATGAAAGGTTAACACATTTTTGCCAATATAGGATTTCTTTTTAATGTATTTTTATCTATGGATCCATTTCTATTTTGAGCATACCAGAGCAGAATGAATTTTGTTATCTGTACATCAGGGGGACGTCAGTGCTGTTAAAACAATACAGCTTTCATAGACATATTAACTGTTTGCTTTGCATGCATAAAAATAACCACTGCTGATCTATCAGGCTGTGCACACAAGCTTTTTTTGATGATGGAAACTAGGTTGTCACTGGGCAGGAGAATTGAGCACACCTGGCCTCATTAATCTGCATTCTATGTAGTGCGCAGTTATTGTGCAGAATTAGGGAAAGTAGCTATTTAATTTATCAGTTTTTACCAGTTTACTGAGCTGGACAGTGTCTGTAAGCTTAAATTGCACATAGCACTTTAAGTCAAGGAGACGTGGCTTTGCCCTCTGTGAATACAACATTCTATTCATGGATTTGTACTTGATTTAGGGTAGTTCATAAGACATTTGTTTTATATCTGACGTCAAAGAGTCCTTATTTTTGCTCAATTTGTAAAACAATAAAATATGAAAGTGGCCTCATATTTCCTCATTTGCTCTGTTCACATCTTGGCAAGAGTCAATGAATTTTATCAGCCTCACCAACTTTTTGTTTTTGATGTCCTGAGGCATGGAGCACCCTGCTGTCAGACTCAAATATACTCTAGCTTTGAATATGGGGTGTCTAAGGCACATCGAATCAAGATCAAAGAGTTTCTAAAAGCCTACAAAATTTCTATAATGAAAGATTATATCTCTCGATGCCCCATGCCAAATCTTGAAGGGTGCACTTCAGAGACTACTGATTAATGAGGAGATGAATAACTGAACCACTCTGCCGTTCTTGCAGTTTCTACTTAAAACCGAGACAGTTTCCAGTTCTGTTAAATCAGACTGTGACTGCATAACATCAGCCCACCTTTCTCGAAGATCTCTTTCAGCACTCCTCTCTTGATCAACTCATCTCTGCTCTGTCGCATTGACATCTTCCTCTCCAGGGCTGAGGGAGTAAAGGAGAATAATGTTTAAGTCATTTTCATATTGGTCAATCTCTTCAATAAAACAAAACAAAACTTAAAAAAGAGCCCCAGATTTCTAGAGGTCACCAGGCAAAACTGTTTGCTAATCACGAGCCATGGTTTTTAAGAGATTTACACGAGTGATACTGGCAATACCCAGCAGTCCGTGAGGGACTTTAACGACAGCAGGGCATGGCTGTCAATAAAATCTCTGTCAGCTGCAGATTAATACACATCTGGTGGGCTACTATTTAGTGAGAATTTATGGCAGCAGGATTGTGTATGTGAAATTGACTCAAAATACAATTACATACAAAATACAGTGCCCATGTTCATGGCACATGTCACCCAGAGCAACAATGTGGCCAAATCACCAAACTTATCCTTTAAGTAAATGAATTTCTTTTTTTTTTTTTTACTGATTTACCTGAACACGACTGTATCTACAGTATATTATTAGTCTTGCTGTACATGTATGTCTAATGGTACATATTTTGATCAGTTAAAAGATCAGAATTCAAAGCAACTTCAGTTGAGAGATCAGCGTTGTAAAGATAATCTGTGAAACTGTGACTTCTCTTCTGAACACCTAAAGCTAAAAAACTGGGCCTCGATTAACGAAAGAGATAAAAGGATGGAGGAGATAATGCAACAACAGTTCTCATTGTAATGCATTATGCACAAGATGGCATGTCCCATAGCTACTGCTTGTTTCTACTTTTAGCATCAAAAGTTGAGGCACTTAACATCTTCTATCAGTAGGCTGAACGAAAGCAGTTCAAAATCATGTTAGTCATTTTAAAATCTACCCCTGCATTGAAACCAATTAAGAATGTGAAATGAGGATCAGCAACAACACTTGAGCACACTGCGCAATAATCTCCCTGCAGGCCTCTGTAGCTCCTGCTTAAGAGGGAGATCACAGATTGGGCCATGTGTGCTTTACATATGACCCAGGAGTCCTGTCCCAGCTCTATCAGAAGGTGGTGTGTTCAATGCTAATACATCCTCAGAGTGGATTCATGAAAATACTGACAGCTTGACCTCTCTTTTCCTTGCCCTTAGTCACAACACAGTGGATTTAAAACCTACTGCTGAGAGTGAAAATTAAAAACACAAATGAGAGTCATACAAATGTCAGACGGGCAGGCCTCCGGGGCAGAAATTTGGATACTGTGTGCTTCAGTGTTCAAAAATACCCCAGCAGAGCAAGTTATCACCAAACAGTATGCTCCATTATGAGCTCCTCCAGGATACCAGATGTTCAATATCACTCTATACTTCAAAAGTTTTTCAAGAGAAGCCTGTTTGAGATCAGCTCCAAGCCAGGAATTAGTTAAGCAGCGAAACATATTTTTTTTGGGGGGGTGGAATATGTGACCAAAATATCACCAATGTGTCACACAAAGAATCATCTCCACTGGAGCCCTATGAAGTGGTAAATTGAAGAGTGTGAAATGAAAGGAAATTGGGCCATTTGTAGACGCTACTTGGGATGCTAATGCTAGCAGCCACATCAGAAAGTGATTTCCCCCCCCCCCCCCCCCAGAGGCAGCTAATTTAACATTAGGTCAAGTATATCAAGGGGATAGTAAAAAGACTTATCAAAGAGTTGGCCCTGGATCAAGAGGAATGTTTCCAACTGGGAGTGAATGCAGCCAGTTCATTTGTTTACCCAAAGAACCACAGGCATCAAGAGGCAGTCAGGCATCACACATTTCACTTCTCTGTACCTGTGCGTTCTCAACTTCAGTTTCTGAACTGTTGTAAACTTTAATGGCGAGGTTTCTATGAATAATGTCTGCAAGTTGCGAGCGTACATGGATACTGAAAAAAGTAAACCTTGTAGTATTGTAGTGCTGAAAATTTCATCAAAACTAGGAATCTCTTGGCAGTCCATTTTCATAAAACTCCCCAAACCTATTTTATGTAGAATCAACGGCAGTGCTTTGACTACTAATGTTGTCATCTGAGATTTTTCAGCTTTTTGGGACGTACACCATTAAAACACAAAAATACATGTTGCACTAAGGTCAATATTTTCAGTCTCTAGATCATCTCTTTTCATGAAAATACAAATCCTTCAATGACACTTCGTTTTCATTATTTGAAAAAAGAAAATAGAATTATTTGTCGGTCTTTTGGTTGACAAACACAATGTTCATCAAAATGACAAATGTCCTTAAAATAACATCAGCACCATCTCTTTGCCAGAGTGGGAAAACCCAGGGCTGAAGGTTGACGGTGGGCTGGCAGCGCTGTAATATGTTCAGGGATTATACTGTTGTTTCATCCAAAATGAAAAGTAATCACTCAAAGCTTTATGACATAACTGCCATGCCATGGGATGTGCACTGTTACGCAACACCATTAGCTCAAAAGCCCTTAGCGAGGATATGTCTTCAGATTTGACAGATATTGTCTGCTCATAAAACAAAAGAAGAAGAAAGTGTTACATCCGAAGTGGACACAGCAGTTGGCCGAGCATCGAGTCAGGAGTTAAAACACTGGCTGGTCCTTTTGTTTAATATTTAATGAATAGATTATAATAATCTATAATAGTGTGCAAGTGGAATTTCATGTTCATTTCATCAGGAAATTCCTGCGAGGGCCACACACAACAACACATTCAGTGCCTCTCACATCAAATATTTAACTTTGATGCCGAGTATGATTGATCATCAGCTGCCTGTTTGCAATAAGGTCTATGACTTGTACGTGTTGTGTGCAGCTGAGGTACACTGATTGAAACATTACAACAAACCTAGGCCAATCAACACCAAAGAACACGACGCAATCTTTCATATCAGAGTACGAAAAGCAGAAACTGTCCTCTAAATCACCTTGAATATCAACCAAGTTCTATTTTGGACGGTCCACCACAGCTCGAGTTGTGTCCAACGCTCCAGCCACTCAATCTGTACCAAGATGAGAAGAGTAGACGCTCATTGGGGAGAATCAGCTGAGAGCATATTAAATGAAACTGGCATATCTGAGTACAGCCTGTATTGATCTGAGAACACTACACTTAGTTTTTTTTTTTAGAGAAAATATATTCCACTGTGAAGTGACCCAGATAGTCAGAACACATCCTACCAACCCTGAGGCTCAGTAGCTCAAAGTGGAGGCTTTTACCGAGGCAATTCTTTTCAGCCTGAGCCTCACAAAAACTGTATTAAAACTTTCATGGAACCTTTTATCAATGAGAAGTGCGAGCTTTAAGGCTCACGCGTCAGAGGCTTGGATACGGCTAAACCAGCCCTTGACACATACAAAGGGTACAGCAGGTTTGTAATGTGACATTTGTTTTTCCTCCTAATATAGTATATAAATCAGTGGGCAGGTAGGAAAGGATTTTTATAAAAATATATGCTAATAAACAGCAAGAATGTGCATTTAGACGATCGCTGTTCATAAGGAAATTTAACTAATTGGATTATAAATAAACTCCGGCATGGATGTTCTTTTGTCGAATCTCTGCCTAATGAGATCTCTTTGTGATACAAGCTCGCTGAGTGTACTGTGTGAAAGTACTGAGCACGATAAGATGGCATGATAAGGCATCCAACTGTCAGCCCCTCCCTCTTTCCTTCCTATGGTGAAGAGTACAGTCCCCCAGAGCTGGCCTTCATCTGCTTAATATCACAACACATTCATAATCCTCTACTGTGCTCAGTGTCCAATTATCTACGACAACATCTGCATGCCCAGTAGCTGGTCTGTTCCCCACTGACACAGGAAACATAATCAACAGTAAGGCATCACAGAGACAAGAAGACAGCATGTAGTGTAGCAGAAATCGCGACTACACACATACCATCAACTTTGTCTCTAATGAGAGGAATGTAAAGTGCTACCGTACAGCACATTTGTCTTGTTTTTAAGCAACAGGTTGACAAATGACCCTTTGGACATTTCAAACAAAAGCTCAATAAATTAAGTCAAGTAAATGTCATAATTATGTGGCAGCAGTTTTCTTATGTATATAAAATAAGGTCCTCCCATTCCAGGCTTTTAAGGATAGTAATAAATAGTTGGCCATCTTAGCATTGACAAATTAAATGAGGGCAAATGCAAATTAATATTGGGGCTACAGGTCAACCAAAGTCGATACACACAACAAAATGCTTGTTACAAGAGGTAAAAAAAAAAAAAAGAAAAGAAAAAAAGAGTGCATGTTGATCACAGCACACATTATTCTCTATTTTGCAAACACTGTAAATATGAGGCTAGAGATTAAAATTACAATCAACTGACGTGCAAAACTATCAAACCACAGATGTTTTTTGCGGCTGGAAAAGAGGTTGATGAGAGCGCCGAGAGTGAACCAGACCAGTACGGTGTGGGCCGTAAAACCAAAGGGGAACAGCAGAGTTTGGTAACAATTCTCGGTTGGTCCATCACTATTCGTGACCCCTTTCACATTACACATTTGAAGTCATTTGAGCCACTGTATACATAAAAGAATGTATTAGTGCAGCTTTGAATAAAAATAAAGTGAAATGGTCCATGTGTTGACCGCTACAGTTCAAAATCCCTGAGCCACTTCCTGTCATTTGAATTTACTGCACTTGTGTGACTTCAACTCTTCATGCACGAGTGCAGGCAACATTCCTCTTATTTGGGGCTTTAAAAGTTGGGTTCATACTCCTTGCTGAAATTGATGTGACAGTGTGTGTGCAGTGCTAGTGGCGTCAACGTGGCTAAAGAACCTGCCCATGCATCGGAGATACTGGCAAGATTAAACAGCACCTACAGCTGGAAACATCACAGAAATCCCACTTAAAGGCCGCTCCAGAGAGATATGCTGGTAGGTCACAATCCCCCATCATGCTGCTATCAAAAAGGATTGAATAGAACAATAAGAGCAAACAAATTATTTGGAGACAGCAGCATTATGCATACAAAACAAGTGGGTAACAAAAGAGATGAAGAGAGCTTTTTCACTCAACTCCACCGTGCATTAACACCATTGTAACAGAAAAAAAAGCCCTTTTGTTGCTCAGCTCTTGATTATTGTCCTTCACCACAACAGGGGAGATGCTGTTATCATAGAGCATACATGAATGTACCAATGAACAGAAAACATCTCCATGAATGTTCATCAAGTACGCACTCTCTATTAAAACACAGTAAAACATTTAAAAAATAATAAATCAAGATTTCATCAGAACTTTTGTGCCTTACTAAAAATACCACTTCAGTCCAGAGGGACTGCTGAAGTGCCAGTGGGACCATGTTGGGGCAGAAATACAAAAGTACAGCCAAACAGCACTCTGGGAACAGCAACAGTCAAAGTCGAGCTGAAAGGTAATATCAACCTAAAAGTCAAATACATGTTCTGTGCTTGTGGAAAGTGATGGAGATGACAAGAGATCACATTAGTCCCTGTGATCACATAAGAGACTGAAAGAGAGCAATGAGACTGATTCATTCAGCAAATTCACACCTGGAAAATGCTAATTTAATAATATTACTAAATCAGAACACCCTGTCCTGCTCAGACCGGATTCAGATCTCTGTGCAATTGCTCATCCTTTCCTCCCAACCCATGAGATGCAGTCTGACAAAGTGCCTCCTCCTGTCCAACAGACTGACAGCAGAATTCAGGATGCGTCAGCCAAGGAAAATAAATACAGCCACATCTGAAGAGAGCATGTCCTTCACTCGCCCCTGACAACGCTGGGTTGCAAGATCAAAGGAACTCTAAAGAGACCTCAAAACATGAAACTCCAACGCTGCACTTTTGCTGAATCAATTTGCCACATTTTTAAAATCACCCTGGAGACTGAAACTTAATACTTTTTTCTTTGGGCCAAAGGATATACACTGAATTTCTTTCCACAACCACTGCGGGTATAAAAGAAAACATGTTTATAATAAACGCGGCACCTGCATGTGTTTTTTGTGCTTACATCAACATACTGTAGAATTAAGTAAAGATGTCCCATACCAGCAGAAGTCTGCTTGAACTTCTCACTCTTCTTCTTCCTCCATTTCCAGGGCTTGAGGAGGCGTCCCAGAGTGGCAAACTTGCTCCGACGACGGATGGGTGGAGTGTGGGTGCCAGAGACCAAGGACTCAGAACGCATGGCGGCCAGCCTCTCTACTTCCTCAGCTGTAAGGGAACAAACAAAAAACAGGGTCTAGTTTAGGTGAGGATGCAGATGAGGTGATATTCTGGTAATTATGCAGGAGAGCTTGCAATGAATGCAGCAGACACTTTTGCTTACAAAAAATCCAAGCAGTAAGAATCCGTGCCAAGTGGCCTCCTGAATTCCCTAAAAACCGGATGAGGTTGGGAGAGGATAAACAAACCTGCGTATCAGATAGCATTACGCAGGATACGCTCCGAGTCTAAACAGTGTGAGGCTGCATCACACTGAGCGGTTGGCATTAGCTTGCCAAAACATACTAAACAGACTGATAAGCACCTCGTTAAGGAGAAATCTTTCTACTCCTCATCAAATATTCTTGAGGCCCAGCGCTTTACGCTTTCACATACCGTTGGACATCAAAAGCAAAGAATGTTAAGCATTTTATTCTAACACAAACTATTAAAAGTGAATGCACGTTACATTTGAAAGGTGCTGTAATCCAGGGTTACAAACATCCCCACTGTGGTGCACGCGCACACACACACACACGGTTTTAGCCCCTGAGATATGATCATAAAGAGGTATTCAACCTAAGATATCTGACTCAAACAGACTCACCAGCTTGTAAACACATGTAAAAACTGTGAGCACTGCTAGGAGCAAATAAATTTGATATGGCCTTTAGATGTGGAGCTGTTTTTCAACATCGCTCTCCAGTCTCCTTACTACAAAACTAATTGAACACAGACACTTAAGTAGTCTTTCATAAGCAGTATAAACAAAGTAACATGCTCTGACTCAACCAGTCAAACAGCTGAATGCAACCATCTTGCATGAACAGAAGACCAGCAAAGTATTCACGAAAAACAACTACTTCATTCTTCTCACTTAAATTATAACAGCACTCACAGGATCATACAAATGTTTCTGATTTCTGAATGTAATTTACCATCTGTACCTTCTAGGCAGCCATTGGTTTTCCTTCATTTCCACACAGTGAAAAAAAATCAACATGCACAGACGTTATACTTGCTTGAGATGAGTAATCATGTCTGCTTTTATTTCTGTCAAACTTACATCATTTGCACGTGCAACAACACCATAGTGTTGCATTGCCAGACGTCAAGATGTCTGGCCTTGTGGGAGCAGTGAAAGAAGACATATCACCTCACTTAGACAGGTCAATGTTTCTGCGGAATGAATGGACACCAATGGCTGCTTATAAAAAAAAATTTAAAAAAAAGGTAGGAAAAATATTTAAAAAGTATAAAAAAAGTACACGTGATTTGCTAAAAAGTACAAAAACCCTTGGATGCTCCTTTAAGTATGAGCATGCAACACTAATTGAAAAAAAGCAGAAACACAGAAAAGGGCCTCATCACCGGGTCTGAACAACAGAGTCTGGATGTGACCTCTAGCACAGCGTCGTGTCAGTTCTCAGTGTCACCACATTGCGTCAGATCATCACCCATGACATGCTGTCAGGGAATGTGCCGGTCGCTTGTTTTTAAATAATTACACCACATTCACATTCACGATGTTTGCCAACATAGACATATCACTTTGCAGGCCAGTCACCTCCCCGGGGCGATCGGCCAGCATGATAAATAATGTGACAGTAATGAAGTGGAAATGGACCATCACTTGAATGCTGTGGTGCCTCAGAGCCGGCCATCTTAGCAATCCATAAATAACTATACAATGCTAATCGAATCCAGCAGAGATTCAAATGACTTCATTATAGCTCCAAAAGATAAAGACAGGAAGACAAAGAACCAAACATAAGCGGAGTAACTGCCAACAGCCGAGTTACGACCAGCTCTGTATACACACTTTTAGTAACTTCAATACAAGACATGCATACAAACTGAACATCAGTTCACAACATCAAACACTTCTTTGTAGGCTATATGTCTTCTACACGTTACTGAAATATATATTAGGTTGACAAATGAAGCATGTTTTTGAAAGTAATTCAAATCAACCCTTGAACCCTCGGATTCTCTACCGAAAGGGGTGTCTGTCTGTCTGTCTGTCTGTATTGGTGCAAAAGACTGGTGATCCCCAAATACTGTTTAATACCACCCAATCTTTTTTCCCACTGAACCTTTTCCAGGGAGAAAACACAGAACCAGGATGTCGACAATTTAAGAGCATGATGTTGCAATTAATTGCAATCTTGACAAAATCCTGGCAGAGGGGAGAGGAGCTCAATCTGTACAAGGGGGAAAAAAGGGGAAATCCTCTTCCAAGTACCTAAACAGTGATTAAAATGTTGTGGTGTTTTCAAAAGGCAGGTGATCATTTCACGACACACCAGCATTTCTATCTTCATCATGCTGCATGTAACCTACATTCTCTCACTACTGTAACACAACACACTGATGTGGCTGCTTTTAATTAAAAACACTTGTTTGCATACCAAGATGGCTGAGTGATGATGTAATGACACTGAACTGGAAGTGGCTTTGTGCAAAAAGCCTGCACGGTTTCATGCCATTTCAATGACATCTATAGGCTAATTGGATAAATCAAAGAAATACTTAAGCTTCCCACATAATAAGACTAATTCATAAATATGTTTTTGACGCAAACCAACAAGTAGCAATTCAAGTCAGAGCCCAACCCTATGAGAAGTTCTGATCCAGTCAGAGGCAGTTTCCACAACAGCAACAGTGAATCGCCGTCGCTTTGTTTAAAGGTATACTGTACGCTGACCCACTTAGCCCAACATTGTAACTACAGAATATCATCACACAAGCAGACGCAGAGCACATTTAAAGATGGAGCGCCTGATCTTGGTTGTCAAAGGCGCATAGCAGCCCAGAGGCAAGGCAACCGCCAGATAATGAGGAGTATATCCTGGATGGCAGTACCGCAGGGCTACTATGGGCGACACCGCACAAGGCTCGAGCCTATACTCACCGTCCTGCGTGTCGTTCCCGCGACTGCAATTGCTGCAAATGTGCTTTATCTCTTTCCCGATGTGACAGTGGATCGTAAAGGGCATGTTGTTGTTGTGGTGGTGCGGATGCTGGCCGTGCCCTTTCTTGTTGCTGAGAGACATTATTTTGACCAGGCTGAACGCCTTTTTCTTAGGCTTCTCCACCGCCACGGGCGTGTTTTCTCGGCACCCCGTGGCAAACCAAGTGCCGTGCATGATGGTGGGCGCAGGGTCCACCGTCGGGTAATTGGCCGTCCTGAACATTGGGACGCGAAGACGGTGAGGCGCTTCAGTGCGCGACGTTACGACGGTGTGGATTTAAATTAAAGGGCCATCAATTTGAGTCCTACCTGACCTACAGTAGCAGCTTCCATCGACCCCCTAAATCAGCCGCGTCTCCCTGCTGTGTCCCCACACCTTTACCTGAGATCCAAATATGTGAAGCTGCTTGGTTTGCGCAATGCAAAAGTCACTGCTGCTGAAGAAAAAAAGCACTGCTGCCAGATCCAAGTGAGCTAATAATAAAACAGAGTGAGTAGTGAATGGCAGCGACTACCTCTCCCTCCCAGAGCTGCAGACTGCAGTCGGTTGTAGCTAATCCACGATTAGTAGAGCTGTGCAGGGAGGGCCTGTGATTGGCTGCACGGTGCGCTCCTCTAATAGGCCAGTGTGTGGATGAGGAAAAGTTGCTCGTCTGATAATAGGATTGCAATAGGCTGTGTGTTTTGTTTTGTCTTTTTTTTTTTTTTTAGCAAATTACATTATATGCAAGACCCTTTCTGTATTTAAAACAGCTGCAACAGCAAATAAGCAATGCAACTAAAAACCTCTTCTCCAGTACAGTGTATTTCATAGGCACAAACAGTGAGTTAAGATGTGCTTTTGGTCTAATACAACAACATAGGCTATATATTATTCATTCAGAAGAGTTCAATGATAACTAATCTAATGTAATCTAATCTGAAAGAATGTACTTGTTGACTGAATCTAGGTTTATAAAAACATAAAGTAAACACTCCAAAAGAGGGTGAAAATATTGATGATACTGCTACTGATTTAGATTAGTTTCATTAGGCAGGTCATTGTAGTATTTAGTCTTGACTTCAGACCTGTGTGACTATAGCAAGTACACAATGAAGGGGACTGTACCAAAAACAGAGCCCTGCAGTACCTCAAAGCTTTTTTTGGATTTTGAGCTGCCAACAACAATGGAGAACTTTCTGCCTGAGAGGAAGGAATTGAACCATGTGTCACCATGTCAATGATACCTGTCAGGTGCTTAAGGTGCTTCATTGATTACACGTAGCTTGTGTACTGTAAAATAAGAGCCATTCTGAGGTAAAATTTAACAAATATGCAAGCATATACAGTTGCAGGTTAGGAACCGGTTATCTACCGGTCAAAGCTTTTCCTTGCCACTGTCGCCAAAGTGCCTGCTCATGGTGGGAACTGTTGGGTCTCTGTAATAATACTATAAAGAGTCGGTCTAGACCTGCTCTATTTGTAAAGTGTCATGAGATGACTTATATAAATATAAGCGCTATATAAATAAAATGGAATGGAATTGAACAATGACCCATGTATACATCAATTAATTCAACATTATCTACAGAATATATAGCAAATTAAGGGTATGACCTCCACATTGATCCACCCTCACACTGATGCAAAACTGATAACAAAGACTAAAAGATAAAGTGAGATTTGGAAAGTCAGTTTTAAGTGCAAGGGACAAAAGAGGCGAATGCAAAAACTACAACATCTATCTAATTTGGGCAAAATAACAGAGAAGAGCCCAGATAATTAAAATCAAAGAAAAGAAACACAGCAAAGGGACCGTAATCAGTGATCAGAAAGCTCAATACTTCAAATGAGAGAGCGCAGCCTAAAGTAATGGCAAAGCATTAAATATTCTGTCTTTACATCACAAATTCCAAATAGCCACTCGCTTGATCCCCGAAGTTACTGAGCGCATTTTGGAGTAATTGATAACATTAATGGCCAGTTAATGAGGCGTTAATCATGGAGAAGATAACGGACCCCAGGCATTTCCAATCAGGTTTCCTACAGAGCAGTGAATGGTTGTGGGTGGGGTGGGGGGGGGTATCTTTGATGTTCCTTCAATGAGCTGCAGCTTATTCCAGTGACATCAAAGCCCTCTCTGAAATGAGGGACGGAGGCACTTGATTTACTCCCACCACGGTGCAATGCAGCAGCTGCCCTCAGTTGCCTCTTTGCAGCTAAAAGTTTCACTCTCTTGCATTCATGTGTGTTAAAGTTTAGGAAACTGTCCAGAAAGGGCTATTTTTATGTATGGAAAACATTTGGTTTGAAACATTTTACATTGGTTAACAGACAAAGAAAAGAAAGTCTTTGCCATATAGAGGTATATAATACTGCAAAGTGTGACTGAATGTGAAGAGTGAAAGAGTAAGAGGCTTTAAATACTCAAGAAACGCATGTTACTGTCTTACTGCACCATAAGGACAGTGGTAACCTTTATCTCTCTGTTTACTCCCATCAGTGCACATTATTCAGCCTGTAGACCTTGAATTATCTTAAAATGTACCACAAAAGTGTTCTGTGCCAAGACTCAACACTGTTGACCTAAAAAGTATGTCGAGTTATATGAGCCCGCATCTTGTTAAGCTCTCTCCACTTTCCTATTGGATAATTCTTACAAGAATCTGATCATTAAAGCTACAAGACAGGTCATTTGTCATCTGCAAGGAAGAATGGTGGCATGTGGCAATGTGGTTATGTAACTATGCTGTGTCAGGCAGTGCTGATAAGTGCTGCAACACATCACTTTGGTTAATTCAATAGAGAAGAAGGGGTGAACATGCATACCTTATAACTTCGTAAAAGAATGATTTTAAAGGCTTAAAACTTTTAACAGTAAACTCAGGTGTAAGAGCTATCTTTCATAACATCATAACATGTTTTTTTTTTATTTGGAAATATATTCTTAGTGCCCAGTCTCAACTTGCTGATTTATGCTGAAATTTCAAGCTTTGATCAAGTTAAACACAATGGTTATCTAATTTAAGAACAATAATCAATTTCCTTAAGGTCAGACCTGCAAATAGCTTTCACCCCTGTCCTGACCACAGTAATCATTATCTGCCACAGTAATAATTATCTTCCTGTTCATTTGATTAGATTCATTGGGAAGTTTGTGTGTTGTGTGGCTTGTTTCAGAGGCGCTTCCATTGAATTGTTGTGTGAAACTTTGACTAATTCAGCATGAAATCCTGGGATCAGTGCTGGTCTTCAAAAACGATATAAGTATATTTTCCTGTGGTTGACAACATACCTGACATTTGTCACAAACTGTCACAATAAACTTGAACTGCCACAGTAAGCTCACCCAAAGCTGCTAAGAAGTACTTGCCAATCCTCTCTGACTCACATCTGATGGACACGTTGGCTCAAAGTGTTGTTGCCATGAAGACTCAGTAAATGTTAGCTCTTCTGTGCCACTAAAAAGCAGGGAAAACATGGTTTCTACTACTACTATTAGAATACGCTTAAAATAAACTGCACAATGGGTGAGATTTTAATTGAAAGAAAGTTAAAATGCCGTTTCTTTAATATTTTGGTTTCCAGTTCGAACTGGTTTCCATGGATGTGGTGCAGGTTTTAGGCTAAACAATCTTACAACTTCCGACTGAGCAGGCTGTCACTACAAATCTGCTGTTCCCGTTCTCCCTGAATCTCTCTGTCTCTTCCCATCTGTCATTCTCTCTCTGCAATATTATCTGTCTTACTCCCTCATAGGCACACACACACACACACACACACACACAGAGTAGCACATCTCCTTGACACAATCTGAAAGAGAATTAATTAGATGTTAAAAGTGCGGTGCCTTGCCTTTTCCGCTTTTCTTATTTGCTGTAGGGAGATGTGAATAATAGTTATGCAATTATAATCTGCGGGGAGAAAGATTCTTCACAAATGTTTTATGCAGTTCTTGGCTCCACCTTCAGCATTAAGCTCAATCTTCCTCCTGACAGGCGGCAGAGTAATGTGACATGATTATGTAAAGTCCACAGACTGCAACAACTTCAGGAGTGAAACAGTAATGTATTTATTTTGAAAAGACATCTCACACGGACACAGAGCAAGAATCGGACAAATGTCAAACTGAGATAGAAACGCATCCACTTGTGTTTTATAAACAGTTTTGCACGTCGACAACTTTGCCTCTTGACATTAATAGTCACTGTGAACGAATATTCTGCTCAGCCACTGAGGCCAACAGAGAAGTTCATGGAGCACAGTCACAGACTGTCAGGGAATGTGGTAGGATGCTTGTGACTCCAGTTCCAGAAAACTGTAAACACATGACTGCTCGCTTTTCATCTCTGCTATAATTCACTCCTGCCTGTCTTTTCCTCTTCTCCTCATGTCTGTCTTGCCCTGTCTCAATATGTTTTCAGTACTGCTGGACAAATTGACAATTATGAAAGGGCAAGTTGACAGGTGATAACACAATCAATCACTGTGACTGATTTCCTAATAATAAGTGAATGTTTTTCCAATGTGGTTTGGTAATTTCACTTGTTTCCAATGGATAACAACCAATATCAATTTATTTTTTCATGCGGTATTGTCATACAGAGGATCTCTATATGAACATGCAAACACAATTGTCTGAGCTAAACTGGACAAAATTGTGCATATGATAATTTGATTTTATAAAGAAATATATATCACGAAGTGCCAATAAAACCATAATGTAATGACCAGCAAGTAATAACATTGTTTAAAAAGTTTACATTATAGGCTACAACTCAAACATGTATTACATTATATGCCGCTATCTCATTTTGCCACTCAGAGCTGCCAAGCTTATCCCATGTTACAATGCCGCCATCTAGTGGGATAAACTGGTAATTTGGTGGCACATTACTTCATAGCACACAAAACAAATGATGGACAGAAGGTAAATTCTAACTTGTCCGCTGCTTGTGTGACTCTTTCATCACAAAAGCCAATGTGTGTTATCAACAATGCCCTCTATGCTTTATAAATGCCAGGAATATTGTTACGAGAACTGTACTAACAATGGCCGTTAGATGACTGCTGGATTTACTATACGTAACGTAACTGTGCCTCCGCACGTTTGTACGTAACGACGTAATGCGCATACTTCCCAAAGAGAAGTCGGATGTGTCGGACGTGGCTTCCATGTTCCAGAGTCAGACGTTTTGCTATGGCTGCGGTGTTAGCGAATAGCCATCTTCATATGAAATGATTATGTCCATTACGCCAAAATGAGCAAGACAATAACGGATGGTGAGTGTTTAACACTCAACTAAATGTTTTACCTCCATTCAATCCAAATTTGCCCTAACCTTAGATAAAAAGATAGCGTTAGAAAGTGATGTTTAGGGTAACTTAATGGCTAATGTTAACGGAAACTGTGAGGAATATTGTAGCACTACAATAATTGTGTCGTTTCTTTTCACTCTAGCGATAAAGAAACAGTTGCCTCTATACTGTAACCTTCCAGTTTTAATTTGTTTCTCCAGGTTCCCTTCCCCTTTCCTCTCTCCGTCTTATCGTCCCCCCTCTGCAGCTTGTGTCCGCAGCTCTGTGGGAGATAGTGAGGCAGGGGGCTGTGATGTACTACGGTCTGCTGGAGGAGTTCGTTACCACAGTGTTGGAAACAGTCCCTGAGCTGCTCACTTACACAGAGAGAGTCCAACTAGTTATGGGCCTACGTGCAAAGGTAAGAATCCACAGCACTACCTCTTAAAGATAATTATTCTTCTTTTTTACTCCACTACATTCATTTGACAGCTACAGTTACTTATTACGTGTCAGGAACATAAAACCATTTTATAAAATATGGTGAATTATTCTGGATTAAACTACCCAACAGTATCAAAGTAGTTAAATGTAGCTCCACCTCCACCACCTAAAACAAGAAAATGCTGTACATTATGCATCAGTAATAATAATCCATTGATAAAATACTGTGTGTGATTCTATAACACAGACAGGGGCCACTCTGCACAAGAGGTACTTTTATTCTTGCATTTTGCTGGTAATAGTGAAGCCCATTGTAGTCTTGCTGCTTTTAGGTTAACCATCTGAATGATTTTTCCATCACTGCTTGTCTGATAGTTTGATCTACTAGGATTGTTGATCTCAGGGTCAGCTACAAAAATGTGTGCAATGTTATTATGCTCATTTAGTAAGTGGAAACTATGCAGTGTGTGCATTAGAATAAGCCAGCTAACACAACAAGGTTTCTCATGCTCTGGGTAAACTATGCACTTAACTGTTTTATATCACCGCGAGACCACTCAGTTCCATAAATTAGGTGAGTGTAAGCACCTAACACTTGACCTCACCATGCACAGAATTGTATTTATACATCCAATTCTTATATATGGTGCTACTGGTGATAGTTTTCAGATGATGGGCTATGCCACTCAGGGCCACACCTCCACATGTGACTTCACTAAAAGCCGTCACTAAATAGTTTTATCTCTTGATGTGCCAACAGGTGGTGCTAGAGATGTGCCGCAGTGAGGATTTTGCCAGCCCACAGGCCATCCAGCCTCACCTGAGCAGAATGAACACCTACTTTACAAACCAGGACACAGAGGTAGGTGCTCTTGTTAAATCTCTGTCACTTTTGGTGTCATTTGTATTTATTTACATGCTTTTTTATTTGCTTTTGCTTTTTAAGGCTTCCAATTCTGAGGTAAAAGCATCTGTGACAAACTTCTTGAAGCTTGTTCACACTCTAGTGGACGATCAATGCCAGAGGGATATCTTTTATCAGGTGAGTTGGTTGGTACTATATCTTTTAATTGTTAAGATTATGTCCTCTGGGAAAAAAATGTTAAAAACTAATTTTAAATTTCTCGGTTCCAATCATTATATGCTGTTTGATTTTATTCAGGTTGATTGGGTGATAGCCTTAATGTAACTCTCAAGATCTGTGGTGGCGTCAAAGGGGCCTTGCAGTATTTTGTGAATTGTACTGAGTACTTTTCTCTTTATTCTTTAGAAAATCTTCCCAGCAGTGTTTGGCCCTAAATATGACTCAGCCCTACAGACTCTAATGAGAAAATTCCTCTTCAATCTGCAGAAGCTGCTGCCTGTTCCTAACCTTGAACAAGTGGGTACCTGACACAGTAACCCTGGGACAAATAAAGAAAGCAAGAAAATGTAGATAATTAACATTTAGAACAGTTTGAGGTGTAAATCTGCACCTATTAAATGTCTAATTTATTAGCATTATTTTTGTTGTTTAGCACAGAAACAATTAAATGTTTATATAGTTATTCCATCCTACTTGTGCTTTTTTGTAACCTGCATGTAAAACCTTGTGTGGAATTAGCTTTATATTGGATATGAGATTTCCAGTTGATATAATGTTTCCTGTCTTTATTAACTTGTTAAATAATCTTATCTACATTGATGGATATATTTGTGGTTATTAGAAGAGGAACAAGAATTTACAGTCACCAGTTCCCACTAATTTTCCCTTCTCTGGGAGATGTTGAGAGACATTCTGGGGAATTAGAATTAACTGATGTGAAAGTACAGAAGGCAATTTGAGGGATGTTGTTACAATAACAAGGAAATTAACTAAATATATGAGAACATAACACAATAAATGCAAGGATGGAGTGAACATAATAATGTATGCTGATTGATTTGAACTGTTCTGTTCCATTTCAAGACATCCCTGTGGCTCAGTCTCTCTCCCTCTATCTTGAATGAGTGTGTAGACTTCATGAATCAACCCGAGCCCCTGAATACACTGATTCAGCATCACAAACATCAGGGACACAAAGTTCCACAAGGTAGTACTTGCAGGAATTTCCACACAGTTCCTGATTGTCTTTTGTATTATTCATATTTCTTCAGTTTTAGTTACTGAAAATAATGTGTGTTTTGTTTGTCATTTTGTTCTAGCTTTGTCTTCCTCTGGAGATGACTGCATCCTTTCCAGCCTGTCCTATCACCTACCAAAGGTGGACAATGATGAAGGAGACACACTTGTCAAATCTGCATCTGTGGTTGTCTCACAAGATCGGCAGGGAGATAACTTACTTCACAGCGAGTCAAAAAAGGATAAAGGTGGACAATTTATGGCAATAAATTCAGACTTGATGAGGGATGTAGAAAGAAATGGACAGCTGCGTGATGATGATCTGACTGAAGACCAAGGAGCCTCTGTAGAAGTAATACTTCAACCATTTGATGAAAGTGAGTCTAATGATGATGATGATGACAAAAAATGGTTTCCCCATTTGAAAACTGGCAGTAGGACATCCGCTAAAACCTTCAAGTGTCTTGTTTGTGGCCAAGATTTTGGTTCCCGTAGCAAACGAAAGAGGCACAGGATTACCCACAGTGGTTGCTTTACAAACAGAATGAGTCAGTCAAATTCGGCGAGCCAAAGTAGCTTTTTTGAGAAGATAAATTTACATCCCAAACCAAAGACTTGTGTTGAGAATAATGCTTCGAAAAGTGAGACTGAGCATTCATCATTGGCAAGAGCCACAGCACATAACCCATCAAATATGAACAGTCCTCCGAACTTTGAGCAGTCTAATGATGACGTTAGTCTTGTTTGTAATGTTTGTGGCAAGGTTTTCACTTACCGAAAGAATTTTGACAAACACCAGAGGATTTGTGCAGTCGGTATTAAACGACAGGCAGAGACAGACCCACAGTGTTTCACAAACTTAGCTCTTTGCTCCAAACCAAACCCTGTTAATAAGACCAAAGAGTTGTTCCTGAGTGAAACTGAAACTGGGCCTTCAAATGTTGTACCCCATGAACCAATATCTTCTGACTCACAACAAGAGCAAACGTGTAAAAGAAGCAGTCGTGTCAAACAATGCTCCGTATGTGGGGAAATATTTACCTGTTCTACTGACTTGATGAGGCACATGCAGTGCCACGCTGAACCGAGTCCTTACTTTTGTTTTTATTGTGGGAAAGACTTTGACAGCTATGAAGACTGGGAGACACACCAGGAAGGTAAATGCAGAGTTTCAGAGGACAGGTCCTCAAACAACGCAAATAAAAGGAATCCGGAAAACACAGTTGTTTCAAGTGGTATAGCTCAGATCCCAACAATCACAGATGCACCTGCCAACCTGCAGGTGTGTAGATCACCTCTGATCTGTCAGGAATGTGGCCAGGGTTTTACTTACTACAAGAATTTCAAGAAGCACCTGAGCAAATGTTCCAAAAGAGCTCCTCGAAAGAAAAAGCAAACGAACACGAACCATTTCGTTATCGATGCGTGTAATTTCCGATCAGCTGACAATATCAATGGGAGCCATGTCGAGACCAGTTCTGAAACAAAGGACAGCGAAACGGCAAAAACTCCAGTCTCCACAGACCATGCAGATGGCTCCCAGGCTAAATCTCGCACGATCAAGTGCACCATGTGTGAGAAGAACTTCTCAAAAATCGTCCTCATGAAAAGACATTATTCCAAGTCACATAAAGTTACAGGCTCATACCCCTGTCATTTGTGCAAGAGAACTTTTGTTAGGTTATGCGAATTGGTTCGACATCAGCAAAACAAAAAAATGTATCAGTGCGCTGTCTGCAAGAAATGTTTCACAAAGCCAGGACTACTAAATGATCATGAAAAAGTACATACTGCAAGTGTAACACCACGCATTTGTGAAACGTGCGGGAAAAGTTTCAAATATCTCGCGCATCTGATTTTGCACCAGAGAATACATAGAGAACAGCAACCTAGTCTTTGCTCCTGCTGTGGGAAACAGTTCAGTTCAAAAGACTGCCTGAGAGCGCATATGGTGAGACACACAGATGGCTACCCGTGCCCAATATGCGGGAAGCAATTCTATCAAAAAACATACCTTAAATGGCATCTGTATAAACACACGGGGCAAGAGCCGTACCTCTGCGACACGTGTGGGAAAGGCTGGCCGAGTGCAGCCCAGCTCAAACTCCACATGGTTCAACATACAGAGGAAAGGCCATTCAAGTGTGAAGACTGTGGTGCGTGTTACAAGAGGGGATCCCATTTGGTGGCTCACCGTAGATCCAAACATATCAGGTTGCGGCCATTCGTGTGTGAGGTTTGCAGCAAAGCCTTTAGATTAAACAATGAGCTGAAAAAACACATGATGGTTCACACAGGGGAGCGGCCATACTCGTGCCCAAGGTGTGGCAAAACATTCACGAGAAGATCTCGCCTTAGGGAGCACAGAGAAAAGGCATGTCTGTAACTTGGGCAACTATGCTGTTTGTTGACTGTGTTAAAACACAGTGCCATACTACATTCTACCACTACATACAGTGCACACATGTACCAAACGCTCTGTCATCAACTGTCTCGATGCTGTATATGTATGATGACTCATGAGTAAGTTACAGATATGTAAATAAAGTACTACATTTTGTCAGACATTGTGAATGACTTTCATTCACAGAGAATAAAAATGGCCTTGCTGCACAGTGTGTCAAATCAAAGTCTTATCTAAAATGTGCTGATGTCTACAATGTTTCTCCAAGGGCTACAAGAAGCTCAAGGCTGTCTGATAGAAGTCGGAGGAGGCAGACTCACAATTTGGGTGATTTCGGGGTGAATACAGTCTAACAGAAATAGCACAGAAAAACGTTTTACCATAATTACTTAGTAGGTACTGCAGGATGTCATAGTTGTGAACCGTTGTACCCCATAGTTACCCAGTTTTTACAAAGATCCTTACAGTATTATTTATATCTCCTTTCCTCTAAAATACCCAGTTGTTACTCCTTTGTCTGGTTTTCATACCAGTAAGTAGGCTATGTTAGAAAGTAATCAGTATGTACTAACTAATAAGACGAAATGACACTGTAAAGTGTACACTGTACCGTGTAGTCTATGAAATGTCCCAAAAGGTGTCGATAAGGTCTTAACATTGCTTGTGTTGTCAATTTATAATGATTTGAATGTCATTTTGCTTGATAAATTACTTGAGTGGTTAATTAATTATCAGTGATTCCTTTTCTGTTGATCAACCAATCGATTATCCAATAAATCAACACTTTTGTCTGTGTACACATTTAACCTTGAGCGGTAGCCTACTGCTGCAGAAAAAGCATTGCTCCACCAGAGAGCAGTGGTGCTCCAGGGACTTCTTCAGTCTCATCAGCCAGAGTCAAGTTGTATTTTATGTACAGGATCTATAAGTTCACAGACCACATCCCACAATTGAGACATGCAGCAAAGTTCTATGAAATCATGTCTAGCTGCCAAAAATGAAAATTACTTTTGTACTACAGAACATTTTAAAATTGGAAATTGTTATGTACGACTGTAATCTTCTTTAAGTTTGAAAGGATAATGATGCAACTAATGGTAAATCTTTTACTAGATCTGTTGTCACACCAGACCTATTTTTGGGTCCCTTTCATTGGTTCTATACTCTGCAGAGCACAGAGGAACCCTCAGTTTGAGTTTTTCCACTTTGTCTGCTAATTAAGAAAGGTGATAGAGGGCGACAGACAGCAAAGGAGTTAGTCCTGTTTATTGAAAGGTGCAATAAGGGAAAAGGGAACACTGTATACTTTCCTATTTTGCTGCACATGCAGTCTTTTGAAAAGGGCGGTGGACAGGATGTGCTATACAAAAGCAAATTTTGAGGTAATAAGGTTTGGTTATATGCTCACAAAATCACACAACTTGACAGCAAGCTAGTGAAAATCGAGAGAAGAAACCCCACAAAATGAAAGCAATCTTCAGTGGGCTCTGCAACACTTACTGGTAGGCAGACTGTGCCACTCCTCTGGGATGTTCTGGCTGTCTCTGTCTGCAGAGACACACAGAGATTTCTCTCTGACTGAAACCTCCATCTGTCCTGTTCGAGCTTGATGAACACCACAGTATGGAGTGGACTATCAACTAAAGAGCTTAGGTTTCCTCTGGCCTCTTCTGGCTCTGCTGAAGTTAAGACTAATATCTCCTGGTCTCAGGCACAGGTAGCTCAGCATTACATCACATCAAAGAGTTTTCCTAGTTACTAATGAGCCATGGCTGCTGTCATAGTTGATGGTGTTACTGCAGAATAATTCCCCATAGACCATGATGAAACAATCCATACATTATGAGTCATTTTAAATCTGGTATTCTGGTATTGATACAACAATGGCTTTTGATGTGACCCCATTCACTCCCTGACCCCAGAATCCAGACTGAAAATGTTATCTTAGAATGAGGACAGACACCTCAATATTGTGTTTCCGCTTATTAGAAAGCTTGATAAAAGTAGTTAACCCTCTGTGAGAAAATAAAAACTATCAGGTTAGTGGAAATTTTCTCAAATCTGTTTTTGGGTGCCCTGGTGGCCTAGGGGTTAAACTGCCAACCATGAACTACAATGTCCCGCAAACAGTTGCAACAGTTGCATGTCATTTCCCATATCTCCACTCACTTCCTATAAAGCATTCAAAAGCCCCTAACATAATAACAACAAATTCAATCTGATCATGTAAAACAAAAATGTGAAAACTAAGCTTTGGCCTTCATCTTTTTTGTTGAGTTAGTTTTAAAATGCACATGTGTGGAATATTTATATGATTATTGCATTTACAAATCAATATTATTCTGACAGCATAAGATTTTTTTGTGTGAGTGAGTTGTTTTGACACTACCACTGACAATTCAGTGGACATTCAGACATTTTCAAAACATCAACACATAGAGCTTGTAATTAACTATTATAAGTGCTGATTATAATATTTTCCTGACTTCTAATGCACAATAACCAGATTTTAAAATACATACAGTTGCCACAAAAATGTTTCTAAAGAGACATACTGTGTTTAACTCATTGAAGCCTTAAATAGATACTGGTGATACAGTGGATGCCGTTTAGTTTTATTCCAGTTTATGAGAAGGTTTAGTTTCTTTATATATTTAAAGTACTACAAGTACTCAAAAGTTAAAACAGTAATTTTATCACTGCAATTATTATGTGATGTAATTACAAAATCAATTTTATGTTGCCTCTGTAAGATTCGCTGGAGAAAGGATGGGGGCAAAAATGTCCCCTTGGTTCAATCGCTTAATTTCACAGAATTATTCCCTTCAGATCGCAGACATTTATCCTGTAGGCCATTAGTCTGTTTTTACACAGACTTACATAACTGTCTGAGAAAAGTGCAGGCATAATTTACCATAATGTTCTGTGTAGAGCACGCACAGTATATGTTTCATTTGAAGAGCTTCACTCCAAAATAAGATTTATACTATAACATAGAAAGTAATATCCGCTCTTTATTGATTGATAGTAAAATTGAAAGGGAGACATGATATGACAAGTTAACACTGAAATCCTGATATTCTAAAAATATCGAATGGCAATGCTTTTTCCAAATGGAAGTAACACTTGGAATATTATTGATTTGTGGTTTGATTGTGACAAAACATTTCAGAATCATGTCATGAGGACTAACGAACATGCAGTGGTGTAACTGACCAAATGTGGTATGATTATATTTTTTTCATCTCATTTAAATAATAGAAATATTGACCAGGTTTGGAAGTATGAGAGCCAAAATGTATCCTGACTGTTATCATTAGAAATAGGATGCGATTTTGAAGGACTGCTGAGTGGTGCAATGCAGCTTTGATTGAATTGAGTCCCAGGTTTGCAGCAGTGTTGAAGGGATTCTGACTCTGTAAAGTCTCTTACTCAGCAGAAATGTCCTTAAGAGCTGGTGCACTATGGGAGCTGCACTGGTGACGCCAGCAACAAATGCCATTGTGTAGACATTCATCATATCCATTTAATGGATGCCCATTGTTTGTCCCCCACCGGCCTGACATTATCTCCCTGAGAATATACATTTTGTTGCCATTGTAGATATTAAGGATATCAGCCACCCTTCCTTTAGGCAACAGACAGGATACATTACAATGCCTCCTTTGTTTCAATTCTTTGTACCCAACAGAATTCATTGCATGTTGCTTTAAATTCAGTAAAACCAGCATTAGAGAGTAACAGTGATTCAGGCAGAGCTCTCTCCTCCAGCGTAATTGCTCCTTAGCAATGCTGTCTCTCAGATTGCAGTGGTATCTTTACCCCTCTCTGCCCAATGTGCTGCCACACTTACTATAAATATGACCCACAAGCACATCGTCATGCGGCTTTCTTCGGCTTGGGAGGCTTTTGAAAAAGGCGTTATTTCTCAGCTGGCGTGTAGAAAGCACATCGCAGCCAGGAGCCTTTCCCACACTTCAAGTGTGGCAGAGAGTGAGATAGAGAGAGAGATGAAAAGAAAGTAGAGAGAGATTCTGGGAAGATGCAGCTTCCTGCAGGCTCTCATAGAAGACACCTGCCTGTCGTTTTCTTTACACCATCTTGCTACAGAAGTTGGCAGGTCTTCTGGCCAGGTGACACTGATGGTTGATTGAACTTGTATGCAGCAGGAGCATCCAGTAAGGGTCCTGGATATAGCATTGCTATTTTTGCTCTGATTTTCCCACTCATGTTTTATTCAGAGCCGGGATGCTTCGGCACAGGAAGGCCTATGTGCAACCAAGTAGGGAAGATGGATGCGTGGTTGTTTTTTGAGATGCAGGGCTGTTAGTCTATCATATGGTGGTCTGAAATGTCAGCCATGCACCGTGTGCGTGTTGGTGAAATGGGGGTGGGGGCTTTAAAAGAGAGATAGATTGGAAGCGACAGAGACGGAGAAGTGATATAAATCTCTTGCCACTAATTATCACCACTTTGTTCAACACTTTTGCTAATAGCCTCTAGTGTTACAACAAACAGCTGAAAACATTACAAATTCTACTGCCTCTGCACTGGCTCCAGCCCAACGAGTTAATCTGACATTCCCTTTCCCTTTGAAAAAAAGGACAGACAGCTCGAACTGGTGATTGCAAATTCTGCTTGTTCTTGACCTTGCACTCACATTTAGCTGCCTTTTGAATTCCAACAGAAAAAAACTGGATCATCTGACTAGACCTTCTGGAAAGTGTATATGCAAATCATTCCTAAATTATTAACGGAGCAGTGAAACACAACACAAAATATCTGCACACATAGAGAGGCTATAGTTAAATCTCTCCCAATGCCTGAAGTGTTTCTCTGACACGCTGTGAATCCTCTGGTAAACCGTGCTGGCACGCAGAGCTCTGCAGCAGAAATTTGTCCCATCCCACCATGCATCTGGGGTGTATTGATTGTACTCTTTCGGACAGCTGTGCTTACTGTACACAGGGATTGCAACACAGAGCAGCAGCAGAGAGCGAGCGAGCGAGAGAGAGAGAGAGAGAGAGAGAGATGCAGGGAGTGGTGGGTGGTGAATGAGTTGAGTTTAGCTTTTTTTAGCTTAATGTGGCTGCAACACAGAGCCACGTTTGAACACTGAATTGTGAGACAGAGAGTGCACATACACATCCAAATACTCTGTGTTTAAGATTGCATCTCTGTGCATATTTACAGGTGAACTTACGTCTAAATGTGTGCATGTTGTGTATGCGTAAGGATGCAAACATTTGCTGGGGAAGTACCCCGTGTGATCTATCCTCCAACAACTGCAATGCAGTCAAGTCTAGGCTTCAGCTTTGTCTATTTGCATTCAGGCATAATGGTGGGAGCTCCAGCCATCGGTGTCCCCACACCTTTACCCTGCACACAGCATCCAGCTGTTCAGCACAATTAACATCCGTACAGTAGGTGTGCTGTGATTAATGTTCCATATGCCAGAGCAGACCTGAGAAGACCCTAAGCCTGTAAAGACAAGCTGACCTGTGTGTTGAGGCTGAAGGTGCGTAGAATAAACAACAATATATCGAAATATCAGAATGTATTTGTGTCTCTCTGAATTGAATTATGCTACATGATTATTACACATCGTATTCATGAGCTGTGCCCAAATTCTGCCATGACTAGAAGCTTATTTAATGTAAACAAAGCGTACCTAGATGACCCCTTAATTTGCTCATTTTTAGCACAATTAAAAAAGGAAAAAAGAGGAATATAGCCATATAGCTATTTCTATTTAAATCACAATATGAAAGCATGAATGTGCAGTATTCACAACACAACTGTACTGTAAAACACAACTGTAATTGCACCGCACCGTCAGTCAGTCTGTTATATTCTTATATTATATGCTGAAGGTATCTGACAAAAACAGCATGGGCGTTCGTTAATTAAGCAACAAAGGAGTTTTGTGAAAAGGAGTAGAAGGCAGAGGAAGAGAGGATGGAGACACAGAGTGAAAAGGTTAGGTTAAAATGTGAGCAAAGATGTTATGAATCCCATGTCTGGTCTCTTTGGTAGGAGGATGTTAGTGGAAAATCAAAAAGAGCTAGCTCCTGTAATTGGGAGAGTGTCTTGTGTGTAGCATGAGAGCGTGCAGACAGAAAGCAGATTGGGCTGTAGTTGAGCTGCTGAATGATGGACAAATAAAAACAAGCAGACAGCCTCTTCCAGTGAGACGGATGCCGTGTCAGCAGGCAACACATACACATCACACTAACAAGGGACTGATATGCACGCACACTTGGTGCTCACAAACATGCACATTGACATGCGCACACAAATACACGTGTCTGCCTTTTGGCTAAAAGTCCATAGACAAGATCCTCAGGTAAACAATAATGATTGTAGTTCCACAAACACTGTAATCTCTCAGCTATTAGCCCAGATGACATTTTGAGGCTGATCTGACAATCTATAGCTTCATAACAGGCAGTGATGACTGAAATCAAACCTGTGAAGTAGTTCAACCACCCATCTAAACCTACACCCTCTAATGTTTTATGACAGGTGACACTGTAATAGCTGCACAGTAACTGATGCCATTATATTGTTACGTCTTTGTGACTGTGTGCAGGGCCATTTAACTGTGGGGCAAATTAGATTAGTGCAGACGCTAAACAGGTCAACGCAATAAAGCAATGTTTTTATAGATGCTCTCTGATTCCATTAGAAGCCCGTAGAGTATCTGTCGTTTGTATGCTACAGCCTCATTTCTGCAAAAGCCAAACATGCAGTAGAGACTTAATCCCCACAGACACCACTGATCCATGTATGGGCTAACAAAGCTCGATTTCAGCTTCAGGGAATAAAGCAAAGTTGGCTGTGAACCTTCGACTCATCTCCAAGTGATCACGCGCGCAAACTCACCACACATCAAAACGAATTACACAACTCATTGAAGCAGACTTCAGACCGGCAGAGTCTTGATTGTGACGTGATTGTGTTCGATATCAAAGTGCATTTTCTGCTCTCTGTGAAGTGGCAGTTCATTGATGAAAACATGGATATAGTCATAAAATGTTCAGTGGCTCCATAATAAACTCACAAAACATTGATCTGGGCCTCCCCTTGTGTCACTATATAAATCATCTTTATGATCTATGTAGAATATTAGGCTGTGTTTTAAACCATTATAATGACCCTGAAAACACACAACAAAGAGGAACCAAAGCTATTGTCTTGTCCAGAACTACACAGAGGTAATTGCTTAGTTCTTGTTTCACATCTTTTGGCAGCTCTGGTCATTTATCATTATTAAGCACCTGGGCACACAACCACGAGACTTTTGGTTTCCTTGGCAATAAGCAAGCTAAATCCTGCTCCACTTCTTCAGGTGGAAGTGAGTCAACAGCGCTGTTGTACAAATCGCCCCCGTACCATCCTCATGCTTTGTATGAGCTCGTTGTAGAGTAGGGACATAAAAAAAAGGAGCATAGAGACAAATGACAGTGTCCTGCCATTGACAACAAGCTTGTCTCCACAGGCCAAACAGTCATTGGCAAGAGCAGCCTGGAACTACAGGGGCTTATCTGAGATAAACATGCTGGGGGGTTGGGGGAGGGCTTTTTTATTCAGCATTCACTCATGCAGGAAAACACAACTGAGCGCCCTGGTTCACATTGCACACCTGGGAGCTGTCAATACAGCAGCTACATTGTTGACCACTGAGCAGCTGCACTGGAGAAAGGTGCGGCCACTTTATGATTAAACTGATGACCCCGTGATTACGATACCCTCGACCTCAGGAGTCTAGACTGCTATTGTCCTGACTCGAGATAACACAGACTCTGCTTAGTGACCTTCAACAGTAAAACGCATTGGTGCTGAAGTGATTAGTTGATTAATTGATTTGCCAGCAGCTTTTCAAGTGTGAGGAAGATTTGCAACATTTGTCTGTAAATCTTTGGGATTTTGGGAGTGTTGGTAGGTCAAAACAGGCAATTTAAAGGTGTCACTTTGGTCACTGGGGAATTGTGATGGACTTTTTTTGTGACATTGTATTGACTGAAATTATTAATCAAATAATATTGCTGATTGATTCATCTATAATGAAAATAATCTGTAGTTGCAGCCCTATGCACAGACATATGGCACTCTGCTTTGTCATTTAAAAAAAACTGTCAGTACAAGAGAAGATGATGATACTGTGCATCACTATTCTAAACCTTATTCAGTTTCTGACAGAATAATAAACATTCCTCTTAAAATCCTCAAACCATCTTCTTCACAGCAGTGCACTCAATAGAGCAAAACCACAGTTATCTAAAGACACTGAAAATGACCATCTCCCAAAACCTATAATACATGTTCTATAAAATCCCTTATTGAATTGGCCAACATCCAAACACCACAGTAGACTACAGGCATGGCGCTCATCTCACACATTTCGCTGAGCGGATAGATGGGTGTGACTCCAGCCAGCTGAGATGCTGGGGCAAGGATACATCTATAAAGTTGCCATAGCTCTTAGGACTTATATGTTTTGTGTCCTGTATTTCAGAGCATTAGCATCAAGGGAACAAACAGCGTAGGACTTGTGATGTCACTGTGGTCATTACACATGTGGGCACAAATGAGTCTAATAAGAGAAAAGCCGCAAACATCCTGTAGGGATGATTAAATGACTGACATGACTACTGTGAGACCTGTTTTCGGATGCAGCGTGTATCATAATTACACTGTAGTGCAAAAGATCTGAATCCTGTTGACTCAGTCAGCACAAAATGCCATGTCACCATGGTAACTGGGGGATGCAACACGCTTTGTAAAGGGTGATGGAAACAGAAGACAATATCACCACGAGCATCATCGCGGGATCTATTACAACTGTTTAAAATGCGGTGATTAAAATCTACAAAAAAATAAAACGCTGAGCAAACCGGATGTCCCATCAGATTTTTGTGCACCACAACCACAGCCTGGGCTACTACAGGTCACGTTGAAGCTTCTTCATATTATGTAACTGCGTTGAATTACAGTGGTAGCAATTACCAGGCGCTGACGAAATCCAAATTCACACATGAACGGCATTTAAAGCTGTAAAATCGCTGTTTGATATCTGAACTCCCTCAGTGTCTTTTTGCGCCAGACACGTCAGTAACCACCAGCGCTATAGTGTACAAAGTTGCATAACATTTCAGTCACATTTCTCTCTGCCATGCAGGAACATTTAGATCCATTAATACATTTTGGAGGGATGAATCTTACAGGAAAACTATAACAGCAGCCCACTAGAATAATACCCTGTAGGGGTATTGTTGTCATTTTTCATCCGCGTAAACCAGGATCGTATCTCAGGCTATAATCCCCCCTCAGTCCACCCACATAACGACATCTGGCAAAACATCTAACAACAAAGATTTGGGGGCAGGATGGACGGATGTGCGCCTACCTGTCCGCAGGTTGAAGGAGAGTCGGGCTTCAACCAGATACGGGGTGTCGCTCTTGGAGCGGAGTCTCCTTATCGGTCTGCGGTCTGTGCTGCCGTCTGGAGTGGTCGCCATCAATTTGAACCAGTGTCCAGGGATGACTGCTGGCCGACTGGGGCAGACGCAGAACCACAGCCACTCACACACTGAGAGGTAGCTATTGATGGGGAGGAGGGAGTTCACACACACACACACACACACACACACACACACACACACACACACACACACACACACACACTCACAGAGCGAGAGAGAGAGAGAGAGAGAAAGAGAGAGAGAGAGAGGCGTTGGTGGAAATCTGGCATGGATACAGGGTGAGGAAAAAACATATAAAGATGGCAAAATATGGGAGGGAAAGGCTATATTTAACAGGAAAAGCTTCTTCATTTAAACCAAATATCTTGTCAACACTCTCATTCATAAAATATAACAGGGGCTACACTGAGTTACACCTACAGTATGTATTCATTTTATTTCTCTAAATACAAATTGTCTTTCACACAATGACACACAAGTATAGCATTGCCCTCATTGTTGTACAAGGTTTAGCTACAATGTGTACAGTCATTTACAATAACGCATAATACTAGCTTTCACATCACTACAATATATCCAACATACACTATACCACACTATAAAACCATATAATGCTACATGGTATACTATCAAAGATAAGCAAGGAATTATAATAAAATATAAATGAATAAAAAATGATAAGATGAGATACAACATTTAAACGCAGTAATGGTAGTGGTGAGGACCACGGAAGAAGAGATCAAATGAAATGGCAGATTTTGAGAGGGCTCGGTCGGCTCCAGTTTCATGTGATGTATGATGTGCTCTGAAATATTTTTCATTTTGCAGCAAGGCAGCATAAAGACATAAAGATGAACACGGCGAAAACACAATAAGACTTCAACGGTGTGTCGCTGTGTCTCTTAACTCGAGCAGAATGAATGAATCATCCTGAATGAACCACACTTACGGCAGTCTACCACTAGATGGCTCTCCTAAACTACACGTTTTTGTGTCTTCTCTTAACTTCACTTTATGTGCACATTTTTTTTATAGCGCTAGCGATTTACGACAGCGTGGTACGTTTACGGCCTCATGATAATTGCAGTGACAGAGGTAAACAAGCAAACTCGGCGTGTTTCTCTGCTTCTGAAAGTGGGAATATCACAAAGCGAAGTAAGTACGATACAGCTACCAAGGCAGGCTCATTTAACTACGCACATATCCGCTGATATTACCTGTAAATACGCATTTTTGGATGTGCACGTTAGTTCCTGCCTATGTGACAGGGAGCACGACAACACTTTCATCCCAAGCTAACTTAGTTCGCGACGTTACAAGCGACGTTATGTTAACGGAGGACATCTCAGGAGTTTGTTAAGGACTCTGCAACATGTCTGCTAAAGTTAAATACTTGTACTGTCAAGATGTTCTCCTAGTGGCAGTAACGTGGCTGGTTGGTTACCTCGGAATAAAACTGTTTAAAGTCCAAGATGACCAACAAACAGCAGTGAGTGTAATTTATGGAAATATGCAGAATGTCTACAGCTCTTTGACTTCAAGTTGTAGTGAATTGTAGTCGTGTATACATTTGGCTGGGCCGCCTGCAAAACCTGTTTGGACACATTTGGCTCTAAGTTTGTTCAGGCTTGTAGGGCACGCCCAATTGTCTGTTTTTATTGACAGTTTGTCGTTTAAAACTTGCCTCTTACTTTTACTTCCAACCTGTTCGTTTTCAGATGTATTTCATGCGCATTCCTCGTCTTATCAGTGCCAACAGACAGGCTTCCTCCGTTTTGTTGCAATTGCAGGCTACATTCAAGACAAGAGTATCACTGATCTGATTGCAAAACCACATTACATGCATTCTTGCAGCCGTACCTTGTGTTTATTTTCATATGTTGAAGCAATGTCTCATGAAGAGAGACCTATTCATACAGTTGCACATACACAGGCTCACTTCCACTTCCACCCATAGGGTGACATGTTTGGTATCTTTGGGATCCCTGTTAGGATTTAAAGTAAAGTTCTGTGGGTTTGAACAATGCTTGGCTGCACAATATGAGTTTGTAAATAAGACATACATGTGACTCCATGAGTTGTCATCTTCATGTTCAATACTGAAAAGTCATGATGCATGTAATATAAACTGAGAAAATCTGCATCACACACTGAAACAAAACAACTAGTTCCTGAAAATAAAGATAAGTGTGACTTTCTAATAATATCATTTTGTGCTTTTCATGTGTCCGTCTGGTCTTCTGTAACAACAGTGACAATGCTCCTCCACAATCGAGCTGTGTTTGCACTTGGTCTTCGCATGTGCTCCACTCATGTAACGAGAGGACCTTTGATGGACACGGCAAGACCCAGCTCAGGTAAAATGAAAGCTGATAGGTCGGTTTGGTGCTGTGTCACGTCAGTATTGGTCCTTCATTAAACATTGTATGTCAGCCACCCGAATTCATCCTTCCTAACAGGCACTGTACATAAGAAGATGATTCAGCCAATGTTGAAATTAAATGTTTTTAGTAACACTTCACAATAAAGTACAGAAATTTGTAGTTTCTGAATAACTAAATCAATAACTATGTAATAGGTAATGATAAGTTACTATCGAACAGACTAGATTCTATGTTAATGAACCAGTGTCTAATGATTACTTATCTGTAAATTTGCACACTGACCTCTTTGTCAAATCAATTGTTCCTGACTCCACTGATGCAAAGTCTGTGGGAGGGACATGACGCAAATATTGGATTACTACCAACTGATAATACTGTCAATAGTGCAACAATATTGTTGGGAGGGCTGTTGTAAAAACTGAATATCAGGACGAGATGTGGGGAAAAACTTAAGAACAAAAATGTTAATTTCTCAAACTGATATCTGCTTGTGACTTGCCCCCAATCGTTTGAAAGTAATGGATAAGTCATAGAATGGTTTTAAAAAGTATCAAGACACTTAAAAAGCACTTGATTATATGTTGCATTTCTTTTTATTTTCCTAGACATGTCTGAATTCCGCGAGGTCTTTTCCAAAGCCAAGCACATAGCAATCATCACAGGGGCAGGTGTGAGTGCAGAGAGTGGAGTACCGACCTTCAGGGGAGAAAATGAGAAGTGGAGGAAGTGGCAATCTCAGGTAATTTCTTAAAAAAGAAAAACACACACACTCACACTCGTACATGGCTGTGTTATTTGTTTTTGTCTTTTTATTTAGGTCAAAGTTTTCTGTTTGGTCTCATTTCCAGCTGTAGTTCAGAGTTGTTGCTGTGGAGTGGGTGTATTTTATGTTTACATAATAGACCTTCACAGCTCAGTGGATTTATCTCAGCAGCAACAGCCGGTAAAGAGAGAAATGGTGTTTGTTGCATAATCTGGCTTCTTGTCGTGGGCTGCAGCAAGATTTACCTCCAGGAAAGAATCAAAAATTGTCTTTCATACAAAAAATGATAATCTCCCTCCCTAATTGAGGTGTTTAAACTTAATCCATCATTATCTGTTTAAATCTTGCCTCTGAGTAGTACACTTTATAGTTACTATAGTTTTATAGTTTCTGCCTTCTTAGCACTTGAATTTTGACCTAAAACATGCGTATGTTGATGCAGGACCTGGCGACCCCAGAGGCCTTCTCTCGCAACCCGTCACGAGTCTGGGAGTTCTACCATTACAGAAGGGAGATGGCTTTGAGCAAGAGGCCCAGTGCTGCACATCTGGCTATAGCAGAATGTGAGGCCCGGCTGAGGAAGCAGGGACGCTCCGTGGTGGTCATCACCCAGTGCATAGACGACCTCCACAGACAGGCCGGGTCCAAACATGTGCTCAAGATTCACGGTGAGAGGCCCTAGACTAAAATAGTGACATTTCACAGGACAGAATGGACATGATCATAATCATTTTAGAATGATTTGATTGAGGTTTTCTGTTGCTCTGAATACTAATAGCTAAAAGAAAAAAGTTTTGAATTTGAAAAAGTTGCCATCTAGAGACAAAAATGCTTAGGGTGGGTAAAATGCAGAGGATTCATTTCCTTGTGGGGATTAATAAAATATAACTAAGTAAATTATGTGATTACTGGAAACTATGACAGCACCATAGTATATCCCATGGTTTTACTGGGATATGGGAACATTTTGTGATTCATAGTTGTTGGTCTTTCAGACAAACATCCCATGAGCCCACAGAGTTAGTCACTAATTTAATGTCAGTGCACCAACTCCAAAAAGTGTCTTGTGATGACATAATTTCAAGTGTTGATTCTCTAATTTGCATCTTAAGGAGACAGTTTTGTCTGGCTTTTCTGTTTTCACACAGTTTTAGGGCGGATTATGGTAAAAACGGTGCTACAGCATTTGACCAATTTCTTTGCTAAAATCTTGCTTTGATTAACTGTGTATGAGTCAGGGCACAAAACTATCATCGTCAACAAATTCTGCGGAGAGGGGGATGTTTTCTGTGACTCCAGCGGGCCTAAATGACAAACAGCTGTGTTTTCCTGTGTGCAACTGCAGGCAGTCTGATGGAGACGCGCTGTGTGAGTTGTGGAAACGTGACCGCGAACAAGCGAAGCCCCATATGTGCTGCCCTAAAGGACAAAGGGTAAAAGGCAGCACCTCTGGAGTATATACACACTGTTAAACATGCAGGATTTGCAGCCTGATTTCTTCATTTTGACCCTATGTGGGTCAAGTGCCATTTAACTCACTGTGTTTGTTCTCTGAATGTACAGTGCACCTGGCCCAGATGTTGCTGATGCCCAGATTCCTGTAGATAAACTGCCAAGGTGGGATTATTGTCACTTCATATTAATAACACTGAGGGTCAGATTTACTAAGCCTTTTGTAGAGCTTTTCTGGCGCATACTCTAAGTGGCGTTTTCCTTCATTAAACAGGTGCACCAACCTGAAAACACAGTTTGCCTGTCATCTTAGGTGCATTCTGCATGGCAGCGCTGAAGTGTGTCCCTCTCCTCTATTTGTATATGCATTTGAGGGAGGATTGTGCAAATACCATATAAAGAGCAGGTGCAGGTATGTTTAAAAGGGAAGGTTGTGGTGGGAGAGAAAAACATGAATTAACCTGTATTTTACCAAAATCTCTTTGGCAGCAGACAAGGAGTGGCATAATAAGGGAACGAAATATCTGAATATTCTAACACCAAAAGCAAACAGATGATGGGGAGATGGTTCGTTGAACATAATGTTAACTTAATGTTCAATAAACTGTGGAATCTCTGTATACTACCAATTGCACTCTTTAGATTAGACAAGAGAGTTTAAGTGCAATTATTTCAGTATTCTTGTGAGACATCAGTTGGATTAACCACCATCTCCACCTGCTCCGCTTTGAGCTTCTGCTAGACCTGCTGCTTCTTCCTCTCTGTCCCAGCTCTCCCTCACCACCTGTTGCAGTGGCTTGTATGAAAATTTTGACTTGCTTCTTAGATCTTAGGCTAGCAACACTGACAGTACATACAAGGAACGTGGGTTGTATTGTTGAACCATAAAGAACAATAGGAAAGTGACTTTGCTTTAAGCCTTCATTTCTACATCGTCATTGAATTACATAGGACATAAACCACAAACACTGTCTGTGTGGATTTACGATTTCATTTTATGGCCAATCATTCTGTGATACATGCAGAATGACACAAGTAATATGGACTGTTTGTTGCATCAAGGTGTGACGAAAGTGACTGCCATGGTCTGCTGAGGCCCAACGTGGTGTTTTTTGGGGAAACTCTGGACTCTCACATCCTGACCAAGGTGGAAAAAGAGATGGAAATCTGTGATCTCTGTCTGGTGGTGAGTTACCCTTATGCATACATGGCATATTCTCCTCTTGTGTAATATTATTATATAAAGCAAATATTTGTTCAGAATCGCTCAAGGACTGGACCTGCACAGTAGATTTTAAGTTGATGCTGGTGTCATTGCTCCTTGCTGTTAACCTATAGGTGGGCACGTCTTCAATCGTTTACCCAGCAGCCATGTTTGGCCCCCAGATCGCATCCAGGGGCATCCCAGTGGCGGAATTTAATACACAGACAACGCCAAAAACTGAGTACTTCACGTAAGTCAGTGAAGAAACTGAGAGCATGTTGAAAAGAATAAAACTATACCACCTATCTGGTTCTGAAGTTAGCATGAAAATATATGAATTAAAAGCAGACCAGTAGGTAATAATGCATGTGTGTATTGTTATTTAGTGCCACCCACTGGCAGCGCAGGCAACATCCAGGCCAGTCGCCTCCTCCTAGTCACTTTCAACTCTGTGATTTTCCACCTGTTAACCTAAAACCTGACCTTCAGTGTCTTCTTATTTTTCTGTGTGTGTGTGATGTGGCACAGGCACCATTTCCAGGGTCCGTGTGGAACTACGCTGCCTCCAGCTTTGGCGCGACATGAGTCAGAGGTTATTTAAGAGCCACGGTAATGACTTTACAGACAGCAACCAGTGGCTTCTTCTACAGACTAATGCAATCCAAGGCTTGGGGGGGTGGGGGGGCTTCATACCATTTTTTATTCCAAATGTTTGCCTTAAAATTACATCATCTGTTGATGCTTGGTAGAGGGAGAGTTGTATAAAATTTAGCTTTTTAAGCCATCAAGATGGATCTCTTAATACTTGAATATATAGCTCACTAAACTGGAAATGGGATTTTGTATGTTTTACACATTTTCTGCTTAGAGTTAGGCAGGAAATATGCAGCTCGGTATAAGAAAGGGAATTCACCATGTTTGTAGTTCTTTGCATAGGAAAATATCTCCTCAGATATCAGATGGTATTGTTAATCTTTACATATCTTGCGTATTAGATGCTGGTTAGAGATTGTCATATTATAGATATAACTGTGCTACTAAAATTATGCTGTAGATCAGAACATTTTACTCCCGGTGCCAGTGGAGAATATTCTTTTCTACCTTTTCCACCGAATGAACAGATGTACAGAGCTTAACATAATCTTATACCTTTCAAAACTGTTTACACAACCTTGACCAAATGCTCGCTTTAAACCTCAAGTGCAAATCAACCAATGTTACAGAGATTTAGCCAAGTGTACAGAGTCCAGGTCGTCCTTTTGACCAAGGAGAGAGAGAGAGAGAGAGAGAGAGAGAGAGAGAGAGAGAGAGAGAGAGAGAGAGAGAGAGAGAGAGAGAGAGAGAGAGAGAGAGAGAGAGAGAGAGAGAGAGAGAGAGAGAGAGAGAGAGAGAGAGAGAGAGAAAGAAATGTTGTTTTTTCAGTCCTAGCCTGAATCTGCATTATTTCCCTCTCATGCCGTTTGACTGTGTTTATTATCATATCAGTAAAGTTACATGTCATGGATTATTCATGATACATTTGATACATTTTTACACATTCAATATCTGTTTTCAAAAAATATGTGTGTTCAGCTACTGTAAATGGAAATCTATAAATGAAAGCAATCATATATTTAATTAGATGATTATCTGTTTTTTAAACAACTTTTTTGCCCATAAGCATGACGCACAATGTCTTATGATGTATTCTATTAAAACTGCCTATGCAAGTACACAGAACATAATTATTAAAACACTAAAAGTATGTTTGCTGTGTTTATGTGTTGTCATCTGCATTGAAAAAGCATCCATGGTTTTTCATGAGACAGAGTGGAGTCTGTGTGTGCCCAAAATGAACAGTAGATGCCAGCATGTAGCTTTCTATCCCAGATCCCAGATCCCGTACATTGTAGAGTAACGCATAACTCTGCTGTGAAAGGGACGCAGAAAACAACCTAGTGTCCACATGGGTTCTTCTCTTAGTATGCATGAGTGAGAGGAAAACTCTTAAGTACCCCGAGGCTATCAGTGAACTCAGAGTTGTTACGGCTGAGCCGAGCCGAGGAAACAGTATCGGCTTCAATCACAATGCTGCTGAAAATGGAAACAGTTTGAAGTGGAAAGCAGTCTGTGACACATGGTGACATCTGTTGTACCAGCTGATCTCTCACAGGGATCTCAGTAAATAGTTTTTTATAGTACTATTATTTGTGTGGGCGGGGCGGGGGTCTAAATTTGTAATTTTAAATGAGTACAAAAATACTCTTCACAGGTGGGGTTTTATTCTGTCTTTTTCTTTTTTTAGATTGTGGCCTAGTGCAGTGTTTCCCAACCTTTTTGCCTTGTGACCCCTTCAAATCAAACACTGGCCTATTGCATAGAGGCAAGAAGTCCAGCTCCTAAAAGTGTTAATCTTCATTGACTGACTGGACTAACATGGTTAAGTCATTCAGTGGAAATGAGAGAGATGAAGGGCTAGGAGTCGTTCAAATTAGCAGTGGAAGGTTATGTTCATTAGACAGTGTTATGATAGTCATAAAGGAATTATCTCAACAGAGCTAAGGTGTGTGTGTGTGTGTGTGAGAGGTTGGGAGAATAGTACAAGCACACACACACACAGAGGTACGTAATCCATCTTCATCTTCCATCTTCATGCCCATTGTGGGTTAAGCACTTAAAATTTTAGTCCACACAGCATTGCAGCACCACAAAGACACCACAATTGAAACAGCACATGTCCTGATAAGATTCCAGGCACTATTTCCTCTGAAGTATTGTTCCGCCTCCACTGTGGCGCCTCACCACTTGCTTTCTTTGCTCAACAATTAGCATCCAAATCAAATCCTTCTGTCTTCCATAAAGTATCTCCACATGTTAATGTGTATCATCATCATCATCATCATTGTCATTATTAGATTTCCCCATTTCCTCCTCTATTACTGCCGCTTCCCATAAGGAGAGGTGAGGCCCAAGTCCCATTTGTCATCAGGAGGAAAAAGTACATGGAGAGGCGAAATCTCAGTCGTCTGATACAGTCATTTCTGGAGCTGATGTGAACAAGGCTGCCAGAGAGCTGACAACTCTACTCCTGAGTCCTGCAGCTCATTCATGAATGTAGTGGGGAGGGATGAAATAGTAGAAGTGGAAAGATTCTTGTGTGACCCTAAAGCTTCCAGGTTAATAGAGTCATCATCATTGGTGGCAGCTCTACAAATATCCCTCTGTCTTCTTGAATGAGGAGGTAGATTGACCGGGAGATGGCATCTGTGTGTGGTTTTAATGTGAGTGTCTGTGTGTGTGTGTGATTGACTCCATGACTTATTTTGTTGGAGTCTCTGTGTTTGGAAAAAAAAGCTGAGAGTGGTATTTGATGGCCAGCTGGATGAGTGTGCATCTGTGTGTGTGTACATGAATTTGTACCAGGGGGAAGGGTGTGTGTGTGTGTGTGTGTTTGTGCTGTGTGTGTGTGTGTGTGTGTGTGTTTGTGCTGTATGTGTACTGGTGTGATTTTTCTTTCTGTATGCAGACTGGCAGAAGTGTCAGACCAAACCAGGTCAGCCTGGGTGAGGAGCCGTGAACATTACACAGATACACATTCTGTAGCGTAGAGCTTGTCAACGTCCATTAGGCATGGCATGGCTCATTCTGCCATTTCAGGAGTACATTATCTGTGTTTCGAAACAGGGGAGGGTTGTTCAAATACTACATATCAACTAAAGTGTGAAAATAATAAGCAACCCTAAAAGAAATAACTATATTTTAAAGGATGATAACACATTGTATAAACATTTGGGGATCAATGGCATTGCAGTCAGATTTTTAAAAGATGACTGCTCTATCATCCCATCCCATATTACATATATTAGTAATTTGTCTTTTTATTTACATTTAGTAAACTTGGACGCTACTTGGTGTGATAACCTGTAGCTAGTTGGTTTAAAGCATACCTAAGTAATTATATTGAGTCCAGTAGATACAGTATTAATAGCATATATGGCGTTCCACAGGTATCAATCTTAGGACCCTTATTCTTATATTCTTATATATATATGAAATCTGCAGATGATTGAATGTGTCTTTGACATGGAAAACACACTTGTCATGTTATAGAGTACATGGCTAGTGGGAAAAGGCTTTCACTGGATTTGGATAAGACTTGGATCCAAATCGGTAAGAGTTGATTATATTTTTATTTAAAAAGTACATTTTCTCAAACCACATGTCTTAATGTCATCTGCAATCGAGTCACAATAAAAAGCCACACCTTAGTAACCTATTTTGGTGGGTTACTTGATCAAAATTTATCTGGACACAAATAAAAAAAATGTTTTGCAAGAAAATGTTATGTATAGCTATGATACAATCAAACAATTGACTATGTGTGTAAATTCTATTACCATGATCTTTCTAAGCATCAACAGGCCTGCTTACAGATTATACAAAATATATTTTTGATTACAATAAACATTTCAAATAATTAATGGTTAAACACTGCTGGCAGGGTTCAGTATTCAGCAGCAAGACATATGTATAAATGCCTAAATGACCGGGCACCAGGCTTTTTACAGGTGTTTGAGTGTATTGGAGCATAGGTATGATAGGTATAATACGAGGCATAGTCAACATTTATAGATATGGTTCTTTTGGATCTAAATCCTTTCAATGTGAGGGGAGTATTTCACATCAGTGTATCAGATGGTAAAACTGGAATCTATTACAGTTTTTAAAAACAGGTGTAAAAGCGCTTAAATAAAGAGGAGAGATGAGTGAATGTACTTTTTAGTAAACATGTACTATTTGTATAGCATAATGAGTATCTCTTTCATTTTGTATTTTTGGTCTTTTCATGTCGAGGGCCCCATGTTGGATATAATTAGTGTCTTTTGTTTTGTGAAAATTTGGACAAGGTACCCAAAATATACTTACAATATTTATTTCGGCTGTGTGGTTTAGAGGAAAACAGAATGGCATGCGGCTTATGGAGGCCTAGGTATTTTCTATTTATAGCAACTGTCAATTCACAACACTGGTGTGGAGACTGGAGCTTGTCTCACATGTATGCAAACAGACACACACACACGCACACACAGTGCAACACATACTAATCTCCTCACGGTCTCCCCTTCCTAACCTTTCCCTGAACTCTGTGTGTTTTTAACAGACCTGGCCACAATAACAAAGGTTTACAGTTAATCCCTTCGTTTGCCATGAGAATTATCATTATTTAAAACCCTCCCCACACCCCTCTTTGAGAGACCCACCTGTTCCCACCCCACACAATGTATCCCTGAATTATGCTGATGCTGGTGCTTCTAGGTAGCCTGATTGGGAGGGAGCTGTTGTTTGAGAAAGGCTGAGATAGGGGCTCAGGTGCAAGCTAATCTGCTCTAACCCTGCACTAATTAGGATCAAGGCCAGCAGCCACTTTCTCCTGGTTATTGATCACCGGCCTCTCTCCCTTCTCTCTCTCATTTCACTTCACTTTAACTTGAAATAGGCTTTGACATACACTATTTCCAAAGCAATATAATCATTTCTATACAGTCCACTTGCTACCAGCTGGCCAAGAGGATTAGGGATTCTTTCGAAGAGCTTTACGGCCAATTTATTTTTTCATCATCTACATTTATATGTTTTCAAAGTTAAATAATTGTTGTTGAACATTAGTGTGAAGGACAAACAGTCTCATCTTTGTCCTGCTAAAAAGGATGTTTGTGAATTCCAGTTGAGTTTGTTCAGTACACTATTTTTCACAGGGTTGTCTCCAAATCTCACTTTGGAGGCAGGTTTACTTTTTGGTCAATCATGTTAGCAAACAGTTGCTTTCATTTGGGGTCGTGTTTCTGGCCACTTGATGAATGTAAGTCCAACATCCACTTTCCTTCTTGCTCTGTTTTGGTTTTCACTAACTAGGGTTAGTTGCTAAATGAGCTATCGGATCATAAAGGTTTTAAACAATCCCACGAGGTGAGCCAAAAGTGTTTGGAAGGGAAAGAAAAGGTGAATGGTAAAGAAATATTTCCCAAACTTACACTCACACACACACACACACACACACACACACACACACATACACAGTTTTCCTGTGTAATGAGGGATCATTACCAACATTTAGAGAGTGCTCACCTTTGATTTTACCTCCAAACAAAGTGGTTTAGATAATCTGGCTCAAGTGTTGGTTGTCTTATCGATGCTGCCATCCAATAGAAATGATGGCCAGGTTTAATGTTTTAATTGGTGCAGTGTTTTACATTATCAGTGAACAGGTAGGACTCACTCTCTCTCTGTCTGTCTCTGTTTTTCTTTCAGTCTGTCTGTCTGTCTCATGTGCTGCACAGTGAACACTCCAAGTGCTTAAATTCAGTGGGGCACGTGATACTTTGGAAGACAGCCTTTGTGGGAGGGGACAAGGCACATGGACCTGACACAAACACGCAGACACACTCACACGCGCACACAAACACACACTCACACATTGCCTCTCCCAGATTACTTGAACTATCAGAAGCTTTAAGAGGATTTCACAATGGGAGGGTGCTGCACTTGAATCTCATGCACCTGATGGCTATTGATCCATTATAAGCTTGCACACAGACAAACATGCCAAACAGGCACAGTTCTCTTTCATTATAAACAAGCTTCTGACCTTGCTTCTTCATTTCTTCTTCAGTGTTAAGAGTTGATGGAGGTTCAACTCTGCAGTAGTCTGCTCCTTTGAATTCAGGTCTACAGTACAGTACTTAGAAATAGCATAGCCCCCATCGGTCTGTATCACAAGATTAAGTTGTCGGACAGAAAGCATCCAAACAGCAATCCACACCTTATTAAAGAGGAATAAATACTCTTAAAAAAGTGTTTCTTTACTAAATCCCATTTCCATCATGTGTCCATAAACCGTATAGTCTAGCTGTTAGGCTTATTAGCAATGCTGATGTGAGTGGAAGATTAGGAGGGTGGTGTTGTCTGTAATGGAGGAGACGCTGAACGAGTCCCTCAGATGTGTAGGCTGATAAGCAAAAGGTTGCAATCAGCAAGCTGTCATGTGAGAAAACAGGATAATATCATGTATACTGGGAAGGAAGTTAATCAGGATTACGTTTGATGGTAATACTTCATGTGTTATTTCTAACAATCCTTACCTCACATTTCCTTCTCAGTCAAGATATAAAACATTGTTTAAATATTTAGGGATTTGCCTTCCAACAGACCTTTATGACTGTATGGTCACACAAATAATTGGCTGGAAAGACTGCAAAATATTTCAGAAGGAAAATACATCAGATCAGAAGCTGGATAATGCAATGTATTTGTTTTACCATGTTTTTGCACACATAAATTATCTTTTGACCCCTTTGATTATTTCTTAGTCCACTAGGTGGAGATGAGTGCATTGATCCCAAAATCAAGATTTAAAATCAATGTTATATTTAATGCTTTTATTTGTGATTCTTAATCATTTTGATTCAGGGAACGAATTTTAAAACTTTAAATTTAAAAAAATGTTGTTCTTATTGTTATTATTTGAACAATGCTTACATGAAAAACAGCTGAACTGTGTTAGATCAAGATTTTGCCTTGTGAGGTTTTTGAAATAGAGTCCAAACCGATTCAATGACCTTGTTGTCACTGAACTGACAAGTGCATCAACAGATGAATTACGAGTCACGGATTCTGGGCTAACATAGCTTCTGCATTTATCTGTTGTGACTGTGTTTTAGAGAGGGGACAAATCATTCTCTGTGCTGAATGAAGGATAAGCTTGTGGATTTTTCCCCCCCAAGTCCAGTTTTGATTTGGTAATTATGTGTGTATTATGTTTTCAGCCTTGACAAATGGACCTCTGCAGGTTCCTGCTCAAGGCTGGAATTGGGCTCATTTCTTTTAAGTTCATGTGAAAAATCGCTGACTTGTGGCCATATTTGATTTATACTTTCTATTCGATTTCATAAGTAAAGGAGCAGAAATAGATTTATCACCATGTTATGAAAGTGAAAATATCATGCATATAAAGTTCATATTGCTTTAGAGTTCTCCATCTTTTGCAGTTTTCATATCCTTCCAAACATACAGCCGTTTCTCTGAGGAAACCAGGAGCTGCACACCTGACTGACAACTGTGAGAAAAGGTTGTTTGTTTGTTTTTTTCTTAGCACATTTTAATTAAGGCTGACATTAGCTAATTCACAACATGCATTGCCAGTCCCTCTTGGGTCTGGCTTGGCTGTTTCATTTGCTAGTGTTGAGCCAATGTGTCTGTGATTATAAGACCAGCAATGCTTCAAACACATCTGGACACTGGTGGGACTTGCTGGCTGCTGGGCAATCATTGCAGATGATCACTCGATGACAGTGAGTGTAAAGCACTATTCAGATGAAGGCAGCAGCTCTGAACAATCTTTCTGATATGCTCTGCTTTTTTCAATTCATCTGCTTTTTATCTCATTGTGCCCCCCCCCCCCCCCCCCCCCAGAAAACAAAAACATCCTGCTACTTGGAGACTTAAAGACTGTGTAAATCTTTTTGAAGCATTTTTTTTGAGAAGGAGAGAAAGTGACATTTCTCACCGCTCCATCGACAAGAGAAGCCACATTTGAGACATGACCAAAGGCCCAACATGAAACAAATTTGCCAGCAAGCATTTGCTAAGATCTTTTATGTGCTATAGATCAGCTTTTGGAAAGAGGCTATACAACTGACATGTGGCGGAGAAGATTTTAATTGCTCCAGAGAGCTCAAGCTGTTGAGTCATCAAGCTGTTATTCAAATAACGATTTAGCAATGTAAATATGTCAGATACATAATCAGCTGTTTTACATCATTTCAGACGCTCAGCTGTTTCATGTCTTTCACTCTGAGAGGTTTTTTTTGTGTGATGAAAGAGCAGAAGACAGAAATAGAAAGACAGACATAGAGGAAGTGAAGATGATTTTTAGTGGAGAGGCACGCAGCAGGGAGCAGGCTGCTGTCTCCTTGTCCGATGCCCTTGGAGTGCAGCTCTGTGGTGTGAACTCCCATAAGACCTCTCTTTGTTCTCAGAAGATGAGGGCTAGCAGAGTGTGACCGTGCACTTACACCTGAAGCCATCAGAAGCGGAGGGAATAACACTTTTATACCGTACGATCCCTCTGCTCTCATCCCCCAATGTTTCCTGGCCAGAAACAGGCCAAGAGGTCCTCCTGGAAACACTGCACGCCTTCACACAAATGCAAAGAAACCAACTGTCAATCAACAGCAGTCAAACACAAATACAAACCTGCATGTGCAGATACATAAATGGCAATTTGAATGTCAGATTTTCATCTTGTTTGAATGCACAGTTTGACATTTACATCAAAGGAATGTGCGCTGTCTCACAAAATTGAAAAAACAGCAGTGCTGATTATTGAGATTGATTTAGGAGCTGCTACACAAGGAATATTGAAATATTGATTAAGGCGATGACAGAAAATCAATGCCAGATTAATTACATTGTGGTCAACGGACTATAAATGACGACACTGTTTTCTTTCATTTGCATGTCATCTTTGTGATATCCTCAGGCTTGGCACAGTGTCCTGTGACTGACAGGTGAGCCACAGTAACACATCAGTGTGTGTGTCCGCTAATAAAGTCCAGTGAAAAGCGACAAGAGTGAAAAACTTTGCAGATAAGACAGAATATCAGCCTAAAAGCAATGTGTCCTACATCCTGTGTCCCACATCTTTCTCTCAGAGGAGCAGGGTCCAGGATAGATAACACAGAGGAGCGAGACTGGCAGGCAGACACAAGGGGAAGGCAAGGGGTCACTGTTATGGACACATATAGCACAGAGCTGCATCCTGACAAATCATTTAGTTTGACAACGTTTGCAAGTTTGTTTTTAAGATTTCAGAGTTTATATCATCTAGGGCGGGAATTTATGACTATTTATGGATTAATAGATTACTTTTTGATCAATTGTTTGGTCTATAAAATGTAAGAAAATGGTGAAAAATGCCTGTCATAGTTTCCCAAAGTCCCATCTTAAATGTCCAAAATCCAAAGTTATTCAGTTTGCAATTATATAAAACAGAGAAATGCATTAAATCCTCATATTTGAGAAACTGGGACCAGAGAATATTTGCAATTTTTGCTTAATAATTGACTTTAATAATGAATCTATCATCAAAATTGATGCAGATTCATTTTCTTAATCGGCGATTGATCGATTGATCGCCCAGCTCTAAAACAGCATCAATTCACTTGAGCTTTTTGCACTCAGAGGAACTATTCAAGATGAGCATACAACATATCCAAATGTCTCATTTTTTCTCATCAGACACTGGGCTTTGATGCCTCTCCGTGGCCAGACTGGTCTTTTATAGAGCACTGCTTCTGTTTTTGGTCTCTGAATTTGGTCGGCTGCCAAATACTTTACTTGTCTGTTTCTATTTTCACTACAACCCCATCCATTTCTCTGTCTTTGTTTACCTGTCACAGTGAATACACTCATTCAATAGCTGAGTTGGATCAGTGAAAGCTAGAATACTAACAGCTGATAGTGGAGAGAGAGAGGGAGAGAAACAGGGAGCTATGGGAGGGGAACAGAAGGCATGCAAGTGTCCTGGTAGCATGGTGGAGTGCTGGACTTTGGCATGGGCCATCCATCTGTCACTTACTTACACCCTCCCTGGCACTGACGGGTCATGGCAACGGCAGCCTGTGACGGATGACTAATCTTCCCCTGGTAATGAATGAGACACCACCCCCTGAATGCCAAGAGGGTGCTGATGGTGAGGGTGGCTGCCTCACTGGCAACACAGAAATCATATGATGAATGGTATGCAAGCATGTTACCCCACGTCTGTGCCAAGCAAATACAGGAGCTGCCAGCTTAGGGGAATCTCTAGTGAGAATTTCATGAATCACTGTCTGAAAGCATTTATACACAGTGCATCTCTTCATTTATCTCCTGCTCTGTGGTAATGCATGTGTGTGAGGGGAAGGAGACGGGGAAAAGGAAGAGCGCAAATGAATCAATATATGCAAAAATTAGATTGCGCAGGCTTTAACGATGGAAACATGGCATGTGTAGGTGGAACAGAAAGGGACGCTGCCTTTATGGATGATGTATGCACTGTTCTGTGAGATTGGTGAGGGGAGCTCTTGCAGCCGCACCACTCAAATCGTCTTGACTGTGCGTTGAGTGGCTGAGACCTGTCTTATCTTCACCTCATAATGCGCAGGCGTGATCCTATCTGAGCCCCGCAAAAAAAAAAAAAGAAAAAAAGAAGCATTTACCATCTGAACTAGACGTCGTGTGAGCTTCTCTTCATGTGGCGCTCCAACGAATGCTAAACAATTTTTCTTAGATATACGTTGCAGATCAAATACAGCGGGGACATGAAGCTTTCTTCGGTAGCTGGTCTCTCCGAACAACACAATTCAACCTGTGGATAGTGTGGAGCGCGTCCGTGGCCACCGGCCAGTCTAGGCTATCTGGGACGCTCTGCCTCCAGCCTGCTGTGCGCGCCTTTTCACCGTTGGCTCCGGTCCGTGTCGGCGTGGGATCCGGTGCTCCGTTTGACCTCAGCCGTGAGCAGGTATTCAGTTTATGAATGGCACTGACATGGAGGAAATACCGTTTCAGAAAGTCAAAACCAGGCGGAAGAGAAGTCACTGTCCACCGGGCGTCCCCTTGACCACCATCGCGTGCGAGGACGAGTTCGACTGCAAGGAGCTCGAGTCCCTCTTCCAGAACTACAACCTGAAGCTGGAGCAGACGTCCACCCTCAAAGCCCTGGCCGTGCTCATCTTCATGTCCTCGACGCTGGCCGTGGTGGAGTTGCTGTCCGGCCCCAGCCTCACCATCTCCAAGGGGTCCCATCCGGTCCACTGTGTCATCTTCGTCTCCCTGTTCATCGTAACTAACGTCAAGTACCTGCAAGTGACTCAGCTCCAACAGATTGTGAACCTGACGCTGCTCTTCGGCTTCACTTTCTCTTTCCTCTGCTGCCCCTTCTCGCTGGGCGCGATGGGGATGGAGCCCCCGACGTCCCCGGAGCAGGGCATGTGGCAGGTCATCCTGGTCACGTTCGTCGCATACGCGCTCCTACCTGTGCGGACACTCTTGGCTGTTGTGCTGGGAATAATGGTCTCCATCTCGCATTTGATTGTGACTGCCACTTCTGTCACAGTGAAAACACAGAGACTGTGGAGAACGGTATGTATATGCCTCACGTTCATTATGGTGCTTTTAGTGGTTTGTATGTTTGTTTGTTTTAATTTTATTATTTTTTTTTTTTTACCATTAATAGGCCTTTACTCATCATCATTTTAGTTTCATCTACATACACATACAGTATAATAAGATATAATATAGTCCCATGCAGTGAAACACACTATTTCAGAGTTCAGTTCAGCACCAAGGACAGCTCCCTGGGGTTAGACTTGATGGGATTTGCTCAGGCTTTGATCAAATTTGACAAAAGTGTATAATTCTGCCACGACCTGTTTTGGTTACAAAAAAAAAAAACTAGCTAGCTCATGTCAACCATAAAGAAGAACTGTAGGTGAGGAGCTTGATCTTAACTTCTGGTGGCATGTGGTGGACACACACTCAAAGTGAGACAGAGCGAAATTCAGCTTGAGCACTTTTTCTCGCCCTCTCTAAATGCAGAAATATCACACCTGTAAGTAACTCTACACATTCGCTGAGGTTAAGTTATAGGGGACTGTGATGCATACCTGTAGGCCCCTAAAAAAGAAAACAAACAAAGAGGGGAAAAAATACATGAGCAAAGCAGTCTGTAGGCCAATGGCTGTTTCCCTGGGGATGTGATTCAGCCCCAGAGGAGCTGGCTGGGAATGAAGAACCAGAGTGACATCCTGCTAGCACCAGAAGTAGGGCAAACAGAGGGGCACACACACACACACACACACACACACATACATATACACCACACTTTCACCACACTATATGCTTCAGTTATGAAAAAGAGGGCAAAGTCATTTCCGAGCTGAAATAGAAATTGCTGCACCAATCTCTGTGCATTTATATCTTTGCACCTTTTTTTCCCCCTGTCACAATGAAACATACACACTCACATTTCTGACTGTCATCAGGTGTGAGGAAAGAAGATATGGCACATCAGTCAAACCCTCCAGGGGTAATGGAACATGTCTGCCTCCGTGCAGCGTGTGACATGAAGATTGTGCATTTCTTCCAAGCGAAATTGAGACGTGATCAGTTCATCACGTCCTCGGATGATGACAGCGCGTTCGCAGAGGAGATTGTTTTCCTGTATGTAGGCTATGAGATACCTGCATAGCCATGTGAAGGACAGTGTTAGCTGTACTACCAGAGATAGCTAATCCATTAAGCTTAGAGATGAGCTGTGTGGCATGACCCCGCACAGCCCAGGCTTGCACCAACCTCCCACCTAGGTCCCAGGCACTCAGCCTACAGTACCGTCTGCTTTCACGGCACAGTCTACCTGGAATATTTTATTACTGAAGCAACTGTTGTGCTGAATATAACCTGAGAAATAGGTTATTTCTAGTTTGGAGTTATATGGCATTCGTTTACAACCTCACATGTCTACATAAAGCTTGCATTGGACAAACAGCAACTATTATATTGAATCCATATCCATATTTAACATGAAGTACAACAGTGATAACATGCATATTAAATGAAAGCCCTGTATTTTCAAATGCTATTGAAAAATATAATGCTACAGGTATACATTCACCACTTTACATAGAAAATAATTATTTTACAAAATAAAAGTTAATTTCCTCACTACATAAAACTATATGGAGCTATCTTGCTGACTGGGTAAGAGTGAGTACGGCGCAATAAAGTCAGTTATAGCCATCTGAAGGCAAATTGGGGTTATCACCACAGATAAGCAGAGGATTGAGTGTTTTACACCACTCAACTCCGATGTCCACATTTACTCACTCCAGGCTGTAAATTAACTTGAGCAGCGTTTGAACATGTTGACGCTTGCCAGCACTGCTGCCAAGCACAAAGACAGACTGCTGCTGCCAAAAACAGTCTTTTCAAGGCAATCCATTATTCATTGGACTGGGAAACATGCCTGTCTGTGGCGATAGAAGTTTGTTAAATTCGAGAAGTTGTGTGTGTATATCATATGAAGCTTTAACAGTGTATTTATGATGCTCACTGAGACATAAATGCCCTGAAATTACACTATATTTGTTATAAGTGAAGCGCAATGTTATTTGACTCCATTGACTCCAGCTGTAGAAAAGACTCATGATGAATGACCTAAGATATGAAGCGAATGAATTCCTTTATTCTTATGAATATACAAGTACTGCCCAGGGTGACAGCTTGCTAGCGTACACTCTGGTTTGTGTACAAAGTCCTAGCCAGCCGACCTCAGTCAAGTAGAAAAAACTCTCCTTTCTTTGTGTCCTACACAAGGTTGAAGCAGTCATGCTGCTGCGCATCCGCTGTGATGGATGAACCACAGCATGGACTTCAAACGTTTTAATGTCACAGACCCCAAAATAGAGAAATATTAGGCCCCATCTCTGATATAGGTGGACGTTTGTTGTTCTTGATCTAGTTTTGAATCATTGTACACCATACATGGGGGAATCAAAGTGGTAAAAGTAAAATCTGTCAGAATAGTTATACATAGCTCTATACTGTGTATACTCTAAATGTAATAGATAATAATGGGATAGTTTATGGTGAATTTCTTCAATTCAGTTTAATTCAATTCAATAAAACTTTACTTATCCCTGTAAAGACAATTGTATACAGCAGCTTGCCACCCAGATCAAGATACACACACACAATAGATAGGAAAAGAAAGAAAAACACAGTTAATCACAAAACAAAAACAAGCAAAGTTTAGTTTCTATACGTAGAATTGGTAATAAATACATGAATAATAATAACTTCAGATCTGAAAAGATACACAAGGTAATGAGTCCATACAAAAGCCTCAGTATAAATAGTATAAAGTATAAATAATGCCTACGAGAAATTTTGAAGACTGATTTAATTCTCCTTAAAACACTCAAACAGTTGGTGCCAGTTTCAGGACCTCAAAATAACAGGCACACTTTCACATATGCAAATGTACAAATGTATAAGAATGTACTGTGCAACAATACACACACACAAACAAACATACAAAAGAGTATCATAATATCAAATGACATATTTAAGATTTGATTATTTACTGTACATATATGAAAACACAAATTCACTTTTCATTCATCATTCTTAAGCACACGGCTGACACACATGAAGAATGAATGAAACACGTGTAGCAGTCGGTACATTCACAGCATTTTCTAATGATTTCCTAATACTGTATGTGTCCTTAACAACTGTACGAAAGAATTAAAACTGTGTGTTTGATGTTGTTGTTTTTCTCTGTTTGCAGTTGGTTGCCAACACAGTGCTGTTCACCAGTGTCAACCTGTCAGGGCTGTTTGTGCGCATCCTGACAGAACGAGCCCAGAGGAAGGCCTTCCTGCAGGCTCGCAACTGCATAGAAGAGAGACTCCGCATGGAGGATGAGAACGAGAAACAGGTACAGGCACCTGTACACTGCTGAAACTATTGGTAAAATTAGATGTGTGTCTATGTTTTTTTCTTCTTTCCCCCCCCCCCCCCCCCCCCCTCTCTCTCTCTCTCTCTCTCTCTCTCTCTCTCTCTCTCTCTCTCTCTTGTGCCATGAGTCATTTCGACACATTATTCATTTCTGTTAGATTTCATGCCTTTTTGTCTAGCACATTTCTTATCTCTTCTAACACTTTGTCCTATGATAACTTTGCTGTGTTTGACTGTATAAATGTATATTTAAACTTACTGTATCTTTTCTCTCTCTCTTTCACACACACACACACACACACACACACACACACACACACACACACACACACACACACGCACACACACACACACACACACACACATACTCAGGAGCGCCTGCTAATGAGTCTGTTGCCCAGAAACGTAGCTATGGAGATGAAAGAGGATTTCCTGAAGCCCCCAGAAAGGATCTTTCACAAAATCTACATCCAGCGCCATGACAATGTCAGGTAGGATCCTCTCATCAACACAACGCAACTGCAGACCAGTCCCAGTCATATTTAAACCCTTCTTAGCCGTGAATTGACTTAACTAATATCGCTTTTAACAGTGGTATTTGGAGTTACTATATTGTCCTCATGGGAGAATTTCCAGCAGAGATAGTGGCATAAACGCTGTCTCAATGCATTACAGCACATGCTAAAAAAGGAACTGAATAACTTAACCAAACATGTCCTTTGGAAAGAACACTGAGGGCGGCGCAATGTAGTATGATCTGACCCAACAGTGTCCTAAAACATTAACAGCGCCGCAGGCTGCAGAAACTGAAATATTTAATTCTTCACATTGAATATCAAGGGTTGGCCCCTGACTCGCTTGTTTATTATCAGACATCACTTTACATTTGTTTAATATGGGTGGCAAATTTTGGAGCAATGATGGAGAAATGCTGCGCTAAGGCCAATATTTCAATGGTGCATATATCAGCTTGCGGGCCATCATATCTCAGCTGCCCCCAGGGGAAACGAGGCTTTAGGAGTTAGGGCTCCTACTGAGGAAAGACAACAGCAGATTAAGTGATGCTTAGTCCTGCACAGTTGTCAAGCTCCCAACAGTTTGGGAGTGATGTGTTCTGCTGAAGCTCATTACCTTTTGATACAGGTTGATGGCTCTGGAATCTCAAGTGCTAACTGTGGCCTATGATAAATAGGTCTTCAGAAAGTGGCATACAACTGATCGACGCATTGGGTACTGCATCGTGTCTCTCTTTGAGAAGTTACGGTAACTGCTTTTTCAGAAGACATACTGTATCAAAACAATGCTGACACAATTTTGGGCTTGTAGAAGAAGTTTTTGGGAAACCCAGATGGCTTAGTAAATCACCTTCTTGCCTTCCTTTCATCATCTTTCCTCCCTCCCAGCCGTTTTTACCTCACCCTTCCTCCTTCCTCCAAACAAACCAGCTATTCATCACGCCTGAGCACATTTAATGTCATTTATTTACTTTGGTCTTCACTGGACTACTGTTACAAACTCAGCAGAGTGATGGAAGAAGTATTCAGATCCTTCACATAAGAAAAGTAGCAACACCACAATGTAAAAATACCCCATTACAACTTCAAGTCCAGCATTCAAAATGTTATAAAGGATAGTATCATCATAGTATGAAAGGTAAAAATAATCATTAGGCAGTAGAATCACACCTGTAAGTGTTGTATTATTATTTTCTATATTACTGTATTGTTGTTATTATTATTATTATTAACATGTAAGGAGCATTTTAATGTCGAATCCAGTCGAGAGGGGCCTCATTCTACTATTTTACTGATCACATGTTTTGTATGTAAAATCCTAATCCGCAAAGTAACTACAGATGTGAGATAAATGTAGAGGAGTAAAAAGTACAATATTTGCCTCTGTAATGTAGACGTGTGACATCGCATAAAATAGAAATACTCGGTATCTGAATTGAACTTAAGGGGAGCCACTGAGTAAATGCACTTATTTACAATCCACTCATGCAAATCTGCATATCTTGCACTTTAAGCCCTGACTCCCGCAGCTGTAGTCGGCTGTGATTGACCCTTCAACCTTTTGTGGGTAACGCGTAAACAGTGTGTTTGAAAACATGATGCTCACTTCTCCATTCTTGGAAATGTATAAGTCAGATTTTCTCAGTTCTCCTTTTCATCCCCTACTTTTTTCTGCGTTTCTTGCTGTATTGCTACATCTCCTTTATCGTCTCTTCTTCCTCCTTTCCTCTGTGTTTTCAGAGCAGCAGGGAGGCTTGAGGAGGAGAGTTTGCTTAGCCCCAGGATTAAGTTGCTACAGGGAATTAAATGCAATGGAGACTAAATTCTTGTTGCGTAATGCTGTGTGTGTGTATGTGTGTGTGCGCGCACGGTGGTTAAATATGGACACATCTCAGTGGAGCTCGGCTGATTGCTTTTGTGCCTTGAACTCCTTCAGATAGCACCACCCTTTGAGAGTGATCTAGACTGGATGCAGACATGATTTATGTGATTTGGGTGGACTGTAATTAGAAAGTAAACAGTGTGCAGCACAATGCACTCTGAGTTTTCTTCATTATGTTCTGAGACTGTGGGCAGGGTTTGATCTGATTAAAATCCAGCCAGGGGGATATTATAGTAATCACTCACTAAAAGAAAGAGAACATAACTCCAAAGAAACAAACCTGAAGTTTATTTAACAAGATATGTGAGATATTATAGCCACATATTGACATAAACTTTCATTATTTTTAGGGGTTGTAGTAAAGTATCTGATAAAAGGCATTCTAAAAATGCTCTTGAGCATGAAAACAATATCTAAATTGCAGCTAATAAATCATAATTGTATTATTTACATGATTAATAATGTGAAAACAGTGATAGATTATGAGCATGCATCGCTCTTTTAATTAAAGAGCTTTCCAATTTATCATCACTTTATAATTAAGCACCCCCCTTTAATACAACATGCATCTCCACCATTCTGTGTTTTCTTTTATTTACAAGCATTTCCAACATGTCTATTTATAACATTTAATTTCCCCCTTCACGCGTACAGTAAATACGCACAAAATGCTAGTTAAAGACAAATTCCCGCCAATGAAGGCATGAATGAGTTCACTGAGAGAAACGTCAGAAAAATCTAGTCATTCTATCGCAAAGTTTTTCCTTCTAAAATTCGTTATAAGCACCTTGCACACTCTTCTGTGTTACCACCCCGTCATTGGCCCGATGTCAGCACATACACTGCCCACATACTGTAGCTCCAGAGGGGCCTATCCAGAGTTAACCCTTGAGTTGGCACGTGGCTTGTGTTTTCCGCTATGTGATTAAATTGAAATCGCATCTGCCAAAAGAACTACAGTAATGCCTCCCACAGAGGGAAATAGATGATCAGCATAATTGGAGGAATAACTTTCCTGGAATATGTGCCATCGGAGAGGGAATAATGGATGAGGGTGTGAGGGAGGTCGAATTAGACAATATTAGATATTAGACAAGTTCTAGTTACCACGGGAAAAATCATGTTTGTATTACACTGCTTAATCATCTGAATTGTAGTGCTTCGCCTGCTGTAGATGATAGTCTACTGAGTCAGGAACTTGAGTTGGGGAGGAGGTTTCGACCTTGAGCAGTAAATACGCTAGAGTACAGTACAGTGGGTTTGGTGTAGGCAATAGCTGGGGTTAGAGTAACTTAGATGCTGTTGCCAAGAGCGCTGCAGTGCTTGTTTTGAAGGTTTTTTTTGCCAGAGGACATTCAAAATCAGTTCCCAGTCTGTGATCTCTGTGTTTTTCAGTCATAAAAACACGAGTGCCTTTGAGGTGTGAGATATTACTCAATGAAACTTATTCTCAACGCAACTGCAAATTCTATGTCAAATATCTCTGACAACCTACAGTAAGTCCACTAGTTTACATAAAGTGTTGGTGACTGTAAATAAACCTAAACACTTTTTGCACAAACATTTTGCACACGTGTGTTTAAATAGAATGAATATCATGTTATGCAGACATATATTAAAAGTAATGCTGAGTAGTTCAAAATAAGCCCCAGATCTTTGTGGTACAACTGCATGCTCAGCACACACCCCACACTTATATTTGTCTTTATGATTTAGTGTGCCTGCCCTAGAACACGTGGACGCGGTTACTAATAACCAAGTGAGATTATGTGTTTAATGTACATCCCTGGATCTATGTACTTTTATGACAAGTTGCTGGTGTTGGTAATTAATCATAAACATTTTTATGAGCTGAATGTGCAGTTACGAACACAAATATTTGTGGCTTATTTGAATTTACCAGCATCTTTTGCCCCATATTACATGCTGATCATAAAGCTTTTGACTAGTGCTGCACAAAGTTTACGGATTATGCCACCATAATGACACGACAGTAGATTTATGTATGTTTGTAAAGCAGGGACTGAGAAATCTTCTGCCAAACACTCAGATTTAAAGGGCTCTTCCGCTGTATTTCTCCAACAAAGCATTCATCTTAAATGGTATAGTGGTTGTGATTCCCGACCTGAACTTGAACCTGAACGGAACGCAGGCCTCGTGCCCCGTGCATGCTTTAACGTGAAAGTGGAGACAACAGTGTGCATGTGGTTTAAATGAGGTGAACCCAGCCAAAAATAATCGAGTGTTTTGAAGTTCATTGGGACCGTGCACTTAATGGGATGCTTGCTGCAGCAAGTCATGGCTGGTTTATGCTTCATGCGCAGCTACATGTAGGTTTCTTTCCAGAAAAATCCCAAAGCTTTTGTTGGCCCATTTGAACATTTCTGCCCTCAAAAACATAATCAAACTATTTACTGAAGGAAAGCAGTTGCCGCCTGTAGTTGGGCCGCCATTATGTACGTTTCACTTGTAACACATTTATCAGCTTTCAGTCAAATATTGAGTGTTTTTTGCCCTTTTAAGGGATGTGAACATGAAACTATTGCAGAATGTGGAAAGCCAATTTATACAATACTGTCTTACAAAAGAGCACTTGAATTTAAAGCATGCTGTCATCATGAGTAATGCAGCTTCCACATGTCAAGTGGCCTCACAGATATCATGAACCAAACACGAACTGAGACGTGTCACTTTGCAGGACCAAGCATGCTAGGGATCATCCTAAATTCTGTGGGTGGGAGGCAACTATCTTGCCTGTTTAATGTCACTACATCAGAGTGAGATGCAATATAAGCAGACGTTGTAGTGCTGCTGTGCTATTTTCAAAAACAGAGCTCTGAAATAATTTGCATTGCTTTTATTGCTCTACTCTTAATACGTTTGTATGAAGATACACGTGAATGAGTGGTGATCGTCTCCAAATATAACAACATGATTTCATTGTGTTCTCACAAGAAAATAGTTTTCTTGTGAGAAGATGGTTGGATTACACAAAAGTTAAAGTAGTAAATCAAATCACACATTAAACAAGTGATTGACTGTCCTCACACCTATTACAGTAATCTCCCTATTTAAACCACATTCACATTTCCAGCTGTGAATTGGCTTGTCTGAGTTTACATTTTCGTTCCTTTGGGGTGAATGACAGAAGGCTGGAGACATTTGGGTGAAAAAACAGTTTAACTCTTAAGATGGCTTATTCAAGACAAGAAATAGTTTTGGCTCAGAGTCCGGAGCAGGCATGAGACAGAATTTGCTGTGTTAGTTTGAGGGATTAGATAACTGGGCATGTGTTGTGTTAGCTGATCACTCAAAATCAATTTGGTTTTTATCCAGCTCTTTGCTCTATTGTCGGGTAATTCACTGCACACAATAAAGATGCTTCCACTGCATCCGTACACTATTAAGTGTTTTATTAGCTTTATATAGGATCAGCTCAGTTCTTTTCAGAGTTTTAGTGAATTAAACTTGTGTGTTTACACTGGCACTTTATTTAATGTTTCAAATATTTGTCAGCCACAGATGGTTGCCAATTAAAACATTCACACAAATTTAATTCATTGCCCCTCATTACGGTGACATCTGTGAGACGACAAAATGACATTTAGCAGCTCTCCGTTAGAGATCCAGCACTCTGTCACATTGTGAAAACTCCAGCCCACATGCAGACAGCAGTCTGCCGTCAGTACGGGAGCCGCAGACATGCAAGTTGTTCAGGACAGTCAGAGTTTGATGACTAATCTCCCTTCACACCCTCCATCGCCACCATCAGCACTCAGGGCAAATCCTTCACAGGAAAAGTTCCTGCTCTGCTCTGATGCAGATTGATAATGAGTCGCCTCTCCGGGGCAGGAGGACAAGAGTTTTCAACACAAGTAACCTTTCCTTCAGGGTGCGTTGTCAAGTTATAATGAAACATGACAAATAAGATAATCAGAAAAAACAACACAGAAAAAAGCTGAGGGTATATACAGTGAAAATAACATCTATCAGCTCTTAGAATACAACATTTAAAGACAACCTGAAATTCAAATTCTCCACACTTTTTGTGTAAGGAAGCATAATCTAAAATGATACTGCCGTCATTGTGCATTATTTTCTATTTTTCCAAAAGAGGATTTGTGGAAACAGTGTCCAAGCTTCAGGCCTCTGGGTGGGGGTCTTTCTTATGGCAGCGCTGAACTGACACTTGAGGGCTGGCCCTGTAGTCTATGATTGTTGATACAAGGCCACTTAGCGCTGGCCGTGTCGTAGTGATTTCAGACATCGGACCCATCATTAAGTTTGAATTTCACTCGCAAAGTTAGTACTGATTCCCTCTAGACGTTACTTCTGGTTCATGTTATTTCAGCCTCTGCTTATTTCATCAGCAGCTCTCACACAGTCAGTGCATTATTATTATATAACGGAGGGGGTCTGGCTAGTGTTAGCTGTCTACTCTTTCATTGTTCATTTCATTATCCAGTTGTGGTGACAGCCAATAATCAGATTGTGAAAACTCACAGATATCGGGAAGTCCTGTAACCTCAGCACTCTGTGAGTCGAATGACGACAGTAACTAACATGCAGAGTCACTGACTAACATACAGAGTGCTCAAATCACAGACGGCTAACACCATCAGCCCCCCCAGCTGGTTAACTGCTTGTGTGGCTGTTGGAACTGTAGTGATATTAGGAACTATTTTTAGTGCCCACCTACACAGATATTGGACTAATTGCATTATTCAGTTGGAACCAAAAATTCATGCCCCCTGGAGGACCCTGCTGTAGGGGGTGCTATCACAGCAGAAAAGTAAATTACACTTCTTTCTTCTTTTTGGTAATCCCAATTCTGACTGCATCAGTGCACAAGTCAAAACAAACACCAAGTATATATATGCTAGAAAAAATTAATTTCAGTTCAACTTTATAACCTCAAGCACTTTCAGTCCTGCGTACTAACTCTCAAAAGGGAATACAAGTTCACCTGGAGACGGTGACAGCGCCTTGATGGTTGCATTATATCCTAGACCAGCTCCTCACCAGCTCCTAACAGGACATGTCTCCACCTTGATCCCCATGAGGATGCTCTCGCTTCTATTTTGAGTCGCTCTGCTTGACTGCGCTGCCAGTCAGTTAGAGAACGGAGCAGACTTTCTCTCTCTCTCTTTAATTCTTTTTTTTTTTGCTGCTGCAGGTCATTAATTTGAATGTTTGATTAGTTTCCTGTAAACACATTATCCAAAGAGAATGTTCAAATTGACTTTGGCTCAGGCTTCCTAAATGTCATTTTAAACAAATTCCTGGGAGCTAATCTGATCAGGCACCCAATAATCTTGTTTCCTTCATACAGTATAACATGCTGCTATAAATAACCTGCATTGACACAAACACGTCTTCTTTTTCTCTCTGTTGCAGCATCCTGTTTGCAGATATAGTCGGTTTCACCAGCCTGGCCTCCCAGTGCACAGCCCAGGAGCTGGTTAAACTGCTAAATGAGCTGTTTGGAAAGTTTGATGAGCTTGCCACGGTGAGTCTGTTTCCCTTCCTTCAACACAAATCCCTCACTTACAATCGCTGTTGGCATAAAAAGCTGCTCTTTTTCTCTGTGTGTACGCTTTGTCCAAACTTTGACATGGAAAGCATGTGTGTGTTTGCATATGTGTGTACTGCTTTGGCCACAGGCTGTTGGCACATGCCACTATTGTACCAGCTTAGCATGATGTCACAGTGAATACTGGAAGCCCATATGATGCTTAATATGATTATCCAGTGCTTCATTTGAGGAAGAGTTGACAGACCTTTTTAATCTAGGCCAGATTTACCCAGGGCTAAAGCTCGCCTCCACTCCGGTGGTGTGAATGAACTGAATGACGGGACCGCTGAGTTGTACTTGTCCCAATCTCTCTTGGTTCGCATGTGGAAAAGATTTCAGCTCTCCCATCTGTCAATATTTCACTCTTTGTGATTTCAGTGCTGAAAATCCGCTCAACTTTTGCTGTGAATTTGACCGCTGCCGTTAATCTGGTCGTTTTTCAAATGTGACGCTATCAGTGCTGGCGTTACAAAATCTTTTAATCAAAATACTACCTTAAATGTGACCATGGCGTGCTTTTACCTTAAATCGTGTTAATCACAATCAAAGCACATTTCCAGAAAAGGTATGACACCGCTCCTTCTCCAACACTGTGAGTTTGGCTGACACACACAGTATCTTTGTTTGGTGAGAAGGTTGAGCCCCTGAGCCCCTGCAGATCACCCTGCCACAGCCTTGTCTACATGTAATCTGGCCTCTATTACTTACACTAGGCACATGCCCTTGTCAAATCCATTAATCCACGGGATTACAACTAACCCTTTTTTTGCTTTCATAGAAGGTTTTACTTGGCCGTGTTGAGAGCTTCTATTTTTAACTTGTTTGTTTACACGCACAAAATTAGAACTGACTAAAAAGAGAGTGCCTGTCATTTGACTTATTAATGTCAAATAATTGTCATTGCCTTTCCAATTAATCTTGGATCAGTCGCTTTACCTGCCTCTCGCTGTTTTGTATGTCAGCCGCAGTCTGTCTTTATCCCACGGAAAGTTGCATTTTACCCTGAGATGCTATTAGCCAAAACAAGATGATTCCATCCATTACAACACACGTGCACACACACACACACACACACACACACACACACACACACACACACACACACACACACACACACACTCACACTCATTTATAAGTCATGTCAACAAGTCGATGCACTTTAATTCAAGCCTTAATTTAGCTTTAAATTATACATTTTCACTTTCATCTCCCAAAGTAGTTTGGCAAGGACAAATGCTATATTGAGCTTGAACGTCAATTTTCTTGCTGTTGTGATTAGAGCTGTCTCATTCTTTTGGTTACAACTGAATATTGGCCTGATCTCCGCTTGGCTGCTAGCTGGGAGCCTCGTATTACACCGAAATTCTGTCCCCAGCTATGAAACTTGTCATCAAATGTTCTGGCCTTGCCCTGACCCAAAGCCCCACTCATTCTGATCCACTTTGGCAGGAAGTGGCGGTGCAAGTGACTCACACTGTAACTGTGGTCACCGTGGGCACGCAGACTCTTCTCGTTCCATACGAAGAGCGGGCGATGCCACATGGCCACTGGGCATCATCTCGTAATACCATTCCAGCACCATCCCCACACCACCTGTCCACTCTTTGGACTTGTCAAGCTGCATGGGAAGTGGGCCAGGAACGCAGTGTTCTCCTAAAGTGCTGTTGATGTAGTGGACCAAGTCTCTTCCTCTCCTCTCCTCTCCTCTCCTCTAACCAACCAAACCAAGCTATATCAGAAAGCGTCCACTCACCCAGTCTGACTACCGTCTCATCTCCTTTTAACCTCAGCTAACAAACTCATTCCAGTTTCTGATTTTCACACATAATCTCTTACTGTAAGTAATCTTGGACAATTGGACATTTTTGTGTTGGAGCATTTAGGAACAGTTTGCTACTTTTCAACTTCTCCATATCAATCATCCCAAATGCACACAAAATGAATGTGCTATTTCTGTTTACCCATCCTGTGTCAAAGAGAGGCTTTGATTTACTCAAAAGTGTACTGGTGAGAATTTCAAACTAATGTAAACTACTACAATCCTTCTCCTCCTATATTCTCAGTTTTATGGCGCTGAGAATGTACAGCTGTAATCAAAATGGTGACATATTATCTCCTTATAAAGTTAATATGTGTTAGCTATTTACACATCCAGCAGACATGGAGCAAAATTAGCATTTATTCAATGTAAGTTATATATAAGTTCAATATTCACTCTACTTTTAGCTCTGTTCCACTATGTTTACCAGCCGGTTGCTAACTTTGCCGGGCTGCCGTTTGGTACAGTGGGTTTTATCAGAACTTCTTCTGCTGAAAACAGCTGCCCACTGCTGCTGGAAACAGGGTTGATAGGAATTTTGAAAGTGAACCAAATAATCGATACTCCTGGAGTATTGATCGATTGATTATTGAAGTGTGTGCCCTTATCAACCTTTGCCTCATCACCACCTGCTACAAGTACAAGAATGTTTCCAACCAACAAAAATGTGGCTAAGCCAAGAATTTACCGCTGTCTCCCATTGTTTCAAATATCGAAATGGAGAGCTTTGAACTGTTTCACTGTACCCAGCTATTGACATATGTTGATGACACCTGATAAGATTTTTTTGGAAGTGTGAGCGTCCCCGAGCTCAACTCAGTAGACGGCAGCATCTAATTTACAATAGAGATAAAAAAAACAATAATCTTTCCTTCTTGCACTGTGCCATATTAAGTAGGGGAGGTAGCTTGAAAATTGAAGTTTACAGGAAACCCACTCGCTCTGATCAGTATTTGCTGTTTGAGTCCCACCACCCACAAGAACACAAGCTGGGAGTAATTATAACTCTTCACCACCAGGCTGAGAATCTGCCGACTACCGCTGAGATCGAAGACAAGGGCCGCAAGCATCTCGGTGAAACCACATCACCACCCAAACTTGGTCTGTGTTGAAATAGCGAAAATATATAATTAATAATTCCATAATTATTCTATAACTGTAACACTGTACTGTAGAAATGGTAAGCAGAAACATGGCATTTTCCCTGTTGGTAGGAACAGGGAACATAAAAGAGTTACATAGCATTCAAAATAATAATAATAATAATAATAATAATAATATTGTTTGTTCTTTAAGGACAGTGATAGAAGAGGGAGATTTATTTCAAAGAGGGAGAACGAGAATGTAAATTAACACACCAACTGGTCGTCTTTAGGCCCCCTCACGCTATAAACACTTCCTCTCCCTAGCTGAGTTTCCAACAGTCTGTCCGGCACCCGAAACAACAGTTTCTGTTGTGATAGGGACTCTGTGATTAATTTATGGTTGTTGTGATGCTATATAACATTAATAGCTCTGGACTGGATGTGCTTTTGTGTCTGTGCGCATGTGTGTGTGTATGCGCGCGTGTGTGTCGTTGCTGTTTCCATGGCAGAGTTTCACAAAGCTTTTCATTCTTGTCTCTCTTTTCTCTCCTCTCGCAACACCTCCCTGCATCACAGCTTTAAGACTCCTCCGCTCCTTGTTTCTCAGCTTTTTGATTGACATGCAGCAGCCTACTTCCTTCAACTGTGTCTTTTATGCCCTGTGGTTCTCTGCACTCTCTTCCTCTCTCATGTTTCCATTTTTAGGATGGCTCAATGATGTATCTATCTACTGCCTCTTACTTCCTCGACAAGTCAGAGTTCCCTTTCCATTCACATATATATGACTGTGTAAGCCTGCATCGCATGTGCAGTGCATGAATGCATGCTGTTTGCATAATCCATTGTCATATTTTCATCCCTGAATCTTTTCACTTTTTCCCACTATTCTTAAGAGAATAACAAGTCACCCAACAAGCATATCTGACATTTAATTGTCAGAGCCATTATTCCCTGTTGAAGCATTATACTGTAAGTACTTCATTAACTGGAAGAACTGACAAAGCAAACACTCATCTAGTCATGAGTAACCTGAGATGTGTCATTTCAATTGTAATCTCTGTTTGTTAGGAAACTAGTTTTTGTAAAGATTCCCAAAATAGTGGAAGAACTTAAACTACAAACAACTATATTCCTAAAGAAAATGTAATTCTGCAAAAAGTTTTAAAAAACCTGTTCCAACTGCTTTGTAGATGCGATCATTTTTGTACATCTGCAGGTTTATATAATACAAGATCCTACGCCAAGAAAAATATAACAAATAAAACTGCTTAGGATGCTAATAAAATGTTGTATTATTTTTAAATTAAGCACAAGGACTGTTCACTGCCCACACTGTGACAGCTGCCTCCCGGAAACTAAAGTCTGGGTGTAAACACGACTCAAATAACCCTGTTTGGGTTCGTCTCATGAGCAGGTGCAAGGATCACTGTCACGTCCTGCCGTTTCCCTCAGACGTCTGTGAGCTAGAAGCTGTGGACTGAAGCAAAACCCAAACCAAACAAGCCAGCTTGAGCTCTTGACGGAGGAGTAAAACAGAAAAAATGCGTCTGTTTCAAGAAAAAAAAAAAATCATGATGATGATTGTCGTGAAGATACCATGAAACAACTTGCACTTCTCTAAGTTGTGGAACTCACATGAGGCATGAGGCATGAAGCTGCAGAGGCAGAGATATCTTGACTTTTAGTCACTAATATGGGTCAAGCTGCAAAAGCATTGGGGGCCTACACTTCCCATAATGCATCTCTAGCATTTTTTGTTTGACCCTCTCTGACTAATAAATGCCCATGTCTTTTAAAGTACACAACCCCAGTTTATATCGCTGGACAATGTTACTGAATCTTTTAATTATCAATAGCTTGTTAGTTTCATTACACTTCTTAAGAATTGCTCAGCTAAATGTTGATTTCACGGGAAGGCTGTCCCCAGCTACACTGTAATTACAATGCTCACAGGAAGCGGTCTTGAGGTGTTTTTTAATATTGTAACAGCGAAAAACTAACAAGCAATAAAATCACAGTTTATTCATCTCACTGTAATCTTGAAGCACAGATCAAGTTAAATAAACTGATAGAAATATTTAGTATTTCAACAGTAATGGAATGTAATAGTATACATTATTTGTTTATTTATACATTTCTCAGTGCACGCCATGCATCAGTTTAATCCCATAGACATTATTGACATCATTGGATTGAGCTTCACAACTTCTGTTTACCATTTACTTTAATAAATAATAAACTTTTACTTCATTATTGTTAATGTTAGATTGTCAAATCTGCTACATTACAATTATTCACTGCTGATGAAGATAGATAGAGTTCATCAGAGTGTGTGTTGCAGTATTTCTCACACTTAAACTATAGGCTACTTTGGTGTCCTAAAGTATGTTAACAGCAGCCCAAATATATTTTTACCCGTTTTTTTATATAATTCCAAGAAAACAATGCTCCTTGTTTCCAATGCCGATCAGATGGTCAGAGAAGCAGTGCCATCTTTGTAAATAAAACAGTCTTGGAACGCTGAGCATTTGTTATTTGTCATATCCGTCATATCTGTTAAATATATCTACATTAATAGGTTTACTTCACAGATCTCCAACACCCTCTCGCTCTAACCCACACAGGTTGTGGTGGGAGGAGGAAGTGTTGATACATTATTCATTCGTTTCTGCACATAAATTATTGTATATTAATTAAAATCAATAAGAGAGCTGGTGACAAAGAGGGGAAATATCCAGTCAGTGGAGTAGGGGAAAGAGAGAACTTCTCTAGCACTCTTAAAGATTTTACCCAACAGAGAGCCCTTGCAATGAATCATTGTCTGCCTATATTGTTGAAATGTTGACATGAAATAAATCTAATGTAATGGCCTGATATAAAATACATAAAATAGTGGGATTGCTTGTCTTTAAAATAAGAAAAGTGTTTGCTAATTGTTATAAATCTCAATGTTCAAACACATGGGGCAGATTCAGAGGCAGACAGCGACAAACACACCTTCTGTCTCGTGTCCTTTCAACCTCCCAAAGCTACAGGAGTGGAAACCCTAATCTTTAGCCTCATCAATAATATGTACACAGCACTGATCTTTGTCTTTGTATGAAAGACAAAGCACGGTGTGTACTGCTCTCTCCTTCGGGGACTTGTAGGAAATGAACTGCTGCTTCTCTCAGCTAGCTCATGTTTTCCTTCATAATCATTTGCTGAATGTTTCCCCTCCCTGTCTCTGTTTGCCTTTTTTTGTCTCCCTCTCTTTGTCTGTGCGCACTGAGGTGTTTGCTAATTTGCATCTCTGCAAGCATGTGGATATACTGTATGTAAGGTGCCTGGTAACACAGCTACATCACACTTTTGATGGTGCTGCTCTCAATATATTCTGACCTCACTGAAAACATTAAATGATCCAAAACAGTCATCTGCCATCTTAAAAATACTGTTGCTTCCGTTGTAATAGACGTTGTGAATAGGTGTCAAACTCTACCTGTCCCTAACACACTGTACCCATCTTTCTTCTGTGCTGATGACCACCCAGATTGCCCACAATGCTTCAGTCACATGACGGTGGTAATCCAGTTTGTGACCGAATCAACTCCTAAGCCCTCACAGTGCAGATTAGCATAGGAAAAGTACAGAGTAGGAGACTCTGTAAGTACCGGGGCTTTCCCTGCTCCCTGTAGCTTCAACCATGTCTCGCTATAGCGCCATCTGTTACTGCTCCTCTATGACCTGAGTTACCCCGAAGACACCTCATCCACTGACCATACGTTTTACATTTTGTTATCTAAGAAAAGATGCAATGAGATAACACTTTACTGATCCCCAGGAAGGAAATGAAGTATTACAACAGCACAGGGAGGTATAGGTAAGAATAAGACACAGATAGATGCAAAAAACATAAAATAGTGCAGCTAAGTAACCATAATATCAATATGTGTATAATTATATGTTTAGCCTATATTTAGCCAATGTAACTACCTAATTATTGTATCTCAAATCATTTTGAATCCTCATTTGAAATCAATAGTTATTATTTGAATTTTGAATTCAATATTCAGGACAGCTGCTCAACAGTCTACAACATACGTCCGTCTGTATCGCCTCATTTCACTGCTGCTGACTGCTCTTTCCTTTGTGTCTCAGAATATATTTTACATTAACAGCACGTGTGCCTCTATGCCACTGAGCACTCAGAAAGCACGACCACCGCATGTAAAACTACACGAGGCAAATAGTTGCCGCTAACAAGCCCTGGCTATCTCTCTGAAACTCACATGGTGTGCAATGTTAAAAATAGAGCATCCGTCTTGTCTTGTGCCCACCAATGTGCATAATTATGAGTCTTTGTGCTGTTCACATGCATGGCCAGCGATCCCATTACCTCCATGGAAACAATAAAGGGTTATGAGAAGGCGTCCACGGTAACCCGGTCTCCCTGGTAAAATGAATGTCTGTTGCTCATATCCTCTAATAACGGGTTATATTTGTAAGCCGCCTTTTCATGCCACTGCTTATTGTCCCTAAAGAGTGAGCGAGTGACTCACCTTATTCCCTAAAGTGAGGCTGATCCGTTGGTTTAGCGCTGCATTGTGGGAACCATTTTAGTGTTGGTTTAAGTTCAAGGTCTCAAGAGTTTGCATGGGGTAATGAATATGCAATATCAGTCCATGTAGAGATCCACAGCATCGTCATATATGTTGTATTCTAACTGTTTGACTTTTTTGTCTTTCTGATTTTATGCCTAAAGTGTTGAGGGATGACATATTTTGACATATTGTAAACATCACAGTGTTATGATGAGGATTTTACAATTTAAGGTAATTTTGTAATTTTTAAAGGCCATAACTCCTGCACCGTGAACTCAATCAACCTTGGAAGTTGCAGCAGTGGATAGCTTGAAGCGATACTTTCACATTACACTGATGGATATAGATCAGTGTAATGGATAAACCATAATTAAATGTCAGCATTTCTGGCTCAAACACCACTGGTGCAACTTTGATTAAAGTGAGAGAATGATGCCTTTTGGTCATAGTTTTTAACACTGACTGAGCTGACCATGGTGATTAAAGGTGCATTTTGGATCCCATGAAAAGCCATATGTGCTGTAGCACTACTTGTTTTGGATGACATTAAGAGGTAAAGCTGATTTTGTTACTGATTGGCTCGCATTGGCTCATCCTTCTTGGAAGAAGACGTGGATTCACTGTTTCGCTCTTTTTTTGGTTGGCAGGAGAACCACTGTCGCAGGATTAAGATCCTGGGTGATTGTTACTACTGCGTGTCTGGACTCACCCAACCCAAGACTGACCACGCCCACTGCTGTGTCGAGATGGGTCTCGACATGATTGACACCATAACGTGAGTGTTAATATTTGTTTGAGTCCTTTATTTAGTAGGGATGGGAATCATTAGAGGCCCCACGATACGATATTATCACAATACTTAAGTCACAATACGATGATATTGAGATTTTAAACATTTTGCGATAACATATTGCGATTTACTACCTTTTTTCAGCTGTTCTATTCTAAACACACTGTTGAACTGAGTCCACTTTGAGAGATTTCCTTCAAGTAGGGCAGCATGATCAACCATGTGTGCTGTGAGTGAATTCTAACACTGAACATTTGAGTGAGCAGAGCTACAGTTGGCTAAGAGAAAAGGCTTTAATGGAGAAAGAAAATAAGCTATTTTATTGAGCTTGAAAGGGCTTGTTTTCCCTGCATATCCGGCATAGTTTGGAAGTGGGGGGAAAGGACCAAAGGAAAGTTAGAGCTTGAGATGCAGGAGAAGATTAAATCAGATACTTTCGTGACTTGACTGGAAGCCTGTTAATTAACACTGATTAAATACAAATGCTCAACTTTGCAAGTCCTTTTTTTGCTCTTTAGTCTATTTTGGTATGTTAGAGAGCTTTTTTGAACAGTGTTTTTGTCCCCTGACCACTTCTTGGCAGTTATCTATTTACAAAGAATTCTTGTAGTTACAGATTTTAAGATTGCTTTTAATAGTAAATATTCTGATGTTAAAGCAACAATGTTGTTTGAGGTAACAATGAAGATTTGTGCATAAACATGATAAGAGTTGTGGTCTTACCTGTGATGGATCACCCGTAAATAATATACGTTTGGATCGCCGACTGCTCGAGAACCTTATGTATACATTTCAGTTTATGAAAGACAACATTCCCTAACACAGTTTTCTCATGTCTGTGAGTCTAGTTTAAAAGACATATTTATTATTAGTAAGTATGTGTAAGTCTTATTCAATAAGTGTACAGTGCTCGTGTACAGTAATGCACATTGTCATTGTAATGAATTGTTAATGTCACATTTTTGTGCATCCTCTGTGCTGCCTTTTTATGCTCTACCTAATTATATACATACTGTAGATACAGATACAGAGGTGATCTTACGACCTCCCTCCAACACACTGTGTTGTGTTCTGCCCCTGCAGGTCAGTAGCGGAGGCCACAGAAGTCAACCTAAACATGCGTGTGGGCTTGCACACAGGTCGGGTGTTGTGTGGCGTGCTGGGCCTCAGGAAATGGCAATATGATGTGTGGTCCAATGATGTGACCCTAGCCAATGTGATGGAGGCTGGAGGACTACCTGGGTCAGTACAGGACACATTTTACATGAATACCAGCAATAGCTCTGGACGCCAGTGTACTGCTGTGGTGCTCTGGAAAAAATATCTTGACTGATTATGTGATCTAGAATTGCCTCATGAAATCTTATTGTACAGTGAGGTGTGAATATTTCTGATAATCTCCTGTTTATTTCTTTTATTAAGAATCTGTCTTAATGCTAGTCCTTTTGAAATACTGGTAAATGTTGTAAGACAAATCAGGAAAAAAGGTAAACTGCGGAGGAAACAAGTGCACTAACCTCAACCACGTGGTTGAATTTTCACCTTTTTACATAGAAATAAGATTAAAAGACTTGAGCACAAGCAAAATTATCTTTTTGTGGGATTTTAAATGACTAATTGAAGAGTGGTTCTTCTTATTTTGACAGTCTCCTATCACACTCTTGTACAGATGACCTGCTCAGAACTATTTGTACCTACAGTAATTGCTGCAGCTGCAGCGGCTATGAGACTAGCTGTGTGGTGTGTTATCCTGTCCTGTCTCTCCCTGTGTTCCACAGCAAAGTCCACATCACCAAATCTACGCTGGAGTGCCTAAATGGAGATTATGAGGTGGAGCCTGGAAACGGACACGAAAGGAACGCCTTCCTCCAAAAACATGAAATTGAAACCTTCTTTATAGTGCCATCTCACCGACGGAAGGTATCGTATTGTACTTCTGTGCTGAGGAATGTCTTTTCAATATACTGTATATTTCTATGAGCTTTTAGCAGAGGAAAATGATTAAGAGGACAGCATCAGTTGTATCCTCAGATTACAGTTCCTATCAGACGTTGGCCTTAGTTGAACCTGTTATTACCTAGTACACATTAGCAAAGCTTCTGCAGGACGTCTGCTAATCCATATTAACCTGAGCTACTGTATGTGGTAAGTCAGTGTAGGCTAGGTTGAAAGGCTTATCTTGACCAGTATTTACTTCTATGCCAAGATCTACGACAAAAGCATCCTTCAAATAGAAATGTAGCGTTGACTAAAGCATCCAGCATCATATGATGGAGCTCTCACACATTTGTAGTTGAGCTGATCTCACTTCCAGCCTGTAATGGATTGGACTGGGGCTATAAAGAATGAGAAAACAGCCAGAGGCATCTATCATCTCAAATCTGCACAGTCCGACAAACTTACAGAGATATGTGAGTGTGTGTGTGTGTCAGTGCATACACATTAACATGCACATCTTCAACAGATGTGCCACAAGCAGCTGGAGAGGGAATTTCAGTCTTGTCTCTGTACTACTACAACAGGCCTCCTCTCCTCTCCTTCCTCCTACCTCTACCCTACTTCTCCTTTCCTCATTATTTCTTGCAGCAGGTTTCATATTATGCAAGATAAGGCCTGCACATAGGTTACATGGGTCCTTATGTGAACCTGTAACATCCCAGTTGTGTGTATTTTTCTTCGATATGCGGGAGACTTTGCTAATCCTCTTAATAGAGCTGATGGTTAGACTTCATCATAGACATGGCTCAGAGAAAGATGAGTAAAGCTGTGTTGGATAGGCTGCTACTCACTCTGCTATTGTGCCTTCAATTGCTCCAGCTTAGGGACACGCTTCAAACTTTGTGTATCAAACAAAACATATATTTCTCACTACAAATGACTGCGTCAAACTCTTTAACGTATGCTTAATCTTTATCTTTCTACAATATCTTTATGAAAGAGAAATGAGGGCAGCAAAGTCCTAAAACCATTAAAATCACCTAAGGGATTGACCTACCTTATTTTAACCACTTTCTAGTTAAATTCTTGTGCCTGATAATAATGATTGCATGCGTGTGTGTGCATGAGCATGGTGTGCACGCGCATACTGTCCAATGCCTGTGCATGGTTTATAGACCCTTACATAATATATATTACTGTGTGGGGTATCATGACTAAATCCTTGTTCCCGTTTCTTATCTGGTGACAGATATTCCCAGGATTGATTCTTTCGGATATAAAGCCCGCCAAAAAGATGAAGTTCAAAACTGTGTGCTACTTACTAGTGCAGCTTATGCACTGCAGGAAGATGTTCAAGGCTGAGATTCCCTTCTCCAATGTCATGAACTGCGAGGACGGTGATAAGGTATAAACTCTCAGTGTCTGTGTTGACGTTTCTGTGTTTGTTCGTGCTGTGATTTACATAGAGACAAAAAGTTATACAGTCTGAATGTCTAGAGTTTCCTACAATAGTGAACGCTTTGAATTACCTGAATTTTCTAAATGTGACCACAACCCGAATCTTTATTGTCTTTATTCGTATTAAGCATTACAGTATAAGTTATATGGACATTAGTGGTGAAAACTACTTTTGCAGCAATATTCATATATATATATATATATATATGACACAAGCTAAAACTCTATAGAACATTGTTCCAACAGGATAGAGTTGTGGATCATCCAAAGGGTCTTTGGCAAACATTAGAGGAGCAACAATGTGTGTTCGTGGATTCCTTCATGGTTTAGTGGCTTTCTTATGTGAACTCTTGGACATACAGTAGATATTAGCATGGGCAAGAGATGCTCGCGTATTCATAGCTGTTGCACAAATGTTCTTTGTCACCTCATTGAACATTGTGCATTGCACTTTTGCAGAGATATTTGCAGCACAGCCTGTTTAAAGTCCAATAGTGCTGTTTGATGATGCTCAAGAAGTCATCTTATAAGTTTTCTGGGCATGTTTCCCTCCTACAGATCGCTGTCGTAGACTCTGAATTGGAGATAGAAGAGAAGCAATTAATTGTCGAATGACAGAAAATGTATTGTTATTCTTTTTTTGAAACAGTCATTGGTTCCAACATCTCAATTGTGAGCAACTTTTCTTTGTCTTATGTTATAGTTAACTGCATATTTTTTTGGTAACGGACTGTTAGTTGGACAAAACAAGCAGTTTGGAGGTGTCACCTTGGGCTGTAGGAAATTGTGTTGGCCACTATTTTCTGACATTTTATAGATCAAATGATTATATCAAGAAAATAATTGGCAGGTTAATCGATAATGACAATAATCATTAGATGCAGCCCTACTCTGAATCATAGACTCTCTGAGAGTTGACTCTGTTGGTGGCATTTTATCAAGCAGGAGACGTCCACCCACACCAAAATGTTATCACACTGGTTGGAAATCATGACACCCAATATTCCACTTCATGAAAACATGCAAAAGGATAGTGTTCAATTGTTTGTCGATCTATAAGACTTTGTTTATCTATGTGCTATGAATTAGCCGAATTAGCAAACTACCGTTTAGGAGAAAATAATTCAGGATTTCAATTCAAAATGCTTCAACTGCAACTGCACATCTTTGTGAGTAAATAAATATATGGCCTTCACAGTATGTAGACTTTATTGTAAGAAGATAGTGAGTGATGGTAAGTGATGATCCTGTCAGCTATAATGACCTCAGCATGTTGCTCCTGCCAGAGACCAACATACCACCCCCACCCCCCTCGCATATACTGTCAGTGACACTGGCAATCTGGCCAAATGTCAAAGAGCTTACTTGACCTTGTGCCTGAAAAGAACTCCTGTGGCCTGGCAGCTGGACAATTCTTGCACCAGCTGTTTTAATCCAGATTTTCAGGTGTGTGTGTGTGTGTGTGTGTGTGTGTGTGTGTGTGTGTGTGTGTGGGAGTATGTGTGTATGTGTGTTTTATGTATTTTTTTCTCATTGTGGGGACAAACAACTGATTATACCCTTATATGTGGGCACTCACACACAAAAAATAGTCCCTATAAAGTTAATGATTTTGTTTTAGGGTTCAGACTAAGATAAGAGTTGGTAAGGCAAGTGGAAATTATGGTTAAGGAAAGGACAAGCATCCAGGGAATTCATTTATATTAAAACAATGTCCTCACAAGTATGGTAGTGCAGGTTTGTGTCCCCAATTTTGTACAGTTTTACATCAAAAGGGTGTGGTATATATGTCATGAGTTGTTTACTAAATTTTTAAATATTTAGTATGAATAAAGTCTTCCCGCTTTTATAACGTTACGAGGCTGTATCCACTAGATCTCACTACATGATAGTGTCTCCTCTTAAATCTACATTACCAGTAATGACAACATCCTTACATCATAGACAAAAGGCAGATTGGTATAAAACAGGCAAATGGAAAAAAGGAGAAGTAGTGACAGGTCAAGTCATACATACACCTTCGACTGAATGGTAATTTCACATTCAGACCACACACTTGGATTGTGTGAAATGACATATGCATTCAAGGCACGAAGGGGAGCGATATGAGGGATGAATGAATAGGATTTTTGGTGCAGCAGACATGGCTACATGATTTGTCCTGTGATACGTTGAGCACAATATGGAACATAAGGAGAAGTCGGCATCTGCAGGTCACTGTGTCGCTGCCTCATAAATAACACAAAACGAGAGCATGAGGGAGGGAGGCACATGAGGGATGGAAATGGCGAGAGAAAGAAAAAAAAAAAGACTAGATGGAAGGAGGGAAGAATAAACAGAAACAGGGAAGAAAGAAAGGGAGTAAAGATGAAACAAGGACAGGAAGGAGGGAGTAAGGATGAATATACAGAAGCAGGGAATAAAGGAGGAATCTGATGGAAACAAGGAAGGAAAATGGAAGTAAGCAAGAATATATGGAAGCAATGAAGTAAGTAAAGAATAATATACAGAAGCAGGAAAGGAAAGAAGGAAGTAGGGAAGGGAATATATGGAAGCGGGGAAGAAAAAAGTAAGAAAAGATGTTAATAGGGAAGGAAAAGGAAGGAAGGAAGTAAGGAAGAATAAACAGAAACACGGATTAGACACAAGCAGGGAAGGACAGACAGAAAGAAAGAAGGAAGAAAAGAAAGAATAGAAGGCAATCAAGGAAGTCAGTGAGCTGTACACATTCATGTCATGTAATGAACTCATAAACACTCTGGTTATCCAACTCACCCTTTGCTCCCCTACTGCGCCAGTGAGCTACACAATTCATCCAGCATGCTCACTTACATGTACACACACACACACCTACACACACACACATCCACTCTGCCATGTTAACTCTCTGGCTTTGCTCCAATGCCCAATGTTTTGCAAAGCTGCTCACTTTGGCTGCTGAAGACACTCAGACACAGCGGGGTGCATTCAGTAATGAAGTTAAGTGTGAAGGCAATGTCCTAATTTGAAAGTATAATCAGCTGCCCGTGTTTATTGTTGACTCTTATTCACCCTTGTTCCTAATATGATAATACTCCAGTAGTGCAGAGAACACAGGGCGCTGCATTGCAGCCTGTTTATCACACTACTGTTTTTTTTCAAGTTCTACATTTTCAGTGAAGATTTCTTTTTGTATCCCACCAGCGGAGGGCCATGCGGACGGCTCCACAGAAGCTGAGGAATCGTTCCAACGCAAACCAGGCTAATCTGATCCAGAGCAGCCCCAGAACCCGGGTCAACCGCTACATCGGTCGGCTGATCGAGGCCCGCCAGACCGAGTCAGACACGGCAGACCTGAACTTCCTCACACTCATGTATAAGTGCTCTGAGCGCGAGCAGAGGGTGAGGGACCTCAGACACTGCAGACACATGCTTTACCTGCAGATGTTGTGGATGAAGCCTCTGAATGAATGTTGTCATGTGATGTTTTGTTACTCACTCACATCTGGTCTCTGGCATTACATAGTACCACCAGGTTCCTGATGAGTACTTCACCAGCGCAGTGGTCCTCTCTCTGATCCTAGCTGCCTTGTTTGGCCTTGTCTATCTTCTCATCATACCACAGTATGTACAGCAGATTCTGCTGTTGTCACTTCTTCTCTCTTTGGCTTCTCTCTCTCTCTCTCTCCATGTATCTCTTTAATTGACTCTTTCAGTTACTCGGGTCTTTGTCTCTTTAACTAACCCAGCCATCTTCCTCTCTCCTTTTTTTGAATTCCTCTCAGGGGCACAGTGGTACTAGTCCTTCTCGTCTTCTGCATCTGTTTCCTAGTTGCTTGTATCATGTACCTGCATATCACTAGAATACAGGTAAATACAGCTGCTTTCTTATCCCCACCTCAACTGAGTAAAAATCTTCCTTTCCTCACTCACTTTTTATCCACACATCATCTACTGAGATGGCAAGTTTAACTTTCTCCAGTTTTTTTCTGCTATTATTCTTCTTTTTTTTTGCTGACTAAAGAGAAATATGTAAATGTATTTTATAAAGCCTTGTAATAGCGATTCAGTATTAATTGGCTTCAAGATTACTTTCTAAGCCCCTGTGCTGTATTTAAACTCAGATGGCTGGTCTATTCATTTCTGCTTTTTGTAGAGGTTGATGGTTGTCTTCAAAGCTCCTGACCACATCAGCCTGAAATTTTTTTATTTATTTATTTATTTTTTTTACACTTAGTGGCTTTTATAGGTTCATGTTCTCCCTCTCTTTCTCTGTCTGTTCTTTACTCGCCTTACTTACCTCGTGCTACCCCAATTATCTGTTTGATTTTGAGCCTTTTGATCCTTATACTGTTCTTACAGCTACTAACACACTTTTCCCTATTGCTCTATCTTGCCATGTATTAATGCATATAGTATTATGTATCTACACCATAAATATGTATTAATTAAATTATCATATCATTTGATGTTCCTCATGCTGTGGGTCTCCTTCATCTAACTCTTTTTTGTTCTTGTCTCTCAGTGTTTTCCAGGGTGCCTGACCATTCAGATTCGCACTGCTCTCTGTATTCTCATAGTGCTCTTAATCTACGCTGTGGCCCAGGCCTGTGTGGTAAGTGGGAAAGGCAACAGTGAACATGTCATCCACCAAAACTGTTGCCATATTTTGGGCTGTAATTGTACTTCCCGTTTGGTTTAAAAAGGATATGCTTGGATGTTAGGTTGTCTTTATGCACACGTGTCCCTCCTGTCAGGTGGGCTGTATGCCCTGGTTGTGGGGTAGTGCCAACACCAACAGCTCCATCGTCATCATTGATGAGGACAGCGGCGCCAACCATACCATGGCGGAGCTGCCTTGCGACGGTGCCCGCTACGCCTTTCTGTCCTGTGTGGTGGGCACACTCACCCTGGCACTTTTCCTGCGGGTCTCCTGGCTGCCAAAGATGGCGCTAATGCTCCTTCTGGGGGTGCTGTATGTCACCGTGTTGGAGCTCAGCGGCTTTCGCAAGACTGCAGGGTGAGGATCACGGCACAACATGACCACAAACACCAGACGCACACAACCATGCAAAACACTTCAGCTTGTTTGCACTTTTTTTTTTTTATTTCTGTCATTTCCTAAAGTTACACGACAACAACACACACATCCTGTCAGAGCTTAAAGTGAGAGCCCCCTGATCTGGTTATGATTGTGCGTCATTCTGGTATCAGAGGCAAAGATTGGCTGTGAATGTCAAGCAACGGTTTTTGTGTTTGTTTGATCCGTTGAAGGAACAGACAGATAACCAAGTTTAGAAGAACATTTACAGTACATGTGCTGAGATGTATGTGTGTGTGGAGGAGTCTTTGCTTGTCTGCAGCCCACATACTCTTTCATTTTCCACCCTTTGATGCAGCACATGTGCTCATTAGTTCCAAATCAGAAGCCTGAAAGGACAATGTGGGCTAGATGACGGGAGCGCGTTAGCTGTTTCAACCCAGTACCGAGGGGCCTGGCCAATTTTACTGAAGCTCAGCTCATGAATGTGCCCCTGAAAATTGATTATGTTGAATTTGTTAAGGTTATTAAGATAAAGATCTCTTTTGAAAAACTAATTTTGTTTCGATGCCCTCATGCTTCAGTAAATAATAAAATATTGTATGGTCCAAAATTTAATGCACATTTAAGTGCTTTCATTTAATGTTTTGTTTTTGATGTTGCCCTTTAAAACACCATTGTTTTCATTATTTATTTAGTAAAACTTTACTCACGATTGCTCTCGACACTGTGGGGGGTCCATTCAACCCTCATGTGTAGTTCTGTGTGGTCCAGTCCAGTGCTGACTTGTGTGTTGGTCTCTTCCACAGTGGGGGGTCCTTCCACATCCGGGGCTATGAGCCCATCCTGTCTCTGTTGCTCTTTGTCAGTGCCCTGGCCCTCCACTCCAGGCAACTTGACCTCAAACTACGCTTGGACTTCCTATGGGCTGTACAGGTCAGGAAGTGTGTGTATCAGTGTGTCCGTGCATGTGCAAGTGGAAAGTTAAATGTCATTATCATAACATTAGTTTTAACAGAAGTGTATGCTGCCATTTCAGCTTTGATATATGTAAACTATTGAGTTATGTACGGAGGATTTGTATTTATAGGCTGCCAGCTGTCTGTCTGTTATTTGGCAAGAATGAGGGTAAGAAGCTTGTTTTGGCTTGGTTTCATTTGGCGCCAGGAGTGTAAAAAAAGGACTACCGTGCATAGTGGGATTGAAGTGTTGAAGCAAAAGCTGAATTTTAATCATTTAACCAGCAGCATTAGTCGTGTAATGTACCCAAGTCCATTCAAAATCCAACTATGAGACATACAGTCCATGTTGTCAGGCTCGTAAGGTTTTTTACTGACCCCGTGTGGTGAAAATGTGGGACAAGCTACAGTCCTACACATCCGTCTATTTTGTGTCTACATTTGCTGTCAGGCGGAAGAGGAAAGAGATGGCATGGAGAAAGTCAAGCTGGACAACAGGAGGATCCTCTTCAATCTCCTGCCCGCACACGTGGCTCAACACTTCCTAATGTCAAACCCTAGGAACATGGTGAGCCTCGCTAATAGACAGGCAGACAGACAGACAGACAAACAGGTAGATAAACAGACAGAAAAAACAAAAATGAAGAACATCAGATGACATCAAAGGACAGATTTTATGCTTTTATACTTTGCTTTTTTTTCCCATTAGGATCTGTACTATCAGTCCTACGCACAAGTTGGTGTCCTGTTTGCCTCAATCCCAAACTTCAATGATTTCTACATCGAGCTGGACGGCAACAACATGGGAGTGGAGTGCCTGAGACTGCTGAATGAGATCATCGCTGACTTTGATGAGGTGGGATGGGGATTTTCTTTTTTTCTTGACTTTGAACATAGACCTCTGAGGGATTTGAATTGTGTTGCATCATTGCTTTGAGCATTCATTTGAATGTATGTTTTGCAGCTCATGGATAAGGAGTGCTACAAAGACATAGAGAAAATCAAAACCATTGGCAGTACATACATGGCCGCTGTGGGCCTCGTCCCCACCATTGGTACCAAGGTGGCATGTCATTTTGTGTTTCTGTGTGTGTGTGTTTCTGTTTGCACATGTATAAATGGATATAGTACATTATAATAAAGACAATATGAAGGATCATTTTATGCATAGATACTAACCTATTGGTGTACCTCCCCTTTAGGCCAAAAAATCTGTTTATGACCATCTGAGTACAATAGCAGACTACGCCATTGAGATGTTTGACGTTTTGGATGAAATCAACTATCAGTCTTACAATGAGTTTGTCCTGAGAGTGGGTACGTCTACGTTTAATACAGTTAAACACGATCACAATGTGACTATGAGAAACCTCAATTTGGCATTGTTTTGTATTTCTTTAACATTTTCTTATGTTTGCGCAGGTATTAATGTGGGTCCAGTGGTTGCAGGGGTGATTGGGGCACGACGACCTCAGTATGACATCTGGGGGAACACAGTCAATGTGGCCAGCAGGATGGACAGCACTGGAGTCCCGGGAAAGATACAGGTATCTAACGCACCTTAAAGTACAGTATTTATCTAAAAGTCATTTTATTATAAGGGAAGATGGGTTTACAGACAATGTTTAAAGGGAAATAAAAAATAAAAACAAATGTAAACTACACTTGTAAAATTGAAAGTTTTTATTCTAATGCGGCTTCCAGGAAGCATTAGCTCAAAGTATCTTCTATAGAACATCTAAGTTCTGAATTGACCTTTTTCAATGAAGGACTCCCAGAAGTTTCAGTTAGTTGATCAGTAACCTGCTATCTTTGATCACCAAGATAGTCTTTTATAATCTCCTCTTTGCTTTAGCATCAGCAGAGGCACTGCAGCCAGATTTCCTATTTACTATATCTATTTGTTGCTTTATAACAGAGGTGGGTAGCTGGAACATGAATCAGGACCTCAAGATATATTTTGATGCAATAAACCATGTCAGGGGTTTCATTCTGAAAAACATTCAATGTTAATATTTCAATATTCAATAATAAAAGTGACATTATATAGTTTGAGAGACAACAGTTTAAAGAAAATCTGCAAAACAACTGTAAAGACAAGTAAATAAAACTTACTTAAACCCAAGAGGGAAATTTATGCGACTACATACACGTATGTTTCCTTGTCCCTATAATACAGGTGACCGAAGAGGTCAATCGCCTGCTGAATACCAACTATGACCTGGTGTGCCGTGGTAAAGTCAGTGTCAAGGGCAAAGGCGAGATGCTGACCTACTTCCTGGAAGGGAAGGTTCAGGGCGTGGGCACTGCAACCACTTCTTCCGTGGTGCGTTCCGCCAGCCTTGCACGCCGGATCCACTCCTGTGGCAAGACGAGCGTCCCGACCAATCTGGGCAGCGTCTCCTCCGCCGCCAGCCTGACTGCTTATGCCAGCATGGGCAGCAACATGCAGATGAACACAGCCAACAGCAGCAACAGCCAAGCAGCATGCCTGCCCTCGTCCTGCGTGCCCGCAGTGGGCGAGGTTGACGAGGAGGAGGACTTAGAGGTGACACATATTGAGATTGAGAATGTGGCAGCTGTTGCAGATGTAGCTGTGTAGGAAGAAAGAGAAGACTACAAACTTCAAGGAAAAAGGGAAAGAAAACCCTGGTTGGAGGCCTAGAGAAGACAGGGCTGTCCAGGTATTTCCTATAAATCCTGAGCTACTGGCACAACACAGAATACGCTCATTCAGGATATGAACATCCCGAGAAATGGACAATCATACGCGCTTTTAGGGATTTTTAACTGCAAACGTGGAGTGAAGAAGAAAGATACCCGGAATCTCAAATCCTCTTTTAACACCTCTATACCAGATGATTAGATATGTGGTGTTCCTGGGTTCCCTCAGATCCAGGTATAATGTGAATCTTTGTTTTATATGTAGTACATATTCCATGTACAAGGGATACGTGCATTGATATCCAGAAAAAGACTGATCATGCTATTGCTTTTGCACTGTCTTTCTGATTATGCCAAGGATACATTGCATTATTTACAGTGTAAAATGGTGTTGTTTCTTTTTGGTGTATGTAAGCATGCATGTGTGTATTTGTGAGTGTGTGTGTATGCATGTGTGGTTAATTCTGAATTGTAACGAAACAGCACAAAATACTTTTTTATACTCGGAGCTTCACTGGATGAAATAGGCTTTTTTTTGGGAGACATATTTACAGTAAATAGTGCATGACTTTTTAAGAGTTGACAGCCATAGTAACGGTACTCCTGTTGACAGAAAACCAAAGTATTGAGCTTTCCATAGATCTTTTACTGCTTATATTGCCTCACCATACAAGAGAGAAGAGAAAATGTTGCAGTAGTTTGAACATATTTGGCAAATGGGACGCTTTCACACTCATGAGTAGACTTAAAGTGTCTTTTTGAACCCTGAAGAGACAAAATAAGAGTTTTCATGAATACCTGGTGTTTTTACGTTGCCCTGATTCACAATAGTTTAATGTAATGTGTTCAGTCTACACAGAGACAGGGGCAGAAAAGGTCAATGAAAGTAACAGAGGAAGGTGTGTAGACTTAAAGAGCATTTCTACGGAGTTGGATGTGTGCTGCTATGGGAACTAGTTAATGCCAAATTTGGGCCAGTCACAAAGTACGATCAACGTCACATAGAGGACTAATACACCCCTATGTATGGTGCAAACATACATGTTGACATTCTGGAAGGCATTCATCCACACAGAAGGGAGCACATGCGTTACGTAAGCACATACAACAAGCACACAACTTCTGCAAATGCACGACCTGTAGTCCTTCAGCCGAAGCCTTTCGAATGCTCCATGTACATTTTCTCGAGGCCACAGAAGCTTTGGTGCTGCTGTTGTCTTTCAGGCATACATCTTCACTATATTTAAGCTACATTTTGAGTTTTCCTCAAAAAAGAAATATAAGCTTTAGCACGACTACTCAAATCACAGTCTCAGAAATATGAGGCGCTCCAGATATCTTTATAGCCTATATCTTTATCAGCGTAGAACTTTCACTTGATCTGCAGAAGTGTAAATACGTCATGTTTCAAGTTTTTGCCTTACTCAATAAGCTTACAGTGATTGCAACCTGCCTTTTTAGATATATTCACTTTGATATGCAGATCATACTTTTTGTAAATAGCCAAAAGCTGTAAACTATGTTGTATCTTGTACAGTGTAAAGTTGGGTTATTGAATATTTTGTAATAAAGACAATATTGGTGTATAAAATATCAAATGAGTAGGCCTATGAATGTGAAAGTAAGGTGTATGAGGTTGTGGTTGAGGGTGTAAATGAGGATCTTTTTGTTGATTTTTAGGTATGAGCCATATGAGGATTTTCAATCTGAAACACAATATTTACACTTACATTTACACAGTCCCCCAAACCTCAAACGTAGCACGCAGCACAGCAAACGATCAGTGGGTAACAAATATAACTTTTTATGGGCAGTTTTCCCTGTTAGTTCCACTCTATAAAATTTCATCTCTCACACCTTAGTTTATGGCTCTTAAAATAACAGCTTTCACTCTACACAGCAAAATATGGCAGACAATGAAAGGTTTATTATGCCAATCATTCCTGTCCTTCCGCAGCCCACAGCCAGATGAATGTCACCATGTTCCAAACACTGAGCGGGGGCCAAAATTGTTTTCCCAGCGATGATGTAGAATTTGTCTGGGGTTCACTCAATGTAACAGTTAAGTCAACAAAGGCCAGGCTTGCTCCACCATTTTCGGTTAAGTGCAGCCTTGGTGTTATTTTTGCTTTGGGATGAAATACAACAAATTCTGGTCAGTTATAATAATTTGTGATGAATTAAAATCTTGATGAGTTCTTACTTTACAGAAAAAAGCTTTTAAAAAAGTGCTGCTGTTGTTATCAACATCATGGTCAAGTTCCTTGACTCCAAGCTAAAGTTGACATTAAGCAATGAAGGGAATCCAAGGTAAATGACGGTTCACAAACAACACGCCCCCCGGTGTCATCAAGGCTAAAAAGGGTCAAGACGAGTAAATAAGGTTGTGGCATTCATTAATAATTACATTTCATCAGGTTACATTTCAACAACCAAGAAAACAATAGACATTTTTGATAATGCTTTATTTCACTGGCTGCTTTATTTCACTGGCTGAGTACTACTCCCTGTTGACAACAGACCTATGTAAACATAATACGTAAAATTGGTGGAGTGACCCTTTAAAATGTGTTGTCATGCTTTAAAAATATATATATTATTACACTGATTTGATTTTATAGAACCTCAGGTGACACTGCTTTATTTTTCTAAAGGGACGTCCACCTCCACCTGTCGTCTCTCTGTCGTTAAGCATCCACACCTGATTTAAATTATCAGCTAATGAAGACCTGGAACTGCTGCAGGATCTTTCCATATCAGGGAACCTCAGTCATCCAGCTAAATGGACATTCAGCAGCAAAAGGTAGGTTTTAATCCACTGTTTTGAGAGGCTATCACCATAAATGAAATAAATCACAGTTTAAAAAATCCTAAAACTCATCATTAAATGGTCCTTTTATGTTAATTTTGCTGGTATTTAAACATAACATGAATGTAAATGGAACAGAGGCCACATCTGGAGCCCATACAGGAAGAGTCAGAGCAGGAAGATGAAACCGAAGGAAGTAAAACAGGAGAAGAAGAGGAGGATTTTCAAATTTTTCAACTAGGTGTGGAGACAGAGGAGGTTATGACACAAGACTCAAGTGAAGAAGATGAAGATGATGCTGCTCTGCTGAGGGTCATGAGACCTAGGCGACTGTCTCGTTCCCTCAGACAAGAGAGCTTTCTTCAAATGCAAACGACCAACTATCACCAGGCGGACTTGGAGAGTTTCTCTGTGTCACATCAGAGCCCTCATGCAGTGGATTTAAGTGATGAAGCAAGTTTAGGAAACGAGAAGAGGTCCAGAAGTAGTGAGCTGAGGATAAAGGTAAGTATTTTGGCACAATTTACATTCAAATATAATATTTCTAATAAACAGCTCAAATGGAAAAGACGTGACGCTCTGCTATTTTAAGATCTCCAAGATCAAATGGCAAAAATACACGCCACCTAAACCGTCAGTGCAGAGGAAGACGAACAGGACAAGTAACAAGAAGACGTCTATGGATGTGAGTGTTAATTTCAAGCAACGATGTTTTTAAAAAAATACAGATTATAATGTGCTTTTTTTTCACCAATTTCAAGGAGGGGCTGTTTCCTCAGTGGCTGGTTGACCTGATGGTCAACATTGAAGAGGCAACAACTCACCAACTGGTGGTTGAGTAACTTTCTTGACAAGCCTCATGAGGTGAACGTGAAACAGCCAATGACCCCGTTGGTGAGCACTGAATGTAGAACAAGCTCGTCACGGCTAACATGCCATATTAAGGGTTGGGGCTACCGGAGAGTAAAGTCCATTATGTGCAAGTCACTGTTTCTTTTTTGTCATTGAATAAACAAACAAGGTACAATCTGAAAAAGTACAATAATAAACATAAAACATTTGTTCTATAGTGTCAATATGATATTTTTGGGGTTTTTTGGGTTTTTTTCTGTTAACATTATTTATACTTATTTAAATGTTTTTCTCATACATCAGACATACATGTATCTATTAAATAAGAATATTTAATTTGTGAATTCATTTTTTTCTATTGGTATTATTGCAGCCTTTAGCAGGCCTGGGGTCTGCTCCTGTCAGCTTCAGCCTGAACCCTTTTACCTTTTTCCAAGTCACTGTTCTTTGATTTGAATGCCAGTGTAAAACGCTATTTGAGAGGCCAAAGCTCTCTCATCAAGCACTTAACTTTAAAAGAGCAATGGGGATAAGGGATGGGGATTTCTATATGCTCGTCTACCAAGTAGCTGTTTCGTGCACACCAGCATCAAAAAAACTAACTGACCATGCATGAAGGCAGCGAAATATTCATCTCATTTACAGAAACATGCTGGAGTTTATGGGAACTTATTACTTTGTCTTTCCTGGTTGAAGCATTAGTGGGCAGTGTTTGATACCATTTCTCTGTTTAAAAAACAAACAGTCACCAAATGAAAAGCTTGGGGTCATACAGAGCACACAGCAGGAGTGGTGTTGGTGTGTTTATCACAAATAGAGTAAGCTGAGGTATCTGGCATTTGCCATAGATAGTTATGACAAATACTACACCAAGGCAACAAGCAATTACTACCGTCTTTCTTCAGACAAACATGTTGTGATTCTAGCAGAGCAATCCATAATGTTAGGGTTATGCAATGCTAAAGATGTCAATGCTCTTGTTTATCTGTCTGTCTGATAGGAAGAACCTTCACCAGATAGACTAGAGGGACAAATAGGGTTCTAGTGTGAAAATAGTGTCAAACAAAATCTGTCAGCATTACTTCACAAAAGAAGTGTTTCTAAACAACAACCAGGTTTTATAATCACCGGTCATTATCTCATAGTCTGTAACTCCTTGTTGTCTAGTATTTCTTATTGTGGATGTCATTCATTACTACTCAACTGGTACATTTCTTCAAAAAGCAGTATCCGTGTGGTTGTTTTCTTTACCTCTAAGGTAGAGACAAAAATCAGTAATTTGGTCCAAAAACAGGGTTGTTTTGATGTACAATCACTTTATGTTCCAAAGTCAATATTGACAACAGACCTTGTGAACCTACATCTACGCACGTCAAGCAGGGTCATCCACCGTTTACGGCAGCTTTGTCAAAAATATTTTATATCTGTGGTCAGTGTGTCAATCATTAACGCCTCTGGAGGCCAGATCTCCATATAAATACTGCTGGTTCAGAGAAATCAGTTTAGAAGGAAAAGTACAGTCAAACTGAGCAGTTTGCAGAGACAAATCCAAAAGGAAGAACATATTTTATCTGAAGACTGGAGATGCCTGGATTATACGAGAAGCTGACATTCATGGCAGCAGTGGCTCTGGCTGTCTTGGCTGTGGGATGGTCGTCCCCAGTGGTGGGACCGGAGCCTATCCGCTGTGCCGCCTGTACGCAGGAAAAATTGAATGACTGTCCTGCCATCCCAGCAGGCTGCAAGCAGGTGCTGAGGGAGCCCGGCTGTGGCTGCTGCATGGCCTGCGCTCTAGAGAAAGGAGCGTCCTGTGGGGTTCACACCGCCCACTGTGGTGAGGGCCTCCGCTGCACTCCCAGGCCCGGTGAGACCAGCCCGCTCCACGCTCTGACCAGAGGACAGGGGGTCTGCACTGAAGACCCAGGCCAAGGTAGTCTCAGAGTTTCATGGTTATTTGCAACTTTAAAATGTCAAAATCGGCCTCAAAGCAATATAGGAAACATAAAAAAAACTACTTCTAAAGATTGCTGATCAAAGAACAGTATTATTATAACACTAAAGTCAAAATTATTTTCTGAATCCTGTACAGGGGAAGCTAGAGTCCCTGACCACGGCCCCCTGCACTACATGTTGGGTCTCAATCTTCCCTTTGACCACCAAGACACTGCTGAGGGCCAGGAGAGTATCAAGGCCAAGGTCAACGCCATCCATGACAATGTGGCACAAGAGGTGAGGAAAAAACATCAACCTGATGATTCAAAGTAATTCACCTCCCTTCCACTAGAGGGAGCACTTGGTTTTAAGGAATTGTGGATTCATGAGAGAGAAACTGGGATTAATATAATTTTGCAGTGAATATATTGTGAATTTGTTTATGTGTGGGTGTAGTTCTCACTTTTAGTCTTTCTTTTTTGTCACAGGGTCCCTGTCACATTGAACTGCATGCAGCACTGGACATGATAGCCAGCTCTCAGCAGAAACAGGGAGACAAGTTCACAACTTTCTACCTCCCCAACTGTGACAGGCACGGCTTCTACAAGGCCAAGCAGGTGAGAATTTTAGGATTTCACAAAAATAAAATGCGTTCCACCTGTTGAAAGAGACTCATCCTGAGCTACTGGGTGATTTATTCATGTGGTTTCCCATCTCTGTTTCTCTCCCAGTGTGAGTCATCTCTGGTTGGACCGCCTGCTCGCTGCTGGTGTGTCTCTTCCTGGAACGGGAAGAAGATCCCCGGATCGAGTGACCTGCTCGGTGACTCAGAGTGTCACCAAGAAGTCACTTACTGAAGGATGGACACCGATATCACTCATGAACACGCTTATACACACACACACACACACACACACACACACACACACACACACACATATAAACATAAGTTAAAATAAGGTGTAAATTGACTTGCAACCACCTGATGAACTGACTTCCTTTTAAAACAAAATGTAACGTCCCATTTCAGAGGAGGAAATTTCCTCTCGTTTTATTTACATGATGTATGTATCAAGACTTATTTATTCTGTGCTTGTATATTCTTACTATTAACCATTTGTCATTTTTAGATTTTTTATATGTTTTCCTATTTTTTGCGATTGTAAATAGGGCAACACTGTATACATTTGTGTTTCTGACTAAATAACTCCATTGCTCAAAACCACAGGTCCACAGCTCTGCCAAACCCATTTCAGAGTCTTCAGGATCAGCTCTTTTTTTTTTTTTAATTCATTCAAAACTGGAGCTGTGCACGGCACGAAACAACACAGCCGCTCATTCATTCAACATGTTGACATTGTCTGAATGTATCTCCATTGGCGTTTCCTCAATGGGTATTGGGGGAAATACTTAAAGTGCCGCAAGTATGTGCATGGTGGCCACGCACAAACATATCAGGACTCATCCAAGCCACCGTGAGGTTTGGGATGGGTTGTTCTGCATTTGTCTACCTCTACTAGTCTCTGCAGGTCCACAGGTTTAGCAGAGGATTGCTGAGGGCTCTTCTCAGCTACACCTTTCTCACTTTTATTTGACTTTTTTTGACCTATTCTAACATCTATCTATATAAGTATTTATTATGATTCACTGAAGTGTTTATGCTTTTGTTTGCTGTTGAGCTCGTGTGCAGTTGACCAAATTTGTTTGTGAATGCTATTTGCCAGGAATGCTGCTATTCCATTATTGGTTTTATGGAAACAATGTACATATTCTTCTAATTCTGTGAATGTGCATCCAAATAAAATGTTATTTCATCACGATGGGGTCATGTGTATTTGTGTTTTTTCCACAGCCAAAGAAAGTCAGTTTCATACACAGTCAAAGCATGAGAAGAAAAAATAAAATGCAATTTTGCATGCATACTTTTTATACTGCCTTTATTAAGTAAAAATAGACCTCTGAGGGTTGCATTGTGTATGCAAACAGCGTATTTACTTAAACCAAGGCAAGTGATGACAATGATCACCGGCTACACAGAGATCAGAGATAACGGTTTGTGGCCTTTTATCCCACAAATTCAGCTTATGCAAAGTGACAACAAAACAGTAACAACCACAGTACAGATGAAAGGAAATGTCCCTCTTTCTGTGGCTTGAGATCCAGCATAGAAAAAACCTTTATACGCACTGCCGTGGTTCAAGCTGCACAGTCCGGTCAGACTCCCCGAGGAGCAGGAAGCGACCAGAAAAAATGGAATTCATAGGAATAGGAATTCATAGTAAGGCACTGCATGCTGAGTCTGAAAGACATATTCATACATGCATACATTTTATGGTTGTCGTGACCACACACGATGTCTCTATAACAAATCCCAAGCATACAAATTACGATTATACATCACAAGCATGTACACATGTGCAATGCCACTTAATTGTGCGTAAATGAAGAGCGCTCTCATCAATGTTTGTGACAGGTACAAATGTCTCTGTAGTTTATAATCAGAATAAGGCTTCTGAGATGAATCATATCCTCTTCTCAGAAGTTTTTCCTTGTTGGGTCAGAGACAAACAGCTTATGAAGAATCCATCCATCACTAGAAAAGTTTAGACTGTATCTGTGACACGGAGGCCTTTTCCTCCTGGTAATCTTCCTCTGTTCCCCATGCTCTGCCTCAGAAAAAGGTCCCACAGGCAACAGATAGAAATAGCAAACATCCATTTATCTGCTGAGCCATCTCTTGACCTCTCTCCCAATATCCTCAGTGTCTCCATTTGTTTACAATTCTTCTTGCGCTCACTCCCACCCTCCCTCCCTCCGTCCTGCTCTACTCCTATTGGCTCTCGGAGTTGTAGTACTGGGCGTCTCCTCGCTCCTTCCCATCAAAACCTGGCAAAGGCTGCCCGTATTTGTCCACACACCAACAGAAGCCTCGCTTTCTGCCTTTGGATGGACGGCACTGAAAGTGAAGGAAGGTACAAGGTGAAAGGAGGGAAGAGAAATAGGGGAGGGGGGGGTGCAGCTAAATGTGCAAATCCAGTTGAATATGCAGCAGTATAGGTAACAAGCCACTTAACTCAATGAAGTAGAACAGCAATAGTTAAGAGGCATTAATGGTCAGATTGTGCTGAGTCGACGCAGCCTTGGTTATCCAACACGCTGTGGTATTTTGAGCTGCTTTTATGGTCTACCTCCTGTTACACACACATATAGAGACCTTTAAGGTAAACAGAAACCTGGTAAAATATTTGCTTAGTCCCGTTTGTGAACAACTGAGAACCAAGATCTATTTTCAGAAGCTGGTGGCCAGTACGAATCATCTGTTGCTGATTATACCCCACAGCTCCAAATTATGGGTACTACAAATGACTTACAGAGTCTGTGGAGCTACCCAAGGGCTGTTATTTTACTGCCAATTTTACTAAAGGTCAACCTCCACTCTAGTAAAACATGCAGCCATTCATTTCAAGGGCTAGAGCAACTGTGCTGCTGGTCCACAGAGGAGGCAGAGCTGATCAGGAAGGAAGACATCCTGATTTCGTTCAATATTTCAGCGGGGTTTGACTGAGAGGCGGATCTGAGCTGAAGTAGGACTCGCTTGTTGTCAGACCACTGGTGCACAGGAAATATAGGGAGAGTAGATCATGCAATGTGTTCAATTTTAAAACTCATATCTTGTTGTCACTGCATTTTGAGTGGAAAATGTATGATAAGGGGTTTAACATTCTAGCTGCACGACTTAAGTATCACAAATTGTTTGGTAGAAAAAACTAATACAGTAATCAACATTTTAAGCAGTTCACTGAAAAAAAGTGCATCTGCTTCCAGCATTAAATCTGTCCTGGGAAGTTTTTTTTTTCTCTGAAAAGACATTTACTGTTATTAAGAGCTGTAATAAGAGATGTGTTTGCTTAAAATCATGCAAACGTCCAAATTAAACTGACCAACATGTAATGTCTGCCACTCCTTCAGCGCCTCAGGGCTCAGCGCAGTACACTAGCCCCATTCTACATAAACAAAGACAATGAGCCTGGCGTTGTGAGGCTGGTTATGAGATGATTGTGGGTCAAGGAGAACACTTCCATTAAGCAGGAGGGACTGCTATGTTATAAGAAAAGCTGCCTCGGTGATGCAGTGGCGCGGGAGCACTAAGTGCCTCCATATGAATGCGTCAGAACCGCTCATTTATTACAACCCGATCGTGGGTGAACCATGTGAGCGTGGGGATGGCTGCAGCTCTATTTCTGTGCATGCTTCTCAAAAGTCCAGCAATTATGGGGGGAGCGCATCGGGTGCCGGTGGCCACCTTGACGTCTGTCTCCCTGGGAGGGTTCCCGTTAAACGGCCATCGTCCCAGCCGTCAACCCCACTGGGGTTTGGCCCCTGTGGTTCCTGTCTCCAGAGCCAGTGGCTAGGGTCTACCTCACTGGTGTGGTGGTGCAATGATGAGGCTCTAATAACTACCAATGAGTACAGGAGGACAGCTACAAATCTGTAATTGGGCTGCAGGAGACCTAAAGTTTGAGTCACTAGACTTCAGCAGTGAATCTTTGTCAATGCAGCATGTAAAAAAGGAAATGCGGGTTTCCTTTCTACAGCCTTTTAAAGATGTAAACAAGTTTTTATCAAGCAGTTGTTCAAATAATGTGTAGATGCATGAATCTATATCTTAGCATACAGTCAATATCATAATGTGCTTTTTTTTTTACCTGCTTTTTCTTATAGAAGCCCTTCTTGTCACAGTTTGGTATGCGGAAACCTCTGGGATTGAGAATGTCTGTAATCTTGAGGCTGCTGAGAATGCTCTCAATCTCTCTCCGACAGGGACCCTACAGATGAGGGAACACATAAGCAGTTACTGTACTTTCTCCAATGCTTCAACATCTCCAGCTCAAACTTCAAGAACTGCCGGAAGTGCAGCTGTGAGCACACGTTATTTCATTTTGCAGTGTGATTTTGACATGATTTCTCTGGGTCCTTTTTATTTATTAAAGACGTTAACAAAGCTGACTCACGCTGCATCACACACTGCTCTGCTGTAATACCTAAACAATGGTGGCTGCGATATGAAAGAAGTTAATTCATCTGACCGACTTGTAGCGGCTTAACAGTTTCCCAAAGCTGCTTAGAACTCTTACACTTTACACAAAGGATGAGGGATAAAGTGAATTCAAAGAGCTCAAAGAAGGAGCCAAAAGGCTTGTCCTCAAGTCCAAGTACTCCAGTCACTAATCAAAGCAGCCAGTCAAAGCCCATTACTAGTGTGTGCTCACTTCTCTGGCCAAAGAGAAGATCAAAATAGCAGCAGGGCTTCCCAACAGGCACTCATATAGGCCAATCCATCATTCGCTGGCTCCCAGTACACCCGGCACGCGGACGCCTTGTGGCCAAACAACCGCCTGACCCAGGTCAGCCGCAGGGCCATCGTACCCGCTCGCTGCCATGCCATTCTACTGCTCATGATGCCTGCCAACCATCAGCACCGCTACCCAAAACATTTCATCACCCGCAGGGGGAGAAAAACACCAAAACACAGAGGAAGAGGAGAAAAACATTCCTCCAGTGTGCTCTGAAGACAGTAAAATATTGGTTGTGGTACTTACATACTCAGGCTCCTGTTTGGTCTCCAGAGAGAAGTTCTGTTGGTCTGTGATGAGTGGTCCCGGGAGCTCCTCCATTTTAAAGCTCTGGGTTCTCTTCTGCTGCTCCCGTCGGAGGACTTCTGACTTGGCAGAGGGGAAAAAGGGGTGAAGCGGAGGTCTCAGGGGTCCTGCGGGTCTGTGGGTGCTGTACAAGGTTTGAAGGCCTGAACTGGTGGAATTCCTCTCGTCGTCCTGAGTCTCAATATTCTCTGATGGAGTTTGAGAACAGCATGTGTTCACTCACAAAACAGTACACTAACATATGCAATCTTCCACTCAAGCCAGTATGTTTAATGCTGATTCAGACAGAGTGATCCATTTTTCAGAATCATTTCCTGAGATGACATATGTCTTTCAATTTTGGCAGGAAATTAACAGAAATATGCAAGGTGACTGCCACCACTTGACTCCAAATGTGTTTTACCTTAAACCTTGAATCCCTGTAGTCCATTTCCTTTAAGAGTACAAGCTAAACAGTTACACTATCTGATTCAAAATCATCCTAACCTGAAAATCAACATTTGGTCTTTGCTAATGGATTCAGGGAAGCTCAGGTCTTCACACTGAGCTGGACACCTTTCTCAAGAATATTATGCTTCAACCTGTCTCATCCTCCAGCTTCTCTTCCCATGAATGAAGAGAATGTATTGGGTGAAATCAATGACAGTGGGGCTGTCAGCTGGGTGACTACTCTCATTGTATGTCATGCAATTAAGAGTTGTGCATCATAACATAAACAACTTCCCAAAATTGACATAATACATTCTCTTACTACTCCTCTGCTCCTCATCAACACATCTTCATTTGGCATTAGAAGCTTGTGATGGACAATAACTAAAAAACGGTACAGTTATTGCACGTTAAAATGAGTATGCAGCGATTTAAGACGTTCTTACGCGTTAATAAACTGCCTGTGAAGTAATCTATCTTAAGTGCGAACGGGACACATGAGAAAAGGTGCACGCACAAGAATTACCTGGCAGTTCATTGACTGGAGGTGTTGGTCTCACGGTGAGTCGTTTGTTAGTAGCGTTTGCACATATCCCCCGTCCCTCCAGCAGAGCCTGCAGAGGTTTGGTCTCACCGGGCTGATGCTGACAGGTCAGTCCGGAGCCACATCTCCCGGTGTACACGCCGCACGGCTGACCGAAGCTCAGCGCGCAAGTCATGCAGCAGCCGCAGCCCGGCTCGCGGATCTTCTCGGCGCAGTCCTTGGGCAAAGGCTTGCACAAAAGCCGCGCTCCAACGTCACATGGCTCGCATTTGATAACCGGTCCGACGGCACCTGACCTCCGGGTGAACGATGCCAGGACAAAAGTCATGCAAAGTGCGCGAAAACAGGAATCCATTGTGGCGTCTGAGAGCATAGCCTGTGGTGTCAGAGTGAGGAAGCGCGCTGTCCCACTGTGGTGACTTTTCACTGGGCAGCTTCTCTCTCATTCACATAAAGCCACCGGACAAAACATCTCAATATATAGACCCCAGTGACTGTAGTCACACCCCCGAATAGCTTGTGGTCTACTGATGAATCGCCTCGACTCCGTTATTCCTTTAAAACCATCAGAAGAAGATGGGGGTTTTGCAGACCAGTAGAATAACATTTACGGTATGGCTCTTTAAGGTTTATTTCGAATATGATAAAATACAAAAAATAAAAACGTATCTACTTTTTTTTTTACCTTAGCTGGGGGATTTAGTTGAGGTCTTACTATTTTTAATTCATTTCAATATATAATACAGATGACAGGCTATTAGACACACATTCAAGGACATAATCATTCTAACCCAAAGAAATATACACACAAATGTTTTTAATGTGCATCAACTCTCAGTTTGAAGAGCCCACACACAAGAACAGAAACAACTGCCATGCGCAGATAGGGGGCGCCATTAGTGTGTTTGCGTGTGAGTGTGTGTGAGAGAGTGGGTGGGTGAGTAAGGGTTAGGGTTAGGCAAGTAGTGGTTAGGGTTAGGGTTAGGGTAAGTCTCCAGGACCTAAGTAAACATGTGTGTGTGTGTGTGTGTGTGTGTGTCAGACATTTACTGCTTTCTCAACTTTGGTGCAACTCTAATCTTTCAGTGATTCATTGAACCTAAGGGGCTTAAATGGCCTCATCTTCTATATGCTTGTGTGCTTTTTCCATGTTTGTGTTCAGTGCTGTTGGGCACAAGTGTGTTTATGTAGCTACAAGTGTTCACACGAGTATGTGTTTGTGTGTGTGTGTGTGTGTGTGTGTGTGTGTGTGTGTGTCCAGTGAGCTGTGGCCCAAGAAGCTGCTGCACATGAGCCTGCATGACCTGTTTAAACGCATAAACTGTGACCAATCCACGCATAAGATGATTATTTCAAGCTTCATTACAGTATAAGCCACGACAGATGACATATTACAGAGTAGATACAAAACCAGTGGTGGACTAAGTACATTTACTCAAGTACTTAAGTCGGTTTTGTGGTCCTTGTATGCCTACTTTACTTTCCACTGTATTCTTCTACTCCACTACATTTCAGAGGCAAATATATATACTTTTTACTCCACTACATTCATTTGATAGTTATATTTACTAGTTACTTTGCAGAATAATACATTGCAATCAAAACAAACGGTTAACTTATTAAATATTGTGCTTTTTTATAGATAAAACTAGAATATTAAAACGCAGTAGGCTATATTATAATGTATAATTCAGTGTAACACTGAAAGGAGTCAATCGACATAATGAGTACTTTTGAAACTTACACATACATATTACTTCTCCCACCACTGTACAAAACATGAATTTATACATTTAATATAATATAATATTACCAATGACCTTATTAACTGTGAGACATTCTACATGTCCCACATTTATGCTTGTATGCAGGTTATATGATGTAGATATAGTTTATCTCTTTACTGACATCAAATATTTTTCATTTTCAATTCATTCTGCAGAACTGGCTTCATAAGGTTACAAATAACAAGCATCAAAGTGTAGTCAGTTGCAGATTTTGTGTTTGCTGCAGGGCTGAGTTTTATAAATGGGACAAAGATGGGACAAGATCCAAGTGGTGAGGTTTTATAGTAAACAGGTTTCATGTAGGCCAGATAAAAGTTAAAATACAATTCAGCCACCAGATCTGCTGCTAACAGTCAATGCAATCAAAACATGGAGAAAATCTCACCAGCTGAACATAATTCAAGGTGACCTGCCCATATGGTATTCAGTGGTTTTGATGCAAAAAAAAGCACCTCATGTACCTGTTCCCCACATATACAGTAAAGCAGTGGTCTGTGAACTTGTTGTTAGGACGTGTGACATAGCTGCGCCTGTTCTAGTCATTTGTCAGTGCTACAAAGCAGACCTTAAAATAAGGACACATACCACACGTGTAAGTGAGAAAATTCCTGAGTAATTACATCTGTAGCGTTTTTAGCTCCACTATTAATTGGTTACAGATGAGAGAGGGAATGCATCAGCACAAAATGTCCAGAATACCTCAAAAGAATAACAGCAGGAGAGGTGAGGTGTACAGCTCCTCTTTGCTTTTGAAATTTCTTGGAAGCCGGCGTCAAATCAGTTGCCAACAAGCCCTGGCGTACTGCCGCCTGTTAACAGACAGGTCTACAGCAGAGCGGTGCTCAGTGGAATGCCAAACATTTGTTTCATAAGCTGAAAAAAGCCTGCTGATTCTCCTCCCTCTCCTCCGCTCAGAGCTCTTTGGAAGGGGGTCTCTCAGCCACCTGTGCATATTCAGCCTAGCAGAGGAGAGCGTCGGGCACAGGGAGCAATGTGCTGCAGGAATGTCGTCCCGCAGAGCAGCCACTCAATAAAGAGGGAGTGTGAAGAATTTGCTTGTGCACACACAGGATATTACTGTACATGTGTTTAACATAACCTGCTGTCAAAGGCTACGCTGGACGACCGCAACTGCTTGTCAAATCCTAATTCGGAGCAATTTTCCACTGTTTTAAGACGATTTGGGCAAATCAGATACACTTGCTTGAAGCTCTGAGAGTGGTCTGCATTGGCTCCAGCAGTTGTGCTGGACACAACTGTCGCTTAGTGTAGTTTATTGCACTGAAGCCCATGGCTAAATATAAACTAGCTACTGAATGTCTGCCTTCTGGATGTCATCCATATTCTCAGTTTCATCTTAAATTTTGAATATAAAAAGTTCTTCACAGCGTTGCAAAACACTATTTTAAAAATTAAACAAAAGCATATCTATTGCATATGACATCTCTAGTTGAAAGTGAGAAAATATGTTGTTTTGTGCTGGATGAACTGACCCTTTAACTAAATTTATGGTGATGTGACGTGATGTGATGTCTTTATAAAATGAAAAGACTACTTCAATTGAGTTAATGACGAGCAGGGAGAAAAGAATACATGACCGAATTATGAACAGAATGCCTTATTAGCATTCCTTTCATTAAAAGGTGCAGATTGTTTTGATGTGTCATATGTAAAATGCTTCTTTTAGGTAGCTTCCCCACTTCTGGCTCTGTTAGTGCGATGTTGTCTGCACTCGGAGCACAGATACAGGGGATGGGGTTACTGTAGTGATGCTGAAAAGCACAGGAATCTGCAGCAAGGGCCAAAGCTCACAGATTGAAAAGCACATAGTTTAATCAGCTGGAGGTCTGCAGAACATGTCTGGGTTAACCCAGGAGAAGGATGTGTGTGTGCATGCCCCTCACTGTCAAACACCAACCAACTCTTTTCCCATTCTTACCTGGAATTTGGGATGGCAGTGGGGGTCCGGTGTCTGTGAGAGTGTGTGGTTACATATTGTGTGTAGGTGTGTTGGAGTAAGAGGGGAGGGGTGGGACTGTTGAGGCTGCCACAGATCACATGACAAGTCTCGTACGGTCACTGTTATTCTTTTTTCCCCCATAGTCGCATGACCGTCTCTCATATAATTGCCCCTGTCTGAGGGCTTTTCGAGTAGACTCTCATCACAGATGAATTGGATGCAAAGGTCTCTATTATGATTAATATGATCATCTTTTCCCTTTGATTCTGCTCTGGCTGGCACCCTTACAGAGCTTTGACAATTATCCGATTATTAGATGCGGTTTGTATGGTGGACAAAATAAAGAGCCAAAAGGGCAAAGGCCACCTTTCATCTAATTCCAGGGTCGGTTAATTATTTTTTTTGGAGTGGTCTGTTCATGGAGCTGTCATGGTCCCCATTTTTTGGAGGCTTGGCCCCTGAGGCAGTCCAAGGCTGTAATTAGGCCTGAGCGAAGTGCAGGACGGAGAGAGATGAACTCTCAGCACTCAGCCTGACGGATTGCAGAGTGCTCGGAAGTGGGCTGAGAGCGGCGCCGCTCACTTTGGGCCCCGAATCCCCCCCAGACAGTATCACTTCCTATGTCTGTATTTCTCTGTCTCGTATGGACACATTAGGACTTTCAACATGTATTCACGCATGTATGTACATTTCCACACACGTGCAAAACATATTGATTCTCATTATCGCTCTCTCACTCTCTTTCAGTCACTCTGTCACTGAGCCGTGTTATTTAAGAACTATAGAAGTGAATTAAATGGAAAACAGGAGTTTAATGTAAATATGTACTGTCATTAAAACTATTTCTAATTGAATGAGTTTTCTTTCATTTTGTCATTTTGTGTTTGAGACCCACAATCAAATGACTTAAATACAAATGAAACCACATGTCATTTATTCGTGCACAGTCATGCATCATTTTCTCACGGACACCAACACAACGTTACTCATCGTAAAAACAAAGACAAAATTATAGTTGGTGGAGGAGGGAATATCCCTTGCAGATGCAGGCCCTACAATGCTCCATTTATTTTATAAGTGATGGTGATCTATGGTTGCAAGATGTGGTTTGATGGGAAATGAAGAGAAAAGGCAGAGAGCTGTCACAGTCAGTATAAAAAGTTATAGCAGACTCAGGCTGGGTGACAGGTTCACCTACAGCAAAAAAAGCTTTCTATGTCTTTAAAAAATATTGCATGATGGGTGGTATTGGCGAGTACTTGCGCTAATCCGATAGGGCAGAGGGTTTTTTTTACACCTTCACTCAAACCGTGATGTAAACACAAACTGGCATCACAAAGGCAGCACTTGACCTCATTGCTTGTTGTTTCCAGTTCAGTGACCATGGCCTATTGAGATGCCTCCACAGCCACAGTCGGTGACACTATCTGGGCGTAGACCGGGTTTAGGTTTCTCTCTGTGTATGGCACAGAGATGTGCAGCTTTGACACTTAGCATACATTTTGAAATGATTCTGAAACAAAACAATAGTTATACAATGCATCACCCATTAACAACTAATGATCCATCGATGGTGTTGGGCATCATCATGACCTGACCTGAACTATTACGTGGCATGATATGAATGCCCACAGTTAATCTCACAGTGCGTTTTGAGGTTCTCTGCGTCTGCTCAAAACCAAACAGGGGCCTCAAATTGTGCGGCCATCCCAGAACTTTCTATTTTTGCTCCCCAACCTTTATTCCGCCTCAGAGGAAAGAGATGAGCCCTGCCCCTCTAATTAAGTGGCCATAAAAATGCTGCAGAGCCGGGGTGCTGGGGGAATGAGAATGAGCTCTGTCAGCCTGATAAACAGGGCCTCTCACCTCCATATTATCTGCAAAGTGGAACTTGATTGGCTTCGAAGAAAATGGTGTAAATCTGTGAAGTGTATCGGAAAGCTGGTATTTGTTGAGACAGGCATACTGTATGTGACAGGCTTAATCAGTGTCTGTTACGGGTCCTTGCTCAGGTCAGGAATGTCAACACAATAGCAGTGATTATATTACAGAGGCTCATCAGCGGTGGCCATGTGTAGGTTAAGGGTTTGAAAATAAGCCAAACTGTGCTCTCGGAGAATTTGTTGAGTACATTCTCATGTATCATTAATCAGCTTGGTAATAGTAAATAATAAGACAGGGTTTGAAGGGGAATTATTACAGTATTGAGTTAGGCCTACATAGCTCTCACATGCTCACGCACACACTGTTATTACCTGTGTGAAATATCGTCTTTCCTGACAGGTTCCTCTGTAGTCTAATAATGTTGCTTGGTTTTCTGGACTTTCCCCGGCTTCTTTTTATTTCGAGGCCACTCCACACTAAATAACAGAGGAAGACGGGCTCTGGGCTCTCTGCAGTGCAGTCGCCACACCTGGGCCTTCGCTTCCTTCCTGCCCTCCCCGGGAATTCTTCACTTTCACCACCTGCAGAGGGACAGTAGTGGGGGGGGGGGGGGGGTGGAGGAGGGAGGTACTACCCCATTACACCTTTCCTCCCTCTTTGGCTAGGCTGTGCAATTTTATTCCCTCTCAGCACCATTAGAGCAACCCGTCCAGGCTTGTGTGGAGGTAAAACCCTCTTTTACTGCACTTCACAAACAGTGGACATGTGTGTGTGTGTGTGTGTGTGTGTGTGTGTGTGTGTGTGTTGGATCTGTGCATATGCACTGATAAAGAAAGATACATACACACATGCACAGTACTTGTGTGTCAGCCTTATTAAAAGATGTGGTGGTGGTCACCATTACCACACCTTTAAGCTACAGCTAAGAAAGTTAATTTAGACAAGGGGAATAAGCCACGTCACAAAACCACTCCAGTCATGTGCAGGTTCAAAAGTGTTGCTAGTGTCCTCTGCTGGCTGCAAATTGAACTGAAGTTATTTATTTCTCAACATTAACCGTAAACGTTTCATTACTGACCCCTGGGCAGTAGTGTCATGATCTGCTTACTTTTCAAATCCTCCTTTGTATTGAGATTAGAGCTACTATTGGAAGACACTGAAGCTAGAAACCTGCCTGTGACTCCAGTTGTTGTGGCTGAGACTTGAGACCATGCAAGACCTGTACATGGTGTCTTTGGTTCAGCAGTGTGCTTAACCCCTTAAACAGGAGCCTGTCTGTGGGTCAGTCATTACAGACGCATGGTATGCAGCCAAACATGATCCAAACCCACAGAATGTCTGCGAAAGTCTACAAAGCTACCAAATATTTTTTTTTTTTATTCATGTTTTAACATATATGTATATAAATTGCTCTACTTTGAATAACAATTTGCATCTGATATGTTCTTTTCACAAAAAGGTTCAATTATCTTATCAGAAATCTTTGAAATGACATCTACTCTTTCTCATTAATTAAAAATCTATGAATATAAGTTGAGCTGCTGGACAACAGGTGTTTCCTACTTCACTTTTGCAAGTTGAATATTAGACCAGGATTGGCTTCCAAACTGTTTGTGATGTCACAAATCATGTTTGTAGGCCCACCCCTGAAAATGGGATTTTGAATGAGCACAAAAACATTTTCCACTTTCAGAGGATGAGTGCGAGTCAGACTCTGCACATACATCATTCTGCAGTCAAGCTCAAACATCCAACTGCAGGAACAAGAAAAAACATGTTTTTTTTATGTGGAGGGGAACTTTAAGGAAATATAAGCTATATAAAATGATGCACAAGATATCTACAATATTTCCATTAGATGGAAAGGTGAAGCCATACCAGAACAAAGACAAAGACATTTTCGGAAATGTGCTTATTCCTTTCTAGAGAGTTAATGTTGGATAAGAATGTTGATACCACTCTCACGTCTGTTAGCTAAATATGAAGCTACCGCCAGCAAAGCTAACCTAGCTTAGCTCAAAGGCTGGAAACAGGGGGACACAGCTAGCATGGCATTGTAAAAAAAAATCTGCCCCCCCCTCCCGCATGTCTAAAGCTAACTATTTAACACGTTGTATCTCATTTGTTTAACTAACAAGAACCAAAGTATTTCACCTGGACCATTCCGCTGGTAGCCTAGCAACTGGTCCTGGCTATGTTGAACGTTTCCTTTCAGGGGCTGACGGATCACCAAGATTAAATAAATGTTTCATTTTGTTTATTTACAGAACACATCAAACAATGCAAAATCAATATACAAATAAACTGTTCACATGTAGCATACACAGAGGCACAGTATTGTATGAGATACATATGAGGTACAGATAATAGGTCATAAAATTATAACAAGGTAACAAATACATAATCAATGTAAGAAATATCAGCAGAGATGTAATGTGGTGATCGGGCCCTCTCTGGATAAAATGGCCGCCCCAACACAAACAGTTGAAAGGAATCAAGTTGTATGGTCATCATCTCATATACAATGTCAACTGGGGTAAACTTTGTCCCACAGCATGTTTGTTGTATATGTCACTGACAGATGACAAACAGCATATATGTCAAATCCTAAATGTATTTGTGCAACTGCAACACTGAGCGCTCTTCTTTCTTCTAAGAACTAACACAATTTGTTCTCTCCATATATAGCAGCCTGTGTCTTTTTTTAAATTCAAATTAAATGTATATAATTGAGGATACTGATATGTTTTTGATACTGAAAACACTGCAGTGCTGTTATTTAGCCCCAGAAGACGGCAAAATAAAGTACAAATTTGGCAGCGGAGTAGTATGCCACTTGTACTGTCTTCTATGCAAAGTACTGTTTTTAACCAACTCATGTCAAGTCAATATATATTAGGGTTTAATTAAAATATTTTCTATGATTTCTCTCATTTCAACACACACACACACACACACACACACACACACACACACACACACACACACACACACACACACACACACACACACACACACACACACACACACACACACACACACACACACACACACACACACACAACAATCAAAATGTTGCTGACAGCTTTAAAAAGTTGTCATTTTCACATACATCTTAATAAGAAGAAAATTATTTAACAGGTTCAGAGAAGCCACATACATGCACATGTACAGAAGGCCATGGTTTAAAAAAATAAAAAATTTACATTGCATAGATAAAGTAAGATGATCCTGTATGTGACGTAGCCTATTCCAAAGTCCAAATTATACATATTTGCTGCACTGCTTCTCCACATTTCAAACTCCACATTCAGATTATTCCATCCATCTTTACAGATTGTTAATAGCTTGAATAAAGTTTGTTTTGGTTAAATATTAGGGGGAAAAAATACATGCAACAAGGTAGGGTTTTCTTGATTTCTCCTTAAAACTGCGACACACAAATAAGAAAAGCAGCCTTTGTGTTATGTGTGTTATGTACTTAAAATATGTTGAGAATGAATATATCTAACTGTATAACACATTACAGTTGTAAACCAGTAAATAATTATTACGCACTTCTTATGATTTAGTTGTTTTCTTACTTGGCTACTTTACAGTTCATTTTTACAGGAGAGAAAAACAACAGAATAGAAGAGGTTTACATTTTTCCATTAAAAGATGTCATTAAATGTCCTGGTGCTGGTAAGTGATCATTACGTATGTAGCATCCAGTTAATATCCAGGGTTAACATCCAGGTCATCACCATCTTCAGTCCTTACATTTTGTCCTATGTTCAGCCTTCCAGTCTTTATTTTCTTAGTTCTACTCTTACACAAGTCTGTCCAGGTGATCAGCTTCAGTCCGAGGCAGGCCTACTTACTCTTCTGCGAGCCAATCATCACCTTGGAAACAAAGTTCACAATGGCACTCGCTGGCTGCTCAGGGTCATGCTCTGCAAACAGGTGACATACATTGTCCATGGAAGTGCCAGTTTTCCTCGCCACAAAGCCAAAGATCCTGTGGAGGTGGAGTAAAGGACTTAACAGCAGCACTGTCATATGCCTCAAACTGACCACCTCACTTCACAAATAACTGCTCTGCTTTAATGCTGCTCTGGTTGTAGCAATGTGAAAATAATAATAATTGACTTACTTTGCTGAAGGACAGCCATCTTTTTTCCACCTGTGAACAAGTGAAAAGAGGATAAAAGTGTCACTTGTTAAATACACTGAACCTTACTTTCCACCTTTTTTTTAAAGTTTGCTGCCCCTTGTTGTGATATTCCAGGATAAAGTTTGACATACTACACCTGGTTGATATAATAACAGGTTTGCCTAACAATAGCTGTGACCAGCACTCAGGAAACCCTTAAATGACATGTGTTTACTTTAAATCAGCAATACTCACTTTCTATCTTGAGGGTCCAACGCACAAAATATGACCGTGTTGACATTGTAATGCCTCCTGAAGAAGAGCCTAAAAGGAGATGGGGGGGGGGGGGGTTACTGTGAGAAAAAAGGGCTCTGCATGTATGTATGGTGCGAATGTGCCTGTGTGGTACTCACTTCCTCTGGTTGTCCGTGAGGGTGATTCCCTGTGAGGACACCTTGAAGTGGACCACAGTGGAGGTTGGTGGAGGGTTGGAGCTCAGAGTCATACTGGTGGCTTTCTGCACTGCCTGGACGCCTGTTAGTGACTCCATCTCCACGGAGCAGAGGTACCACACATTACAGGCTGCAGGAACACACAGATTAAAATTACACTTGGCTCACAACTGAGTGCAAATAACTATAGAGTGTATTCAGTGACTCAGTCCCACAGCCCATAATAACAGGACAAGGAAAAATGTGTGGATAAGTGTGGAGGCACAAATTTCAAAAAGTGTCGCAGAATTGCAAACAAGGATTATGTTGGTGTTTGTGTACAGTGCCGTCATTGCTTTGTCATGATGTCTATTCAAAGCAAGTGATCTTCGACGCCTGATTTACCTGCGCCCTGTTTTAGCAGCTCAGCAGCAGAGTTGGTGACTGATTGTGAGGTAGTCTCCACAACATCTTCAAGAGGATCTATGGACAAGAAAAGCAAAAAACATCAGTGAGATTCTTTAGTGAAAACCACAACAGCTACATCAACAAAAAAAATTACTGATTACTATTTCCAGACAGTTTAGCAGACAGGCTGGCAGATATGGGTAGCCACAAAACCTAAATGATGTTTATTTTCTGACCATCATCTCCCTCTATAGAAGCAGGTCTGTGAGCGAGTGTCGAACATTTACCTCTGTCAGGTATGATGAGTTTGCAGGGCAGGGCCAAGGGAGTGATTGAATGTTGACAGACCAGCGCAGTTAAACTGCCTGTAAAACAATGAGTGAGTAATACATTTGATGCTTTATTGCGACATCACTTTCTTGTTTTTAAGATTTTACTGCAAGACTTCACAACATTTCAGACTGTTTACATTGCATAATTTCTGCAACTGTCACATAATTAATCATATACTGTAAATCTAAAAGGGAAAACAGGACCATAGCAAAGATATTACCAAAAAGAAGACAAAAATGAAATAAAACAATAATGAATGGAATGACCATCTTGTTGATTTGACTGATCATCCATGTAATCATGCAGCCACAACAATAAAAACCAAGATAGTTGTTGAGACTTTTTTGTAGTACGATCATAAAAGCATAAAAACATGCAGCAAGTCAGGGGAGAGGCAAATACTATAATTCCAGTTAAAAGGACAGATAATGGCATGAAACAGCAGGCTTTGGGTAAAGTGCCAGTTGCATTAATCTGTCATTGTATGCTGCAGACAAAATTACCCATCACCACCCAGTGATACAATGCAGTGCACACACCAAAAGAGGGCAGTATGGGTCATGAAGCATTTCACGTTGTGCAGTGTAGCCAGATAGCCAGGAGGTGTCACTGTTGTTAACCTGCTGTGAAGGGAGAGGTTTTAACAGAGTAGTTACTCACCAAAATAGGGCTCATTGGGGCAACCCTTCAACCGCACTCCTTTCTGTGTACACTCAATCAGGAAGTGGCGCACTAACTCATTGGATAGATCGCCTCCTGTTAGAAAATACGACCGATAGAAGATACAGAAAGGGACAAGAGAGATAATAAATATTTCGCCATAGTCTGTGATCTGTTTTAGCAAAACTGTCCTCTGTTTGACACCCTAGATTTACTCTGACCTACATAATAGCTCCAGGCATTTATCTCAGTACAACACGTAATTTCCCAGCCTTGAAGAGTTACATAAAACGTATTAAATCGCTACATTCAATCTCTCCAGAGATTAATGGGATTACGATTCAACAGAAGCGCCTCTGAGGGGGCAGGAGGAGTCTATGTGAGGAATGTCTTGACACAAAGGCTTGGAGAAAGGCCCGCTCCTTAAGGTGGGTTGGGTTTCACACTTATAAGGAGTCACAATGCCCTAAGCTGAAAGTGTGGAGAAGGACCGTGTCATGATGTCACCACAGGTGCCGTTGGACTTCGAAGGGGTGAAGGCAAACAAAAGGACAGGTGTGAGTGGGGGATAAAATGAAAGGGTTGAACGCTGTGGTGGGCTGGTGCAGGACGGGCATAAGGGCATCCGTTGAGCCCTCATGTGTTGCTTTTGATAGAAAATATACTGTATAAATAGTCCAGCTTGATCTGATACACATTGCGTGGGATTTAATGTCCTCTGACTTTTTTTTTTTAATCACTATCATCACTCAATCAGCCTTTGTTTTCACATTGAAACATGGCCAGAGAATGTTTGGCCAGATTCCTCTAGAGACTTTGTTTTCTTTCCAAAGAATCCCTCCCTCCGTATTTCCTCCGTGAAACTAAAAACACACTGGGAAGTAAATAACCAGGCAGCCTGTTTTGACCCCAGTCGCTGGATATTACAACTATAACAGACAGAGTTATGTGGGGCAGAGAGCTTCCCAGGAGAAGGCCCTGGGATCAGAGTCGGCTTATGGACCCTGCACATCCTTTGTTGAGGGGTGAAACATTAGCTGTACATCTAAGACTATCAGGCAAAAGGGGTCTGTTTGGCTTCATCATGATGATGCCCAGGAGAGAAACACAGAGCGAGGAGCTCTCACACACAAACAGAGGGAGGGACTCTCATGTTCCAGCATGAAGGTGTGTACAGTGGGCTGTAACTGTAGATGGCTTTGTGCGTGATTGTGTGATGTATGACTCCCAGGATGTCTGTACTACTGGAAAAAGATCTGATATCTTCATTGTAATAACTGAATAAGAGAACTTTTTGGGAAACACACTTATTTGCTTTCTTTCCCGTAAGATGAGCAGGTTTATACCAATCTCATGTCTGTGCATTAAGTATGAAGCTGGAGTCAGGAGCTTAGCATGAAGTCTAGAAGCAGAGGGAATCTGGCTTTGCTGTGTCCAAAATTAAAAAATGCAAACCAACGCTGCTGACAAGCTGACTAATTAACATTAACTGTAATATGTTTGTTTAATCCGCATAAAAACTTGTTGTTTAAGGAGAAGTTATGTGCATTAGCAAGCTACTAATTTCTTGATCATCAAGAAATAGTGCCAACATGTAACCTTCATTTCAATTACAAACTGCTGCTTTTACATGTATGTAAATGTATCACGATACATCATTTAAATAAGTCATCATTAGAGATGTTGGTAGTCATGTTATTTTTTCATTTTGGACAGAATGAGGTTAGCTGTTTCCCCCAGCTTCTAGTCTTTATGCTAAGCTAGGCTAACCACAGCCTGACTTCAACTCTATATTTAACGCACAGACATGAGAGTGATATCAATCGTCTCATTGAAAGTCAGCAAATACCTGTACTTCCTAAAATGTAAGACTCTTAATTTATCTAATGTCATTAATTGAAACATTCATTAAAACTAAAAGTTTATCGTCCACATCTACTGTACCTTTCTTGGTCTGTTGGAGAACTGAGGGTGGGGGGGTGGCCACCTTCATTGCCAGGCCATAGGCCCCTCTGAAGGAATGGCTGTCCCGCACGATGAAGCAGCCAGGCTCCTTGTCCTTTAAGACTGAAATGGCTGCATGCAAAGACACATAATTGTGAGGGGGTTCTACAGTTCTGTGAAAAAGATTATTTTCTTTCATTATCTTGGAACACTGGAGGCCTACCTTGATCCCTTGAGATATCTGGCTTGTACCAGAATTTTGATGTGTCCTGCACAAATTTTACTGTAACCTGTTTGCTGGCTAGTACATCTGGAAAACACACAATTATCAGCCAAATAATCAGTACAGTATTCATTTGTGCGTGATTATCAACAATAACACCAATGAAGCTCCATTAGGGGACTGTAGCCTACCTGGAAGAGGTGAGGCTGTACCCGGCGTCTGAGCTGAGAGGTCAGGCAAAACGTTAGGGAAGGGAATACTCAGGGTGCTCCCACTGTGAGGACTTGAGAACCCACTGAGCGCTGGAGACGCTGTTCCCAGCGAATGCTCCCCATCTGATGCCCTCTTCTTCTCAGGCAGAAGTGGGGGATGCATCTGAGGCAACTGTGACTGGTTCTGCCCATCCATGGAGGTCAAAAGTTCCCTGTCCATGCCTCCATTTCTCAGCAGAGAGGAGGTAGAGTTTGGACATTCCGTGCCATAGCCGAGACCCGAGTCATCCTGCTCATCAAAGCTTTGAGCGGGACTGCGGCTGAGAGCGTAGAGGGCCAAACAGCTTTGCTGGCTGCTTCTAGGAGAGCTGTGGGCGTTGGGGGCAGGGTGGATGTGGGGGTGGTGCAGGGGAGGAGAGTGGTGGCCGTAGTCCAGTGACATGGCGTGCTGCAGTGGTTGTCTGGCAGAGGAGTAGCTACTCAGAGAGGAGTGGCGGCTCAGGACAGGATGCTCTGGCCAGGACTGGTTGATGGATGAACTTAAGTTAAGAGAAAAAAACAAAAGGTCATAAACATACAGTAAATAAATATTAGTCAAGTTTCCATTCAAATGCAGAACAAATTTTAACATAATTTCCAATATATTTGCAAAATAAATTGCTAATTAATGGCGGTTTCTATCCACTACTGTTAATTTGAATATTAGGAGTTGGGTACATCAAGATAAACAGTTGGTGTTTACACTTTTCCACCTCAGCTAAGTGTAAAAGCTTTTTTGCGATATTTGTTTATACAATACTTTTTTTATGAATTAGTTTTTTTAAACATAAATTCAAAAAAAAAATGTGAAGACACATAGACTTGTAATTAATATAAAAGTGTTGTTAGTACTGTTGATTCCATCCCACTGGAAATCAACAACCCAGTCTGAAGTTTGTTTTGGAAATTCTGCCCTAAAAAAAGTTCAACGGCACTTTAAGGTTCTGGATAGGACAGACCTGTACCTGTCTGTCCGCTGAAGGGTCCCAACAATGGAGGCAGAGTGTGTAGCACTTAGCGTCCTGTGGCAGTTGATGGAGGAGTCTGGTAAACTGTCAACTCCAACATGACTGATCATCTCTGAATATCCCCGGGGTTCTGTGTGAGAGAAAAAACGAATTAGAATTATAAATTCCACATGTATTGATCACATTCACAGTCAGGTGCTGTTGTTTTAAATGTTGACTTAAATGAAAATAAATACAAACACATTGAATCTAACAGAAATCTTACACACACAACACAAAAATTACTGAGAGAAAATCAGCACACAACAAACGTTAAAATAAGCAAAAATAAACTTGTTACAACCCGTAACACATGGGATTGTATGATATGGAAGAAATGGCCATGGATTATGGAAAAAATCCCCAGGGAAAGAGCACTGGGTTCTTTCCAGTGGCAAACAATCAATATTGGAGTTTAAATTAAATGAAAACTGTCCACATGGCCTTGAATCCGGCCATCAATCTAAATAAAACCAATCACCAATTACCGCTGCCACAACCCACGGAGTCAACAAATCAGACTCCATAGCAGCTATAAATTAAAAGCCCTCAAACATAAAGCTTTTAGATAATTATGTCATAGCCTGGAGCCACTGAATCTAAAAGCTCATGTTCCAGCTCGGGCGCAGCCAGGTTTTCTCTGGGTTACGTTTAGAAGAATGAGAGGCGCAACGGTGAAAAAGTTGCTGGTTTCTTCTCTCGTCCCTATTTCCCCTCTGTGTACACAGAGACACTTTCATGGGGGAAGAAAAGTCTTTTTGTGTCATGCTTCCTGACCCACAGTTACCATGGAGATGTGGCAGGACTGAATGTGGTAATTCTTGCTTGAGGTAGCAATCAGCAGGGGAACAAATCTGCTCCCAGGCCGTACAACCTTTTGATATACTGTAGATCATTATGGAAACAAGTCCATATGAGGTCAAAGCAGAATGAAAATGAAAGTAACAGTTTGTGGAGAGATCGTCCATCTGTATGTGGGTGATCCAAAAACATGCCAAATAAAACACAGCTTCCAATTTTATAATCTTAGCTCGATGATAAAAAATTGAAAACATGAAAGGATTCACAGATACTCGCACTATAAATGCACAACTCTTTCCATCTCTGAGAATCTTAAAGCCAGGGTGTGTTCCACCTCAGAAAAAAAACTCTATACACAAAGAAACAAAAAATGTCTCAGTTTTAATCAAAAGAACAACACTGTTATGTCTAAAAAAGGTTTGTCTTCAGGCCGTGACCACACAGACATTCTCCAAAAACCAAACATGAAGGGCAGAGACGGGTTAGGAATCTCCCTGCTGTTGCATTTATGAGACCTCTTTGCTTTCAGGCCTCTGTCTCAAAACCGCTAAAATTCCACCAACAACAATGTCACCATTATCAGGTAAAGCAAGGGGGACCTGAAACAGCTCTGTTCTAAGAAGGTAGTGGATCCAAACAGGCAGTCACAGGGCAGACGTGGAACAAGACTCCTGCAATTACCTTTCACTCACTGAATGTCTTTTTGTCACTCACTATCTATAATTGGCTGTGGGGGAAAACACAAGTAAGTTAAAAGAAGTCCTAGTGTTTTTTTTTTTGTTCTTCTCAGAAGTTGGTCAACTGTTTAACTTTCCATAATAAGGTGCCTCAAATCCATAGGCTTAGAAAAATTATATATGGAGAATTGTTTTTTCCTACACTATTGCTGTTTTCCAGTGTCTATTCTTAAACACCGCTGTTAAGTTCACAAAGAAAGACCACTTTGTTCTCTCAGACTGAAGAATTTTCACAACAGCTTCATGTGATGTTTTTTTGTTTTCTCAAAATAATGCGGCAGTTTGCATTTCAGAGAGATTTAAACCTACCATGGTCGGTTCTGTAGCCTCCATAAGACTGCATGCTAGGAGATGGTGTTTGCCTGAGGTGAGTCAATTCCGACATATTTTTCACTGAAAACACAAAGGAAACGAGGAAGGGGGCCTTTAATTAAACCCGAAAAACAAAGCTGGTCACAAACACATGCAAAGTCAAATGCTCAGATAAAAGAAACCTATTTACAACAGTACTTACCATAAGGTGTTGGCGGAGAGATGGGGAAGGCGGGAGTGGGGGGAGTCATGTCACTCCCAGCCTCAACCCCACTGTCCATGTCTGGGCCCTGGGCCCTGTAGTCAGCGCTGTCACTCCTGTACAGCATGTGATGCTGTAACAAACAACACAGACATACATGTAACCAACCATACACAGCAGAATGATTTGGGAAAATGACTTGGGGAAAAGCCAAATACACACATGCTGTATTTACCTGGGACTGTGGCACACAGGGGGAGTACGTCCGCTGGCCCCTGTACTCCTCTGTCCCACCCCACCCTGAGTTACAGAAGCCTGGATGATCCGTGACATCACTTCCTTGGCGACTCAGACTTCGCGTGACACCCACCCGTCCCTCGCTGGACTGGACAACTGGATACACACAAGTAGACAGCAGCAAGTAGGTCATTAAATGTTAACAGATTTACAGACATCACTGATTTCAAGGAAGTTAAGTATTTAAAAAAACAACAGGGCTTTGACCTTTGGTACCTTTAAGGAAAGTATTCATCATAATGTTTTTCTAGTCAAGGTACTTTTGAGGTCTGTCTACTCTGAAATTAAGGCTAATTGGGCAATATAGTTGGAAAAATTGTCACAATATTAATGAGGTATTTCTGATATCAATGTATCACAATGACACATAAGTTCAAAGTCACATGTGAAGACATAAGACTGAAGCAATTAAGTGTGTTCCACTACACTCTTAATATGTGTAAAAGTGTTAGTTTTCAATTACAGCGTTCTCAGAATCATTCAATTGGACAACAAAAAACTTTGAGGAACGACAACTTGACAAGATCATATCGTCATAACATGATTCAACTGAGTTCATTAAGTCAGAATGCTGATTTATTGCATTGTACTACATTGAATTTCAAACCACATGTTGGTGTAGACAACTGTAAACTGGTGCTGCTAACCCGGGGTGGTGCCTACAGGCATGTTTTGAGAGGACAGCTGAGGAATGCCAAGGGTCTGGCTGGTGGGCTGGAGGGTGTGGTGGGGTGGAGGGGGTTCAATGTTGTGACTACTCTGAAGAGTGCTGCCACTCAGCACCAGGGTGTTAATTTGAGCCCTCCCAGCGAGCTCCGACCTCTCAGCCGTGAGGAATGCTAATAGTGCAGAAGTGCTAAAGCCGGGGATCATTACTCACTTTGTCTGGGACGAGTATGGATGACACAGTGCCATGCACACTTGGCAGTGTTTCTCCATGGATGCATCACAGTGATACAAGTTTTTTATTTCATAATATACATCCATCTACAGGGTTTTATAAATGTGTGCACCACTGATCCAGTGTCTTTTGTCTCTAAGAGAAATGAGAAACAGTCATGGAGACTGGACAGCATGGATCTCAATGGAACAGAGACAAACTCTCTTTCTCTCCAATGACTTTCAGTGCCATCATTTCTGTCACCTAATATACCCTCTAGAGTAGGGATGGGCAATAAGACGATAAGTACAGTATTGTGAGGCAACAGGGATTTGGCTATACCAGTTCCAGTGAGGTGGCTCTCCTGTAAGGTGTCTTGCTGTATCAGGCTGTTGCAATGAACGGGTCTGCTTTAAGAGAATATTGGCTTTACAGGACTTTGCCTCACTACGATCAAGTTCCTTGATGTGAGTCGGGATTATCCCAAAGAATTTCCATCTGGTTATTTTAGTTATACATGATTTCTGAAATGCTGTTTGATAAAATGCACAAGTGTAAAGTAATGAAAAATATAATAAATCTCATGCTACTGTCATGCAGTTATGGATATAACTAATATGAAGAAGTCTATGATGCACCAAATTTCTCCTGCAAGCTTTGCTTTAGCCTCAGGTGGAGATCACCCCCCTCCCCTCCACCTTCCTGAGTTTTTGTCACCTCTCATCAGTTGCTGTATGTCAGGCCCAGTTCCCTTGACACAACATAAATGCTTTAACCTCCCTCCTCCATCTCCCTCTTCTCTTTTTCTTCGCCTCCCTTGATACAGCTGTGGGTGTTAAAGTGAACTCAGCAGAAATGGTGAAAAGTTAGTAAAAATAATAACAACATTTGTGAGGCTTGGTGCAATAACGTGATGAACACAAGCAGGAAAAGCATGATGGGTCTGGATACATGGATACTGGATGCAAACTTTTAGCCAAAAATCACTATTAGAGCTTGAATAGCTTTAAATCATAAAATTCCTTTATGATAAATAACATTTGCTCCAATTTCATGTTATGACACAGTTGTTATGACTGAGCTCCTGTTATCAGTGCAAACTGCTAGTCCACATGAAAGACAAACAATCCATTACTTCCTACAAGATATTTGCGAATTAGCAAAGTTACAGCCCGTAGCATTTGTTTCTTGGAATGCCGCTTCTGTTGATACGCACAGACAGGTATGCTTTTACATTCAAATGGAAAAAAACTTTGCCTCCCGGGCTTACTTGTTCCACCCTTGGAAATTCCTCAGGCCTCCTCATCTTGTGCCCCCCCTGCAACCACATGTACCACACGTACATGCTGGAGTGTGATTCACACACTGCTAACACCCAGACAGCTTTCTGCATTTCCTCTGCCTCACTGGTTTTCAGCTTAAGAAATCCTTGCAGTGCCATTGCTACAGCTATAGATACTCGTGTCAATAGTACCTAACTTGATAACGTGTAAGGACGAGCCAAATCTGATGTAAAAAAGTTCTAATCTTTGTAGCATGGCAAAGAGATCACTTGATGAACTACAAAAAGTTGCTAGGTTTTTCCAGTTATGTTTATCATCACTGTAGGCCTGCAGGGGACACAAACTTAAGATATATGGATGGATTTTGTGATCTTTTTATGGCTTGTTGGTAGAAGTAGGCATACAGTTACTGAGGCACATTCTGTGAATTTGTTTGCAGTGTTTTAAGATTATAGACTGCATCCTTGAATGTGGCCCCGGGATCAGTTTCAACACGAACAAAGTGGAAATAACTTTGGTGGATATCTACCGTCGATATCAGAGTCATTAGGTTGCATAACTTCTGTCTGCACAACAAACCTACCAACAACAATCGAGAGGAGACATTTGAAGATAAGAGTAACATATCATTGATGAGAAAAGAGTCTGGACAGATGGGAGCGTGATGAACATATTACAATGAGCAAAACATCTGTCGGAGATGACTAAGATTAAATGAAAGAAATGGTGTGTGTGTGTGTGTGTTTTACGTAATGCTTAAAACTTAGAAAAGGACTTTGATTTTGTAAATATCTGTATTCCTCAGTGTGCAATCTCTATAATCAAACACAGAGACGGCAATGTTCAGAAAGGTCGATAACAGCTGCTCTCCCTCTCTTCATGTACCCTACTGATCCTCTCGTCAGATAGCTATCCAGACAAGTCTGGACGGCGCTCTTTCCTCAGAAACATACTGAAAACATCTGAAAACCTGGCAAGAACCCTGCTATTTCTGCCACTAAAACACGCCAGGTGGGAGAGGGAGAGGAGGTGTGCTTTGTTCAGTTAACTCTGCAGTGAAGGAGAAGAAAAGCTGTGGGAGAGGAACTGCTCTGTCTTAAAATATTCCAAGCATATTCACTGATTTCATAATGACTGTCGCACATTTCTTTTCACTACCACACTTCCAGACCACACCACATCATCATCACCACCACACCCAGACTGTCCGACTAGCTTACCTGTTGTCTGCTGTGTGTTTTTCAGGGTTGCTGCGTTATTATCGTTGAATCTGAGATCGATGCCGTTTGAGCATTTGGAGACTGAGCCGTTCACGTGCGTGCCGCCGTTCCTCTTCATGGAGCTGTTGTGGCTCGACACCGGCACAAATGTGGGGTCCAGGTCCATGATCAGCTGGTTGAGCTGGTCGATGGAGTTGTCAATGTCCAGCGTTAGAGATTTGAACTCCTCGTCGCGTTTGTTGTTGTTGTTATTGTTTATGGTTGTCTGCTCCTTGTGTGGCGCTGCGCTTCTCAGAGCGTCTGTCGTCATGTCCCTAATAGGGCCCTGTGGCTCAGTGGGTAGGCCTGCTTTGGGTGAACTGCTCCCTTGCTTGTTCCCTGGGTATCTCTCTGTATCGTTTCCATCCTCTGGCATGTAGATAAACTGTTGTGCAGCAACCATCTGCTGCTGGCGAACCCAGGACTGTGTGGAGTAGCTTCCCTGTCTGTAGACATGCTGCTTGGGCATGGAGGCACTGCTGGGATTAGAGGAGGCCACAGAGTTGCTCCTGGGGCTCAGGCACCCCCTTCTAGCCTCAACATAGGTTCTCTCATACTCCTCCATGGGAGGGGGTGCAGGGTGGTGGAGGTGGTGCTGGCTTTGGCTTTGCTGCTCCTCTCCTCCTGGACTCCCAAAACCATCTGACAGCAGGGAGTTCTGGCTGCTCTTGTGGCAGGAGGACGACAAGGTCCCTAAGCTGTCCACACTGTGCAGATCATGACCTGTAATGACCTCATCATCCAGGATGTCCGTTTCCCTCTCTCGGGGTCTGGGGTCTCCGTTGATGTGCACTTGCGCTGGGACTATCTGCTGGATGCTCACTCTGGGGCCTTGATCGTTCATCTCTACCAGTGAGGGGTCCTCAAGGCCAAAGCCACTTAAAAGGCGCTTCAGCTGGACCTTTTCCTGCTGGCTGGGGCCCTGGTTAGGCTTGATGGTGGTGGTGGTGGTGGTGGTGGAGGTGACAGGTGCGGGTCTGTCTGCCCACAGAGAAGTGCTAGACAGGCCAGAGTCGCTGCTGACAGAGAGGGCGTGGTCGCTGTGGTCAGGGCTGGAGGTGGCGGAGGTCGTGCGGGCCCCTCTGCCCAGCGTGGCCTCTCCTCCGGCGGGGCTCCTCTTGTTGGCTGCTTTGTCCTGGGTTAGGCCTTGAGAACGTGGCGCTGCAAAATAGAAGAGATGCAGCGCTTCATACAGTCAGCTGGTATGGGCACACGAACACACAGAGACACACAAACAGCAGAGACTCACGCGGACAAACACACAACAGCACAAAACCACAGAACAAAACAAGACTCTTGTTAACATGCACAGTCATGTCATCCCACAAACTCCATCATTCAGAATCTGTTATTGACAAAGCTCAACACTTACAGTCACCGCCCTCACCTGACAAAGACAATATTCGAGACAATATAGATCAAACGACTACAAATACCTAACACATTAATACACTGACAGAGAAAAACATGTTACTGAAGTGAGACAAATCACCTAATTAGATGTGTCAGGGAAAAACAGAATCACACAAATTATTCAAATCCCTCTGTTTGATATTCTAATCCGAGGTTACTTCAAGCAGATATTCCAATTATCAGCTCCCACCAGGCCACCAAGTGAACTGCCAAGGTGCTACTGTATGCAGTGTGTGCAGCAGACAAAGGTGTTTTCCACGTGCTCAGGTTATATAAGAGATGTAAAGTCTTCTGTGTGCCGCTACAAGAGACAGACGGCGGTGGATCTTCAGAGTCTGACCCCTGCATTCCTCACCCTCCTGTGATTAAGCCACCCTACTCCCTCTCGCCTGCCCCTTGACCCCCAGCATATGTCCAAACAACCTCCTTAATCCCCACAAGTACAAATCCCAGGAGTCAGTCATTTTGCAAGGCAGAGTCAAATCCATCACAACAGGAAAACAATATAAATCAAGTTCTGGCCTCTCCAGACTCACGCAAAATGAGGGCAGGAGAAGAAGTGCATGTGAGCAGCGTTGCCAACTTGCAGTTTCACTGTCACTCTTCCTCAACAAAAGAGAGCAGGAACATGACTCCTACGCTTCTCCCTCAGTCTGCCGCCTTAAGTACTTGCCTTTCAGTCAAACCATGACTGGAGGATCTGAATACCAGACACGCATGATAAAAGCTCCCCCTCCTCCTCTCCAAAGGTCCTGTATGTATGTAAGCCCCCCCGCCGCTCACACAAACACACTAGTTGAACCTGCATCCGGCCTTGAGAAGCCCCGGCTCAGGCCTCCATGCAGGTCAGTTCCGCCGGGAGTTTTCCAACAAATCCCTCTCGTAACATTCCTGGCAAGGTGCAAGCAGGTTTTGAGACAGATGTTTCCCCTTTCCCTCGAAACTGCCCATCTTCCTCTGTCACCTCTGTCACCCCTGTCACCGCCCGGCCCCTCTTTTCTTTTCCCTCCCCCTCATGGCCACTCATCTGTCTAAAGAGAAAAAAATCTCTTACCTTTGCCGCCACTGCCAGGTAAGCACATAAGACAATCCCAGCCTCCGGTAAAACCAAACTTGAAGAAGAGGAGAAGAGGCGATGCAGTCGCACGAGAGCAGACATGGCTTTCAACCAGCAGATAATGGTCAGGGTCAAAAATCAACAGAGTTGGAATAAGTTGGCCCTGCTTTCTTTCTCTGCTGAGAAGGTGAGAGTGTTTGCACTCCACACAAGGGGGGACCTTGAGATCTCCAAATAAGGGCAGAGGAATGTAAACAAGTGAGGCGGGGCTTAGGGTTGGAGGCGGGATGGAGGAAAGCAGTAACCCGACCTCTTGCCCTGCATTAGGGGACTACCCCACTGGGGAGAATGGGGAGAAGGGAGGGGGGGGAAGAAAGAGAGAGAGGGCGGCCCAGAGAGGATCAGAGAATGAAAACAACATTCCTGAAGCTCCAGACTTTTTCACTCTGTAAAAAGACACTTTTTAATTAAAGCAATCCTTGCCTTCTACTTGGACCTCTGGGCAATTTTCATGAAAAGCAGCAGCCAAGTTGTTTTTCTCCCACTCTTGTGTGTCATGAAATTGCATGCCTGCCGTCCTCATGTACAATATCGGCAAGAAACAGATGTGCCCTAAACTCAATTATGGGGTTCTACAATTGTTTTAAAAACTGTTTTATCTATCGGGATTACACTGACATTAACAAACCCATGAATGGTTAACCAAGTATGTTCTTAGCTTAAGAAAATCAGTCAAACCTTTTATATCTAGCATTCATCATGCTGGTTGTTGTGGTATGGTCAGTCCCTGAATAATCCACCAATTACAGTGCAGAGAGCGGCGAAAAACCAGAACTGTTCCTCAAGCTGATCTCGCATCGCAGGAGGAGGTCTGGTTGTGTATGGCTCTGCAATTACCCAACCTTCCCATTCCTTCTCAGTTACTACCATCCCGCACCTCCTGAATGCCAAAACCGTGAGTCGAAAAGCATAATGATGATCATCATCCGCCTCTTTTTCTTCCGCCCAAGCTTCTACATGCGTCTCTGACTGTGTAGACGACAGCCCTGTATCTCTTAAAATCCTGCGTACAATTTGTACAGGACATACAGAAAGCTCAGAGAGGAACAAACTATTGAGGGAAAACCCCATTACGAAAGAGTTAAATTGCATAAAACATTTTCTCACACACCCCTAGTGGTATCTTGCCATGCAATTTTATTTGCCCAAGTTTTGACATATCCATCACTCAGAATTCTTCCTCTACTTAAACATGAGGGTGAATATAAAATTTGATTAGTGATTCTGAAAACACTGAAAAACTACATTTAGTTTTTCTTGGAGTTTTGTATTCTATTGTATAATTGAGAAATTAAATGTTTGTTTATAGTTTTCATTGGAACTACATTCTACCAGATAAATAGTCCCTATTAAAACTGTTGACAGTATGGTCTGACGATTATCCAGAGTATTATGAACACCTTTTCTGGAAATAGACGTTGCATTTTTCAATATTGTGAGCCCCATAAACCAAATTCCATTCATCTTCTTTGTATTGGGGTGGAAGCTGAGAAGCAGATATCACAAAACTATCTGCATGGCTATATACCGCTAGAGATAAAATATATATATTTTGTACTTGTGTAACTGACCCTTAAAGATTGTGGAGAGGCTACACAGTGATGCCTCAGATATAACCTTGTTACCACTGCATTTAAACCCATTCATTTCTGCAGTCAGCAGTAAGCCAAGCTATACAAAGACAACAACCTTCTTTGACAGTAAACAACCTATCTGGAAAAACAATCATTTATTCAACTCTTAATTTACACGTGGGGATAAACACACAGTCTCACTGGTGATTGCAGAAAAGCCATTGAAGTAAATGAGTTTTCTTTTCACAACCTTGGCACGACAGTGCCAAACGTTTTTTAGACTTCCTCCTCCTGACCAACCTCTGAGTGACAGCCTCTCAGAGGCAAACTGACCCTGCCAGAGGACTGGTGGTAAGTAGATGTAGAATTCCAACAAAGCTCCCAGTCTTCCCTCTCAGATGTAGTGTTTACATGAGAAAACAAGGCTGTAAATATCCCACATGAATGCTTTGGAATCAAGGCAAGAGAAAAAATTGCTCCTTTGTTGATGTCCTTTGCTTTACTTTGCTTTGATGAATTCTTAAATTTGAGTGTTTTGCTCTTTCATTGCATTCCCAGAGGGGTGCAAAAATGTTTATATGGATGTGTGGGGGTATTTTAAATGAAAATAAAAAAGGCAGCTCATTTTCATCAAGCCGAACTTAGCTTATAAAAACACTCAATGAATACTGGGAAAGGGTGGATCTGTGTTTTAATGCTACCACCACGTCGCTCTATTCTGGGAGGTTGTTGTGAATTCTGTGGTTGAGTGGAGAGCAACAACCGCAGCTAGGACAGGACGCCCCGACAGGGTGGCTCTGAGAGGGAGTCTGTGTGTGTGTGTGTGTGTGTGTGTGTGTGTGTGTGTGTGTGTGTGTGTGTGCAGGCACTAGTGAGAGTGTGTACGTGTGTGTGCGAGTGTGCATGTGTGGGATGGTTAAAGCTATTCATTTGATGAAACAACAAAATAGAAACCTCTTGAGAACTAGCTGCTCTTCCTCTGAACTCAGCATTCCCTACATACAACAACTTCCCTCCCTATCCTTCACTCGGGAACAACATTGTTTGTCATGCCCAACATACTCCAACCTTAAGTTAAATTTTAGCTTTCATTTCCTTCCCTCGCCGTAATAGAAGTCTGGTTTCCACAGAGCCTGTCTGCCTGGGATTTAAGTCCTCCTCATGAGTAATAACTCCTGTTAGCAATGACTGAAGCATAAACCATGCTAGTGGTTACTGTGCGTGCATGTTAATGCAATCACACTGCAGTCCCTCAAAAACATGGAGCACAGGATCTGTCACACTGTGTTAATTCCCTGAGAGAAAAAGAGAGTTTGTGTGTGTGTGTGTGTGTTTGTGTAAGTGAGAAACAGTGGCAACACACTAAATATCAGAAAAGTAGCAAGAAAAAGGGTGAAACTTCATTTAATGCCTAAATCACACCCTATGCATACTTCTTCCATTCATAAAACAGCCACTGATATTTTCAGATAGAGTCTGATTCATTAGGCAGACCTTGGCACTGTTATGACAAAGTAATCTTGTGAATCATGTGGTGAGTAATGCAGTGTAGTAACAGTACCTTCACCATCACAGATGTTCTGGTAGGAGTCCCAGCGGATTAGAGGATCTGCTGTGTTGTAGTCCACAATAACATCCGCCCCATTCTGCCACCTGTCGGCACCTGGACCCAAAAATAACATTATTGTGGTTACTGTATCTAGGTGTTTTTTTCCTGTACAACACAGGGAGTGGCACAAAATACTATTCATCATTATGTTATTGTAACGTCAGAACAGAAAGATTTGACTTGGCAGGGCATTTTTGTGGGCAATATTTTGTTATCATCAGCTTTTGGTGGAACTGAATCACTATCATATGACTATCATTCACATAACCCAGTCCTGAAGAGATTTATTATCGAAATATCTTACTTCGCTAACAAAAAAACAATGAAAAAATAAAATGTTTCTGTGTTTCCCTCATATTTTTACTAGATTTGTCAGCCAGCAGACAGTTAGCTTAGCACAAAGACTGAAATCAAGGGGAAACAGACTCTGTCCAAAGGTAAAAAAAAGATATATATATATATATATATATATATATATTTTTTTTTTTTTCTTTTTAATGTGTGTGTTTTACCCTGCTTCCAATCTGTGAGCTGTGATAACTTCAGCTAACTGTTTCCTGGCTGTAGCTTCATATTTACCGTACAGACTTCAGAGTAATATCGAGCTTTTCTCTCGGCAAGAAAGCAAATATGCATATTTCCCAATTACTCCTTTAAAAATATCATATAATCTCATATCAAGTCCAAACAAGTTTTATTCAAGGCTTTACTTTCCTCCCTGATGCTGCAGATTGAAATCATATCTACATCATGTTGTTGGGAAACAACAACGACTGATCATCACATGCCCAAAAAAAGAATTTTGTCTCATCCTAGCCAAAAATATTTAAACTATGCTATGCTACAGAAATCGAGCAAACACCAACACATAGTACAATGGACACACAAACCCACACAACGTAGTTTCACTTCTGTGAGGCTCTGGAGCAGCACACGCTGTGCTTCTTTACCTCTCTGTCAGCACACACTTCACACTACATTTCCTCTCTGCAGCATTCCACATCCCCTCTCACCAGGGGACAGAGGGGGAGGAACAGAAAAATGGAGAAAGCTCTGTGAGTCTGCTTTTCCAACTACCTCTCCCTGTCGCTACTTTTGAAAAAAAGAGAAAAAAAAGAATTAGCAATCTACCTGGGATCTTCTCTGGTCCCTCAGAGAACACCAGCTCCACTTTACCATAATCTGGAAATCTGGGATCTGGAATGTAAACACACAGGAATGCCATTAGTGAGGCCATTCAGAAATGGAAAGATGAATGGCGTTGTCTGCGAATAGGATTCTCTCAGTACAAGTAACATGTTTGGGAAAACAAGATTACTGGTCTCAAAGTGCCAACTCTAAATTAAGTCCAGACTGAGCCCTGCAGATGCTGCGTGGAGCAGAGGAGCTTCCGTAAACTAGCGGCGGCACGTTGAGACCTGTTCTCAGGTTTTTTTTTTAGATCTACCTTTGTTAGCAGTCTCCATGTCCTCTTTTTCAAACATCAGGTTGTAGCCCTGCACTGCTCCCGTGTGGAACTGTAGCCGGAAAATAACTTCACGCTCGGAAGTTACGTCACTCTTGTTATAGCATTTAATCTACAAAATAACATACAAAATATTACGATTACTACAATAAATACTGATGTCAGACACTCTGAAAAGCGTCTTGTTTTGTTTCCTACCATGATGTCTCCTTTTAGAAGCTGGGCCGGCTCCAGGGTGATGCATACTCGGTCTCTGTGGCCTGGACCAATGTGACTGAAACAAAAACAACGAAGAAGTCAAAGTGAGCCAGAGTTTGGAGGCAATCACAGATATTTACAGAAAGCAGTAACTCAGAATTAATATTCAACATTGTTCTAAGTAAAACAGAAAATTGCTTTGATGTGTTCCAGAATACTTTGAAATAAACAGTAATGTTAAAATTATTGTACCATGTGAAAGCTACCTACTAGATTCCAGATGAATACACTGCTTGCATTCCCTGGTAAACCTTGATGTACGGACGACATACTGACAAGGAAAAAAAAAAAAGAGATATTGTCAAATAAATAATAGTTACATTGATGACATGAACTTAAGTAGGCTGTTGGGTAAGATATTCACTAGTGGCTTCTCAGACTGTTTTGCTCACAGCTGTGATAAGCTGCGGTTCTGAGAAAGGGATTTCGGCTCCACGATGTGACGAAGTCCTCTGTTGTTTCAGTGAAATTAGTGAAAACAGCAATTTACATGCAAACATGGGTGTGAATTCCCATGGGTTTACTGGGAGCCCATAAAGAAGTTTGTCTCTTCAGTTCTGTTTATGCAAGTGCTTCTATCTGTCTGAGCACGCATGTGTGTTGGAAAAACAGAAAGATATAAAGTACAGATAAGTCTCCATCTTGTTTACTGCTCCAGCTCTGATGTGGTTGTGTCTGGATTCTTTTACACTTTCATGGGAGCAGCAACTGTCTTTTTATTGGGAGTTGCAGTTGTGTGTAGTGGGTAAACAATATGAGTTTAACCTCCGGTGGCGTCGAAGTTTGGTATCCCGTGAAGGATGATGCAGTGCAGGAACAAGGGTGAGGCATTGATCTTCATAGATCCACTTAGAAGACTGTTGAGGATCCAAACATACCTGATATGAAAGCACAGAGGGGGGTGTAAATAATATGCAGGACTACTGAATTGCATTGAATATGAACAGTATTGAATGTGAAGCTAGGCGGCAGCCGGTTAGCTTAGCTTAGCACAAAGACTGGAAACGGGGGGGGGGGGCAGCTTGCATGGCTCTGGCCAAAGGTAACAAAATCCTCCTTCCAGCACATCTAAAGCTGACTAATTAACAAGTTATATGGCATTTGTTTAATCTGTACAAGAACCTAAGTGTAAAATCAACACTTTGTGGTTTTACAGGGGTTTATGTGCCGGACAGTTTCTTGGCTGGTAGTAGTGACTTCCTGGAGTCTCCGCTGGTTGCCTGGCAATTTCATGGATTTGACAAGACTCCAGGACACAAGATATAACATGTTAATTAGTGAGCTTTAGAGGTGCTGGTAAGTGGATTTGGTTGCCTTTGGAAAAACTAGCTGATCCCCCATTTTCCAGCATTTATGCTAAGCTAAGATAAGCTAAGCTAAGGGACTGGCTGTATTGTACTGCTCCATATTGAATGTACAGACAGGAGAGTGGTATTGCTCTTCTCATCTAACTCTCAGCAAGAAAGCAAACAAGCATATTTCCCAAAATGTCAAACTTTTCCTTTAAGATAGTTTCATTTAACATTTGAACATTAAGTTTGGCTTCTTTTGTTAAATGAAAAAAAAGATGTTGCAGAAAAACATGTTTTTATTCCTCACAGTAAAGCATCCAAAAAAGTATCACGTTGGTTGGCCATACTAATATAGGCTCAAATTGCCTAAGATCCATCAGTGTGAGCGATGATGATTCACAGTGATACACAGGATTACACCAGATCACCATGGGGTCCCATTCTCATTACAATGATCAACAATGATGGGTTTTTCAGTGTGAACAAAAAAAATCAACAAATAGCACCAGGACATGCTAAGTTTTGTATTGAATCAGGTGGATCGGGGACAGGAATGTGTTTGGATGAGGGTCAACAAAGAACCATTCAAACAGGGCGTGCTTAAGTTTTGGGTCTTACCGTTTCTGTGAAGGTGTCATCAGAGCTGAGACCTTATCATCATAGTATTTCCTCATCGCAAAGCGGTCCAATGCCTGATCAGCACTTTGAGGCAGACAGAGAGATACATTAAACACTTTAAGGTAATTACGACTCGAGAGAGAGATTACACTATGCTGCTCTATAATTGAATGGTGTTAACCCTAACTTAAATTAGGAAAACACACACACACACACGCATACACACGCATAATGGACAAGAGTGAAAGTAACCAGAGAGAAGGGATTCCAGCAGAGAGGAAGAGAATGCCAGCCTTAAGTAAACATGGAGGGGGAGAGGAGGACAGAGAGAGGCCAGAGTGTGTGCACAGCTCTGCTATTCAGACAGACCTAAAACCAACAGGCGCTGGAGCCTTTTCACCACAGCTCTGTTTCTCTGTCGCCGGCCCTCTGCCCCCCCCCCCCCCATGAATCTATTCCATTGTAAATCTGCCTCATTGTTTTCCTATCTCTTCCTCTAGCTCTTTTTGCCCTCTGTCTTTCACATTTTACCGACCTGGTCTTCCTCAGCGGGACACAAACACTGAAGGAAGAAGAGGTTAACTAAATCGAAGGTCAATGTGTGCTCATGCCACGACTGCTGTGTGCAGAAAGGATCTACATAGTGGAAGAACACCAGGCCGTCTTTCCTAATGTTTACTGCGTTTCTTTACTTAGGGCTTAGTATTTGAATGGCTAACAATGGTTAAAAAAATTAGAATTGTTTTTCTTCGTGATGAATAGATTTCATGAAACTGACACTGTGGCCAGAAGCTATTACAGTAACTAACATATTTCCGAGTTGATTCATGCAATTCAATATGGGGTGATTCATGGCTGAAATAGTGTGGTTTGCCTTTGAATTTGAAAGAAAAGACGTTTCTTTGACTCACTTTCTGAATCACCTTGACCGTAAATTAAAAGGAGGTAAATAAGACAGCTGCGGTGAAGCAGTGACATTGCTCGTGGTCTACGGAGTGAGCCTTCATGAACGTGGGTTGTTGTTGATATCCTTCGCTGCCTACGGTGAGTGGGGGGCACTCATGTCATGATAAAGCCTAACTTCAGAGCAAACAACAACATTTAAATTAACATAACACGAAAAAATGTGACACACAGTCATGGTTACCTGGCTGATATGTCGGTGAAATGCACAAAGGATGAAATGATGACACCGATTCGACCCTTGCCGCCCTAAAGAAACAAGAGAGGACGGGAGATGATTCACTACACACGCAGCGCTTGCGGTTTTACTCCCTAAATACTTATTTTCTCAACCATCCTCCTACTATGACTGATGGGAGAGTTAGAACAGTATTGGTTACTTCACATGACAAATCTGTATTTCTTTTGTCTCCGTTATCGCTGGTTTGAAGTGGGAACGGCAAATTTAGAGAAAGGTGATGTCACATATTTCCGTGCACCAGTCAGGGTTTAGCGACTTTTGAATCAGAATATGATATAATATATATGACAGTTTTTACTTTGAATGTTGCTTATTTAGTCATGAACATTTCATGTAACAAAGAAATACTTAAGATACTCAAGAAGCCAAGCTTTCAGGAGTTTTAACAAAAAAGGACTTCAGAAATGAAAGAAAAAATAATCACAACTACAGCTGCTACAACGCAACCTGCAGATGCTCACCCTGCAGTGTATGACCGCCACATGAAGAGGGTCAGCATTGAGCCAGCTCTCCATGGCCTTACAGATGGTGCAGATCTTATCCAGAGGTGGAGCATGCATGTCCGGCCAGCCAGTATCCAGGGTCTGAAAACACATCACTCACTGTAAACAGACACAGCAGCACTCCCTATGCACTACCAATCAATACTGTACTGTCCACTTTAGTTGGTTAGACACAGCTGATCAAAGAGGATGAACAGAGATCTCATTGATTTTGCCACTGAATGCTATACTGATATACTCATCCTGCTTGGATTTTATAAACTTGTGCTTATTTTATGAAGGTGACACAGTGTCACGTAAACTTACCTTGGGATTCATTTTAGTGAGATCGTGTCTTTTCTCGGACAGGTTGATAATCTGAAGAGAACATAACGACAAAGCCCAAGACTTTAATGATTCTGCTGTAACACTGATGAAGATGAGAAAAGATGACCTATGCACTCTGAGATCAATACTCTCATGTCAATATCCCATGAAAGCCCCCGACATCAATACTGCTTGCACTTTGACACTTGACTTCAGTTCATCTCAAGGTGAGACAGCGAGCGACACATGGGCGAGCACTGACCAGGTAATTATCTGCATGCTTGGACTTGAGCATTCGTGTGACATCCTTCAGGTTGTGAGAGTAGACCTCCTCTGAGCACCCGCGGGGGAAGGACACAGCGATGATGCGCTCTGTGATGTACGTCAGGTCGAGTTCATATCCCTCCTCCATCCTGAATCTTGACTTGACTTCCTGTTAAAAATAACGAGACAGCCCTTCAATTACCTCACACCCTTTCCGCTTTAAGCAGGTGACTTTGCTCAAGTCAATATTTGATGGTCAAAGTCCTCAGTCTTAGTCATTGTGTCCAAGTTTCCCGCAGATATCTTTAGAGAATGATCTCAATTCCAGATTGTACGACAGAGGCTGTCTTGTTTGCACAGAAACGGTCAACAGTGCGTGTCACAAATACAGTACAGGTTGAACCGACACAACACATCAAGGGCTTCTTAACATGTGAGAAATGATTGCCACTTATCTACTGCTGCAAAAAGAGATACAGTGCAGTGGTATCAAAAGATTGAACACCAGCAATCCAGTCAGTCGGAGCAACAATGACAAAGACAAAACAAACTTTCAAAGAACTCCGGTTGAAACCAGTTGCTGTAAATCCCTGAGTGATGGCGTGTCCCTGTGACCTCATGGCCATGCACTTCCTGCAGTGGTGGTCCACAGAGAGCCCGTCTCACCCCACCACATCCACATCCCTCATTCTCTTATCTAGTCATCTCTGTATGCTCTGTGCTGGTTGTCGGCCTGAGAATAGCAAAGTGTTGCCTGCTATCACTAGTGCTGACACTATTAGTCGATTAATCAATAAGTCAACTGACAACTAATTTGTTTTTTATCAAACATGAACATTTGCTGTTTCCAGCTCATTAATTGCGAGGATTGCTGCTTCTTTCAGTTTTTTTTATATGATTTTCAAATGAATATAGTATACAGTGTTTATTTCCTATTTTTTTCTTCATGTCAGACATCGGTTGATGAACTGTGAAGGACTTTATATTCTTCATATGGGTGCAACTAACAATTGTCTTCATTATTGAATGATCTGCAGATTATTTTGTAGTGAATCACAATGTCCACCACAATGTCCCAGAACCCAAAGTCATTGCTGTTTTTTTGTCTGACCAACCAACAGTCAAAAACTGAAAGATATTCAGTTTACAATATTGTAAAAGCAAATTCTCACATTTGAGAAGCTGGAAACACCAAATATACGTACATGATTAACAGGTTATCAAAATAGTTTCATTTCATTTTCTGTCGATCAATTAATCGACTAACCATTTCAGCTGTAGTTCTGTCTCTGACAAAATCTGATATATTGTATATCATATTACAATATTGTCAATAAAGCAAACCAAACCAAATGCTACGTTTTGACTGAGGCAGAATCAAGTTCTATATCGATGACTTTAAAAAAAGAACTGATCTATATTCATGTGGAGCGTTTTTAAGAGATAACTGATCAATAGAGCCTGATAAATGTTTCAGATTTCACACAAACACAAGCGCACACTCGCACACACAGAAACACATTCCTAAAGCTGCCAAAGATATCACCTTCCTTCTTTAATGACTCCAATTGTTTGTTGTGATTAAAACGATCCACAGTCAAGAATGTGTCAGTCAATTAAGTCTGCAATGACTGCAGGCTACAGCCCAACACTTTGAAGGGGGCCAAAGAGGGAGCCATAAACCAGGGACAGCGTGGCCACGGCTTAAACCAACCCTCGGAGCGGAATGAAAGAGGCCATGTGTATGAAGAGGTCATCGCTCAGGGAAACAGGGCTGGGTGTTTTGTGAGTGTGTGTGTGTGTGTGTGTGTGTGTTGGTGGAGGTGGTGGGAGCAGGGGGGGGGGTCCTCTGGGATTGTTGGAACTAATGGCGGGGTTAGTCTATTTCCCCTGAGACTCTGAGGGAAAACTGTTGACTAATGGGAAATTAATGAACAGGTCGGCCAGTACTTAGGCTCTGTGTATCTCCAGGGCAGGGGCATGGGAAGAAGGCTTAGTAATGTTTTGGAAGTGTCAAAGTGCTGAGCTAACTGGAGATGGGAAGGATATCTAACCAACACTTAACCTCCATGTGACCCAGGAGTGTGAAAACATGTTACTTAATTGATTTGGTGCTGCAGTCATGAGTGAAAAGATCTGTTTTAAAGGACGTTTAAAAAGTTTTACATTTTGGGAAACGCTTATTCACTTTCTAGCAGAGAGTTAGGTGAATAGATTGATAGCACTCTCATGTATGTATGGTAAAAATCAAGCATTATTGCCAGTAGCCGGTTAGCTTAGCTAATCTTACCATAGAGACTGGAAACGGGGAAACAGCTTGGCTCTGTCAACAGGTAACAAAATCTGCCTGCAAGCACAAGCTCACTAATTAACACATTATAACTCATGTTTAATACATAAGACAAAGAGTAAAAATGACACGTTGTGGTTTTACAGGGGATTATGAGCTGGACTCACTGTCTTAGCCGGGCGCAGTAACTTCCTACTTGCTTCCGAGTATATATAGTATATACCCCCGACTAAAACCACACTGTGTTGGTTTTTTACACTTTTGTCGTTGGACGTGCTGGTAGGCGGATTTTGTTACCTTTGGACCTAGCTCTTCCCCCGTCTCCAGTCTTTATGCTAAGCTAAGCTAACCAGCTGTTGGCAGTAGCTTCATATTTAACAAAAAGACATGAGTGGTATCAATCTTCTCATCTAACTCTCAGAAAGAGGGCAAATAAGTGTATTTTTCAAAAAGACAAACTATTAAAAAAAACAGGTTAAATAACTAATTTCAAGGTAACTAAACAAAGGTAAGTAAAGGTTCCAACCACCTAAATTACAACCTATAAAAATGCACAAGAGTAGCTAATATATCACATTATAAAATCAAACATAAAACCTCCAAATATCAGCTTTGACGCTTATTAATTTCACATGAATTATTCACGAGCAACAGACATCCTCTTCCTACTAGACCTCTCACTTCTCCCACTCATCATTCAAGCTAACATGAGCGACTTGCCCCAGCACGCACTAAAAGATAATTGGTCTTTAATTTGCACTGACTGCTTTTGTTCCTGGTTTGAGGCGCAGCATTAGCTCACAAAGGCAGAATAAGCAGTGCCAAGGAACTCAAATCCCGAGCCCACCCATGGCACTGCGAGAGCAAGGCTGGTAGAGGAGAGGGGTAGGCACACAGATTTGAGAAAACGTGTTGCCAGGTCTCCTGTGGACAAGCTGCAACAGGTTTACTATGGTCAGGATGTTGGGGGATTAGGGTGTGTCTGGCTCCCCCAGCTCCAGCCCCTGCAGGTAAGAGCTTGACTAGGCTGCGTGGGTGCTGTCAGCCACGTTCACACATGCATGATCATCACGTGGGACCGGCTCCAAATGCCTTTCTTTCAATTACCCAGAGCAATGCTGAAAATAAATTAATCGGACATTCCTTTTAATGACTAAAGAGACAAACTAGGAAGGCATATCAGAGTGCTGGGATGAAGCCTGTTTCTATTTCAGGAACCACACCCTTCACCTGGCCCCGCACTGTATGGAATCTTCCATTTTGTACGAGCAGGTGAACCACGAGATGAAAGAAGACGGCATCATGTGAAAATACATAAACTGTAAAGGGAACTCTGATCTCATAGTAGTTTACATTTTTGAGTCCATTGTGGGGACAACAGTTGGCAAAAACTTTGCATGCTTGTTTAAGACTCTCCAGAGTCTGGGGTTGAGCCACAGCAACTGAATCCATTTACGCGAAAGTTTGTTTGTATGTGATTAGGCTGGTTGCTACATGTCTACAGGCTCCCAGACTGTATTTTCCATTAGCGATGTCAGTGTGGCCATCATCTCGCAGATTGCTTTTGCATATTTGTAGAAAACAGTGGAAGAAGCAATACAGTGTAGAGAGCCTTGGTCAAATGGGGGAGGGAAAACAACGTATTTAACAAGTTTAAGGTGAAGGAAGTGCATGTTCTTTTAAAGACAGCGTCAGTCATATGGGCATTTCAGCACTCAAGCAATGACCATAAAAGAAAGAAGTTAAGCTTTAATTACCATTTCAGCTGCAACTTTGTTTGTTATAAATCGATGTGTCAATTCTTTTTTGGAGTCTGTAAAATGTCAAGGACTGTCAAAGACCAAAAAACCCACCAAATGTCCCCAAGCCAAAAAGGATTCAATGTTATGTAGCAGGAAAGCATTAAATCCTTATATTCGCCCCAAACCTTCGTCTAATTTTCCAAAATAAGAGACTCCAATCTCCCTAATCAATTAAATCGTATTTAAATGGCTAGGTTAGAAATTAGTAAGAGCTGCAAAGTGTTTTCGACCAATTAAAGACAACTAAAATTTCCACAAACATTACGCCTGCACACATATGAAAGCAATCAAGGCGTCCCTTCCCCCAATCACTCTCCAAAATCAAACTGAATTGCTTCTGTTGGCTCCAGCTTCCACTTTATGATTGACATGTTGTGGCAACAGCCTCCATTTTGTGACAACTTTAATGTTTTTATTGGTCCATTAAACTTAAATTATGTGTCTGAAACGAAAAGTGGGCGCACTGATATTCCTCACTAATAGAGAGAGGGAAAAAAACACCTTTACCAAAAAAAGCAAAAAAGCCCTGGTTACACAGCACAAACTTGCAGTGCTGCTACAGCCACATTTAGTGGGGTGATAAAGCTCATCCAACCCAGCATGTAGAAACTGGCTCTGCTTTGCACCTATGGAAAACGCAACTACACATACAGTATATTACTGTCTCTTTGGGAGACTCTGGACAGATTAATGATCTCCTAAGCTTGTTTGTCTGCAAACGTGAGTAACACCTAAAGTGCCATAAATGCTTCAGGAAGTCTGGCTGTCTGCGGGGCGACTGCTAGACTGAAATTTCTTTGGGTTTTTTTACTTTACATTTTTACTAAATTTAGCAACATTTTTCCCCATTAGCTAGATTTTTTTTTGTGCAGGACATGAAGAGAACTATTCATGCCTGTTGCACAACCAGAACAGATTTGTTTTTTGTCCTCTAGCTGTAGCCCCCAGTTGGTATTTAGCATTCACATCTAATAGCCACCTAATAACTTTGATACCATCAGCTTCACTGTTCCAGACCGCCTTGTATTCATACTTGGCACGAGCGCACGCCTCATACTCTAATGTCCACAGTGACATAACAGGCTGGGTTGAAGGGCCCGGAGAGGGACAAGGCTACAGTTTGTTCTGGCCTTTTTCCTGTCAGGGGCTCTATATGTTTGCGCTGTGGCTTTGACACCCATTCACTGCTGAAGAACTGAAATAAACAAAACCATGAGAACTATTGAAAAAATAGGATGGGGGAGCTGGGTATTTTTAGCAAGTTTATTTAGTAACCCTGGAACTCTAACGTGTATTTGTCCCACGTTTTCATGAGATATTTTGAAGGGAATAAAAATGACAGCCCTAGCTCTAAGCAAATCTGTGCACCCTCAAGGCTCCTAAAGTACTCCCTAATTACCGTTTTCTATCCCAAGGTCATAGTGGAATGCGTTCCAAAATGGATTACGTTCCCACTCTCCCTCTCTCATTCTCTCCATCTCTCTTTTTCTTTCCCCTTTATTGCTTTCATTCTCCTTCCTTCTCCTGCTCTCCTTCTCTCTCTGTCTAATGGCTTACACATGTCAGCCAAGTGGCCGTGGCACCGCTGTGACAAAGTGAAATGCCCCAGTGCTCCGTCCCATGCTGTTCCTCCTAGGGTTAGATCACAGTGTTCTGCTTACAGTACACAACCCCAACCCTCTGCCAACCCACCTGTCCAAACCACACTATCAGGATCCTCATTTATCTGTCGCTCTGCCAGCCCTTTGTAATTGCCGCCTGTTATCAGCAAGAAAAAAACTGACACTCTGGGTTTTCTGACGCACATTTCTTTCGCCTTGAGGGGCAGATATTGTTCATACGACTCTGACCTCCAAATTGAACCACCAACAAAAGCTATAATTGCCAGTTCAAAAATGCCTCTCCTGTCTCGCTGGGTCTGTAATTAAAGCTGATCTTGAGTTTAGCCTGCAAAATGTTCAGTACATCCAGCATGGTTTATGTTGCCTGAAAGAAAGGTGAGGGTGTAAATGCAGGTGTGTGTCTGATTTCCAAGCAAGGGAGGGACTGATATCCAGTTGAAGGGGGCTCTGCTGTGATGTAAGGACGCTTGTACATGTCATCAACAATGGTTTCCTGAGAATCACAGCCTTGAGGCCACAAATACCATGCAGCAGCTGTAGCTCAAAGAAAAAAAGCCAAACTCTCTCATTCTGATTGTCTCCATCATTTATCCACCAACAGAGGAGTCCAAACAGTCAACAAAAAGACAAAAAAAGGTTTGTTTCTTTTGGAGCTCTGTAGACTGCTGGGTACAAGTCTTCCAGAAGAATGGCCCCATATGTTTCACATTATAAAAAGGTCCCACAACACCAAGGAGCCCCAAATTATAGCCATTGCAAAACACAATTCATTGAGGAAGATGTTTAAAAGCTAAAAAGACTCCAAGAGGTCAAGCCAAGCTTTAGGGAGTTCAATTCAAAGGCCGTAAATAATACTTCCTTTACGCGAAAAAGAAAAAAAAATCACAAGATCAGTGTTTGGTCAGTTTGAATGACTCCCTTCTCTGTCTTCAGAGTGCTGCTGGAGCACAAACACACACACACACACACACACACACACACACTCCTGGTTTTAGTAGGACTCAGAGCCAAAGTAAATACAGAGAGCAGTGCCCTATTTTGCACTTTGAATAAATGAACAAACTCAAAGAAATGTGCAAAGGGCTAAAGAGAAGAAAAAAAGAGTTGAAAGGTACTGCAGAGTGTGGAGGTCTAATCCTGCTTTTAAATACTGACCAGCCGACTTTAAAACCCTCCCAGCTAATGATTGGCCGTGGAAAAGTTCAGGCACCGTGCCTTACCTTTTCAAACTGGAAGCGAGTACTTTGATTCTTCTTTTTTCTCTCCCTTGTGTTTCCCTTTGTCAGTCAGAGCTGCTGAAAGAGAAAGAGTTGGGTAAAGTCCTGATCAAAGAGCCCTCAGCCCCGTCATACAGGCTTAATGCAGGCTGAGAGGCTCATTTTCCCTCTGCTGGAATCTGCACTCAGGTTGACCACAGCCGCTTCTGTGAGCTCACTTTGTCCCAGCCGGACCCGGTGCTCTCCTCCTCGGCCTTTTCTGTGGCTGTCGGTGATAAAATGGAAGCCCTTGCTCGGTTCCTGAACTACTGCTGCTGCTGCTGCTGCCTCTCAGACCCCCGCCCCCCCCAGCACACTTCCTCCAGTCCAGGCTGCCGCTGCAGCCGCCACAAGTCCTGGCATGGGATAGTCCTCCCTCTGCGCCGCTAGGGCTGCCTCCCTGGTTCCCTCCCCCTTCCACTCTACCTCCCCTCTCCGTGGCCTCCTCCCTCTGTCTCTCTCCATTTGTTCTCACCCTCAACCATCACACGCAGACGGAGACCCCCCCCCCCCAGAGGACACCCAAAAACTCTTCACATTGGTATAGTGTATAGTCCATTACGGGATAAAATATAAACTTAAACCATAGACTCACAAGAGTATATTTCGAGAAGGTGGATGTAGTAGGTGGAGGTACGCAGACTCAATCCGTTTTTTACAAGTTGTTACATTCATCTATCTACTATCAGAGAACAATTACTTCTTAATTAATTGCCTTTTTAGTTTTAATTATCGGTCATTATCATAAAACTGACATGTCCGAAATGTCCCAATCTCCTGTGGTGTCTGGACATGGAGTCCAATTATCTTTAGCAGCCCTTGTATCAGTCAATATTTCCAACACTACCTACTACTATTCCAGCTAATATTATATTATTACCAAAACGATGTTGTTTCCTCCCTCTCTGGTCAAATGTAAAATGTGCTGCGGAGGGCAAACAGACATTGAAACGTTTTAGCGTTAAGCATGACAATTAGCGCCATCCATAGGTAGCAATGGATACTTCTGATACAAAGAGGTACATCAGCCTCTCCTCACTCTTTTTAATGCATCTTTTAATAAACAGTACAGATATCGGCCTGGTAAGTGAATGAATGAGTAAATGAATGAATCAAAATTGTTGTGACAACTTTATTTTGAATCACTTGAGAATAACATATAGTGGCAGGCAAATTGCATTGTTGATGACAAAGTAAAGTCAGTATTTTAAGCTAAACCTTAGCATTTGCAATTAACATGTTTTTTCTAAATAAAAAAAAGGGTTAGAAGGGTTAAAAGAAAACATACACAAGTCAAGCTGCAAAAATCTAAGACTAAAAAAACAGCAAAATAAAATTTGACTGCATGCTGAAGCTGAGGTTAACAAGCATATTTTAAAATAAATTGTTACATTTTAAAATAGCCTTATATTAAAATGAGCTATGACAAATATATTCATTTCATTTACGTGTTAGAATGACAGCATTAATTATACTTTGCACTGAGTTTAATATTAAACCAAATCATCAAAAACAATCAAAATGAATTAAATGAATTCAGAATCAGATTCCGTATTTAAACAAACCTCCAAAAATCTCATATGTTGCAGAAAAACATTTAGAAAAGCAACCTGCAGAGGCACTGCTGGTGATAACTAGTCTAGTTATTTTATGCTGTGTATTAAAAGTTACTGTTTGAGCTATAGGTGGTACTGTTGGAGGAGAAGTTATAGCTGTAAGTAGAGGAGTAATCCACACTGCCTCTACGAGATCCACTCCTGGAGCCGGCAAGGGAACCAGCCCTGGACCCAGAGCGAGACCCTGGGTTAGAGACATTGTAAGGGCTGCTGATTCCCTTGGAGGACATTGAGGAGGCCTGCAGCATCTTCATACCATTGCTTTCTTCCACCATGCAGCTGTCCATGGCTTCCTTGTAGGAGATCTTCAGTTTTGTCTTGGGACAGTTCAGATTCTTCTGGTAGTTCCGTGTATCCTGAAGCTTCTGGGCCCCTTTACCATCTACCCAACCTTTGCGGATAGCCTCTTCAATGCTGATGCGATGTCCAGTGCCAGGCTCTATCAGGCCTCCTGTCAGGTACTGAAACTCCAAAAATCTATGGCCAGCTTCATAAGGCAACCATGTCTCCTTCACTGCCTCTGCTGCAGACATCCTCCTTTTAGTCTTCACATCCTCAAAACCAAGATAGGCTTTCTGGGCAGGTTTCAGCTTACTGGCCATGCTTTCATCAATGATGCTCTGATGGACAGCATCCTGCAGTGACAGTCTCTCACCAGTGGCAGGGTTGATAATACCGCCTGTGCATGCCTGGGCCTCCAGTAGCCTCTGTGCTGTAAGAGTGTCAACTATGCCTCTTCTGAGCCCTTCAGGAATAGTTATTTTCTCCAAGGTCTCTGTGTCAAATATAGCTGCCACAGGGCTCTGGTCGTCGAACATCTCAGGGGGAGAGACAGTAATAGAAATACTGCTGAAGCGTTTACGGACGGTAGGAGAAGATGGTGCGAGCTGGGTGGGACTGCTGCAGGTGAACATGTCATCAGCATTGCTGGCTGCAATGGCCATCTCAGTGCTGCTGGTTCTGCTGGTAATTTGGTCAGCAAACTGGGTCAAGGATAGCGTTCCAGCACGATACTGATCCAACAACTTCTGCTCAATGATACCGCGCTCCAGGCAGTCCTTGATATCATACTTGGTTCCTGTTTTCCTATCCACAATCACCAAACGTGCAGAGCCATCAGACCCCTTGATAGTTATTTCCTCCCACTCGCACTCCTGCTCCGACAAGTCCAGGAAAGTGTCATAGTCAATTAGCTCCCTGTGGTAGGCCTCCCTCACTGACATCTCAAGCCCAGTGTCTGGGTCAACGATCACAACCCGCCTCTTACGAAGGATATTGGTACGGCTCTCCTCTGACTTCTGGGGCTTCTTCTTGTCTGTAATTGGCAGGAGTATTAGGCCTGTTTTGCTATCCGTGATGCACCTGTCCTTCAGCTGAAGATATGTCAAGTTCTCCTTAGTGTTAGGGTCAAAGAACCCTTTTGTGTCATCCCCTTCATAAGTTAGGATCTCATTCATCTCCTTATCAAAATATCCCCTTTTATAGGCAACAGCAACATCAATCCGGTGGCTCTCTTTGGGGTCAATAATCCCACCGCTGGCAATTTGAGCCTCCAGAAGACGGATTCCATGACCTTTCTCAATAAGATCTTTCTCAATAGCCTGGAAGAGGGAGATAGTCTTTCCTGTGTTTGGGTCAATGTATCCAGTTACTGCCTTCTCTGCAGACAACAGCTTACTCTTAAACTCTTTTCCTATCAGGCCTCTCTTTGTGGCCTCTTCTACTGTCAAGAAGACATTGTTGACTGGATCAACAATGAAGCCAGAAGAAGCTTGGGCCTCAAGAAGCTCCAGGGTGGTTCCTCTCATGAGCAGACCTTCCTTCATTGCCTGATAAAAAGGCAGTATTCGATCATTGGCCTCATCATAGATCCCTGCGATGCAGGTAGTGCCATAGAGATAGGACTTTAGCTTCTCTTCAATTTCTCTGCTGGTGAGCTCGCCTTGTTTGAGCTTCACCAAATCAGTTTCATCCAGCAGTTCAGAATTGATGAGCTCTGTAACAGAGACTTCACCACGGAGACCTTTCACAGTCATGGCCTTTTCTGGACCACGGAGAAGAAGCAAACCAGCAACAGGTTCCACTATGCACTTCTTCCTAAGGTTATTGTAACTTGTCTTCTCTCCTGTCGCTGGATCCAGATAGCAGGTAGGTTTTTTGTTCAAAGCCCTGTAGAGGTCCTCATCAATGAGACTGCGATCCAAAGCCTGATCTTTTGGAAAGAACACACTCAGAACAGGGTCCAATATGCCTCCAACAGACTCCTGAGCCTGGAGCAAGCGGATGGCTGTGTCTTTGTCTACGCGGCCCTGTTTGCAAGCCTGACCCACAGATAACACTTTGCCAGTGTATGGATCTTTGAAGCCGGTGCTTGCTGCTTCAGCTCTCACCAAGGTGTCTCTGTCTTCTGTGTCTACAATCCCTCTTGAACAGGCAGTGTCCACAGGCATCTTCTCGTTAAATGCGGGGTCCACTATGTAGCCTGTTGCTGCTTGAGCTTCCAGGAGCATGAGGGCACTCTCTGAGCTGAGAAGGTTCTTGTTTTTGGCTTCAGTGAAAGGCATTTTCCCTTGAGAACCTGTCATCATGCCAGCAATGATGCCGGTACCTTTTAGACTGAGCTGGATATCCACAGCTACCTCATCAACTGTCTTTTTTCCCTTTAGGAGCTGATCTAGAGTGGCTTTACTGATTATACCACAGTCACAGAGCTGGTGGGCTGTGACCTTGCGACGCACACCATCAAATATCAGCTTGGATGGATCGATTGTTGGGACCTTCTCATCTGTCTGGGTCTGCCTGCTCAGGCTACTGGGTCGCTGCTGCAGCCTCTTTATCTCTCTCTCCAGAGCATCTCTCTTGAGAGCCAGGTCTGATGCCTCCTTTTCAGAGCTGAACAGACGGCTCTTGTACCGCTCCTCAACACTCTTCAGCTCCCTCATGAGCCTCTCGACCTCATTCTTCAGGGAGAGCCTCTCTCGATCAGCCTTGTCTCTGTCTGCTTCACACTGCCTTATCTGGCTGTCTCTCAACTCATACTGGCTCTTCATGTGGTTAAAATCTTTGAAGATGGCACTCTTTTCATCCTGCAGCTGCTTTTTGGTGCGTAACTCACTTTCTAGTGTGAGCTTGATGCGGGTAAGCTCCTCTTCTAGGCGCTGATGACGGGTCTTGTCCTGCTCCAGCAGTTTAAGCTTGGATAGCAAACTGTCCCTCTGCAGCAGCAGCTCACTGTACTGGCTTTGGGACTCATGCACGATCATGGATGTCTGGGGAGACATAAGAAAAGACATTGTTATGCCTGTACAGAAATGCCAATAAGTAATGCACTGAGTAAAGAGACAACAACAATCATTCTGAAAAGTACATGTACATGTACATTTTTTTACATCAGCATATTGTAAGAGCTTATCAACATATACAATTTTCATCAATATCTATTTCATTTGTGATACCATGATTAATCACAGGCCAATTTAATGTCCTTCAGAAATCAGATGTCAGTACCGACTGAACCAATTGATAATGTACAGATGTATAGAGATGTGTACTTATAATTATTACATCAGTTGGTATGCAGTAATTAATCAAGTGATTGCTACAGTTCAGTCACATAATGAGCAAAGTAAAAGAGCGAACAACATGCATGTCCAAGCAAAAGCATGTGTAAGTAAGTGAATTTCATGCAAAACTCAAAGTCATCAGTCACGAACTGATGACAGGGCAACTTTGTAATCAGGTTTAGTATTAATGCACCTATAATAATTCATGCAGAAAGCAGAAAAAAATTAGTTGAATTATGTGGAGATGATCCTTCAATGCAATCAAAAATACCTCAATCGATTGCTTTTGGAATTTGTCTATTTCCAATTTAAGCTTTTCTCTCTCTCTGGTCAGGTCATTGATGAGAGCCTGGAGCTCCGCTGTCCTTTTGTTGCTAGTCTGAAGCTGGACATGCAAGGCTGAGATCTGAGTGGCACTTTCTCCATCAATAGAGTCTTTGCTAAGCTTCAGGTCATCTCTCTCCTGTCTAACTGCCCTCAGCTCCTCCTCCAACCTCAGTCTCTCCTTTGTCAGGTTCTGTGTCAGAGTCTTCAGCTTTTCGATCTCTGTGGTGTATTCGTTAAGCTGGCGGCTCTTCTCCTCAATGGTCTTATACAGGCTCTCATTACGTTGGTTGAGCTCATGAATTCGAGCCTGTTCCTGCTGGAGCTTCTGTTTAAGTGTCTTCAGCTCAGCTGTGACAGCTGCCAATTCCTCCTTGGTGACTTTATGCTCCCTCAGGCTCTTGTCCAGCGCCGCCTGGAGGGCACTGAGATCCTGCTCATACTTCCTGCTAGAGCTGGAAATCTCTAGCTGGACAGATTTCAGTGTGTTAATTGTAGTGGTGTGCTCTCTGCAAGTATGTGTCATCCTCTCCAACTCTGCCTCCATTCTCTTTCTACGTGTGAACTCCTCCTGGGTTGCCTTCTTTTGTTTCTCCATCTCAGCTTCCATCGCATCCAGAGAGCACTGAAGTTCCCGGATACGGCTCTGCAGCCTGGCAGAACTCTGCTCAACCTTGGTTTTCTCACTGGTCTGCTTCTCCAGTTCTACTCGGGTGATGCGGATCTCCTGCTCAGAAACTTTTAGCTTGTTAATTGTCTCCAGATGAGAGGTGTTCTTTGCCTTCAGCTCTGCCTCAGCCTGCTTCAGGTGTCTGATTTCCAATTCCAGAGCTCTCCTCTTCTTACCCTCCTCCTCCAAGTTAAATGTTAGCATGCTGATCTGCCTGGACTTTTCCTGATTGTTTTTGGTGGCCTCCTGTAGTTTGAGCTCATCCTCTCCTCTCTGCTGCATGACTGTTCTCAGCTGAACCTCCAACTCACTGCGCATCCTTGTCTCTTGGGTCACTGAGGCCCTCTGCTGGTTGGCCTCCTGCTCTGCTCTGCTTCTCTGCTCCTCTGTGAGAGTAATGGACTGCCTCAGCCTCCTCAGCTCCTCCTCTAGATCTCTCTTCTCAGCAGTGAGTCTGTCAACTTGCAGTCTCAGCTCTGCAGCGTTTTCTTCTTTCTGTTGTGAGGCTTTCAGGATTGTGGTCTTGGTAACGTGGATCTCTGTCTCGTGTGTCTGCTTAAGTTGTTTAATCTCCTGGGTACACTGTGTTCTTACCTTTGAAATATCTGATTCAGCGTTTCGTCGACGTGTCGCTTCCTCCTCTAACAGTATCTTCATCCTCTCCAGTTCACGTTCCTTGTCCTTCACTGCCTTTTCCAAGTCAATCTTGGTCCAGTTGAGTTCTTCCAGTTCTTTCTGTCTGCGGCGAACAGCCGCCTCATACTCTTCTTGCTGGCTGGTGTAGCGTTCCTCTGCCAACCTTCTTTTCCTCTTTTCTTCATCCAGCTGGTATTTAATGCGCGTCAGCTGGTCATTAAGATCTTGAAGCTGGTTGTGTGTGCTGTCCAGGTTCTCCTTGGTAGCATTCACTTGCATTACTGTGGTTCTCTTCACTTCCTCCATAGAAATGAGCTCTTCTTTTGATTGAGAGAGCTCCAGCTTGTAGCGGGCCAAAGCATCCTCCAGTGACTTGTTTTTCTGGTTACGATCCTGGATTTCCTCCTTCAGACGCCTCAGTTCCTCCTCCAGCATCTCAATCTTGGTGTTCCTGATCTGAAGAGAGCAATGACAAAAACAGAAAGAGCCTCAGTCACCTACTTTTATTGTTAAATGAATCAATTTGTTCATATATCTTGTGTTTATCGCACTATTTATTTTACCAACACAATATTACTGATTTACAGAAACAATGATGTAGCATCATACAAATCCAATATGTACCTTCAGCTCTTCCATGTTCTTCAGCAGCTCCCCTAGGAACTTGTAGTAGTCACTAGAGCGGGTAAGTAGCTCTATGTATTGGGACTGTAGGCCAGTCACCTGTTGGAGTTAAAATCAGTGGATGAATACTGATGTCAAATGTTAATGCTTTAATAACATACTTGACATCTTTAAATGCAATTAAGGGATTAACCTTTAAATTGGTTGTATTACATGAGCTCATAATACAAAGGAAATAAGTCTTGTTTAATCAAACAGAAGATAAACATATAATTATTACTTGAGTGTATAATAACTAACATGTATTAATAATATCTAACTGAACATAGGTTTCATACCTCTTGTCTGACCACAGAAGCGGGGGACTGCAGCATTGTTCTCTTGATAGGAATATTAAGCAGAGTTTCCAGGCCTGAACTGTAGGAAGCCAGCTGCAGCTCATAGTCCTGAAAACACACAACACAATATGGACTTGATTACTTTGTACCATTCTTGCTTGTGCTCATCAACTTAAAATGAAAGGAGACAGTGCATATTAATTGACTACCTACCTTTATGGAGCCAGCACAGGTGTCTGCGTTTTTGTGCACATCCTCCACTTTCTCCTTCTTTCCTTTAATTTCAGTGTGAAGTGCCTGCCCAGTCAGAAAAGGGGGGCATTAAATTCACTGATTTAATCTGACACCAGTTTGTGCTTCTTCTAAGACATGCATTACTTTATTAGACAACGATTTTAATGCCATTATTATAAGCGGTTACTCAACAAAAACATTTTTTCCAATTCATTTTCTTGATCTCAGGGGCTAGTAAGTAGTAATACCCACACCTACACCAATGCTAACAGCTGTCAGCATCTCAATTAAAGTGTAAATTGTTGGTATTTTCAATTCAAAACCAAATCGGTTCAATTTAAATATATTATTATTATTATATATGTTGATGTAAAGAAAGGAGCATGTGCCTTCTGTTGGTTGAGGTGGTCCATTAGAGTCTGGATGTCAGTGATCTTAACCATCTGAAGGGCGTCCTGACGCTTCCTGGCATTGTCTATCCACTGTTCCAGGAGAGTGCTGCTCTGCTGATAATGTTTCAGCTGTTTCTCCTGCTTCTCCAAGTCCCACACTCTGCAGCGGAAAGAGTGGGAGGAAGAGGAAGGGATGAAAGGATATTTTTAGTTTTTGTTACCGGTTGTATGACGAATGGAGGATATGGAGAAACATTCACAGGTGTTGAAGAAATGTGTGTACGTGTGCAGACTACCCTACCTGCTATCAATCTGGGTTTGGATGCGGCGCCAGCGGTCAGACATCTGACCCACCAGGTCTGAGTACTTGGACAAGTCCACGTCGCACTTGTGGAAGGATTCAGAGATTTGACCATTCCAGTGCACTGCTTTAGACAGGTCAGACTCCATAGCCGTCAGCAGGTCTCTTTTTTGCTCCAGCTCACTCTTCATTTGCTTTAATAGAGAATCACAAGATAGATTCAAATCTAAATTTCAATTTCAACCATATATCCTATTCACATTTTATTTACATCTACAGGAGGGCTCTATGGCGATAGACATGATTTTTGTATTGCATGTACCTTGATTTATCAAGCAATTAATTAGGTATTCAGGTATTAGGTAAGTATGTAGATCCTACTAAAACCAACAATAGTACAACATTGCCTAACATTACTCATTATCCTATAACATATTGAATTATTAATATTATTCCTGACGCGTTACAGGTTAAGCAGCATTTTAATGTTGCAGTTGGTCGAGGTAAAACTGATTTCAACTGCTTTATATACTGTTGGGTAGTTTAATCAACTGTACATCATATTTAAGAAGCTAAAGCTGTAAAGTCTTAATCTGTAAAGTAACTAGCGATACCAAACATGTAGTGGAGTAAAAATTTCCCTGAGATGTAGTGGAGCTCAAGTACAAAATGGAAATACTCAAGTATACTCAAGTATAGTATAATACTTCAGTAAATACACTTAGTTACATTCTACAAAGAAGATTCAGTGAGTCCTACTAATTTATTACTAGTATTATTGTTCGACACTGTTTTACATGTTTTGTCTTGAAATCGGAAAGCAATTTAGTTTGATATCCAATCAAACTAAATATGGAAAGTGTGTCAAACCTTTAGCGAGCTCCGATAGTTTTCCACCTCTCGAAGGTCCAGAGACGAGGTCTCCTTCTCTGTCAGCCGGGCCTCGTGGACTTTAATGATATCTTCAGTCTGGAGAATGTTCTGGAGCAAGGCCTTCAGAGCCGACAGTCTGTTAAAGACACACAGGCGTTAAATGCACTTGTCCTTGTAAATGATTTTCTTTACATTTAATGAGAAAAAAAAATGATTTTACACTATAATCAGTAAAGCTGTGTGTTGCCAAAAGTTCTGCTCCCAGTACTTGCTTTATTTTGTTCAGCATTTACTAAATCATTGTGGGATAAATAGAAAGGTGACGTGATTAGACTAAAATAATGTACCTTTGAATGTATGCTGAGTAGAGACCCTGCAGGCCTCCCAGTTTTTGGTTGATGATTTCCAGTTCGGAGCGGAGGAACTTGGCTTGCTCGGAGTCAGCAGGTATCCCTTCCAGCTGCTTCACAATCTTTTCTCTCAGTCGCAGGTACTCATCATGGATGGAGTCCAAATTTTGGTGCACAGTCTAGATATAAATATGTGATAATAAGTTAAATTTAGCATACTCAATTGTTTCTCACACAAATAGGAAATTAATGTTTTGTTTTTTTCTTTTACAAAGTGCTCTTTATGAAATTAACTTCTTGGGGTAAGATGTACACAGAGGGATTTTGAATGTTTACAGTTACATTTTAACTATATTTATATTATATATTTAGCTAATTTTGAAAAGGGTTTGTGTAGCCAAGCAGCACCTCACTTTTAATTAGACAAAACAATAAATCAAAAGTTACACACCTGCAGCTTCTGGATGTGCACTGAGCACTCGTGCACACTGTTTTCCCCCAGGGGAATGTGGAGATGGCTGGTGAGGCCAAACTCGGCCAGCTCCAGCCTGCGCCGAATTTCTTGCAGACTACTGAGCAGGCTCAGGCTGAGGGTAGGACTGGGCGGAGGCTGGGTATTGACTTTGGGGACAGTGACCTTGGGGATCTTGGGAGTCGAAGGCTTGGCAGTGTCCTGTTTTGGTGGTTCAGGCTTCACTCCTTCATCCTCTTTATTGGTTGATGTAAAATTTGGAGAATATTAATTTATAGTGTAAAAAATAGCAGTATATTTGCAAATTTAGAATTTAGGGATAAGGTAGAGACATTTTACACTCACTGTAAGCAGGCAGCTGGATAATCAGTGTATCATAGTGGTTCTGGGCTGTATCAAAGTGGCCCTGGATAGTTCTCTTGTCCTCTTCCCCAAACAGATCAGAGCCTTGGCTGTTACGCTGGAACTCTTGGTAGCGAGTCTCCAGTCTTTTGATGATACTGCGGTACTCCTCAGGGCGCATCTTAGACAGCTGTAAACCAATGGAGAGGGGTCAGTTTAAGCAAAGGACACAGGAGGTAGGCAAACTCCTGCAGGCAGTGCTTTAGATAAGATGGAAACTGAATTTAATTCAGCTTTGCTTGGAATGAAAACAGTAAAATTAAGAAGTTAATTGCATTCTTTGTGGTATCTTACCATGCTGAGAGTGAGGGAGTTGATGTAATTGATGTCTTTGACGCAATATTGCCACGAGATGAGACTCTTGATGTTGATGTAGAGCTGATTCCAGATGCTCATGATGGCTTCATAATACTGCTCATTCCTAGGGAACAGCACAAGCTATTAATCACTCTAAAAGTGCAACTATATATGTACCCACTATATGTATTTCATTATAAATCCAAATAAATCCACTTCAGCAGACATTGACTGAATGTTTCTTACTTGTTGGCGAGGCCGATGCTGAGTGGGTTTGGTGGGGGGATCAGCAGACACACAGAGGGAATCAACATGTCGAGACCTCCAGGCCCCGTCACAAGCCACTTGCTGCGCTGCGAGTTATCCTTCAGAATGCCCTCATTGCCTTTTAAAATTCCTATCTGAAGCACAGAACAGAATACAGGAAACACTAAATCATACTTGTAATATTTCACTTCATACTCTGTGCCTGTGTGTGTGTGTGTGTGTGTGTGTGTGTGTGTGTGTGTGTGTGTGTGTGTGTGTGTTTGAGAGAAAGAGCATACATATCCCACCTGGTCTTGTTTAAAGTCACACAAGGCCTGAACCATGATGGGGCTGCTGCTCTTCTCCTCAGGGTTGCGAGGTTTCAGCCTGACAATGGTCTTAGACTTGTTGACCAGACTTTGGACCTGCCTCTTATTCTCCATGATTCGCTCCTTCTCTTTCTGTGAACATGCAAAAATCAGATCTGTGTTTTTGACTGAACCACTGTACACAGCAGACGTGCAAAAGCATTCCATTCAGTCTCTTAATAAAACTGGCCAAACTAGTTCACCACACATGCAAATTGTTTACACCCAAGTCAGTCAACAGGGAAAATAGTTTGAGCATGTTTTGTGCTTCACACCAGCAGGGAATTAAGTATGTGTCCTGGACTTAACAGAGTATAATGTTACCTCCAGGTTTTTCAGGAGTTCAGTGAGGTTATCCAGTGGGGTATTCTTGTCGCAGGAGAACTTGGTTCGGATAGTCTCATGCTCCTTCTGCAGCTTTGCATAGGTCTCATTGGCCTCCTTGAAAAACTGGAGAGGGAAACATCAAAAAGCTTTGATCAGTTTTCACATGAAAACATACCAGGCTCTGTTTTCACAAGAGCAAGGGCAGGACTGAGCACTTACTTGGCTGTAGGCTGCGTTCTCCTTCAAATGAATATGGATGCACTTGGTGATCTGGAGAAGCCAACTCCACTGGGTCTGTAAGGTGTCCATGTAGGCCTGTGGGCGCACACAGAGTCATCAGTACAAAACCATTGAATAATTTACTGTTTGGGATTGGTCAACTCCTAGAAAAGCAAAATGCCATACCTCAATCTTATCTGAGGCAGGGTGGCTGCTGTTCAAGAGTCCATCTGCTTTCACCTTCAGCTTGTTTAGCTCTTTCTCTTTCTGCTCCAGGTCCCTCATCAGCCTCTGTCAGGAGAACAGAAAGTTAGAGACCCAAAAGGCTAGCCAACATACGTAACTACAATTTTAATGGTAAAATAAGTAAAAACACATCATATATTAAGGTATAATCACACCCACAAACTGAGACAGAAACATCATGCCAGGATCCTTACCGAGTAGCTCTCTTGCTTCTTGGGGATATACTGATCGATGTTCTTGTCTCCCCAGTCAAACACAAGCTCCTCCTCCTCTTTCTCATTCACCCACATGATGGCTTTGGAGATCTCCTCGATGATGCTCTGAAGGTCACGCAGCTGATTCACACGGCCATGGGACATTTTCTGAAACAGACACAAGGTCAAGTTATGAATATCATAAAAAGTAACAATAGTGATAATTCATAATGGTGCTGATTTTAACAAACTAATAAACATTTTTGTCTTTGGTTCTACCTGCAGGCTGTCCCACTCTTGTTCCAGGATGGAGAAGTTGTACTTGTCGCCCCTCGACTTCTAAGATTTTAAGTAGGGTTACAAAATATTAGGCTTTTGCACACATGAGGCATAGATGACCATCCTCCTCAACAAACAATATATCTAAAGAATTAACATTAGGCCAAAATAGTCCAAGTAAGAAGAGCTTCAAAACAGGGAAACAGGGTAGAGCAAGACCACTTACCAGTTCATCTCTGGCACGGTCTACTTCCTGGCTCCTCTGGATAGAACTGTGGTTTTTGTTGTGGTTCATGATTTGCTTTTCTATGGTGGCGGAGTCGTCTCCAAATGGTGCGGTCTCAATCATGCGCTACAAGATGCAGAATCACAGTTTATTACCTTTTGAAATATAATTATAATAATATAAAACTGCTGCACACAATTACATTGTCAAAATCAACCTCAACTGAAGGGACACAACACTGTATAAAGGTGTATGAAGTAATATATACTGTATATACACACATTTTAAAGAATAAGGCTGGCATTGGTCCTTTTTTTATTGTCAACAAACTCCATGAAAAGACCAAAACCAACATACATAATCTGTCTCTCAGTCCGTCTGTCTGTGGCACTCAGGCCTAAGCCCATTCATTCCTACTGGAGATGTAAATCTTTATAAACAGGTGTTTCATTTCATTACATTACTCAAACAGGAGTAGATTGTGCGTTTGTTGGGGACTAATTTCAGCTGCAAGTTAATACAAATTTGTGTATTTACGACAGCAGGATGGTGTATGTGGAATTTGCTCGTGTTCATTGTAATGAAGGAACATGTGTGGCTCATCCATGTGTTTTTAATAGTTTTTGGACTACAATGTAGGTCTAGGGCACAGAGAGGTAAGCTTTATCGGCTTTAGCAACACAGGAAATATAATTTGACAATCAGAAAAATATAGAGTGAGTCATCCTTATTCTTTAAGGCAACATAATTATAAATCTCAACAGATACACTATTCTCCCTGACCTAATTCCCAAACATTAAATCTATGCCCTTCCTCTCTTTGTCCTCTAGATGTCAGTATATAATCATTAAGTCCATTGTCAGGCAGGAAACTATCCCAACTATTCCCCCCTTGTTCGCAGCCCTCAGCTTTGATAAGAGCTCTGCCAGTAAACCAACCTCAGCCAGTCCCTGTTCTTTACTCGCATTTTTTTCTCTCCCTCCCTTCTCTCTTAAGGCTTTTGTTCTCTCACCACTCCCTTTTCCTTCGTGGTTACTTGGCTGAAGCTACACACAACATGGCTGTAGAGAGACTGTCAGCAGTACAGCTTAAGTCTAGAGTAGAAAGGTCAACAAAGTTATGCGTTAGACTGTAGGTGCAATTCTACAAGCATGACCAGCAGTAGCTAGAGACAGTGGGTAAAAATGGCTGCAGTTGGGTTGGTCATCAGGTGATATGTTCCCGGTTTTAGAGTTTTATAAAAGGCAATAGAGGAAAATATATAAAGAAATGTTTCTATATCTGATGACAGGGGGGAACTGACGGAATATAGAGGGTGAGGCCTGAAGTGGTGACAGCATGACAGGGTGTGTTTTTTGGTTGAGTGGGAGGGTTGGGGAGGTGGAGAGTAGAAGGGCGTTTTCCCATGAGCATGTTAGCGGCCCTGTCCCGTAACAACTGAGTCAGTGGAGAGCGTCAGATTTCACACTCCTTTACATCTACTTTTCTTTCTGCCTCCACAGCCTCTTTATCTGCTGCCCTCTTCCCCTCTTCTCTTTCTGCCTTCCCCTCTCTCTCCGTCTCTTTCTCAAATGGCTGAGCTCTTCACTCTCCTTTGTTTCAATCCATCTGCGCCTCTCTTTGGCCTCCTTCGCTCACGGATCAGGTTTTGGCAGCGTGTCCAGATGGTTTCAGTTACAGGAGGTCAGAATAGGTGATAGGATATGTGTGCCCCCTCCTCCTCCTCCCTTCATATAAAAAAAAAAACTGGTGCATACTGATGCACCACCCATACAGGCATGCACACACATGCAGGTGCAATTATAGAGTTTTACCGCGACATTTGTGGTGATGCTACCGCAGAACACGTCAGACGAGTATAGTAATGATGAACAACAATCAGTATTATTAGTAATTACAAGCAACACAGTTTTACATGTGTGTTTATATGTGTTTGGTCCATAAGAGATCACCGAATTAAACAAAAATGAGTTTATTTCATATGTGATTCTACATACATTTACCATATTGTGATGTGTATCAATGAAGGAAAAAGATTCTTATTGTCATATTGATTCCAACCGTATCACCTGTGTTTTTTTTATTATATTCTTAAATGTCTCTGAAGTGTGAAGAGCTCACCTTCTGTTGGGCAATCCAGGCCATGGCATCATTAAAGATCCTCTCTCCCTCCAGGGAGCCCACACTGCCTCTGTTCCGTCTTGAGGTCGTCATGCTGCCGACTAATTGCTGTTGGATGGCGGCATGCATGTGCTGTAACTGGTCTACACTGTAGAGTTGTACAAAAAAGGGAAAAACTTTGTGAATCTTCCAAGGGCACACTGATCCATTCAAAGAGCTCAGCTGGGCAAATACGAAGAATGTTCAGAAGGCCCTTAACTCTTTCTCTATTGGTTTGGCTCAGCTATAAAATGAAATTCAGATGTTACTCAAATACCTGCATGTTGTATACATTTAGCACCACCGACCTATGTTGGGCTGTAGGCAGGATTAGTCAAGTGTGTATACACAGTCATGAATGAATACATGTAAATGCAAACATGCAAAGACAGCACACAAACTCACATGAGCCTCCAAAGGCCAACACACACACACTCACTGCATCTTGTCTCACCTTCTGAGGACATCACTAGGTATACGCATTTGCTGCAGCTCTCTGCCAAAGGCCCTCATCTGGTCCATGGTTTCTGCAGCCATGATCAACAGCTTTTCTGCCTCCACAGCTTGACCCCCCTACAAAGTCACACAGTACAGACACTGAACTCTTGCCAGCTGCCAAGTTATTATTATACTTTGCTGATAATATTTATCTGCCTTTTAAGTCATATCCTGCCACAGCATCATCATCATCATCATGGTGATAAACAGAAAACAAGTCAACAAAATGGATGGAAAGCTTCAACTAATGTATTTATGGTAATGCAACTTCACAGCCAAACTAACCAGTTTTCTCTTCATTCTGATTATTTTTTACTACGACTAGTGAAAACAAACACTTGAGATCAGTTATGTTCAGTGTAATCTGTGTGCTACACTTACACCCTGGAGAATCATCTTCGCTCTCTGCAGGTACTCCTGACACTGGCTGGTCAGGAACAAAGCTTTTTGCTGAATAGCCTGGACACTACACATGAGAGAAAAACAAAAACACATTTGCAGATCTTGTAATACAGCTTTGAACAATATCAATGAGAAAAGAAACAAGCATATTAAAAAATACAGAGCCAGCTGCGTATTTTAAGCACTCATATATATCTCTATATATATGTATAGCATTGTTTGGTCAAAGATTATCGAGAAACATGATGTCATCAATGGAATATGTGAGCCTTGAAAAAAATTATTTTTTAAGCTTTAAAGAAGAAACGTCTCAAAGATACTGTTAATATAGTTAATAGGTTACTAAATTGTTCTAAATGCTTGTAAATGTTCATTGAATTTTATGGAAATTGGACTTAATGAAAATACCAAATCCAGCTTTCTTAATGAACAACATAGCATGACAACAATAATATGTGAAAATCAGAACAAAGTAGTTTCTGATGAGGAATAATCCTTTTAAAAAAAATGATAAAACACACACTCATTTATTATTTTTTAGAAGTCTGGCTACAGGTCATGGGATATGGAAGTGGGTCAAACTAACCAACTGCTGTCTCTCGACTCTATTTTACTTTAACCTTTGTTCACCATGAGTTAGACATTTCGAGAGGGATCTTAAAAAGATAGAGATAGTTTTAGTTGGCTCTGGCCTTGACACAGACATCACTGCTATAACACAAGGCTCCATGATGAATGATAGTAGTGGGAGGACATTCAAGGGGTGTGTCTGTGCAAGTATTTCTACTTATGTTATTCAGAATATTGGGCAACAGATCAAGAGTGATACCACTAGGATTACTTAGATACACATGTTACGAAAACAAATTAGACAATGACGTTTTTGGCAAAGAGGTCAAGACCTGGGCTGCATCTGAACTGAGAGAGCAGGTTTCATGTCCATGTAGGTACCATTAGCTGTCTGTGCTGTACAATGGTGAGCTATCTTAGCAGTGGTCTTATTGGAGTCTGCCTGATGACATTTTCTCTCTTATGGCGCAAATAAAAACGACTTACTCTTCTTTTAAAAATGGGCGTTAGGGCTTTGCTTGATATAATATTACTCAATAACACTCGTGTTGGTGGTTGTAACTTTGATAGTTACTTTTATTTGTAACCACCTGCACTTTTTTTACGTCACATTTTCTGCACACCTACTGGCTACTTTAATCCTCATGCCGTAAAACTCATTTGAACGCAACAGGTGATTTCTTACCTCATTCCACCACCTCCGCTCCCACCCATGTTAACAGCCATTTTCTGTCCTCCGAGCCCCCCGCCGTGCATGGAGGACCTGGAGAAGGTGTAGGAGGTGTATCCGCCGTCCCCTGCCTGGTAATCCCCCTGGAAGCCGTTTCCACCGACGAACACGTCGTTTCTATAACTTGAACCCGCCAAGTCCGGTCGAGAGTTGCTTCTAGGGCCCATGGTGGCCAGTTTCGGGTTGGAGCCGTACATACTCATGTTTGCTGAGTTGTTTTGGGTTTTTAGGAAAGTGTTTTAATCGTCCGTCTGCTCTGCTGTCCAGCCGGAGGACAGACCTCTCCCCTCCCCGTCTCCTGTTGCGCAGATACTGGTCTGCTGAGAATAGACGGAAGCTGGCCGCTTTAGGATAGAAACCACACCTTGCTGTGTTTATGAAACACTCCTGCACCAACTAGCCTGTGTGGGAAGATTAGTGCTGGGGCTGCCATTTCACTCTGCTTTTATGTTGCAATCATAACTTTGACTGCTAGGTTGAATTATGATGAATTACAACATTACGTGATCGACACAGAGCAGAGGGAGGTGACTTAAAGCTTGTTAGATACGCTGCTTTGCCATTATTCTTGGTAATTTACAAGGAGCCTATCTTGTTGCTAATAAAGGCAAGTGTCTGCCATCTTCAAAACATGTCCTATAGGGTTACACAGAGAGCTTATGTTTATTTATTAATGTCAGAGATGTTGAATCATCTCTGTGGTAAATGTGAGACCAGTATTAGATTGGTTGTGAGATCTACAATTGGAGTAAATGGATCTATATATACAGTGTTTGGAATAACATCTAACTTGACAGCAAAAGATTACAATTAGGCCTTTTCCTGTTATGGTTTTTGCAGATTTTATTGCTTTTTTAAAGGATAATTTAACATCTGGCAAAGGGACAACAGTTGAAAAGTAGTCTTTTGGCTAACACTGCCACATTCATAGTGATGTTGATCATTGTGCATTTTCTCTGTAATAAATTAACATAATAAATGCATTTTTATTTTTGCTGAGGACTCTCACAGAACCTCACTTATACGCTCTCTGAAGAATTACTCTCAATTCATGATGTGATTTCTTTTTAGATTTGGGTATTTAGATCAGTACATTTCTGGGGCATGTGCTTGCTCCTTTTCATCTCTGCCATAGCTTCAGCTTCTATGTGGACTCATTTAAAGCCTGGCAATATATCCAGCTGACAAGAATTACAGTAAATAATACAGCAGCCAACACATTTAATCCCCACAGGAGTGAGTAGAGATGGTGGTTGCGCAAAGAATTTGTCGTCCCGGGTTCAACATTCTTGAGGTCAAAAGGACTCTAGTGTTTTGCTTGAAGCTGACAACCAAGTGACGCTAAGTATATTTTTTTATATTTCCATTGTCTTTCTCACACTCTGTCTTTACTTCTCTACTATCTCTCCATTCCTCTGCACACGCTGCGCGCAGCAGGTAGGCGTGTTGGGAACTTTGAAAAGTGAAAGGCAATGAGAAAGACAAGGAGACAGAGGAGGGAGGGTCACACATACCTAGTGTCAGTGTGAGGCAGTATTTCAAAAATGTGTGGTTAATCTGAAAAGTAAACAATTAACCCCAGCGTGATTTTATTTGATTGTGCAGGAAAGTGGAAAAGACAGACCAATCCAAGTGAGGAAAAGATTTAAAAGATATAGCCACAAAAATGACCAATACAATGCCTGAAATGTCTTTATGTCTTTATGAATTAGCTCATAATGAAGTCTTTCAGCTTTTATGACTGATGGAAAAAACAATAGTTTACTTTGCTGACAGACATATTGTGCCCTCTGGTGTTTTAGTCCTGAGCCACTGAACAAACACACCTACTACACTACATCACATATTAGTGTGAGGACAGAGAGAGAGAGAGAGAGGAGAGGGAGGCATGGTCATGGGTGAGAACTGAACTGACGACTTTCAGAAACCAACGCCCTAAACTGGAATTTTCAAACCATTAAAGCATTGCTATCCTTACCTTTTTCACATTCAAACTGTGTGAATGCCTGTATTTCAACAACTTGTCAGTGCTGAATAGCCCATACAGTAACTTTCAACTGCACGATGACAGTCTCATTTATAATGACAATTTCTTGAAACAGGCTGAACACACCCACCACCACAAGACACGCCTTACATTTCTTTCCCATTAGGTTCAGGTGGGTTTGCTTGACGTGCTCGCTTGCTGTTTTTCCAAACAAAGGACAAGACTGCAAGACTGTACATGTACAATTTTCCAAACATCCGTGTAATAACAGCTCTCATGCCAAAAGAGATGGACTGAACAGTAGGACAGTGAACCTTGCTGTACAGTATAATGAGATAGTGAAGATGAATTGGAACCAGGCCATTGATTATAAGCTCTAAGGGTTTGGCTTTATTATAGGAAAACCACAGACGTACAACTGACTTAAAGTTATTTTCTGAGATTGTTTTGCAAGGTCCCCCCCCCCCCCCCCCCCCCCCCCCCACAATCCACTGGCTTTCACAAGATAAAAATCTTCCTTTGAGACTGAAGTGTCAGTCACAGTAAGGTGTGGCAGCAGATACTGCAGGGAAGGTTTATCTTGTCAGATTTAGCCTCTCTGGCTTGTCCTCATTTATCCTTTATGTCTCTCTTTAACTTGTACTTTCTGTCTGCGTTATCCATTCAGATGTACGCGGAGCATTTTGAGGAGAAAGTAACAGCTTTGCTGACTGTCTCTCCAGCGTGAGAGTAAATATTTAACTTGATGTTTGCTTTCTGCACTGAAATCCAGTGTGGGTCACTGCTACATTTCCTGGTTGCAAACTGGATATTTGTTGCAAAGCTGAGTTTATCACTCATGCATGTGTTACCAACCTGACATCTGGAATATGAATCTAAACCTTAAGCACACCGAGATGTCTGTGAAACATGATGAATCAAAAACAATGCAAGGGCAACACCAGGTTAACTCTCATGAATTGGTGATTCAGAGTGACTGTGAGACCTGCTGACACTTGTAGACACACATATGATATCATTTGCAGACACTGGCAGTGACATCATTCACTGAGTTAACAGTGAACAAAAAGGCCGACAGCTGGTTTATTAAATTGCTTAGACAACTGACATCGTCTCGCTTACTGACATTGTGTCCTGATCTGAGTTTCCCCAGCAGCTTGTTAACATACAGATGGTTCCTCAGACTTTCCACTGATTCATAGAACAACACTGAAAAAGAGACAATTATTCAGCGTTGCTTACAGGACCATTCTTGGTTCTGTCATGTATTTCAGTAAAAGTAAAAAAGAGGATGCAAGTTTTTTTGTATATTTTACCTATGTGTAATCCTGGTAGAGAATACTTTTAATTGTTTTATTTTTGCCCTGACATACGATGAAATGACTGACATCAGGATCAGCCTTACACGATGCCTCATATGGAGGAATGAGTGTGTTATTGTAGAATATAAACTCCTCAGGTCACTAAACCCTCCCAAATCCCCCAGAATATTACAGAAGACATGACCTCAGTCCTCAACAGGGGGAAAAAAATCTACAATATCAGAGGCCATGATTTTGAGCTTTTGTGTTAGCTGCCTTTTCTTCTACAATATGTGCTTATCTGCAAGAAGATTAACTGAAGGCTCTTTACAGTGTGTGTGCATTAGTGTGTGTGTGTGTGTGTGTGTGTGTGTGTATGTATCTTTATGTGGTCGTGCACAGTCCATACAGTGTTAATTATAAGTTGACATTCACCCCAAAGTAATAAATCACACTACGTTGCACTACTCTGTCTCTTGGACTTTGAAACCAGAGAGCACTAAAACTATATTGTATAACATCGCTCTCCTGTGGAAGGTTGTGTTGTGTTATTTTGATCACAATAAATCTGTAAATCTATTGGTGAGGAGTAGGAACGTTAATACAGATACTTACACTGTTATCTGACTGTGAAAAGGAAAAGTTCATGTGGATTCTCACAGCAGAACAATTTGAATTACTCACTGCAGAGTGAAAGCTTTTCTGTTTTACAACTCGTGTGTAACCAGACAGACAGATAGGCCGACACACTCATGCACACACACACACTTGAGCTGACTCACAGCGTCGCCTGGGGCGGGTCCTGGACACACCTGAATTAGTTGCCAGGGAGGGCAACAAGCAGGTTTGAATGATAACAAACAGCACAGTGAGATAGTATGACGGTACAACGGTCAACTGGTTTCTGTTGGCGCACAGCCATGCGATATGTTCTACACACACTACAACAGAAAACATTGTCTGGGTGACAGCTTTGTAAAGGATGCAGATAAAATATGTCTGGTCATTAATATTTTTTTATTGTCCCCTTTCAGACAATAGAGCAGCTGGAAAAAAAAAGAAAAGTGGAGACCTTTTCATCTTACAAAAGACATTTATAATTCATAAGCTGTTGCACAGCACATTGAAAGGTAAATCCTTTGCATCTAAACAGTTTAATTTTACACATATAAAATATAAAAAAAACACAAACAAAATAATAATAAACAAAATTCAAAAATATAAAAATAAAAACACAAAACTGCTTGTGTTGCATGTTTGTTGCCAGAATAAAAAATAGGCTTGCAAATGCTGCAATGACAAGAAAGCAGTGCTGTTGCTGCAGTCCGCCTGCAGGGGTCATCAGTGTGTAACAAGACACAACAAAGACAAACTGCTGGCCATTCAAGAGCCCTCCGTCATTATTCCTGGGGCCCGTCTCAGGATCTGTCATGCTTGCAATGCATGCAAAAATACCTGAGAGCTGCGTGTTGGTTCTTAACACAACTGTGAAATAAACCGCGGTCACTTCAAGGTGTGCTCCAATGTAATGTGACACAATTGTAGTCTATTTTTCTTCACAATAATCATTTAAAATGAGGATCACAAAAGAAACAAAAAAATGATAATAAAAATAAAACAGACTTGCAGATCTTTAAGAAACTAATACAAATGTAATGTCATGTCATGTCAACATGTATGCACTAGCACATTACGGCCAGGAGGGTGAAGCATTGCTAAACACAATGTTCTGTAGATAAAGTAGGAGTCTGCCGTCACATGGACAGATAGGTTATCAAGCTAGTGAGTGTAAATCATACAGACCAATATTGAACTCTTTGTTATCATAAATTCAGTTCAGTTCATCCAGTTCCAACGAGGCTTCCTTAAATCCTTCACACTGAGTAACACATGTTCATAATTCAAGACATCTGTGTTCGGGTCAAATCTGAGCGATCATTAAAAAGAAGTCAATTAAAGCGTGACTATGATTAAGTGCAAAGTTCAGTTTAGACCACATGTCTTTATTATGTTCAGGACATTACATCAGTTAGAATTATATGTGTTACAAAACCAGTGGTGGAATTTCAGTCATGTCTGGGCAAGAGATACTAAAATATTCAGATAATTAATAATCTTAACTGATACTGTGATGTGGACCCACGTTCTAATAAGGCACACTTTGTAAAGGCTTCATAGGCTGGGGCTTTACTGATGGGTCATACATAATTTATTAATGCTGTATAGATTAGCAATACGACATTAATAAGGAAATGTTTGGAGTTGGCTATATAGTTCTTCAGATTTACCATGTGTAAATCACGAAAAAAAAGCTCAAACCTATAACTACCAACAAAGTAAAATACAAAAAAGCCTACCATCTATGACAAGACAAATTCTTGTTTTATCATTTCTTTTCTCTCTCTCAATCACTCAGACTCAAACTATTGTCGAGAAGACCATATCCCTTTGAATACTGCCATTGTCACTATACAACAAGAGACATTAGTCACTTTCTCCTGTATTAGAGATTCTTGCTCACATCTGAAATTGTGTAAGTTATGACAAGTTATATAAAGAATAATAATCTAATCTTTTTTCACCTTTGCTGGCATCTAAAGTAGAAGTGGCGTGTTTTTATTGTTTGCTACAGAAATGGGCGTGGACAGAACTAGTTCCTCCTCCTCCTCCTCCTCCTCCTCCTCCTCCGCCTGTTGACAAGACATCTGTACTGTGCATTTCAAATCTTTGCATTTATGTATGTATGTATATTCATTCATTACTTATTTATCTACAATATTTGGGTCAATATCACCTGGAACTCCCGGAATTCCATTATCCAAAATACTGGCTCTCTTGTGACTTTCTTGAAAAATGTTTGGAATTAAAATTCCTCAAAAATAATCAGAATGTGTGGAACAACAACAACAACGGTTGCTAGGGTTTGGTTTGATTTTATCTTGTTATTAAATCATATGCACATAACATGGTTATAAAAATATACACTACAAGAACACATATTCAGTATGTTCATTTATATAACATATTTCCTACAATTACTGGTGTCTTTTAGCTGAATATCATAAAATATTATGAAGGATCAATGATGTTGTTGTTATTTTTCAGTAGTTGACTTGCTCTTCTGCCTCACAGAGAATGAGCATTTTCCTTTCAAAGTGGTAACCAGTGGTTACAGGTGGCCATGTTGGGGTCGAGTCAACAGCACACAGCCTTTATGGGCAGGTGTGTTACCTGTGGCTCCCTCAGGAAGCACTTCTCCGGGCTCTGCCGCCGCCGCTGACTGACAGAGATCCCACATGAACCAGACGACGGGAAAGATCATGAAATAGTTTTCCTCGTCATTGCCTAATTCACTGCAAATCCGCCTCCGTTTCGGAGCTCTGAGCCTGCAGTCAGCCCCTCACGGGTTTTTAGGTGGCGCACGGAGGGAAGTGCTTCCTGATAATAAAGAGGTGCGTCTTATTTCCATTCCAGTGATTGACTGCGCACGGCTTTCACCGCCGGAGCTGGGGGCATTGACGCATTGTGGAGTCGACAGGGGGTAGCACTGCAACCCCGGCTTCGCTACACAACGGAGGCATCTATCGGCGAGACCGCGATGGCCGTGGTGCAGCTCGACACGGAGGACCATCAACCGGAGAACGGCTTCGTGTCCCCCGAAACCACCTCGCCGGGGCTGCTGACACGCATCGACGGCTCCGTTCTGCCGTTTCTCGGGGGATTTGGGAAGTACCAGAAACAGCTGATCGTGCTGACATGGATCCCGGCGCTATTTATTGGATTCAGCCAGTACTCTGATAATTTCCTCCTTGCCCAGCCGAACAACACATGTGTCCAGCCGCTGGCAAACCTGACTAATCAGACCACAGGTCATTCCTCGCTGTTAGACAGTCCGAAAAACATCAGCGCGCGGGCAGCTTATATTCATGCCAATGGAAGTTACAGCACCCACAATGACACGACCAACATGCAGTGCAGGTGCAGCGAGTGGACGTTCGAGCTGCACACTGGACTCGTGCAGAATGTGGTCACCAAGGTAAGCGGTCCATCTTGAGGACGGGCATCCTTTCCATCGTATTGTGTTATGCATCTGTGATACCCCATCCGCTCTCGTCCCCTTAGGGTCGATTCACGTTAGTAAGAGGGAGAAATCCAGGCACTTATCAGCACTACACCCATCGTTTAAAACAGTCATGATGATATAAAATTGTGCATAAAATAATCGTGTTCTTTGGCAGCTTGTGGATACTGGTTGTGGCCATGCCTCCATTATTGCACACGAGGCGTGCATTTCTCCACAGTGGGCCGTCTGGCATTGAGTCATTTCTGTTCTGTAGAGATCCACAGAGCCACTAATCGGCTCACATTGGACCTAAAAAGTAGTAGGATTGTAGGCGATAGGTGAGAGCCTGCATCGTGCTGACAGTGAGTCACCGCTACAGCTGACACAAAGTGTGACCTATTGCAGAGGGACGCCACCATTGGCACATTGGGCAAAACTGCCAGGGCTGGTGGAATTTGCCGGTTGTAGTAATGGACATAATAGACATGGAGCCTTTGATTTGGAGTAAAGGTCATTAGTGCACTCTCTAGAATAATGCAACCCCAGCCCTGGCCAAACACCACCTGCCCTATTAGTGATCCCTAAACAAACTACACTGAGATATTCTTATGGCTCTCATTCTGGGCACTTTAAGTTTGTCTGTGGCTCCCAGAGGTGATGTCTTTACCTCCTATCACATCACTGTGATGTTGTGATATGCCTATCTGTGTAGGCCAGGCTGAGGAGACAGTAGAAGCCTGCAGTCATCATAGTTTCTGTTAGCTGGAGGAGGAAGGGGGTTTTATATCCCATTACGCCTATCAGCTCTTCTCCCATTGTGTATGCTGCATGCTTTACATCAACATATCAAGTTTTGTTTTTGTGTGAGAAGAAAAGAATTAAACTTTGATCAGGGAAAAGATTCTTATCAGTACAGAGCACAATTAAGTAACAGAAAAAATCAGTAGACATCAATGTTCAACATTAGGTTTTGCTCAGAAAAAGTCTAAAATTGATGCGCACTCTTGATGATCTCACACAGGGTGTGTGCAGAGCACAATGCATTGCATTTGAATCTGCAGCATCTTTATCTCTGAAGAGTTTGGCATGCAAGCCATAATCAGAGGGCTTATCGGGAAGAGTTGGATCTGGAGCTGGGCTTTGAAGCCTCTCTGTGGTATAGGAGGGGGTTGTGGCACCCAGAGCTTGCATCCACTGCGATGCCAACAGCCCATCTGTTTATCACTGATAGTGTACCCATTTAAATAAAGCAAATAAAATGCAGCTGTGGCATTTTAATTCAGCCATGAGCCAGGGGGGACGGCTTGAGTCTTGATTTCATTTACTGTCCGCGGGGTGATTTTGGGGGGTGGGGTTGCATGAACTAAGGCCAGGCTGATAAACTGTTTTTATGTATGGAGGAGTGAATATGAAGTCATGTGGGGAAGAATGGGTGGGTCCATATGACTAACAATCAAAAAATGCTAATTTCTCTCATGAGTAAATCTTCTGACATGAAGGCTTTAGTACTGAAAACACAGCTGGCCCTCCTCTCATGCTGGTGTTGTCACCTGTAGATACTAATATTTGTGTTGCCTTTGCACACATACGGAGAATGTCATGTTGACACTACCACCACTGCAGACCCGTCCCGGACCTGAGCAGTTGGTAAAAGTGTCTGTCTGTGCTCGTCTTCCCTGACCCATGCAGTCCACATTCTGACAAGGTCAACGTCAGGAGAGATTGAGTCAGATGGCTTGCGGGCAAAATCCCAAAAAGGAGCCAAAACAATAGAGCAGGACCGACTCTCCCACTTGTCGTTGGCGTTGTGTCTTTTGACAACCTGTCCCTCAGTCTTCCCTATCACGGCACAGCAACTAGGATGTGACACTCCAGCAGGAAGTGATGACTTGGCATTTCTCCCTGTGTTTGGATTGCATAGGCATAACTGCACATGACTGGGCTCAACTATCTGTGACACCCGATCCTTTGGAAGCAGAGCAGAGTGTCAACACTTACGAGATGTGGTAGTGTCTCTGTCAAAATGTACCAACACATTCTAACCCCATGTTACTCTATTAACCCTTCACATCACGTAAGGTGAAAACATGCAAATGTATGTAGATGTTGTGTGCCACATAGGTTTTGCCTCCAGAGTCAGTAGCACAGGAGTACATCACTGCACTCCCTTCTCTCAGGGTGTCACAGAGAGAAGGCTTTGATGGAGGTGGTGGAGGTTGAGGTGGTGGTGAAGGATCCAAAGTGGTTAATGTGGAGGCCCATCCTAATTGAGTCAAAGCTCTCCTTGGGGTCCGTCTTAATTGGTCCGAGCCTTAGAAACGAGAATGTATCATTACTCAGAGAGTCTCTCTGCAACCTATCCTGCTCAGCTCCCATTCAGACGGGTGGCAGCTGCAGACGCCGCCTGAAATAGTGGCCTGAGAACCTCTTCCAAGCAAAGATTAAGCTCTACACTGACGCCCTGTGAAAGTGTTACATTGATTGTTTGTGATTCATTTTCTATTGACTTGAATCGATTAGGCGATCAACAGAAAAATAATCTGCAACTTTCATTCTGCGTATATATAATATCTTCTGAAGATGTTAGGTTTGGGAAGCCGTGATGTAATGTAATGGTTTTTATCAGGCAATCGATAATGACAGATTATTAGTTTTAGATTATTATATATGGTACAGTTATACAGTATGTGACAGTATGCCATTTTTGTATTATCATTCTTAGAATGGAGGTTAGAGTATTGTATGGAAGTGATAAGGAAGTTATTGTAAAAGCACGTTAGTGCGCACACCCAGACCCAGTATCACTGTGCTGGAGGTTGCACTCCCATAGATCTGAAAGATGATACTGTAGTTGAACACCCATGCAGGCCTCTCCGCTCTGTGTCCCTCTGTACTGTTTACCCAGCTGGTTGGCTCCTTCCACAGACCCCGGATCAGTGTGGGACACTTTGAAACGGTCTCAGCTGTCGAAAGGCGATGACCCCACTGCAGATACCCAGTCAGCACACAATGACAGACACTCACAGCGTCAGCTGGGAGGAAAGACGCTTATGTGACCAAAAGATAAAACTCTGTTGAGGCTCGATGTGTGAGTGTGTGAGTGTGTGTGTGTGTGTGTGCGCTGCAGGCTTGTTTCTGATAAGTGGGGTCTTTGACCCTCGGCCGTGGTTCAAGTTTGTTTTTAGGATTGTGCGATGGAATTCATGGTTGTAGGGGTGTAGGTCGGGTGTCAATACATATCAGGTCTATTTGGTGACACAGATGTCTAGTCATGGTTCTTAGCTGTCAACAAAAGGAGGCAATGAATAATAGATTGACAGAAAAAGGTTTGCTGTTTCACCATCTGTCACTGTTAAAATATAACTGCTATCAGCCAGCTCGTCAAACATGTCAGTGCTTTTCATCTGATGTGCAGTTTAGCCTGGATGCTACAGCCGTGTGACAGTTACTTGGAACGTGGTCACACCTAGATAATATAAACATACTCTCAAGCTGTACGACCCTCAGGCTACAATGTCAGATATGTGTGTATTGTTTCTTTCCTGACTTCTTTTTACCACAAAAATGCAATGGAACATGAGCATGTTAAGTATATATCTATCTTATTGCTCTCACTCACCTACCTCCCTTCATTATTCTCCTTTTGCCCTCACCTAAGCTACCACCACGTTACAGGATTTCAGCCCTTCAGCGAAGCAGTGATGCTAAAACTTGCACTTGGAAGCAGAAAGAGTCTGATAACCAGGGTGATGGTCTGTTGCTAGGCAGTAACTATGCAGCAGTCTCTCCATGTGTTTTCTGCCTTCTCCTCACAACTGCTTTTAAGCATCTCTATCCCTCTCTCTTTAGCCTGTTATCCTTACCCATAATTCAACTTATTCCCTTCATTTCTCTCCATCTCTTTGTACGTTCTGTTTCTACATTGTATAATCTTTATACCTCCCTCCTCCTGTGCTCTCCATCTCCCTCCCTCCACGCCTGCTCCCCCTCTGTTATAACCCCACCACTCTGTAGTTCAACGAGTGCAGAAATGTGCAGCTGTAGTTGAGTGTGTCTTCGTCTGAGCTAATGAGACTCGCTGATCATTGGTGGCCAGTCGTTTGAGAGAGGTCGGCAGACACCCCAGGGATTTAAACTGATTTGCTTTTGGCCCCTCATTGTTCTGCATTTTCTGTCAGCTAATAGATTTATATGCGCCTAACCCGACTCTACACACTGACTTCTATTCATTACTCCCGAATGAGCAAGACAATAGCAAGGGAGCATCTGACAGAAATAATAGGGGCACAGCAGACAAGCTGTGTGGATTTGACTCATGCTTAGAGTTAATTGCAGTTTTCTGGGATTTCTTTGCTCTGCTACAGCTGAAAGCCTGTCCATATTTTTTCCACTTGTGTCAATAGCAATGTGGATGCCTGTTAACGATCGTGTGTGAGCTCGGCCAGAGTGTTGGCCTGGAGAGAAACCTTGTTAATAATACATGCAAATTGGCAGATGCTATTAAATAAAACACATGAATGATACTTTGGCTATCAGAGTCTATCACGTTCTGCCCATTTGGTGCTTTGTTTCTAGGGTGCAACTTGGGAATGCTGATATGTTAGTATTTTTACATTGGTCATCCGTCTGTGGTCACCAGCAGATGTCTGTTCTGCACAGTCACCAAACTGTCATCCAGCCGTGCTGTGCCGGTCCCTGTATAACCGCAGACTCAGAGTTTCATATCTGTGTGTATGCCGGTTTGTCACAGTCACAGGAGGAGGTCAGCTTCAGTTTTTTAAACACCCTTGGTTGTGCAGCGATTGCGCAACAGGAACTTGTTTGCCTCCCTCTGTCTTTTTCCCTGCTGACATCGATACTGAAACCATGAATGAGTGGCATGCCTGGATCATGTGATGGCTGGGTGGCTCTGGGTAATCCTGGAGCGTTCCATTCTGAACAGGTCACTATGGAAGAGGTTATGAGAGGTTAGAGCCCCTCAGAGAAAAAGGGAAGAACAAACTACACTTTTTGTTTCAAGACGAGGTTGAGCTGCCACATGAAATAGATATGGGGTTTTTTGTGACATGGCAATATATGTTCACATATTCTTTATAGTGATAATGGTTTGGTGTATAGATTAGGCAGAAATTGAGGCAGAGCTGAGGTCGGTGTTGATCAGCCTCCCATATGCTATGCACCTGCTATGGCCACCACGCCCCTGTCTGCGCCGTCCTGCTGCTTGTGTCAGCATAGACAGCTGGGAGGCATTTGTTGCCAAAAAGACCCCTAATGTCCACCTCCTCTCTGAAATTCATCTTCTGTTCCTCTCAGGATCAACTACCCTACCAGGATCATTAAGTAATAATGTTAATGGTAGTCGAAGTTGCAGGTTCGGGTAGATTTATTTGGGTATTGAGTTTCCTCCTACGAGCAGTTCACATGCACAATAAGTGCACATACTCCACTGGGCTTTACGTTTGCTGCTGTACCTCTCTATGATAATTGCTTGTGCCGTGTTTGAGGTCTGTCTGTTACAACTTGACGTTATTGTGCGGGGGGAAAAAAAATCAGGGCGTGCTTGATTAATGCAAAAGCAGGCATGCACTGCATTGTTTGCACTCTAGGAATCGTTCTGCTGCTGGGGTGGAGAGTTTCAGTCTCCGAAGGAAATAAAGAGAGGCAGTGTTGACCGTAATGCTGGATACCATTTCGACACACAGCAGTGGAGGCATGAATAAATAAGAAAATAAGGAATGTCAGCTTATGTACACCGAATGGTTTTTGACTGAGGACATTTGTGGCCGATTGCATTTGTTCTAAATTAGTTAATAACCAAGCGAGTGGTTACTCCATCAGAGAAATTCCAAAACATTAAGTCTATTTATAGATTATTGGGGGCCATTGAGCCTAATGGTACAATAGTTAAACAATTACTTAACATTTTTTAAAACGTGCAATATATTCTGTGTAATATAATGCCTGAAATAATTAACAAAGGAAAGGTAATTGTTATCAGAATATCATGTCAATGTTCATATCAGACCAGGAAGCCCTTCTGTTTCAGGATGTACCCTTCTCACATTTCAGTGTTATGTGTTTTGAGTGGTTGTAGTTGCCCATAAATCATCAGACCTAGTGGAGAGCGATAGTTAATAGATACAAAAGTATCATCCTCAAAAAATTATATTTATCTTTCGCTTTTTACCCAGCTTACATTTCTTGGAACTAATGCCTGTGTTTATTTGTCTCTACAGTGGAGTCTGGTGTGTGACTCGGCATGGAAAGTCCACATCGCAAAGTTTTCTCTATTGGTGGGATCCATCTTTGGATACCTGGTGTTTGGAGTCCTTGCTGACTGGTAAGATTTCACAAGTGTGTAATATCAAAACCTATTTTTTCACATTGTCTATAGTCAAATATATTTTTTACCTTACTCCGTAGGTTTGGCCGCCACCCAGTGCTGATCATATCGGTGCTGTTCATGCTGGTGTTTGGTCTGACTGTGGCCTTCTCTGTCAACGCACCCATGTTCAGCACCCTGCGCTTCTTTGAGGGCTTCTGCCTGGCAGGGATAACCCTTTCTCTCTATGTCCTCAGTAAGTCTTTATCTCTCAACTAAAAGTCCTGGGCTAATTAACCTTTGCTAAGCCCTTTGTTATTGTGGCTACGCCTGTCAAGCTATCTATTGTAGCACAGCACATATGCAGTTTACGATGATAATGTTGACAGATTTACAACTAAAAATGAGAAAAAATAGGCCTTAGATTTCATGTATACGAAAGTAGGATTCACATTTCTTTTTGTTGATGGAAATGACAACCTTCGCTTGCAGATTTTACCTGTAGCTAGCTGTCTGCTTAATGCTAACTCTGAGTAGGTTGAAAACTCTGTCTGCAACTGACTTTTTAATGTTTCCAGCTGAAACAGCAGTTTCCAGATTTTAAATGAGAACCCTATGAAAGTCTTAAATATGCACATGATGCCTACATACATATATATATACTGTACATACATATATATAAAGCTAATGCTAACAGACTGAGGATAAAGCCAGCAGGTCCCAGACAAAAGGTTAGCATTTTACAAGAGAAAAGGCTTTGGCAAGAACTAATTGAAATGTTTGGTAAATGATCTTGCTTATATAACGCTTTACAGCTAAGTCTCATTCACCCATTCACTCACACATTCACTCACACATTCACACACCGATGGCGACCAAGCTGCCATGCAAGGTGCTGGTCTCTGGAGCAACTTAGGGTGCAGTGTCTTTCAGCAGGGTTCAGTAGAGTTCAGGACAGAGCCACTAAACATTTAGTTAGCAAAGCTCCTTGGCTTTGGAAGTAACACTAGGTTACTACTCTAGGTAGTTATAAGTTAGCTGGGCATGCTAACACGGCTTACCTTACAGCAAACAAATGCACTGTTTTTTCCTTTTGCTCTTTTGTTTTTTGGTATTGGAAAGGTTTTAAAAAAGACATGACCCTCCAGACTCATTTGATACAGAATACCATGCACACCACACCACAGCATGTTGAGAAATCCAAATCTTGACAGACGTGCCACGCCTAGTTATGGTTGTAAGCTTTTACTGGACAATCGCTGTTCCTGGGAGGGGTTTGGCAAACCGTCATTTGATATGTTAATACTTATCTGTGTTGGCATTGAATATTTCTTCCTGATACTTGTCTTTGGTGCTGATAATAAATTGGCAAATGAAGAAGCAGAGACATTTTGCTTGAGGCCTTTCTTGTAGACTATCCTTGCTTTTCATTTTTTGCACTAAACAAATACAGCGGTGTACTCCATGGAAACGTTACCTGTTGGCTAAACTGGTTTGTTTGGCTCCATGTGTTGGAAGTAATAGCAGCTCTTGTTGCACAGCAAGTTGTGAGGAGCAGTTTTCCTTGTTTAGGCTGAGTAAATATTTCAACATTCTCGTTGAAGAAAATCTCATACCTTATATATCTCATCCCTAAAAGAGAGATACATTGAATTTTAACCAAAACCTGACACAGCATTAAATCTTACACAGTTTATTCTTTTTGTTTAAGATTGTGGCCCACTAAAAGACATGAATAACCATTTAACATACATTGTACTTTTTACAATAACAAAACTATACTTTCAGTGCTTGAGACTATGAGGTCGCCCCACCAATTGTACACTGGACGTACAAAGATAAGATTTGCAACAAAAAGATTTATCTTAACATAACATAACGTACATTTTTATCACGTGGTTCTGAATAGTGTAATATATCAATATTGTGATAATGCTGGGATCATTATTGCAATATTAATTTTGCCCATACTGTCCACTCTTAATCCTTAGTATCATCCCACTGATGCTGTTCTCATTACGACCAGACACACCTGATCAAAAGGCTATTCTACTTAAATTCTTGTCCTGTAGCTGAGGGCATCATTCAGCTAGAAAGAAGAGTAATTGTGTTGTAGTGACCTCTTGGCATTTATTTAACTGAATGCCATCGTCTGGATAAATTCTCATTACAGAACAACTACCAGCCTCCTCACCCTTGAAGTGAACTCTTTAATTTTCATTTAGGTGTACCAGCGTTTGTCTTTTCCTGAGATTTTAATCCTCGTTACTTCTAATCAATAACCTGATAACGGCAGCAGGGGTTGGTGATGGTGTGGTAACTTGTCTTCACTGCAGCTTCACCCATCGCTGCAGGAGGAGTTTGTAATGTTCTCAGAGATGGATCCTCTCTGTTGATGTGACCTTCTCTCTGCACAGTAGAGGTTTAAATTAGTAGTTCTGTGGGAATGTTGCGTTAGCTCCAAAGAATGGGAGGGAGGGGACTTTTTGATAGTGTCCTAATAATTGGCCCTGCAGTTGATGCATATTCTGGATCCTTAAAAGCCTCTCTGGCCGCAGGAATTGACCAGTGCAGAGGGAGGTTGCAAAAGTGGAGGGAAGGAAAGATGAGAGGGAGGGAGCAAGGGCGAGGTGATGAAGGAAGGGGCCCTCAGTGTCCTTGTCATTCTAATTTACTCCACACTGTATACCTTGAAAAGCTTCGCCGCGCTCCCAATATAGAAAGACCGTTTAGTCTGCTGCTGGGACAAAGGAAAGAGGGTGGGGCAGGAGGAGGCAAAAGGGTGGAGTTAATCTGTACAGTATGGTGTCTCATCAAATTTGAATGAACTTGACATCTGCATCCTTTGTCTTCACATTAGCCTGCAGTTTATGGTTCAACAAATCAGTGGTTCTCAACATGGTGGTTGGAACCCAATAGCAGTGGTTAATATTTTTCTACATATCTACCATACAAGCTTGTATAATATGTCCATTTCTTGCTGTTTGTCTAATTTTTGATAGGAATCAAGTGAAACAATAAGATAAGAGAAAAATGAATTGGTTGAATTTGTAAGTTGTAAATAAGTACAGCTTCATTTTAAAAGGTCCACTGCAAAATTGTACAATTCAGATGTGATACTGCAGTTCTTAGTTTATATGCCTGTATTTCTTTATCTTGATATCTATAAATATGTGTCAGTTTAATATGTTGTAAAAGATGAGATTCATCTGACATCGGCTCTGCATAGTGGTGCAGAGAACAATGCAACTTGCTGTTATGTAAAGATAGAATAAAATTTTTTCATTTCAAAACATAATTAATCCGCCTCTTTAACGGTTGAATGCCAGAACATCTCAGCAGTAATTGACCATTTCGATTGAAGGAAACAGTCTTTGAATATGTTTGATGTAGCAGGGCTGACTTCCAAATAAACTACATTTGTGTCTAGAGAGTCCAATTATTGTGAGTCAGAGTAAAGATTAGTTTTTTCCCTTATATCTCCTCCTCCTCCTCATTATTCTGTCTGTAGTTTTGTTATTCCACTTCCTTTCTCAGTTTCTCTCTTTCTTTCTCTTTTGCTCAGCCACTCTCTACCCTATTTTCACATTTTTTGCATTTGCCATTCTACCATACAGTCTGCAATCTACAAAACTACAATACAGTGATTGCAAAGTAAATCAAGCTGTCACGAACAATGTGTTGTAATTTGATAAGTTCTTTCTTTTCTTTATTCAGTCGCCTTTTGAAAGTCTAATGCAACACCTTACCCTCTGCAATCATTTTCAGGGCTTCATTCAAGGCTTAGAGGGCTAGAAGTTGCCAAGAATATCTAAAATATTAGGTTTAACTTTTCTGTACCTTTTTGTAAGGAAGTAACTCTAGAGGTAGTAACCTGTTTTGCCCTAACGTGTGAAAGCCCAGCATTTAACACTGACCAGGACTGTGCAGTCTGGTTAGGTAACCCATGTTGATCCATTTGCATCAACAGCAAACACAATTTCCTTGCTTCAGGCTGAAACAGGTAATTATAATTCAGGCTAACAGTTCCTCATTTAACAGAAACTGTCGTGTAATGAGTCAAATATATTTCCTCCTTTCAGTTTTTGCTGTTTTTCGATTTCAGTTGGGTATTTATTCATGAAATAATCATCAAACTAATTCACCCACATACACTGTTACATTGTTTTTACTAATCAACCGCGTCCTTATGATTCTTTGGAAATGATAGTTCTATCTATGAATAGCTTGCTGTAGCACTATGTAGTAAACTCAACTTGAGCAGGGCTTAGCTGGACATATGTTTGTTTGAGCTTTGCTCATTTGTGTAAGTTTTGTGTTGCCATACTGCTGCCCTTATTTCTGATCATGTGTGGCCTTTGTCACATGATATTTACCCTGCAGCCACTCTGTATTGACAAAACTTCACAAGAGCTGCTCCAAGAGTAGGAACACGATCGTTCAATAACACATTACTGGAGGGAATCAATTGTTTTATTTCAAGGCTTTCTGTTTAGGGTGTTTTTTTTGCATTCGCATGAACGTTGGGCGCATGCTAAGAGTTTGGCAAAAGCTAATATTCATTATAGTCCTGACACTGTGTCTTTTTTACATATAACATTATGAACCACATGACCCTCTCTTGTGGCTTGCTTTGTTTGACTCTGCTTACAAAGGAAAGTCAGAGCCAAATCCCAGCTTCAGCTGTGTTTGCACTGGAGACATTACACTAATCCCCCCTTTCTCATCAATCCATGTGCAATTAAGTCTTAGTTCATGGATCTTGAAGGCTGGGTGCCATTGTGTGCCAAAATTGGAATCTAGAAAATAGCAATATGGTAATTGCAATCTTTCTGTTTGGTTCGACAAGCAATTTTACACATCCTTGTGAATACGGTAATGCAGTAATTAGAAGACAGCACCTTCCTGACCGCCTGTATATACTTCTTATTGTGCGCTGAAGCATCAACCATTGAAATGCATTGAGTTTTCAGGATACGAGTGAGCCTCTTTTAAGAGTGCAGAACAATTTGCGCACAGCTACAATCCGTTCCAACAGGGTGGCCTGTCCAAATCAGGCCGACTGCAGGGGCCCAACATGGCTGATATGATGTGACACTTATACGCTAACTGCCACAGAGAGACAGAAAAAAATCGGTGGCAGGGTGGTTTCAGACAAAGGGAGAGAGTGGGAACTAGCAACTAATATGAGTAGAACAAAAAGTGGTAAATACTGAGAGGAATGTTAAAACTGCACAGGGGATAGAGAAAGCAAGATTTTCCACCTCTGATTCTGAAGGGTGCCAGACTAAGAGGCATTGTGATACACCCATTATTACAGCACCGCCCCATGTGAATGTGTTTCTGTGTGTTAACATTAAGCCTTTTCATGTATAAACCGGGCTAATGCATCTTTCCACTACATTGATCTACAGGACGCTGGCTCCAAAGCATAACGGCAGAATAGCAAAGCTGATAGCTATAGAAAGTCATCTGATGCAGCGCTGCTATTTATACCCCAGTGCTCTGTCAGTGTGTGCTAGCTCTTTTAGCATCACAACACCAGGCAGTCCTCGTAGTGCCTACAGCTCAGCATCATTGTGCTCCTCACTATTGCGTTTTTTACAGTAAACACACACCCCACCCAACCCCCGAGCCTCACTACTACTACCCCCTCACGTACAAACACACCCTGCACACCAGCTTGCTGAGTCATGCTAACTGGCTGCGCTGCATGGGTGTTCGTGTGAGAACTTTGTGATCAGCTTGAGACGAGGTGATTGTGTTCTGGGGCAGTGGGCCAGAGCTCGCTTTTTATTTACGCAGGTTATATCATGCATCCCCAGCAGCTATTTGGGGCTAAGATCAGATGCTTTTCTAAGACATGCATTTCTTTTTTCTTCTGAAGTACTTATTTATGCCCAATATCAGTTCAGCAGTATTATAACAGTGACAAAAGTACACATACTGTATAAAGGTGAGGTCTCTCGCTGCAAAAATGATTGCCAGCTTAAGTGTGTGCATGTGTACGTATGCATGAGCTTAATGTTTTTCCTCTCAATTTTTAATTTCCTGAAAGCAACTATTAAAAGTTAAGAAGCTTGATGTTTACTTTGAGAGGTCTGTATCATTGCCTTACAGTAAAGAGCAAATGTCTCTACACTTGTCTGACACTTGTGGAGTTCCTGCTCACTTTCCATGTCTGAATCAGTGGTGGCAAGTCTATGCACATCATGGGCGTATGTGAGAGAGAAGGCTTACAGACAAAGATACAGTAGACAGACAGACAGAGACAGAGAGAGCCAGACAGACAGACAGACAGACAGACAGACAGACAGACAGACCACATGATTCTGTCATAGCCTCTGGTCATGCATCATAAAGACCTTTGTGACTTTTCTGTCAGTAACCTTTGGCATACATGCTCACGACTACTCTGTGTGGCACGATCTAGAAGGAAGAAGTTCATTTTGATGGAGGATGTTTTGGGACAAACTCACGCTAATGGTTTTGGGGAAATAGCCAGCTCAAATTGTTGTCACATAATATATTTTAATGAGGTTTGTTTGTTTTGATCTTTCTGTAAAAACATGTTTTCTTCCAGATTGGGTTTCTATTATATTGTCATGGATGGACAAGTTTGATGTGAAAATGAATTTACAGCTATAGGAAACTTGAAAATCATGTTCAGATATATCAGTACATGTGCCAAGCATGTGAAGATTTTATTTCAATAAAATCTCCATAGTTAAGTCATGATTTTCTGGCAAATTTCCAGACACTAGAATATTAGGGACATCCGTTTTTTTTTGTGCCAGTGCCAGATCATGGCCACATAAATAATGTAATTTGACCGCAACAGGTCATGCAAAACTAAAGACACCTTGTTAGACGACAGTGGCTGGTTCTGAGAGGTCATATAACTAATTTGATATGAAAGAGATATAGTATTGGTGTCAACTTAAAATGCATTTGGAAAACCCTACTTGTTGGAATGTACCACAAAGTCCATGAATGTTACATAAGCCCACTTTAGCAAGTGTAATAGAAAAAAGTTGTCAGACAGCCTCGAACTGAATTGATTATGTGGGTAGTGTCACTCCACATGTACATGTACTGGACACATATGGGTAGTGATCAAGTACACACATGCATACAGAAGACTACATTTTTACAGGGAAGGGAAATACATATGATGTGATGATAAATGGCATTATAGTGCTCTGCTGCGCTGTTCCAACACGGTTTGTATTAAAGATTTTATGAAGTGTGTCAAAGTTATAATTTGACTGCCCTCAGTGTAAGTGTGTTAGTTATTATCTGAGTTCAGTCAGGAAACTCTCTTCGAGGTTTTAACCATTTATTGCAACAATAACGTGCATTTCAGTGAGACGGTTTTGCTCTGCTCATGTGATGCTTCAGAACAAATCCGATCAACGTCGATACATACTGTCCCTGAGCTTACAACCCCTTCGGAGGATACGCAACATTTATTGAACGTGAACACACACACACACACACACACACACACACACACATATACATGTACATATATATATATATATACATATATATATATATATATATATATATATATATATATACATACATATATATATATATATATATATATATATATATATATATACATATATATATATATGTATATATATATATATATATACATATATATATATATGTATATATATATATGTATATATATATATATACATATATATATATATGTATATATATATATATATATATATATATATATATATATATACATATATATATATATGTATATATATATATATGTATGTATGTTTAAAATTCATATGAATCTAAATGCTAATGTAGAGGAGGCTGAGGAGGCAGAGGAAGTAAAATTGGTAAAAGCATGCAGAGGTGTAGAAGCAAGCAATCAGTGCTCTGATGTCCACAGACTGAATGAGCACCATACCATACAGTATGTGTATGTACGGACCATGTAGAGGCAGGCTGTGCTCATATATGATTATATAAAGCATGTGACTATAAAACGACTTGTGTGCCTCAGCACTCAGCAATACTAATTTTCAAAATGTTATTTACTGTTTACAGAATGTGTGTAAGGGAAAACGTTCAAAAATGGAGCACAGTAAGGGCATTTGAGAGCATTTCCTCTTTATTTATTTTTTTTAGGAATTGAATTCAGCATGCAGAACCAAAACCAAATGTTTGGTAACCCTCATTTATTTCCTCTCATCTGATCTGTCCTCCATGAGATTTTAACTATATTGTCATGTGCGTTCCCCAGCTTCTTATGACAGTGGAGTAATCTCGTTCTATTCAGACAGGATGGACCATGATATAGTGCAGTGTGTTTTGTCAGGTCAGGCCAGGCCAGTCTGTCCTCTTCACTGTTCCTGTGTTGCCTGTAATGACGTGCTTTCAGTCTGTGGTGTCCTCTTGAAACCACAAGTATTAATCTTTCTCTGCACACAGATGAGACGCGAGGGGCAGCACAGAAAGATGGAAGCTTCATGTGTGTTTATTTGTGTAAATGGCTTCCTTTGTGTCAATGTCAGAGTCCTGTTTGTTGGGACAGTCTGATAGGCAGCATGCTTTGTTTGCTTGCCACCTCTCCTTACCTGTCTCGCTCTCCGTGTTTAAACTGTTTGTATGTATGCAATCTCTGAACCCATCGACCATCGTCTGATGACGATTTAGCCACTGAGGGCAACGGAAAATGTTTCAGGGTTTCTGGTGTAGCAAGCGAATGTCCAGATAACATATAATGGATATCTGGCCAATGCGTCCCACTCAAAAGTGATTGACCAATACTACTCAGACTGCAGACAGACTATAAATGGAAACCAGAACGCTTCCGATACCAAAAGCTTGTACCTTGCCTACAGATTCTGCATTCATATGCAGATATCTGTTTATAGAGATTTGTCTGTATGCCGTTGATGGATATTGCTCAATCTGGCCTGACCTGAGTAGTGTGTGCCAGATCTGGACTCTGAAGAGAGAAGCTTTTCATTTCCCATCATATGGCTATGCCTCCCTGAGGACAGCTGACCGGTTCCGCCGTAGAGATATTGTGCTGCCATCAGATGGACTTTTTATTCATTCTGAATGTTGAGGATGGTCTGAAAAGGATGATGAAGTATACAGAGAGGCAGGGTGGGATGTGGACTGCGGACTGTGTACAGAGAGCAAATGCTTTTCAGCCAAAGAAAGGTATTTTCTGTGATACACAGGTTGACCTGTCCTCATCCTTCCCCACAATCCGCTCTAGCTGTGTCCTGATAAATGGGTTAAGGTGCAGACAGCTTTTTTCCTTCTAAGCAGGGTTAAAGTTCCCTTTTGTGCAGAGTTTGCGTTTTTGGTTGCTCAGCAGACTTCCTCCTCTAACACGTTAGGCTACATGTATATCCTGCATCTGTCTTTTTTTTCTATGTCTTTACTTTAGGAAACGACTGCCCTTTAAAAGCAGGCTGGATGACCTAATGATCGTGTTCTACTTGGCCCAGAGTGGGAATCGTGTTTAACCCTTGTTGTTTGTGAGAGACACTGCATGACATAATCTCAAGCTATCTCACACCGCAAATTCCAGAGTGAAGTCCAGTGACAAAATCAGCCTGAGCAACCTTTGCACTCTGCAGTCTTTTGATGAGTGTAAAAAGAAATGATTGTTGTTTCAGTTCTTTGGTCAGGGTGATAAATCTGTTGTGTTAGGGCAATCTGGGACTTTTATTTGTGTCAGAGTGTAAGCTGTGTATCAGCCACTCTCCCATTTGGTATCTCCCGGAGAGCCAATAGCTTGGTTTTGTGCTGATCTTTCTGTGTGTGGGAGGAGGGGGTGGGGAATACAAATATACTCGCACACAAACATTATCAAAAGAAAATACTCTTCTGGCGTATGGTTAGATTGCTGGGGATTTCAGCACACGTAGATCAAAGGAAAGTGCCTGTGGCTAGTTGGGGCTAGTTGGCATTCTTTGCAGCTCCAGATAAGGGACTAATCAATGAGTATGACCTTATTCTTAGTCAATAGCCTCTTGTCAGTGCTTGGAAGAAGGGAGGACACCTCAGGATATTTGTGTGCTAACACAATCACCCTATATATAAACAGACAAGAGTAAAAATACTGTGGAATCTCCCTTCGGAGCGTTCTTTTGGAAGTTGTTTGCCAGAGTAATTGTAAATGAACTGCAGTTTGTTCTTGCCCATATGTACCCAGAATCTCAATGATCTATCAGTAGGATCTTATCACTGCACCAACTCCAAAACAAATGCCAAGAGCAGAGAAGACAACTCTTCTTGTGCCTTTAATTGACCTGACAAAGGCCTTTGACCTTGTCAGCAGAAGAAGTCTCTTCATACTCCATCATGGCATTGGCTTTCTGCCAGAGCTTTTTGGATGAATATGCTGTGAAGGGCACCTTAAGAGCCATGTGTCCCATTCTCTTTCCTCTTTGCCTTTACATGAAAATCTCTTTGGTCGGCAGTAATTCCAGGCAAATACCAAGGTTCACTGGATCCTTATCAGGGAAGTGCTGTTTGCTGACAATGCTGCACGGGCCTGTCAGTCAGAGGAAGCACTCCAAAAACTCATCAGTGGCTTTGCACATGCCTGAGTTGACTTTGGTGTCATCCAAGCATTTCCGCATGTGACCACAGCTTTGAAGGTGCGGAGCTTTAACAATGAATTGATAAAGCAACAACAGTGGTGGCACACCGGCCCAGTAAGGTCTGGATGAACACACACACATGAAGATGAAAGTGGACCAGGCCTGTGAGCTTACCAAGTACAGTGTTATTTGGAAGCAAGACTTGTTGGTTGGTGGTTGGTTCTCTCCCACCAGAGGAAAAAGCAGTTAATGAGCACAACACCAGACCTGTTTTTATTGCTGAAAGAATCACAGATGTGGGTGGTGATTCAGAGGTCTGGAACCAGGGCACTACTGACACTGAGGCATGGGAAGTCACAGCAGCAGAGGTAAAAGATGAGGGAGGCGAAGCTGCACTTTGTTTTTTACCTGTGACTCCTGCAAGATGGCCTGAAGCTCCAGACTTGGACTGTACAGCCGCTGCAGGTGCTACTAAAAATATATCATAATTATGCCATAAAAATTAATCACAGCAAACAAGGCTGTGTTATCTTTCATTACGGGGAAATGCCACAGAATCTCCTTATCATTAAGTCATACTTAACCGATCGAGTGGCTGGGATTAGGCAGTGAAATCATGGCATGGGGCCATATGGACCTCATGTGACCAGTAAAAGGTCATGACATTAGCCTGTGGATACAGGGCGTGGCTGCACTGAGTGCTTTTAGTGGTCAACCAATCTCTTTCCCTTGCAGAACAATGGGCCTCCTTGACTGAGCTGTGTACTTGACAGAAGGCTAGTGAGCTACTGTGGCGTGTACCAGAGAGTGTGATTCATATTCTTGTTTTGCCAAAGTCAGCAAACCAGCCAAAGCTTCTTTGGGGATTATCATCCTTATTAATTGGCTATTGGCTTGATAATTGATTATGTCATTTCTACAGTGTGCAGTATGTGTCCAAATGCATTTAAATGTGTATTTGTTTAATAGCTTGTATGTCCCACTTTGTTTGTTAGCATTTTTGGTGAGTTTCTTGTATGTGACATCAGATTAGTTAGTGTTAGATTTATGTCAGTAGAACATGCAGGCTGCAGCAGGGCATTGTGGGAATGCTGATCTAGTGGGTTGTGGAGGATTAGGGTCAGCAGGAGTAAGGAGCTCAGGCCTCCTTTCATTTCTACAAACTCTGGTCCTCATTCTGCTGCTCCATCTACAGAATATGTGCCATATTTGATATATATTCACACTTATTGTAATATCTCTACATTAATTATATAGCTTGTACTCTCATATCTGTGTGTGTGTGTGTGAGCACTTTTCCATAGCTCACCACAGAATGTACTTTTCTGGTCACAATGCAGTGGCCTGTTCAGTGCACATGATGCCTTTCTACATAACCAAAGAATTCAAATCCCATGCGGTCCATAACCAGTGAACCGTCACTTTTCTCCCAGCAGCACACAGAGAAGGGGTCTTGAGGTTAGTTGGTTCAAACTCAGCAGGTCTTGCACCCATCGCCCTGCTCTCAGCTCATTGGCTTTGTCATTCCAGCTGCGATAGTGTCTGTGAACAGAGAGCATTATTCATGTCCTCAGAAGGGGGCAAGTCCTAATTGAAATTCCGGTCTTTTCCACTGGAATGAAGCGGGTCCGCCGACACCCACTGTATTATGCTGGCCTTGTCACCTTGAAAGGCCCATCTGGAGAGTGTTCACATTCCTGGGCAGCAGAAAAGACTCACTAGAAAAAAAAATTGTGATGTATAACAAAAAGGGACGAATGAAGCGGGATAAAAGATTTGGGCAGTACGAGAATAGCAGCATTACAGTACCGTTCACTTTCTATGGTTAGATGTGAAGCCATCCTCCACACTGCAGTAACTAAAGGGCTGGACTGTCTGTGGTTACTGGCTGCCAGTGTGGTGTGCATGCTAATGGCTGGGTGAATGAATCAGTGCCATTCTGATAGAGGGGAATTGAGTACAAGGAACCTCTTTCTAGTTAGTTCACTCTCACAGCAGCCCACTGTTTTGGTCTGTCTACTGTCTCTGAACAACAACTGTACATGGTGATTTATCAACGTAATTTTATGTCGCAAAATCTGATATGCGCTCTATCTCTTTAGACAACCTGTACTTTTTGTTTTTGACACAGAGGCATATCGATGATTTTTCGATTAACCAGTTTATCATGTAGTCTATAAAATGCCAGCAATTATTAACGTAATATTTCAGCACTATTTGATGCACATTTCCTGTATGTTCTTTCAACTGTGGTGTCGCTGGCTCCAGTGCTGATTTAGTTAAACAAGTGTAAACTAATTTGTGTTAAAAGTCACAGTATTAATACAGTAGTAGTGATAATGTACGATGGCCTGGGAATTATGTCTGTGTTGCATCAGAACAACGTAAATCTGTCATCATGACAGTCATCAACGCTGTCAGGATGTTCTGGTCTGTCTGCCTCACCTAGTCAGAAGTGGTTGATTCATCAACTCTGGCCTATTTCTATTTCAAACTTCCAAAAATTACACAGGGCCAAACAATACATTAAACTTAACTGCCAATGCTTTGTAAATATAGGTATTACTTGGTTTTATGTAGTATATGCATTAAGGGTGTAACGATTCACCCATCGTAGCCCATGTTTTAATTAATCTGTTTTAATTTAGTGATGCGTAAACCTCCACTTAGTAAAAGTTATATTATAAATAGGCTATGTTCAACTGGCGGGTGTCACATTGAAGAAATCTTGAAAATGTGCCCATTTTGTGTCTTTGTCTGTTGCAGAAAACCTAATAACACACATGCTCTTTCTCTCCTCTTTGTCTGTCTGCCAGGGATCGAGCTGTGCCTGCCAGGATGGCGTTTTTCCATGACCATGGTGGCCAGTTTTGTGGTGTTGGGTGGTCAGCTGCTGATGCCTGGAGTGGCGTACCTCTGTCGCGACTGGCAGGTACTCCAGGCTGTCATCATCTGCCCCCTCCTGCTGATGCTGTCCTACATCTGGTGAGGAAAACACCCGAGCATCTGCTGCACTTTGGCACCAACCCATCTCTTGTTTTTGATGTTCTGTTAAAGTTTAAAAGGCGTTTTACAGTTTGAATTCTACATGAGAGCCTTCTACTGCTGAAATATGTGGTGCCATCTGCAGTAAAATTCAACATGTGTTAGGCCCTGATCAGACAGGAGGTGGTTCTTACAGCGAGAGGGGACTTTTTCCAGTTGTTTCTCAGAGCGATGTCGTTTGTCGTTTTTTCCCCCATTGTCCAATTGGATGAATTGAGAGGCGGGTCTTCTGTGGTGGTGAGATCTGCGAGTTTACTTCACGATTAGGCTAAGGACAGGTGATTTGGTGGTTGCCCAGCAACAATAAAAAAAATTGTTGGCTTCAACCAAAAAAAAGGCAGTGCTTTGTGCCTCACGTTTTGCAGCCTCTGGTAAGGCCCTTAGATTCCAAGCAACCAGTGTTTTTATAGTCTAAATAAAACTTGTTAGGCCAAAGATGCTTTCACAGATTTACTTGGTTTAAACAAAGAAGTGGAGAAAGTCTTACCTACAAGGACAGTTTTCTGCAGTGAATTCCCAGCTGAATTAAATGTCTTTTTGTTAACTCGTTTGCAGTGACCTCTACTATGACTGCAGTCTCTTGCTGAAGCTCAGGCAGTTAATACTCGTTTCATTTATTGTACAGTGCTCCGCAGCACTGCTGATGTATACATAGCCAGCAGAAGAAAATCCAAGAATATAGGTTTTTATCCAAGGCCTTGGCTTTGTTCAGTGGTGTACCTGAAGAACAAAGGGGGTTTCCTCTGTCCTCAGATCTACTGTAACTGATTTATGGAAAGGATTGCTTATACGAAGATATCCCTCACCACTCAGCAGTTAAGTGTTGTCTGCTTTGATGCGATTGTGGCCTTGCTGGCTGAAAAAGACTACAGAACTCAAGGACATGAAGCAGCTTGTGAAACTGATATTTCACACAGATATTACTGGCCAGTGAACTCAAACTAGCCAACACTGTAGCCTCTTTCAACACATGCAATAGAACTGTCCACACAGCACACACTACTGAGATAGACAAACACATCAGCTTGAGCTTGAGTCAGCCTTCACAGGGGATCACATGATTCAGGCATGGACACATGTTGACTTTGTTGATTGAGCCAAACAGCGTTTATGGACACAAAGTAGATTAATCACTGATAAAGTGGCTGACTCCGCAAATGTAGAAATACAGCTGATTGGGATGAAGAGTTCAACACTGCAGGCGATCATCTAAATTTGCTGATTTGGGAAAAACAACCTGAAACCACACTAGTGCGAGATCATAAATCCTGCACTTTTACTTGCGTAGACATCTGTTCCAGACAAATTCAACCAGCTGAGGCAAATGTGGCATTGTTTTTGCTGACTGTCTTTAGATGAACATATTTCTGCCTGGAGAAACCTGACTGCTCAGAGGAATGTGTGCCACGTAATGCAAGTACCACTACCAGATAATAGAGCGTCACAAATAGTGGCAGGGACAAGGATAACAATTCCTGTCAGTCATGTGTTTATTTGTTGTTCCCACTTTTAAAGACATCTGGTTAGGCTAATTTGAGACCCTGCTACCTGTAAATGGTATGTTATATTTTATCTTACCATTACAGTTTTCTTTAAAGCCTTTTAAAAAGGAGGATTCATTTTGATTTGACTAATTTTTCATGTGCTATTAACGAGGACATCCCCCGTCTTTTTTTCGACAGGATCTTCCCTGAGTCACTGCGTTGGCTGCTGGCCACCCAGCAGTACTGCCGCTCCAAGTGGATCATGGGACACATAGCAAAGAAAAACCGAGTTAACATGGAGCTTGACACCGATAACATCCTGACAGGTAACGTATACATTGACACTAATTTGAAAGAAATCAGCATTTTGATATTATGATTGCTGTCTGTATTTGTTGAAACATGTTTTTTTATGTTAAAGAAGTCATTGTACCTTTATATATTTGCTGCATGTTCTTTTTCCTTTTTTGAGGGGCCGGATGTGTTGTAGTATCCCCCAGCTGTGCTTTCCCAAATAACCCACATTGACGAGGTTATATCAGTTTCCTGTCTGGTTGCCATAGTAACAGACCACTCCAGAGGTAGCAGTGGGTGTTGAACATTACATTATGACATCCTAGAACGTCCATTAATTTCATTAAGGCCTGGGTGGGTGGACATGAGCTGACATGTTGGTGTACAGATGGCAGATGGACGCAGGTCAGGCCCTGTGACCCCCGCAGGGTTAAATGTGAGTGTCTGCACTCAGAAAACCTGCCAGAGGCAAAGAGCCCAGTGAACTGTGTTGTTGTTAAATATCATAGCAGACTGCATTTGTGTTAAGCTTTAACAGTGCTGTTTACTGTGGCATACTTTTTTTTATCTTTCTGTCCTGCCATTGCCTGCTGTGGTTATCAATACGTTTAGAAAAACAGTGGCACTGCCGGGAAAGGGCTCAAAGAGGAACCACTCAGTGTGAAATTGACTGCACTTTTTTAGAACTCAGAGACTGTGTGCTGACGCAGCATTGAGAAAAGTACATTGCCATAGACATTAATTTATCCACTCTTGTTTTTATGGTAGCTGGCTGTCCCCAGCCCTTAGCCCTTACAGTAATATTTTCTACTTTAAGCTGCTCAGCACTAAATACAATGTTGTGCATTGAATGTACTTACTGCCGCTCTAGCAGAGCAGTTTTCCTTCACTGAGACATGACAGATGCATGCGTAACTGCTGATTGGGTCATGTTTGGAAAGTGAGCCGAGTGATTTACATACAGTAGATCTCAGAGGTTTGTAGCGTGGCCAGGGGATCACTGGAAAGCCTGAGTGATACAGCCCGAGATAACCTTGAGGCGGTGGTGTGGAATGCTGTCACATGCCTGAGTCAACATGAACATACAGCACCACAAAGCAGAGGTGTGTTTCTGTGGCAACCCGCAGTCTGAAACCAAAACATCCACCGTGTGCTATGTCTCATATCACTCGCGGCTCAGGGGTGTTGCCCTCTCAGGAACTGTTCCTGTTCTTCTGTGAGCATTGTCGTACCTGTCTCACAAAGCAGCGGGAGGCTAGTCATGTGGGATGAAACGTGCTCATTAAAAATACATGTGGAATTTTCTGTGGTTGCAATAAATCAGGGGCGTCCTTGTTTGACTCTTTAGAGAAGCCAGATTGCTGTCGAACTTTCCTTTGACCTGAAAACTCCATTTGACATGATGAGATTAACTAGAGCCAGGCTGTTATCGCCTTATTACAGTGTACATGTAATAAGGTTGTTGACAGATTACAAAAATTCACTACGTAAATTTTTATAGGCTGTATTTTTAGGGATTTTTGTACATGTAAAATAAAGGGAATATCGGCCAATTTTTTCCAATTGACATAGCAGTCACAACTTAGATTACAAAGCTAAAACATATATTGTGGGGGAAAAATATATATATACAGAGTCATACAGAAATATGTAGTGGTGCTACAATGTAGGAATAATACAGATCAAAAAACAATAACAATGAAGTTAGTGGATTTAGTGTCCAAGACAAACTGAGGTAGAAACTTAGGCCAACTGTTGCACTTTATTCAAAATATCCACCCTGTGCATTGCTAGACTCAAAGTTATGTGATAACTTCAAATAACTTTTATGCTCAAATATTAATATCGACTTCAAAAGTAATTGATTATCGGCCAGGCTCTAATATGAACGTGTTTGCTTGTTTCCAGAACTGCAGAGAGCTCTTCAAAAGAAACCCAAAAAGACATGCATTGTGAAAATGGTCGGGACGAGGAACCTGTGGAAAAACATTGTTGTGCTCTGCGTCAACTCGTGAGTGTTTGTCTTACGCATAAGTACTGTTTGGTCATTTCCATGTCAAGGTGATTATGTGTGTGGGAGGATCTGACAACCGAGAGAGAGAAAAAAAGGGAACGTGTGTGTGTGTGTGTCTGTGCAGGGCGAGGCAATGCCAGTCTGACGCGCCATTTTGTGCAGTCAAGAGGCCACTATTAACCTGAAGGGCTCGATACAGCATTGATCAGTAGCCCTCAATGCTTTTGTCCTTCCATATCTGTGCTGCTCTCTCTTTTCATCTCCAGTGGGATCTCTCCTCTCCTCTCCATCTGAGACCTCAGCTCTGGCAGACCCAGCTTTAGCTCTACTTCAGCGCACAGTGTACCTGACTCCCTAAGTCAGCATAAATATTACATGAGCTGTGTCCTTATGAAACATTAGACAACCAGGGGAGAGGGTGTGAGTGTTTGCTAATGTTTAGGGGTGTGTGCTTGTGTGTCAGTGTTTACATGTGTGCAGTTTTTCTTTTTTTTTTTCTCTTTTTTTTTTTTAAGAAAAGTTGAGATGAGAGAAAATGGGATAAACATTGAACCTTCCCTCTTCCTGTTCCGTCTCCTCCCAACCTCTTCATCTTTTAGATTTGCTTGGATCTATTTTCTCTGTCATCCCATCTAATTTCTTCTCCCTTTGTGTTTATCATTTTATCCCCTCCTTCTTTTTTTCTTTTTCTTTTCACCATTCACGTATGTTTTATCCTACTGTACATACTTTGCTACTAGTACGCCCTAACCTGGCCACTGTATTCTGATCCTCCCTCACCATTTTGCCCTGTGTATGTTCTTCACCCAGGCTAACAGGCTATGGGATCCACCACTGCTTTGCCCGCAGCATGATGGACCCTGAAGCTCAGGAGACGACCATGTTCCATAACTTCTATGCAGACTATTACACCATGGCGGGCATCGCAGTGGCGTCCTGCATGGCGCTATGCCCGGCGGTGGGCCTGATGGGCCGGCGGGGTGGCCTTCTCATGTTTATGATCATCACTGCCCTGGCATCACTGCTGCAGCTGGGACTGCTCAATTGTGAGTACTTAATGAAGACTCACATATCCACTTAAAATGATAAAATTTTCTTGAAGGATGATGTTTATTGGCTTTGAATATCTGTAGCAGATCTCAATTTTGAAGAAACCATAGCTGAGACGATCTATTAAGGCTGGACAATATGTAATCAGTATAGTTTGTTGACACGATTGATGTGATCATATTGCATAGCTTCTTACAAAAGTCTGACCAAATGAAGTCATTGTAATTTTGTTTCACACGTGAATACTTTCAAACTGACTAGATTTGAGACCTCTTGACCATTAGTCCAAATCCTGTGTCTCCTACACACATGCTGTAAAGCACTCAGTGCGGTGAGTGTATGTAAGGGCTCTGTTGTCTTTACTTTTAGCTGTTTCTGATGGAGTAGTCGAACATGATCACAAACTGCTGTTTTAGTCAATGTGTACCAAAAAGTGCCCCAGACGATCAAAACAGTACACAAGTTGGTTTATTCAGTTACAAATGGACGACACTTAATGTTTAACCTGAGTCAACACATCAAGGTTATGCTCATGTTTCATGTTCCCATTTGAAGTTGTTTATGATGTAACAGTGTGTTGACGAGCTTTGCTCCACATGTGGTCTTGTTTTTGTTTCTTATGCTTGACTCCAGATTTAATCTGATTTTACTGCTTTGTGTTTCTCACTGATGTATATCTGTCAATCTCTTTCATTCTCCTCTAGTGCTGGGGAAGTACAGTGGTCATCTGAATATAGGTAGGATCATCTCTTTATTTCCATATTTCCATTGTATTCGAGTTGGGTAGATAAACTGATCGGCAATTGAGTACTCTTGTTATCATTTTATCAGCGTCACTTTCTTCTTCAAGTGTGAACTGAATTGTCTAGGTTTCAGCACTATCTTGATGAGGTTTTAGAAAATGTGCTGCATGCAGACATCCTGCAGTATTTCATTAGGCGTATACGAGCCCTGCAGAGACACATAATGAAGTCCTAGATGTAATTATGGCTAGCTTTTCACTTATTTATCCCCTTTGTGTTGACGAGGGTGTTTTGTTTGTCTTCGTCATAGAGCTGTGAATCTCACAACCAGCCTTCATCCACTGTTCCCCTCAATCTCTTTATTCTCTCCTCACTGATCCCCCTGTGGGAAAGAAGAGCTGATCACAGAGCAGTTTACTATGATCCTCTTTATGCCATCTTTAACATGTCTGATTCATATTCATCAACACTTTTTTCAAACTATCTTTGGTCTTAATGGGCTATTTGATGCAAGGCAATTCCTCGATAACTCATCTTAATAAACATTCGTGCTGGGAGACCATAACATTTAATTTGACCAAAGTTTATTGGCCCTTTACTTTCAGGTTTTCTAAATGCACAGTTTGAAATAAGTTGTGATGATAGATGATAAAATGCTATAAAAGATTTGCCTTATTAGACCCAGTTTCTGGAACTCTTGTGCTGGAGGAATAATAGACACACATTCATTTTACATTCTTTTGCAAGATCAGATTATGTATATATTTTGGACTTTTCTTTGTGGTGTGGTGATAAAGTATGTGGTATCCTATGGAAGCAAAGAAATGCAATAATTTGAAGTTAATAAGCAACTGAATACCTAATTTTGAAATTGAACCACCACTGAATACTTGATGTTGAAATTTAAATGTAGCATTGAAATATTGTACTTTGAAATCCATCTTTATGTGGTTTGAATGGACATTTTTCAAGGCTTTCAGGTTCTTTCAAGTTGTACAAGTTCAAAAACTTTCAAAGGGTCGGTTTCAGACACCAGAAGTCAAGATTGAAAATTTAAACTTCAACATCTGTGCTACCTGAAGGAATCAATCAGACCTCTCTCCTATCAGGTTACGTCCTGTCAGTCCCATGATCCAAGAAAGACATTCAAATGAATGATTGAAAACCTCGGACACTGGAATTTTCTGAATTTGTGTAACCGAAAATTAGTTGGTTTTTTTTTTTATCACACCACTTGACAAACCTTGAAAGAAACCACATAAATTTAGATAGATGGTTTAAGATATTTGAATGAGGTAAATTTAAGTATTCAGTAGTGGTTAAATTTCACAATTAATTAATTACTATTTATCAAAATTCAAGTTATTATGGCCTGTCTTTGCTGCCATATATCCTTAAATGTTCACCATTTGAATTCCCAGCAATCCATTGTCTCTGTATGCTGCAATATCATCTTTATAACCCAATAACATTTTTTTTCCTCCCAGCCCTTATTTACATGTGCAGCACTGTTGTCCTGAGTACTGAATGCAAATTGCCATACGTGTGTGTCTCCTGCAATGTCTGTAGATAACTCGAGTGCGCTGAATAAGAACTTCTCCATCGCCTTCTCCATCATCGGCATGTTCTCCTCCCACGCAGTCAGCAACTTGAGCATCTTCTTCTGTGCTGAGATCACACCCACTGTGATCAGGTAAGCCTGGTGAAACACTGGGACACATGCTTTGTCTTTAGACATATAAGTGTTACTGTTTGCTCTAGTTTGTGCACTAAAATTAAAAGTGTCATCAATTTACAAGTAATGAGAAAAATGTGTGAAAAATTGTTCAACTGTTTTATTGTCCTGATTAGCTTATAATTCAGTTAATACAGTGGTTGGTTTTCATCACATCACATGCTCCTGCAGATGGATTAGCTGCTCCACCTCCTGTTAAAGGGAGGGTACGAAATCATTGAACTGCTGGAAACAACAGACTCTCACAGTTCAGTGTCAAATGTAATCCAGATCTTGTACAAATTAGCCATCTCCTCTGAGAATATATGACACAGCACTGGATGTTCATTATCCGGGGTTATGTAAGGGGTGTTGTTAAGCTGACAGTGGACGAAGGGCGGCCTCTGGTGGTGAACTGCATGTAGAGGAGGGCGTTTGGTGGGACTGCAGCACTCTGCTGCTGGCGACAATACGTCAATAGAAGCATTCAGCAAAAATAAGAGCTTACCTTCCTATAAATGATTTACTTTAATTGTAGTGAACTGTCTTCTCCTTTGGGTGGTTTTCAGGAGGTTTAAGAAGTTTTTAGGTATGTGTGACCATAAATCCTTAATCCTACCATGTGATAACATTTTCCATCTCATCGTAGGGGTGGTGGTCTGGGCCTGGTACTGGCCAGCGCTGGCTTCGGCATGCTGACTGCACCCATCATGGAACTCCACAATCAGAAGGGCTATTTCCTTCACCACATTATCTTTGCTTGCTGCACCCTCATCTGCATCATCTGCATTCTCCTGCTGCCCGAAACACGCTACCAGCCCCTCCCTGAGACCCTGGCTGACGGCGAGAGCTACACTCGTCAACCTCTCCTTCCACCAAGGAAACCTGGAGAACAGCGCCTCTTGCTGGCCCAATCTGAGAGCAGCAGGGACTACACCAGGGTGCATGACACGCCACTCCACGAGGCAGCCACCACCGTAGTGTCCACCATGGACTCCACCGCCTCTTCGGCTGTTGATTTGACCGCTCCGTCAGTCGGAGATATGTCCGCTCCCACATTCATGGAGGTGCACCCTGGCAAGCGTGATCCTAAAGACCCCAACGGTCACTCAATTTCATCTTTATCCACAACCCCCATTACAGCCCTGGGTAAAGACGGCATCATACATGCTAGTAAAGAGCACCTGCTGTCTTCCACTCCTTTACATAAATCCCCATGTGTCACAGACCCACTTTTAGCCGATGCCGAAGAACCTCCAGCAATAGTCCTGGATTCAGTTGAGCCATTGAAGGATTCTGCCATTCCTGAAATGAATGACATCGGTCCTTCCCCAACAAAAGAGTCAGCCGCTAACCTTGCCCCTTCATTGGACACTTCCACTCCCCCTGCCCCTCAAACTGTGCCTGCCTCCTTATTGATCTGCACCACACCCATCATCGAACCCCCGCCTAGCTCCACGTTAGAATCCCCCAACCCACTTGGTAATGAGATTGACTGTATCACCCCGAAATTGGACCCACCTTTGCCAGAGGACACTCATGCCACTTTAGGAGACTCTCCCGCTCCATCTATGCATGTCAGTCCCCCTCCATCCCCTACCCCCTCTCCTGTTCCGATGACAGGCTGCAACATTTCCACTGACCCTCCACCCTCCATTAGCGCACTCTCTGACCACACCATCCAGTTAGAAATAGTAGACGAGTCTACACCTACTCCTTCCCCTAGAGACTCCCCCATACCTCCTGTCATAGACTCCCAACCGCCACAGTCAGACTCTACCTCCCCCTGTGTTAACGATATATCTCCTCACTCCCCTACTCCCCCCAGCCCAGTCACTGTTTCACCTTCACCCACTCCCCCTCCACCCATTGACTCAGGCCATATGCCTTCAGCGGACTCTTCCACTCTTCCTGTCATAGATACTGTCAACACCACTGCACCGATTTCTACCATCCTCCCAGTCACAGACATTGTGCAGACCTCCACTCCAGAATCAATGACTCTGACTGTCACAGATGTTGTTCAGCCCACGCAGGATTCAAATGCTTCCCTTGCCATAGATTCAGTACCAAGCTCCATCACAGATTCAGGCTCTACAGAAGCAACTCCCCCCTCTTTAATGGACTGCACCGTCTCCTCCCCCATAGACTCTGGTGTCCTTTCCATCAGGGACAGTGCCAGCACAGAAAACAACACTGTCAACGGCGTGGCGTCGTCATGATCCAGTGTTGCAGCCAGGAAAAGAGGCTTTTACGGTTGCCGAGGAAGCAGCCCATGCCACATGAATAACCGAGAAGGGGGCACGAACTGTCCTTCTCAGACTTCAGGTACTCAATGAAGACTGTCCCCCACCTGGAGTCGAGTAGACATGTCTTACAGAGCTGCTGTACGTTTCTCAATGTCCCCCCTTCCTGCAATTAGCCAATAAACGAGACCACGCAAGTGAGAGAGTGCCAGAGGCTGGTTTGTGACAATGTGACAGTATCTTCTGCTCTTTTTTGAATGTCACTGGAAATCACCAGCCTATAAACTACTTTGATGTTAATGAATGGGAAATCACTGTCTGTCATTTTAAAGAGACTTACAACTATACCCACAATCACTGAGAGGACTGGTGAGAAATGCAATGATGCTAAAAACAACATAACATAAAAAAATAAATAAAATAAAATAAAAAAAATCACTGGTACTTTTGCTCAAATGAAATGTCCGTCTAACATATTTGTATAAAAATATCGCCTTACCTGTATGGACAAAAAAAATCTGAATGTTACAAGTATTTTTTTGCCGTTACAGAGGTAAACAATCCAAATTGGAGTGGTTTTTCTAAATACAACGCCAAAAACTTCTCTGACCAAAATTAAATGTAGACATAGTGCCAAAAAATTAGTATAAATACAGTATTTGCCTGTTTGGGGAAATACTGTTTAGTGCAGTCCCCTGCCATAGACTGTATGTGGATTAAAGTGAATCAGATGAACCCTATTCCAAAGTTCAGAAATACAAAAGAAGAATTAAATTATTTATAAAATTTAATAAAAGACTGAAATGCTATAGCACCATTTGATGAATTAGAATTGAGAGATGAGATTGCTAAACACGTGGTTCACTGTAAGAACAGCGACATTAGTGAAAAGAAAGACCCATATTTTGTCGGTCTGAAGAAACTTATTTTTCCAATTGTTTCAGTCAATGAAATGTATGGTATGCAAATGCTTTTATTTGTAAATGTGATATTGTAGGTAAATGTATAATTAGTTGTTGAGCTTGATTCAGTCGTTTTTTCAATTCAAAGTATTATTTTGAATAATCTCCCATGGCGTGCCCTTATTGTACAAACCTATACTTCATTCTTACAGTATTTGTGGCACCTCAGTGTGGTGGCACCTTATTCTTTGCAGTTGGGACAAAGCATGAAAATAATTGTGAACGTGTCAACAAAAACAAACTAGCAAACCTTAAAAAGACACAAAAAGCTATTTTTGAAATGAAACCAATGGATGACAAAATGTTCAATGTGATTTTGCCAACTGTCACAGCATTGCTAACCCTCAGTGTGTTTTCCAAATCATGTTCTGGCATTAACATAGTTTATGTATGTCAATGTGGTCGTACATTCACATGCACAACTAAGTTTACCATAATAAAAAAATGCAATATTTCATATATTTGTTAAAATGACATTTTAAAACACAGGTCAAGTCCTTATTTATAGATAGATTAACCTGTTCATATTCTTAAATTGACGGACTCTTGCTTAAGGAGGCACTTTCTCTTCCAAAGCCTCTGTCCATCTTTGGACAGCGTTATACTTGACTTAATACTGTGTGTAACTTGACAGTTGTAGTTACACACTTCATGCATTGGAGGTTGTAATATTTGTCTGAGGAAGATGTATGATTACGGATAGACCACTGTTTACAACAACAATAACAATAATGATAAATAACAATAATTACACTTATTACTGTAAAACTTAAGAGCCAACTGAATGATGTCTTGTCATTTCAAATGTGATAAAACCATCTCACAGTATATCATATTACATTCATCCAGGGAGTACTGGTGATCTATTAAGGTGTCATTCAGGAGTCAAAGGCCACACCAGACTTTCTGTTATGCACACCATCGTTTGGTACACAGGTACTTTACACACCATAATTCTCTTATGCTTTTATCTTAAGTCAAATGTGCACTGACAAAGGCTACATATCGTTTGGTAGCTGAATGATGGAGCGAACCTGCCTGTGGCTGTTTTCCTCAAATGCAGCTTGAATCAAAGTATGAAAGCTCTATGTTCGATTGGTTCAGGGTGATCTTTAAGTAGACCATCAAGTCAACAAACTTCCATTTAGTGAAAGATTCATATGAACATTCAATGTCTAACATGACGTATGCCATGCTGCTAAGCCTCAAAGCACAATGCCCTGCAATCATGTGATGTCAAATTTGGTGGAGCTTGGCGTCTTGACAGTTTAAAAAAGAAAAAAAAAAAAAAGGGAAAATGGAGTGGGATTTTGCATACAAGACAGTTACTAGTTACACATTAACTTTTGCAATAGACCCACATGTAATTACTTTGTGGAACAGGGTATTGACACTGGATTTAATAAGGAATTCTTGGCATCTGCAGTAGAGAGTGGGTTGACTGCAGTGGTCAGTATGTTCACATTACTCGGAGTCCTCGTTGTCTATGAGTGTTGGTCTCTCTGTCTCAGTGTGCGTATTGCAGAAATTGAACTGCCAAAAGCCCATGCAACACTAGTATAAAGACAATAACTCAGCACAATACATCCAGTGTCTTCTCTGAGATCTGTTGCTTCCATTTTCACAAGTCCCATCCAGCTATTTCTCAGTGCTGATGGGAGCTATTACATCCATTTGGTTTGACTTTTATTTGGAGTAAAATTAAAGTAAAAGCAATCCAAAGCAATGTTAGCACCAGCGATGGGGTAGACTAGGAGACAGCGATGGGTGAAAAAGCAAGAAAAAAAAGATGAATGGGTTATGCCTTTGTAAATAGTAAACGTGTGGAGACACCCAGCTTCGATAAGATGAAGGATCATAGATCATTACATGGACTGGTTCATAGTTTTAAACTTGGTAGATAAAAGACATGAAGTCCCCAGTGTACACATTTCAGGTTTTGCTTCTCTTAACCGTGCGACTCAGAATCTCTTGACGGGAGATTTGAATGAATGTAAAAACCATGGATTGTACCATTTATAATTTCTGATTGTTTGGTTTCATTTTGTTTTCGTTTTAACAGACATAATGCACTTGTATATAAGCCATACCTGTTGTTAAAATAAACCACTATTTATTGATCAACTGGATATCGATGAGTCCTTCATTTTATAACATTTCATGGATTTTATTAAAAGTAGATCCCAGGCAAAAGAAAACAGTCAAATATTTTCACTGCTGGCTGGAGGCCATGTATCTAAAAAAAGAGAGAGAACAAAAAACATGGAGTGCATGACCGTTTTTTATTACACTTTTATTTTAGTCATCCAATATGGAATCAAAGGGTTTCAAAAATCACGAGGGTTGTAGCCAAAGCTGGATTACCAACCAAGCAGAGAGAGCAAATGCCTCAGACCCTCAGGAGCCCTGAAAGTTGTCTGTGAGGCAATTACTTTGTGGTGATATGATTAATTACAAAATGTATGAGGTGAAATGTATCATTATAGCACAATTAACAACACTAAAAGAAGAGTGCATAGTCATGTTAGCTATTTACAGAGATGCTTTTAGCTACATGCTAATGCCAGCATGCTAATATGCTTATGATGACAATGCTAACATGCATATGTTTAGCAGGTATCATTTTAACCATGTTCACCATCCTAGTATAAAGTGTTAGCATGCTACCATTTGCTAATTAACATAAACGCAAGGTGAATGTCATTGGTGTTGCAGGTATTTGATCATAAACCTTAAACCTTTTGACCAGATGCTGGTGCTGGATGAAAAGTTAAGAGATTACCAAAGTTCTTACAATTAATTCAAAGGGGAACATGGATGTCTTTACCAAATTCCATGACAGTCCAATTCAATTGTTGTAAAGACATTTTACTTCAAATCACAAATGTGAACCTCATGGTGACACTAGAGGAAAAGTCAAGACATTTCCAAAGTCATTAGGATTCATCCTCTGGGGACCATGAATGTTTTTATAAAATGTTATGGCAATCCATCCAAAATGTTTTGAGATATTTCACACTGGACAATAGCCACGCTGCTAGCATGGCCATAAACTGAAATGGAGGGCCACAGCTCATTTTTGTGACCCAGGTAGAGTTAGTCTGATCCTGATCCTGATCCGTAACATTTTCTCAACTAATAGGAGCATCTGCTTTATACAAACTAAAACATCGGAGTTTATAGTGAGGGTTAAAATACCTAATCAAAACATCTATTTATATTTTTCAACCTGGAGTTTGAAACAACAGGCTCTTTTGTACAGGTAGCTTATAGCTGCTCCTGAACATGGCATCCACACAGCTCAGTTCTGATTGGATCAGCACATGCAGAACTGCAGCCTTCATTATTACAGTAATAAACCTCGACATTTCCTGGCAGGGAAAACATTTGCTTGAGCTTTAAAAGGCATCATTGAGGGGAAAAAAATGCATCATTGTTCCCTGCATGGGACAGGGTGATGTCAGGGGGATGATGCGGCATGATCCTCTGGTCCACTGCATCAAACCTGGGGCGCTCCTATTGGCTGACAGGGATACTGGGGATGCTGCGTTTTGTGCAACGTCATCTGACCAGCAGCACGTTTATCTATCTCGCCGGCTCAACACTCGCCCTAGAAATGAGGCAAGTGCTGATTGTGAGAAACACAGCGGCAAGAGACTGAAGACCGGACGCCGGTGAAGTCGAGACAGGACGCTCTTTGCCCGCATCCGCAGCGCACCATGAGGGAAATCGTGCACATCCAGGCTGGACAGTGTGGAAATCAGATTGGGGCGAAGGTATAAACATTATCATTTCATTAGGAAGGGGAGCGATTAACGGATTAATTTTAATTTACTGCGGAACATCGCACGTGTAATTTTCCGGGTATTTTTGTGTTGAATAATAATTAGATTGAGTCATTCAAATAAGTAGTTTGGCGTCTCTTGGACAAAAAGAAAGAAATATCTGTTTAAAAGTTTGAGATAGATTATTAATTGTTTATATATGTGCAGGATGCGGTCCAGTCGGGCTGGGCTTTGCTCCCAGGCAGAGTCTGCAGTGATGTGGCCCCCTCTGCTGCGTGTCATTTTCTCACCAAGCAGATGCGCAATTACAAAAACAAGGCCTGACGCACATGCTTTAAACTCGTGTTCACACCATGTTTTGCTGCCAAATGACCCCAACCATTGAGGTTCGTTTGATGATGTTTGTCCCATCTTAGTTCTGGGAGGTGATAAGTGATGAGCATGGCATCGATCCCACCGGTAGTTACCAAGGTGACAGTGACCTGCAGCTGGAGAGGATAAATGTCTACTACAATGAGGCATCAGGTAATATATATATATATATATATATAGAGAGATATTTGTCAAAGTTTTTTTTTTTTAATAAACCACGTTTGCATCTGAATAATCCGCCTGTACATAAAGCTTTCCATTGCTTTATCCTTGCATGACCTTATGCTACACAGACCTCATTTGAATCATGTCACTAATTTAGCTGCAAAGGGAAAGTAGGTCCCACCATGAGTGCAGCAAAAAATTAGGACAGTGAATCTGCTAAAATATCTCTCTATGTCTCCCTCTGTCTCCCCCCCTCCCTCTCTTTGTCTCTCTCTATAGGGAGTACAGGTATCTGCAGTCTCTGTATAGCCGACCCTGAGCTCATCTCATCTCAGTGTCTGATTTTATTGGTGTGGCATGTTGAAGGTCATTCCAAATGCATCACGTGTCATTCCTCACAGCTGCTGTACATCGAACAGTCAAACAACGAGGTTCAGTAATCATACGGCTTTGTGTCTAGTGCCTCAGCCTTTGGACTGACGCTCAAGTCAGTGCATATCTCAATCCATGTGTAGCTGGGATTGAGATCAAACGGTTCTTACTCATCCGCTTTGGATAAATGAAAGGCCTGCACAGGAGGCGCATGTAGGCACATGAAAAGCATATTCACTATGACTGTCTACCACTATCCTATTTCCTAGCAGCAGGGATTATTGATCCTTTATTTCCATGTTGCAGGCTGGCATCAGTGTCATCAACTGGGTCACTATTGCATGTGGATTGACTGAGTATCCCATAAATAAATTTCTCCTTAGAAATAAAGAGAACAGACAGATGTTTACAGAAGCAAGACTGAGACGAAAAGAGGTAGGGGTAGGGGAAGACTGCATCTTTGTTTAAATGGACTCTGCAGAGCTCAGCACTTTGAAAGCCCCACTGGTCTAGAATAAGCAGTGCAGCATGCTGCAGCAAGAAGGGTGACAGATGGACAGGGTGGAGCAAAGTAAAGTGCAAGAAACAAACAATAGAATGCAGTCTTTAAATATCCAGCTTGATGGGCAGGCTGTAGTATTCTTTAAACAAAAAGCTGTTTACCTAAAAGATTACATTAAACAACCGTTCTTCTGTTTTACCTTTTACATTAGAAAGAATCTTTTTAAATACAGTCAGTTTTTTTCCATGGCTCACTACAAATGTTCTGACATCATGCACACAGGGACTGTCGATATCTTACTCCACCCTTCCTTCCATTACCTCTCTCTATCCCTCTATCCTCTGCTCTTTTTCATCCAAAGGCAGCAAATTTGTCCCCCGTGCCATTCTGGTCGACCTGGAGCCAGGAACCATGGATTCAGTTCGCTCCGGCCCATTTGGACAGCTGTTCAGGCCCGACAACTTTGTCTTTGGTGAGTGGACAATAAATCATGGTGTCACTGCTCATCCTGAACCAACTGCACATACATGCAATATGTGTGTGTGTCAGCAGCTACTGTCATATCCTGTAAAGCTGAGCTCCGTTTCACCTGAGAGCACTGTACAGCACTGTATATTCCCAGCACAAAGCTTCTGCAGCCTCTCAGCGATGTGCCAGGACTGTGATGCATTGCCCATGTGTGCAGCTGTGTCAGACTGAGACAGCTAGCGGGGTGACTCAGCGAAAAAAGAAATCTAGTAGGAGATGATGCTGCAGTGCTGATCACAAGTGAGGATACAGGGGCTCGATAAACTCCACCAGGGTGACTCCGCATTTCTCCTTACCAGTAAATATACAAGCAGAAGAACTGTCTTTAAGCTTTATGATAATATGTGTAATAAATTTTAATTCTGAACCAAAAAAAAAATAGGTCACCAGGAATATCATTTACCTTGGCTAGATCTTAAAAAAGCTAAAGAAATAATGTAAATTAACTAAGGATTACACACGTTTCATTTTCAGATTTTCTTTTCTAATCACAATCTGGCATTTGGGTGCCTGTTTCCAACAAGGTATACTTTATAAAGGTTATATTGAATATGTTGTAACAAATGGCTTTATTAATGGTGATATATGATGTATCAATGCTTTATAGGTCAGTAGTAAGACATTAACTGGAAAAACATAGGTTGTGAACACTAAGAGCCTACAGCCCTGCTAGTGGCTCTGTGAGGCTTTGAGCTAAATGCTAATGTCAGCATGTCAACATGTTAACAATGACAATATTAAAATGTTGATGTTTAGCAAATATAATGTTTACAGTGGTCACCATTTAGTTTAGTTAGTCGGTATTGTAACATTTCTTAATTGGTAAAAAATGTACAGCTCGGGCTAATGGCAATGTCTTGTAGTCATTTACTCCAGTCAGTTTTTCAGGTATTTGGTCATAAACCAAAGTACTAGGCAAATTGAAACCAAAGTTATTACAATACATTTTGAGGAGGACAATGTTTGCACCAAATTTCATGGCAATTCATTTAGTAGTTTTTGAGTGTCAACCTCATGGTGGTGCTCGAGGAAAAGTCAACGGAATACTAAATATGTTAAATGTTATGAAGTATGCCTTAGCAGAAAGCGGTACCATTATTTTGACCAATATGATTTGTCTTTAAACATTACATCCATCATGCAGGTCAAAGTGGAGCAGGAAATAACTGGGCCAAGGGTCACTACACCGAGGGAGCTGAGCTGGTGGACTCGGTACTGGACGTGGTGAGGAAGGAGTCCGAGAACTGCGACTGCCTCCAGGGCTTTCAGCTCACCCACTCACTGGGTGGAGGCACAGGTTCAGGAATGGGTACACTGCTCATCAGCAAGATCCGCGAGGAGTATCCTGACCGTATCATGAACACCTTCAGCGTCATGCCTTCCCCGAAGGTGTCTGACACCGTGGTGGAGCCCTACAACGCCACTCTCTCGGTCCACCAGCTAGTGGAAAACACAGATGAGACCTTCAGCATTGACAATGAGGCCCTGTATGATATTTGCTTCCGCACCCTGAAGCTGACCACACCAACCTACGGAGACCTCAACCACCTGGTTTCGGCCACCATGAGTGGGGTGACCACCTGTCTCCGCTTCCCTGGCCAACTCAACGCTGACCTCCGTAAACTGGCTGTCAACATGGTGCCCTTCCCCCGCTTGCATTTCTTCATGCCGGGTTTTGCACCCCTCACAAGCAGGGGCAGTCAGCAGTATCGTGCCCTCTCTGTGCCAGAGCTCACACAGCAAATGTTCGATGCCAAGAACATGATGGCAGCCTGTGACCCTCGTCACGGACGCTACCTCACTGTGGCAGCCATCTTCCGCGGCCGTATGTCAATGAAGGAAGTGGATGAGCAGATGTTGAGCGTGCAGAACAAGAACAGCAGCTACTTTGTTGAATGGATTCCCAACAATGTCAAGACCGCCGTTTGCGACATCCCTCCCCGTGGCCTCAAGATGTCCGCCACCTTCATTGGCAACAGCACGGCCATTCAGGAGCTGTTCAGGAGGATCTCTGAGCAGTTCACCGCCATGTTCCGCCGCAAGGCCTTCCTCCACTGGTACACTGGAGAGGGAATGGATGAGATGGAGTTCACTGAGGCCGAGAGCAACATGAATGACCTGGTGTCTGAGTATCAGCAGTACCAGGATGCCACCGCTGATGAGATGGGCGAATATGAAGAAGATGAAATAGAGGATGAGGAAGAAGTCCGCCATGATGTTCGCCACTGATTGTAAAACACTGACACTATGAGTGAACCAGTCCCTCAAAATAGTAATTGTGTGAGATCATAAGAAGTACACTAGAGACGCAGATGTTCAACTAAATATTGCAGTGTGCAGATCACAATGAAATATAGCTGTCTAGCCAAAATTATATTGCATATAGATATGGCTTCTACTGACAAAGATCATGAGTGGTGTTAGGACCTAAAAATATGCAAGTACCACGTAATTGGTTTTCCAAGTAATGCTTTGCCAGTGTCAAAAATAAGTACAGTCTTGTCCTAAATACGGTTTTGTAACATTCACTTCAACATGCATTCACTGTCTCAAGTCTCGAATAAAAAATCCAGTCCTGTCAATCCTTCATGTCACGTCATGTTTTTATTTGATAGTTACACAGGTGGGGCTCTTCATTTATCACAATTTAGGCCCTTGTTTCAGTTGTAATGTGTGATATATTTACCATAGCAGTCAATATGTTACCAATGAGACATGCTTTTGTTTAAGGATGGGTGTGGTGATATATATTTTTCTAATTGTCAATAAATCCCATAAAAAAACAACAAAAAAATGATGCTACCTGTGCTATCAAGTATTGAATGTGGATCCAAAGTCAGATATAGCTTATTCTTTTGTGCCAAAAAACCCCATCTGTGAAGTGCGTGACTGCACTGGGTGACACGTTCATTCAATAAACATGGGCATTGTTTATTTTGAGTCAGGCCCATATACACATTCTTAGTATACTCCTAGTGCAGTAAATACTTGCTAGCACATCAAATCTGCAGCTGAAAATAGTCCCCAACAGACAGGGTAGGGAAGTCAGGAAGTACTGAAAGACAGACAACTGCATTGTTTGTTGACAGCAATAAAAACTTGCCATTTATCCTTTAATGTACTGACTTGAAGACCTATACACATTTAGCTCTATTATGGCCAAGCATACCTTTAATTTATGCACATTATGAGTCCTTTTAAGATGACATATAGCAATTATCAGATACATTTTGCAAAATATCAAGTTGAGTTGAATATGGAAGCCATTGTGAATTCTTGGTCTACTGCGTTTTTCTACAGATAGTCATCAGATTTACATGTCCTAGCAAACAAGGGAGGGGCCCAGCAACAGTAAATAAATACATCTGCACAGAAAATGCAGTAATAGGAGAATTTCAAAACACACATTAATCACTGATAATCTAAGAATGTAATGCACACCATGACAGTGACATGATGAAACTTGCTGATATGGCGCTTGGGCGTCACGACACACATTGCCATTCAGACAGCTAGGGCAGAAACTGACTGTGGAGCTACTCTCAAAGGGTTGTAAGTCTGAAATATGTTGCACTTCTGGCCACACCCCAGTCATGGCATGAAGAATTTTCTATTGGAAAACATCTTCTTTGACATGACTTATGGCCAAAAGAAAAAAATGTAAACCAGAGAGAGGTTAGTGGAGCTGTTTTGCCCTGAGCCAGAGGGAAAACATATTCATTACTGGCTTTTCGGTATGTCTTTAGAAGTAAATTAGAAGTCAATCACATTATTTACTCTTCTCTTCTCCTTTTGGAGAAATGAGGAGCAAAAACAATTGATGAGGGATTCATTAACAACATTTGCTTCAAATGCTGTGTCTACTGACAACTACAAAAATGTTTGTAAGGTAAGCATTCAAAATCTAACTTAAGTTAAAGTACAGAAGTATTAGCATCAAAATATATTTAAGTACTCATTATGCAGTATGGCCAAGTACATGTGCCTCAAAACTGTACTTAAATACAGTACTTGAGGAAATGTACTTAGTGACATTGCACCACTGTCACTGTTTTGGTGAGACTATAATACCAAAGCAATAAAACGGTACATTGGCAAAATACTTTCTGCAGAGGACAGTGTGCATGAAGGGAATGAAGTAAATATTTACACAAACTGAAAAATGTCCCAAAACAATGAAGAAATGGTTGCAGTTAATGAGCTAAGCCACACAAGCTATATGAGAAATGTGTGTAGCCATAAGCAAGAAAAGACATTTGATGCCAAGATTTTTCTGTGAAACAAGCGAGAACGACTATGAGAATTTAAAAAGATGTGTACTGCCAAGACTAGTCAAGACAAGTCATACTTAAAAGTCCAGCTGGAGAGCTGACTCAGATGAAAAAGATCACATGACGTTAAAAGGTCTGAGATCAGACCTTGCATCACTGTGAGACAATAAAGAGGGTTATTCTCAGAAGCTGAATGAGAAAAAGAAGATACAAGGCTATGCCTCCTCTATGATACAGATTCACTCTGTGTGAGCACTGGAGAGTAACATTTTCAGTAACATTTTCATACAAGTGACATACAAGCTTATTACATACAGCACACATCAAATCCACCTGTGCACCGTCAATACCCCCATCTGTTGACCACATACCACAGACTGTTTGTCTGACATCTGAGAAAGTGGTAGAACATGTTCTTCGACTTTTGTGCATCTTCCTGCAGGTAGCGTCACAACACACGAGCCTGTGATATTGATTTTATCCTTTAATGCAAAAAAATGATGCCTAAGAGCTATGTCTCTGGTTTGAAAGATGAAACTAGGCTTTTGCCCAGCAACATCTCATTTAAAACCACTCTTTGGCCATTTTCGTACTTTATCTGCATTGTAAATGACTTGAACACCAATCTGTCAGGGAAACCTGATTTTCCACTTTCTTGTCTTTGTTTAGGTGAAGCATGGCTGAATCTTTTTAAGCCAGCCACAAAGAAACCAGTTGTATCCGTTCAACATAGGCATGCCACTGTCTACTTGGAAAAGCTCGAGGTCTCCTCATTTCAACCTCACTGAATGAAGCACGTTATAAGTGACAAAGAAATATGCTATAAATCAGGAACGGCTTTTATGTTTTTAACCTGGCAAACTCCACATTCAGTGTGTCTGAATGATTTCCATATGTGCATTTGACAGCATCAAAACAGACTTTCAATTCAACTCCACTGATTTCACACATCATAGATGGTTTACACGTCTTGCGGAGTACTACATATGTGACAAAAGTTGTATAAGTGCCTCAACTGATGTCGCTTGAGTCAGTGTCGGTTGGAGCCGAAGACTACAAGTTTGAAAGTGAAAAAAATCTGGAGGTGTGGAGTTTGAAAGACATTGAGTTTACCAGACCGCTGTAGCCCGCTTCTCTTCTCTGCTTGAGGCTAGCAGCTTGACGCTACATTAGCTGCTGCTAGCATACACACTTCAGTCTCAGATCGAACTGTCAACAGTGGAGTTGCATTGTGGGAAGAAGAATGCTTGGAATAATACGATATATCTGGTTCTTCTGCATCGATTTTGATCATTTTTCTTTTTAACTGTCCATCATGAATCCGTCAGTGTTATTGGAGTGCAATGCTAGATCTCTTTTAATAGAATTTGCATACCAGTACATCACTTGTGTCTTATTCAAGTTTAGATGTGAAAATACTAACAGCCCCAAAGCTGACAACAGTTTGTTGGTCTGTAGGTTCAGTAGAAAAATTGACTGCAAGTGGGTGAAATGGCATTATAGACATTATGATAAGCAATTTCAAATCTAGTGTGCCAGAACACCATATTCATTTTTCAAACCCTTTTAGAAAGACTATTGTACACTAAGCGGAAGGTTGTATTTGTTTACACCTGATTTGCAGTGCAAACAAATAGTTTATTTGAATGACGCCCTTCCTGTTGAAAGCTAGATGACCGGAAAAAAGTGTCTCTTTAAATGAAGACACTATGTAGAGTGTCATCATAACACAAGAACCTCTGCCCCTCCCATGCACGTGTTACATCATACAAGTAGGTGTGTAATTCTATTTTAACATTCCCAACACTTAAGTGTATGAATATATAGTATTGTGAAATGACCACGGTATCTGTAATGTAATGTAGTGCATTAGCATGTTCCTATTAAATATCACAAAAGTGTGAAATCAGAGTCAGGGTCAATACAACAGCTATATTTTTCTATTCAATTTTATTATGACAGGAGGTGCAAAACTTGAAAAACATCATCATTATTAAGTCCAATACTACTCCTTTAATACTACACTTCCAAAGCAATATATACTATATTCATACAGCATATTATAAACTACAGATGAAAAGACATATAAATCAATAGCAAGAACAGCAATATCAAACAGTGTCATTCCATCAAATGTTTTCAGTGCTTGGCAAGTTCATCTTTGGTTACTCTGCCTATCTGCATACCCAAATTATGTTATCTTTACACCCACACACACACATATATATATATATAGACATAAGTCTATCTGGTAATTATAGCACAATATACATTTGTAAAAAATAGGGGCTTTGTACAACATTGTACAGCTTTGGCATTTATTTAAGTCTTTTGGAGTTACAGTTTAGAAGGTCACCCATTCTGTAGAAATAATAAAAAGAGTGCAGTATGTAGTGTAGTTTTTCTCTTCTTTGGTTTATAGTCTGTAATGACTATGTTGCCTACTGATAAAAACAGTCTAATCCCTTCTTGGGGCACCAAATCATTTTGCCTTTGGTTGTTCTGCAGGGTGCTTTCATCAGTATTACAGTATAAACAGCATGTATCTATGTTCAACAGTTTCTAAAGAAGCAGTGGCCACCCATATAACAGTTCCTGATTACAGTATAACTAAGTTCAATAATCTAAAATATCAGCAGAACAGCTTATGGCATGGCTAAGGCTAAAATATTACAAAATGCAACCCAAGCTTTTAGAAATCACACCACACTAAAAAAATACAGTACTCAGAGCACTGAATCTAGTGTTCAAAGCCTATTTGGATAAATGCAACATTATAGTAGCTTCAGTCACAATATTTGTCACAATAATCTTTTTGTTTGTACTCTGCTTTTTCCAATTTCTAGACAAGGTTAGAGGTTAGTAACCTTTGTTTGCTAGGTCCGTATACACTGTAGGTCTGACTGGTTTAGTTGTGTTATGTTTACTGTGGCTGTTCCCGCCCAGAAGCCATGCTAGTTTTGTACCTGAAATAAATACAGTGCTTTTAGGGCTGTCATTGGGTGAGGTCATTTTTTGGGACCAGTGAAAGAGGGAATTCTCACTTCCTTTTTTGCCACGGTTTTCCCTCTGCTGGGATGTAACGACAGAAGTCATATAATGCCTCTTAAAATCTGTTGCTTTGTCCCAATTCTGTACTTTACCCTAATACTGTAAAGTATACACTTTCAACTATTGTTGACAGAGCCTCATTTTAGCAGGTGGCATACAAGAGATGAATGCACTTTTTAGTATTAACAAAACAGCATGGAAAGCCAATACCTTTTATGGCCACGATAGTCACGTAGTCAGTACTATGTGTTAACTACTATGAGCAGTAGTGTTATCACTAGACAAGGACATACAGTATTGCACTTTTGGGCAAGCAGACTAAACTATCCTTTAGCCAGTTTTACCACAATTCATCACAATCTATCTGTATAAAATCTGTCTCTATATACTGAAGTATATTTTAGAATAGTAAAATATATTTCAGTATATAATCACAACAAGTGTGACATTAGCAGATATGCTAAACAAATGGATTGCTTTACGCTCTTGTACTAGATTCAATATTTCTCTCTGTGACTGAGACCTTCTTATGTTGCACAACCACTCTCTGACTCTCTTGCAACTTGGGTGTGGCTGTCAAGCCAAAGTCCTCATTTGACCCTGTAGAACTGCGAGAACCCAGTGAAAAACTTTGAGTTTTCACCTGCAAACCTTGACCTCTGGCCTCCAAATCCTGCTCTGTAATCCCTTGTCCTGTCTGAATAAAGCCCTTTGCTAGACGTGCACCTTGGCCCCCACCTGAGGACCCATTCTCCACCACCAACACTTGTCTGGACCTGGAGACGGTTCCTTGTGAAAGGCCTTGTGCTACCTGTCCTGTCGGCCCACCCATTCCTACTTGCCTATCGACAAGGACTACACCCTGTCCTGTCGCTCCACCAATTCCTACTTGTCTATCTACAAGGACTACACCTTGAGAACCTTGGAGGCCACCAACCTGTACCAGCCCCTGATTAAGCCCAACTTGGCCTACTTGACCCACTGTCTGCTGGGTGCCGCCTGCCACTAACACCATTTGGGGCTTGGGCTCGACTACATACATGGGCGCGGCAGCATAGTACATAGTGGGCTGCTGTATGAGCAGCGTCTGACTGGGAATCAAAATCTTGTCCTGGACATGTACCTTTGGAACGGTTGCTGAACCCTGGGCTCTCGCAATGATTCGCTCCTCCTGGACGATGGTGGAGGATCCAGACGCTACATTGGAGGTGTTGAGGGTGGCGATGTTGACGTGATCCCTGTCCCTGATATTTTCTGTGTGAGTATGGAAGTGTGTGTGGGTGGAGGTGGAGGGCCTGACAGGAGACACTGGTCTGGGTGGAGAGATAGAAACCCCTGCATCCGCAGACTTGATCACCATGGTTGACCCCTGACAAATCTCAGCCAGGGTTTTGAATTTAGGGCCAAGGTCATTGAGGAACACAAGATCATCATCATTCTCAAGAAGGCTGCAGCAACCTACAGAACCTGCCAGGGACTCCTGACCCTCATAGTCATAGACCAGCAAACTGTCCTTCTGCAGGGATTGCTGTGCGGCATGGTTGGATTTCTGCAAACAAATAGAATCAGAATATAATGAGTCCCCAGTCAATAATACTTAATGGTTAAATTGTGATAGAATGATACAGCTCTTACTTGTCCTAACAGACTGTATAATGAAAAGTGTTCTATGAGTTACATTTTGTAAGATATATAATGGGGAAAATCTTTTTAAAGCCAGATTTTCATTCCAGCAGTGTAAGCTAATGCTAATTGCAAATTACTGACTAAACTACTACTAAGTTTTAATTGATTCAAAAGCATTTTATGTACTCACACTTGAATAATACTCCCCCAGGAAGTGATCAGACAGAGCCATCCCATCAAACACCCCTGCACTGTATTGGGAGAAAAGATGTTCTTGTCCTGTCATCATCCCAGCATTCCCAGCACCTATGTAGTCCGCTTTCCCACATGAGTGGTTATATTGGTTGTACAGATGCATATCCTTGGCTGTCATGGTTGAGGTGTTTACGCCACCACCTAAAGCTGCTCCTCCTTCTTCAGCCAGTCCTCCTAGGTACCCCTTTCCCCTAAAGGTGTTGACGTTCTTGGCATTCACTGTGCCACCATCAACTTCCACTGGGGTATGTAGAAGAGGAACATCCTGTGAGAAAAATATGAGATCCCATCAGAGATGCAGCATTTTAGGCAAATTTGAACAAATTTTTTTATTATATTTTTAAACAAAAAATATTCAAATATTCAAAGATCCATTCATCAGGACTGCACTAATCAAAGTACCTTGTCTTCTCCTTGTCCCTCAGTGTGATATGAGATCAGCTGTTCTTTCGTATCAAATGGAATGGCCTTGAAATCTCCAATAGCTGCTGCACCTCCACACAGGCAGAACAGCAGAAGAAGAGGCACCACTGGAAAATGCACACATTTAACACTATGTCAACAGAAATTCTTATAAAAGTATACTGGTCAGGTCAAATAAAGCCCAATCATCAATCAGTGAATTCCTTTCATTCATCCATTGATTTAACTCATGGGAAGAAATAATGGTGTAATTCTTGCCAGGGTCATGATCTGCCTCTTTCAAAAACTGAGACCCACCCACATTAGTTAATCTCTCCAGGCATGCTACAACATGGCAGGTTAGGCAACTTTGTAGGGGAAAGTTGTGATGATTCTTAGCAAAATAACAAACCAGGAAGAGAAAATAAATAATTCTCTACTCACATAGCAGAAGCAGCAGTCCCAGGAGCAGAAGCAGGACACCTGAAGCTCCAAAAACTTTAGTCCCTGTACTGCGCGACACACAGGTTTTAGTGTTTTCATTACAAGTACACACAATTACGTCCATCATCTGAACGTCGGCACATGACTTTCCCTGCTGGTCTTTGACCTCCACTGCTACTTTGTAAGTTCCTGGCCACAAGTTGGCTTGGTCTCGCAGAATAGCTGTGGTTTCTGAAGAAAGAAGAGATCCACATTTTAAAATCTGTCGTTTGTTTGTTTGTGCCTTGCAATATATAATAATGCTTCCTCTCTTCATACAGAAGATGGACTCTTTTTCACTACAGACATTAACTTGTCATGGCAGGAAAAGCACAGATGAGGTTAATAAAATGAATGATGGTTCCAATTGATTTAAATTATTATTTGAGCATAACATTATGTCCTCTAAAGTTTTTTTGGAGCTTAAAATAAAATGTATTTGCAGAAACCATTCAATTTAAACGTGTTTGTGTTATTAATTCAAATGTGTATCATGTGAAGCCAATGAAATGAAATGAATAACACAAAATGTAAAAAACTGCGCAGCATTGAAATGATCACAAACTGCTGGCGAGTCTTTAGGATTCTAATGTTTTGGAGTTACAAACTTGACTACTTAATTTGTCTAAAAATGCCTATTTAATGCAAACCGTAATAGTAATCGTACCATTAAGATGCTCCACTTTCCAATTCCCCTTGCTGCTCTTCTCAATCACAGTGAACTCAAATGGTGCTGTATTGGGGAACTCATCTTCGTCTACCGCTGTGGCGTAGATGACATTATCCTCGAGGCACATGGTCTGAGTTTTAGTGGTCAGTTTAGGACAGTGATCATTAAAGTCCTCCACCTGAATGGCTATGGTCCCCGTGGCAGTTTTTGAGGGCATCTCTGAAAGCCAGATGAAAAGAGAGATTAATACCAACCTGTTGTGCGCCATATTAGTCCACTGGAGAATAACGATAACTGTCATATTTACAGAACTCACCATTGCTGATGCATATAATTTTGGCATAATATGTTCCATTGACTAAGAACTTGGACTCTCTGTCAGGCAGTTTATTCAGCTTGATATCTGCTGTATTTTCATCAATAATCAACCAGTTGTCATCATCGCGGATTTTGGCATACCTGTAAATATGAAAATCCATGTATGTGAGAAAAATTAAGCTATTAACGAAAATACATCAATTCAGAGGCACAAAGGGAGATCTCTATACATCTGCTTTCACTTCGTGGCTGTACTATACCTTACGTTGGTGGCTGTCTGTAGCGTGTCACTGTCAATAGCAGCGTAGGTGGTGATGACTTTGTTGAGCGAGACAGAAGTGTGGTCCTCAGAGAGAGTCACCACTTTGACACTTGGTTGGAAACGGGGTCCTTCCTTCTGATTGACCACATTGATTTTAATGGGGTAGGATTTTGAGGTCATGGACCCTGTCGTGGACGCACTGCCAAAATTGTACTGCGCTTTGTTGGAAACAGCCACTTCCAATTTGAGCACCTTTAGTTCTTCATAGTCCAAGGCCTGCAGATTCAAGGACAATGCACAGGACAAGCATTACATATTAGCCTTTGTAGTGCTCGTTGGGTCACAATCATTCATTTTACTGTTTACAATCTCAGTGCATCAGAATGAGACCACACTCTTTCACCTTGTGAATCATGATAATTCCCTCATTGGTCTTAGAATCAGTAGTGATGCTGAAATAGCCTGCCTCATTCCCTGAAATTATTTCAAAGGCAGCCAGCCAGTTGTCAGTGTGAATCAGATCCATGTCAATGGCTTTGATCCTCATCACTTCCACATTGATGGTGTTCTCCTCCACACTCCCTTCATACTGCAAATAAAAAACACACACCAACAGTTACTTTAGAACAACTAATCAAACATCATCATAGAACCAAATTAAAGAAGAATACAAGCATTGGTGGTGGTAACTGTGCCATACCTACCGACTCTTTTTCCAGGGTCGGAATATTGTCATTTATGTCCAGAATTTTTATCTCAATTTCTCCTGTGCCTGTGTTTCCTCCTGGCTGTCCATTCAAGTCTGAGGCTTGTATAGTCAACTTATAGGTATCTTGTTTCTAAAAAATAGATGAGATACAATACACTGATTGATACGTTCTAGTTTCCAGTAAAAGTTGTTGACTAACATGAGTATGAGTGTGTATATTTGGTTAAAAATTGGTCATACCCCATATATGACCTTTCCTATTCAGCAAAATAAGACGACAAGACAAGAATTTCAGGTCACTAAAGTGTCTCACCTCTCTATCTAGAGTGTTCTGTTGAACCATGACCTCTCCAGTGTGAGAGTTTATGAAGAACATCCTGCCTACGTTACTCTGCTCCACAATGCTGTAGAAGATCTTGGAGTGGGGCGTGTTCTGTTGATCATCATCAGTAGCTATCACTTTCATTACAACAGTACCTAGAAATCACCAATATAAATGAAATAAGACATCAGTTCATGGAGTACAGCTAAAAACACCTTGCCATGTCACAAATATACTGTGGATGACATCAAATACCTGTTGCACTTGATTCATTGACAGATCCGACTTGCTGTACTTTAATGACTGGTGGGCAGTCATTCTCATCCACAACAGTAATTCTAAGGTCAATATCCGTTTCAGCGTTGGACCCGTTGGAGAATTTTGCCACACCTTTTAACTACAAACAGAGATATCACAACTGCTTTACCATTCTCTCACCATACAACTTGAGGATATGGCTGTAAATGCTTTAGATTTCACAAACAAGATGAGTGCTCTTACCTGATAGGAGTCCATCCTCTCTCGGTCCAGAATGGAATAGATTTTCACAAAGCCAGTGTCACGGTTGACACGAAATATGCCTTCAGGGGGCTTATCAACACCAGACCCCGTCAGAAAATACGTTATCTTTGTAAAGTTCTCCTTATCAGAGCGAATCTGAAGAACAAACCACAAAATGAATCCACCTGACCAGGAAATCTAAGACTTTCCAGTTACAAGGAAAAGTGTAAAGGTAGCTTATTTACTGTAAGTGTTTATGATAAAATAGTATACGTATTGTTTTTGTAACTGTATTCTGTAAGGCATCATTTTAAACAAATGTCATTCAGATCATGTGAATGCAAGCACATTACATGATATGTTTATTAAGCTGAAGTGTGGCATCCAAACTGCTTTTGCTCTGACGAGAACAACCACACATCATTATTGTTTGACAGTAATTTAGCTCATTAACTTATGTCCATGTTACAGCATGGATCAGATCATAAAACATATCTTATAAACAAACAATATCTATCTGAGATATGAAACTAGATTGAGAACATCAAACACAGGTGTGTGTGTGTGTGTGTGTGTGTGTGTCTAAACATCAGAACAAAGATGTATTCATCATCGTGCACTGTGTCTGAGCTGACTCATGACTAATTATGAATTATTATGGAAGTTGGCTAGTGACAGGAAAGCTGTTCTCAGACACATACTCAGTCGAAGACAAAACAAAAAAGGTGGCCTGAAGGCTAAAACCAGTGAGGTGGAAAATACGATCAATCATGACAATGATAGAATTATCTTAAGGAATGAAATGTTGCTGTACCTGCGTTAAATATTTCTTGAATAATTCTAAATGAAGAATTAGGATATTCAGTTTGAACATGATTATTTAGACAGAAACAGAACAGAAAAAGTACACACTCTGGCGATACTCTCCAAGCCGGTGTAGTCGTGGTTCTCCTTCAGCTGTCTGGGAGCTATGATCCACTCTCTCTTCTGTCTCTGTAACCATGGCCCGTTTCCTTTGGCCCTCACAGGAACAAGCTGCAGGTAAACGAAGAGGGAGGACAAACTTGATCATTATTAATGTGTAATAATTACAAAACCATATGTTGCTCCTGACTCATACACATATGGCATTCGTATACACATTATTTCTTTTACATCATGAGAGGTTTGGCCCAATGGGGATCTCAGGGTTATACATTACACACTAAATGTGTGCTCACAGCAAATTCATTATTTTATTGTTTATTGTAATTTTACTTTGCATTTGAAGGGGGAGTCTCCATAACTTTGAAACATTTTTAATATTCCCCATATTACAATCTACATCTGAATTGTTTCAAAGCTTAAACCCTCCTCTATAGTTGGACTTGATCGAGACTTCCTGCCCCTAAAGTTTATCCCACATCCAGCGTTAAGAGAAATACTTCTGGAAAGCTGCTTTGCTGGAGAGGAAATAATGAAAGAGCTGTTCCGTGACCACCCAGCACAATATGTGAGCGTCCATGTAAACATGGACACTGCGCATTTGCTTTTTCCTTTTAACTGCACAGGTCTACGTGATGGTTTAACTTTGACTACACTCTGAGAGAAGAGCCACACCTGTTGAAGACCAGTTAGTCTTCACGCGATAATAAGCATCTAACAATAAGCATACGCAATAGTGAATCGAGTACTCGCCGTTAGAAAGGACGCCAGCAGAATAAAAAGGCTGCATTTCAGCAGTGGAGCCATCAGCTTGAAAAAAAAAATAAAAAATAAACTCCTGTTGAGGTGAAGTCGCGTCAAAGTAACTGGCTGAAGTCTGTCGCTGGCTTCGAACAGACTTTGACCCTTTGGACGGGTAGGGACTTTTACAGCAACAGGCGGTTCCTCTCTCGGTTTGATTGCTCACAGGCTACTGCTGATAGCAGGCGGAGGGAGGGAGGGACGAGGAGGTTTGTCCATTTTGTGCAGAAAAGGCAGACTTGACTAACAGGAAATCACTTCAGAGTAGACCCTTTTCCACGGCAGACACGTTGACTTGTTATAGCGGGAAACACACAGGTGAAAGACTCAGCGTCTCAGCATGCAGAATAGCAGGACCCTGGAACCAGCTCGTTTACAATGTTATCAATTACACCTGTGCTTTTCCTGCAAGTTCAAGCTGAAATGTCTGCAGTGAAAAGGGTGGCAATGTGTGAAATCATGTTTTTGTGGATAAAAACGGTGATAAATAAAATGAAAATGTCCACATTGACTTTGCAGTATATTGAGTCTATTTTTTTATTCATGATTTTGATATTCACTTTATAGAAATGTAGTGGAGTCCTTGTCAGACCAACTTTCTCACTCATCTGTAAAACTTCACCTGTGCCTGTGAAATTCCATAAAGGAGTGCACCTCTGTTTCTGGGTTCCCCACCCATAAACATTCAGCTGCACACTGGACTGTGTGAGAGTGTGTGTGTGTGCATGTACAGTAGGCGTTGGCGAGTTTGTTTTACAGAGAAAAACTGAGAAAAAAAAGATAAAGGTGCATGTTGGCACAGTGAGAGGGGTTTGTGTTGCCAAGTTACATGAAACTTTCACTCCCTACATCCAAAGGTGAGTCGGAGAGTAAATGCAGTATCAGTTTTATCTTTCCTGATTAGGACATTAGTTTCTACGAAGGCATTATGATGTATTTGTCTGACAGTTTATCTCACATTTCACTGGAATTTCTGCAGCTCCTATGTCAATTTTTATTTTCTCACAATGAGAATGATTGCTTTTTAAGCGATGTGGGTGATTTTCGATGACAAGTACATGATAAAGAGTGTGCATGCCCGAAAAAGATAGAGAGGGAAAAATAAAAATACTTTCAACTCACTTATGCTGCGTGAGACTGAAGCTACCAACTTTCTTAGTCATGGTTTCAAAGTTATGATTTTGACACAGATTTGATAGGAATTGAAATGTTAAAAGTGCAACATTTTTTTTTGAATAATCACTTTAATTTAGTGAAGTTTGAGTGAACAAAACTGCTTTTGGAGGAACATTTACGTGTTAACATTTCTCCAAAAACCATTTTAATGTGCATATTTTGACAGACCAACAAATGTATAGGCTGGGGTACAGGAGCATTATATTAGTAAGGATATTATCTTAGGAATTAGTTGCAATCGAGCAATGTATTAGTCCATATCAAAACAGTATAGCACAACAACTTCAAGTAGACCTGAGAGCTGAATCAAAAAAGACTGTAGACCATCCAGATCAAGAATAAATTGTGTATTTGTGAGTATTTTGATATGGCTCACTCAGTTGCCATTTTATTAAGTACACCTTCAAATGTGTTGAGTTATACTTAGAAGTGTTTCTAATATCTTATATCAGTCCATATATGTCGATGAGGATAAAGTATATGTCCTGTTTTTGTAATTTCCCCCCGGGATCAAAGAAGTACAAATTCAATGGCAAAAACGGCCATGAAGTTGGTCTCTAAAACACATTACCTTCACTTAGGTATTGTATTGTCACACACATCTATTAGTCACATCATTCTCTTGAAAAAACACGACTGAGCAACTTGTCTCGACCAAACACTAACCATCGCACATGACGTGAATGCTCCACCCTGCCTCTGGCTGGCACTCATCCAGCGTGAGTGGAGAGAAGGGTGGAGCAGTTGCATTAGGTGCACTCAGAAAAAACTTTCTTACCTCAGGGATATACACGTCACTGTCATACACGGAACTGTCTGCTATTACCCATTTGTAAATATATTCTCTGAAAACATCTGGTATGAGCCTTCTGGCACTTACAATAAATTGCACTGACAGTTTGTTGTCATCATTGCAGGTGATTTGTTCCAAACTAGATTTCGCAACATCACGTAGATTCACATAGTTTAATACCTGGGAACACAGTAACAATACTAACCACGCGTTCAAAAGAACAAGCACACCTTGTTACAACATTGTGCTATCCAGTTCAAGATGAGTTGTATGAAGTCATACCATCATGACGCATCTTGCGTATACCTCCTTTGATGTTCAAAATGATGGCTCAAGAGTTCCTGAGAAATTATTCAACTGTGCCTTCCTTCACACTTCACACTACTAATCAGTTATTTGCAGAAACTACAACACCTCTGTTGTGACAAATATTACCTCAGTGTTTCACAATGAGTGGACAGTGCGGGAGGGTGAGGTCAGACATGGTGTCACCAATACAATAAGCAGAATCTGTTCAAACATACTTATACTGTGTAGCCTACTCTGTACACACACTGTAGCCTGAGTATGATAATTCACTTTCATTCTAGCTTGGGACACTGACAGTAGGGTATTTTGCTTAGTCTGTTTTGAGTTTACTGTTAAGACTTCCAGCTGCAAGCCCTTTCATTGTGTTCACGCTCATGACTCACAGCAACGCAGCCTTCCTGACATTTTTCTCACCTTTCCTGTTGCTGCCCCACGTCTGTCTGACTTCCCAATGAACTTTTAAAAAGGACCCCATTACAGTACGTCCAAATGGGACATGTTTTTAAAAAAGGACACAGGCCCAGTGTTGCTGGCCCTGTCCGCTCTCACTTTTTATCAGCAGCTCATAGAGATAGCAAACGCTTCGCTGTGGGAGCAGAGCCTCCCCCACACTGGATTCATTCAGCACACATTCCTGTGGCGTTAAGTGAGGAGCCCAATTTTGTTCCTCCTACGAGAATGCTTCAGTGGAGCTGCAGAGAGAGGAGGGGCATGCAGGGGTCAATCTGTGCATAGACCTGGGAGAGGTTTCTCAGACCAGATCCTCTTGAAAAACAAGCAAACTTGACAAACAAGTAATTATGCAAATTACAATGCCAAAAAGATGATTTCTAAAATATGAATATTTTTTTCTCTGTAGCTTACATAACTATAAGAGCACCTGCTCAGCATAAACAGAAATCAATATAATATCCCTGTTAGACATTATATAGTGCTTTTATAGGCAGTTCTATCTCATATGGTACAGCAATAACTCTTGCATGGATAATTATATGATGTGTTGCAACACCCTAAAATTGAATACAGAATCACTTTAGCTGGAAGAACATTGAAGCAATGTTTCCCCCTGCTGGCAGAGAGAATATATGTATATAAATATATGTTCGCAAACTTTTAGGAGTTGACGCGTTGAGTTCAATAGCGCCAGAACACGGAATACGGCTTGAAGGTGCTTCGCCTTCCGATCCTGCAGGCGGGGAGGGAGGCTCTCAGTCTGGGTGGGGCGGCTCAAGGTGTGTCTGTCTGTTGACTCACTGTAGGCAGCGACAGATAGCGCGGCTCACAGTGAAGTCTGCACGTCTTCATTGAGTGCGCAAGTGCAGGAATAGACAAGTTTCTTCTTTGGGAGTTTTTAACCCAGACACTAATCCATCATCTGTCACTTTCAGGACGAGTCACCTTCGGTGGAGTCCAGCTTCCTCCTACGGACCGTCAAAAGCTTTCAAAAAATGACGAAGGTTTTCATTTTCTGCGTGGTGTTGGTGAGTGTTTTCACTTTTTGTTTAATAAGTCTTTATCGATACAAGTGTTTTACCACGTCATTTCTGTCAACACTATTGACATTCAATTATGTAGTATAATGTAGTTATATGCTATTAAAGGGGTGATTGTCATTCATATTAAGCCTTTTTAATCGATGAGCCTATTTGAAACTTCCTGCCTCAGATCTTGTCCCGCGCGGAGTCCTGTTTTCTCCCGAACTCTCTGTACGTGCGCGTGCCTCAAACGATTCAGGCTGGATACGAAATCATAAAAGGTACTTCACAGATGATGTTCATTAACTCTTTATCGTTACACTTTGAATTCTTTACCGTTTTGGCTTTTGTAACCCCCCCCTCTCTCCCCATTTCACCTTTCCCCTCCCTCGGTTTTCAGTTGCCGACTGTGACACCAGATCAACAACCTTAACTCTGAACGACCCGAGTTTTACAGTGAAGAGTAATGGAGCGATAGAAAGTTTAACTCTGGTGTCAGTGCCGACAGGAGGGCGGACATTTTCTGTGTTTGCTCAGGACAACAGTGGGCCGGAAAGTGAGATGGTAGTTCACCTTGTCCACAGCACAATGCAGGAAAGAGAGGTAAGATTACACGTGATCATATTCGTTTAGAGCAGGTTTATACAGGTGAGAATGTTAATGTTCATTTATTTTAACATTTCTTTCCCTGTTTGCATATCACAGCCCAAAGGCCAAGGCTTCCTGAAGCGCTCGAAGAGACGTTGGAGTCCCCCTCCCTTCAACATATTAGAGAATGATGCAGGGCCTTATCCAAAACAAATTGAAAGGGTAATCTCAATCTTGAAAATATAGGCTACTTTAGCATTGTAGTGTGTGTAAGGTTCATACTACATGACCTTTATCGCAGCATTTGCAAAACAAATTCTCTTCATTTTCCTCTCACTGCACTTTGCGTTTCTTTTCTCCCATGTTCTTTTAATTCCAGGTGACCTGATTCACACACCCAGACACACCCTTTTAAATTAGGCTGCATGACTGTGTATGACTTTATGCAGTGATGAATTCCTTTGGTGTTTTTATACCTGCACTATGAGATTGTCTATTGGCATCTGCTCAAAGATATCATGGAGTCGCATGTTCCTTTTCCTTGACCCATTTCAAGGTTTCATTGTTTGTGAATAACAGAATCCGTGTTCAGTTTACTTGTATATGTTTGAATTATTTGGTTTCTGCTGTAGATTGTATCAGACTCATCAGCCAACCAAGACGTGTACTACACCTTCAGTGGACCTGGTTTCAACGAACATCCAGTGGGAGTGTTCAGTCTGGACAGGAATACTGGGATGTTATCTGTTCACCAGCCAGTTGATCGTGAAGAATTCCCATCATTCACAGTGAGTGTGAAATAGGGCTGCAGCTAACGATTACTTTCCTAACTGATTCATCCAACGATTGGTTTGGTCTGTGAAATGCCATAAAACAGTGGAAAGTAACCATCACAGTTTTCCTAATGCCCAAGGTGGCGTCTTCAAATTGCTTGTTTTGTCTGAGCAACACTTCAGTTTACTATCATATGAAACAAGCGAAAAAAGCAGCAAACCCTCACAGATGAGAAGTTGGAACCAAGTAGAGTAATATAACAATTAATAGTCGCATATTCATTTTCTGTTAACTGTTTCGGCTCTAGAGTGAAATGACCCTTAAGCGTAATAATAGATATTTGACATTAAAGGACGTCTGTTGAAAGGCATTTTAAATGACCAATCTGACTTATCTGAATCTGAAATAGATTAAACTATATGATATGTGTGTTAACCTTGTAAAATTGACTTTTTTCTTCACAGCTAAGGACCGAAGTTTTCAACGTAAGAACAAATCAGCCCACAGACGAACCCTTGCCCATCACTATCATCGTAGATGACGTGAATGACAACGCTCCCACATTCAAAGGCCCACTGCAGTATGCTGTGCTCGAGCAAAGCAAAGCAGGTGAGGAACATGAAATGACACGCCAGTGATCTTGCTGTATTTGACACTCAGTGTGGGTGATAATAACCTCCATGACCATGTTTTACACCACAGGGACTGTGGTAGGCAAAGTGAGTGCTACAGATCGAGACTTACAAGGATCCCTCCACGCCAAGATCAGGTACACTCTCTTGACTGGATTAGACCTGTTTGTCATCCACCCAGAGACAGGTGTCATCACCACGGTAACTAACACTCTGGACAGAGAGGTGAGCACCGACGCCACTGTATTAATGATTTACTCTGAAATACGACGTAGAAATTAGAGGATACAGATGCTCTATCTTGTTCTCTTGCCTCATCTTAACATGTTATTTACCCTTTTCTCGTATCATTTTGTCAATTTTTTTTCTTTAGGTGAAAGACAAGCATATGGTGACTGTACAAATCAAAGATATGGACGGAGCAGTAACTGGTCTGTCCAACACAGGAACAGCAACCATTACTCTGGGAGACATCAACGACAACCCACCAACTTTCACAAAAAAATCTGTAAGTGGTTAGCAATTACACATCTTGAAATGATTTAATGTTTTGTGACGATAAAATGAAACACAGCAAATGCATTTTATATGAAGTGTAACTGTACAGGGGGTTTTAACCCGTGTTTTAGTAAAAGATTGGTTATCAAATTTAAGTAAGACACTTTTTGTTTCCTTTAGTACGAAGCCAATGTGCCAGAAAACGAAAAGGAAAAACTTATACTCCGAATTCCCGTTGAAGATAAGGATTTAATAAACACACCAAACTGGATTTCTAAGTTCGTCTTAACTAAAGGAAATGAAAGTGGAAACTTCAGAATCGACACTGACCCTAAAACAAACGAAGGGCTTCTGTACGTCTCGAAGGTGAGTACGATATTGTATTATTATTACTATGAAATAAGTAGTAGTAGTACAGCGAGAGATCTACATATTATGGAAAATCAAGGCCTGTAACAAGAAATATTGTTTTGTGTTTACAATACACTCCCTCCCTGTCTGTCCAGCCTTTAGATTATGAGACGACCAAAAATGTAAAGCTTGAGATTATGGCGCGTAATGAAGCCGAGCTGAGCGGCACCGCGGCCCAATGGGTGTCCATTCCTGTGGATGTCACTGTCACCAATGTCGATGAGGGTCCACAATTCGCAGCTCCTACAGTCCGCTTCACCGTCAAAGAGAACACGCCAAACGGCACGCTGATAGGAAGCTACGTAGCTGTAGATCCTGAGACCAAGAGCAGCAAAGGCATCACGTGAGCAACTTTACTTTCTATTTGTCTTTATGTAATGATCTTTCCTGTGGAACAGTACGGCTGATAGCAGACAGCAGCTTATCCTCAAAACCCCAACTCAAGTTTCTGTTACCTCTCTTTAACACTGGAGGGCAGACTTTCACTGCTGAATTGAAGAGTGTGCTACTAATACACAAGCACTTTTTCCATTGTCTCCCAGATATTACAAGTCCACAGATCCAGCCTCCTGGATCAATGTCGACAGAAACACCGGAGAGCTGAAGATTGCAAACACTATTGACAGAGAGTCACAGTTCGTCCAGAATGGAATTTACAACATCACCATGAAGGCTGTTGATGCTAGTAAGTTGCTTGTGAAATGTACTGTACATTTCCTTCTCCATGACTTCTATAAGCCACACAGAACTCAAGCTGTTATTATATCACAAAAAGCTTGTGCTGTTATCCGAGCAATATATCTCCTGTGCTTCCATAATTCTGCTGAACCTTATAACCACTTGACTTGATTGAAGAATTGAAGAAATCACAGGTTTCGACACAGCGCTGTTGCCTATTTCTTAACTCAGATCTTTTCCTGACTGTCTCTGTTGGGTTTGGCAAATATCCACCATACTGTAACCATGAAACCTGTGGACAGTAAATAGTCTTCCTGTCATATCACCACAAATGACATATTTTCACACCTTTTTGACGGCATTGTCATCAGCCATGTTATTAAGAACACCAGCCCCACCCTCACCAGTATCTGTCTGAACAAACAGCCAGTTTGTCCTCTCTTCGTCTCACCTGAGAACACCTGTTGACAAGATGTGATATGACTAGTCATTTACAATGACTCACAATACTCTGTGTGATGTGCGGGCTGATGGAAATTGGGCTCTTATCCCAGATACATGTCAGAATTTTAAATTTCCTGGTCATTGACACACAAACTGAGCACAACCAACAATCTTGTTTTTCCTCTGTACCGACATGCCCTTATTTGTCCTACATGCTAATTAATTACTAATGTATTTCAGGCTCCAAGACAGGAACAGGAACGGTTATCATTGTGGTGGAGGATGTCAACGACAACATGCCGGCGCTCCCCACCGGCGAGCTGGTGCTGTGTGAGAAGGAAGGAGAGCTTGGTTCTGTGCTGGTTGTGGCTGAAGACCACGACCAGTCTCCCTTTTCTTTCCCCTTCAGCTTTAGTTTGCCACGTGATCATGATGGCGTATGGTCTGTGACCACATATAATGGTAGGTGGTTGTATTTTTACCCACTTGATCTACGTCTGTTAGAGAGTGTCTTCTAAACAAAATACAAAAACTACAGTATGTTTTCAATGGAGAAAATGTTTAATGGGCAGTTTGGATAAATACTTTTTTCTATATGAATTACTCACATTATGAATGTTGACTCCAGTTAATGGAGAGTTGTTTAACAACAGCAAAACATGTTGAAACATCCGTGAAAGTTCTGTAACTGTTCAAACTACTCACACAGCACAATCCAAGTTATTCATTCAAATGTTTACTATCAACGAAACTGTCAGATTTTTCTTTTGGTCAAAGCTATCAAAATACACCACCAAAATAAAATCTAACAGATTTAGAGATTTAGAGAAGTTGTTTAGAGCTCGACTGATAATGAATTTTTGAGAGTGATACCAATACCAACTGTGGTGGAAGAATTCATATAATTTATTAAAAGTAAAACCACACTGAAAAAAAAACTGCATTACAAATTGAAATCCTGCATTCAATCTTACTTAAGTAAAAGTATCATCAGCAAATTGTACTTCTAGTTTCAAAAGTAAAAGTACTTGTCATGCAGCAGAATGACCCCTGTTAGCTATATATGTTAGTTTAGTGGATCATTAACATGTAAGTAGCCGATTAATGTGACTTTGAGGGAAAACTCATTGTAACTTCTTTGTGTACAGTTTGGAAGTTGATTATTAACAATTTATCATATTTTAATAACTAATTTTACGTTTTGTAACTATAGCTGTCAAATAAAAGTAGTAAAGAGTAAAAACTACAAAATCTGCCTCTGAAATATAGTAAAGTAGCAGAAAATTACAGTATTGTAATTGTTTTTCTGAAGTGCAGTACTTTAAATATATTAAAAGCTAAAAGGAATTAAAAACGAAACAAACATTTTTGATGAGGATCCCTTGACTTTGTTTTTTAAATAATTGTGACCATGATATGTAAAGAGTGGGACGTTTTACAGTTGAAAAAGGAACTTGTGCTCCCTGGTGGACAAACTATGCAATGCTGACACTGTTTCTTAAGTTGTTACTTCTTAGGCATCATATGTGCTGATACGATATATCTAATAAGCTAATATCGGACATTAATATTGGCTGGCTGATTTATCATTTGGGCACTAGTATGTTGTTTGGGACATACAGAGTATACAAGTGGATTCTTGAGACAGATTTTGCTGCATGCATACTAAAGATAAGATTTTACATACTGTACGTTTTGATTTTGTTTTAGTGGGTGCACAAGTAACTTGTCATGGCAACCAATTTGTAAGTTGTGTTCGACTTTTTGGGCTCACAGGTTACAGAGGGTCAATATTTTGATATAAAATGACAATTGCGATGTGTGTGATGAAGTATTTGCTGAAAGCATGAAAATGAAAAATTCACTTCAAGTTGAAAGTGTTTTGCACAGTGTTGCATCGCTATTTCTCATAATGTTTACACGTGTGTTTCCTCCTTAGACACAGCAGCTACGTTGCAGCAGATGAAAGAGCTTCCTACGGGGATACACAAAGTTCCCGTGGACGCTACAGATCTGCAGGGCTTTGGTGAAACACAGACGGTGAAAGTGAGGATCTGCCAGTGCAGGAATGGAGTCTGCTTGGCCAAGCAAAGCTCTGTGTCATTCGGGCCACTGGCTTTACTGGCTCTGCTGTTGCCTCTGCTCCTCCTCCTACTGCTCTGTGAGTGCCCCCACTGCTATACTCTTACCAGCAGAATTGTGTAGGCTACACTGTGCAGATAATGAAACAGGAATTTTGTGCTCATGCATGTGTAAAAGCACGAGAAGAGTGATAGAAAGTTAGTGGTTCTGTCACTGAATTATGCATTGTATATTTGGTACTGAGCAATGATATGTGGTATTATTATGAAGTGTATAATGCCATTATGCTCACTCTTGCCTACCACATGTGGAACATTGTTTTATGAAAATAAAAATGCACAATCCTTGGCACTGATTTCTAACACACTTCCTTTGTTATTGCAGGCTTGCTTCTTGCCTTTTTCTGTGCGACAAAGAGAGAGAAGATGGAACTTGAGGATATGGGAGACAGTGGTGGCATCCTGCTCAAATCAAACACTGAGGCTCCAGGGGAAGAAGTGGTAAGGACATAATAATGAAAGCATTGCCTGGGCTCATACCCTTGTAAAGGAACCTTATTTCTATCTCTTTTCTTTCCTGTTTTCCTTCATTTATTTATCAGTTGTTGCTTGATTGCTCATATTTTTGTTTTGTTGTGTTTCTCTATAGGATTCAAGTCTCATCAATGTTCCCACTATTGGGGTTGAACAAGCAGTGAAGGGCTCAGTTAAGGGTTCTATGGTGAATGCAGGATGGCTGGGGAATAACAGCGGCAGCACAATCGGAGCCCACCCCATACATGATAATGGAATGTATAAGTCTGCTGCAAAAGAGCTCCATTATGGCCAGTATGATAGCCAGTATGATAGCCAGTATGGCACACAGCTAAATGGAGGTAATCTCCTTGGTAGCGGCATGGCCTTTGACAGCAGGTACTATGGCCAGGACTCAGCTGTTCTTCACACCTGGCAAACAAATGGACGCTATCTAAACCAGGTAATGTTTTAGAGTTAAAAACATTTAAACAGAATTCATGTATATGGTACAACAAAAAATATGTCCAAGTGGAAGTTAGCACAAAAAGTGGGAGAACGTGGCAGAATTAAATGTGTCCAGATGTGTACACCTTCCATTCTCGGAGGTTTAATAACTTCTTTGTTATCTGTAAGAGCTTCGGTAACTCTCATGTGTAATATAATCTTGTGTTCTAAGCTGTGATAGTATCCTCTGTAAACTTTAATATTTCTCAACTTCTTGGTGAGAAATATTATTTCTCTAACTTGTGGGAGAGTTGTTTGTTTGCTGTGTAATATCTGACTGCCAGTCATATCCTGAGCAGCCTTGTGTTATCACATGGTGTAGTATCCCCCTTCCTAAAGCTCAGACTGAGTCCACACTGAGTAATAACACACTTCCTCTCCCTCTAACTTGGTCTTGCAGAAGCTGACCTATCTGGGAACAGAGGAGGACGGGCGGTACGCAGACGACATCATCCACTCCTACGGGTTTGAGGGGATGGGCTCTGCGGCTGGCTCTGTGGGATGCTGTAGTGACTATGGCGACGACGATAACCTTGACTTCCTCAACACACTCGGACCAAAGTTCAAAACTCTCGCAGAGACTTGCACAAACACATGAACAATGAAGCTCAACCATAATGGTGTTTACAGGATGCAGAGGGGCCTGGGATCTGAATGCTTGGTATGCCCCCGAACATGAATGAGAAAAAGAACAAGCAGACATCAGTGTGTGCCTATGTGTTGCTTTTTTTTTTTGCTGCTTTTTGGTAAGTCTTTTGCACTGAAATCTATGCAGGTGCAGGCGGTTGTACATATTTTGTGTCGTGTGTTAGGTGTTGTTTGCTTTTAGACTCTTGGTTTTCCATCCACCCATTAGCTATACTTGCTTATCCTTTTTGAGGACGGCGGAGGGGGGGCTGGTTTTGCAGGTTTATAATGGTAGTTTGTATTGATATGATGTATGCAGTTAATGGCTGTGGGGTTTTATATCAATTAGTAACACCTTAGGGTATTTTGGTTATTATTAATAATCCTTGTTGACAGTAAATGATACAATTGCATTTGAGTGGCTGAATTTAAATTGTTTGCTAAATTTTATATTTTTAATACATTTTTTAAAGAAAAATAAAAGAAATACCTAAATGAAATAAAACAACAATAAAACTACCTTTTTAGATATTTTACATGAAAATACTTAATTCAGATTACATGCTTATAATTATTTATATTTATAACAGTAATGTAGACTGTCTTCCTCTGGTTTTCCAAGTCATACAGTAATTAGCTGTGCAAACACATTCCAGTGCAGCTATTGACCGTTGACTGAGCGTAGTTTCAGCCCTCAGTGTCATTAAGGTTGTTGCAACATTCAGGCAGTAATCCTGTGAAAGTCAGCACAAGGGCGTGAAAGGGAGGAGTGAGGTGTTACTGACACTGACTGCAACTGTCTGAATACCAGATATGAGAAAAGAAAAGCTAAACAGATCAGAAAAATGTCCTTGAACCTGCTAATTAAAGGGAATCAGACATTCCCATATGTGTATATTAAGTTGTCAAAGTTGTAAATTTAGTATGGTCATAACAAGAATGTTTCTCTTGGTGTTGCAGATGTAGTTCTATAGAAATCTCAGCTTAATTTAATGGAAATAAAATGGTTGTTGAAAAGGCTATAAGCACTGTAACTTGACTAAATGCACCAAAGTCTTTGCTTACAGCTTGGATCTCATGTTACAGTATGTTTTTTTTTTATAAGAATTAACTTGTAAAATAAAAAAAAGGTTCATTGCACTGTTTTGACTCTGTACTTTGGCAGAACGATTAGAGCCAAGACAATTGTTCATTGTGCTCTGTTTGTGTACTCTGGTGAATGATTTACTGGGTGTGGCACTCTGAGCTTGCACAATATGAACAACACAATGTTACACCTACTGGCTCCTAGCTAATATTTCACCTCCAGACTGCAGATCAGGTGGATTTTGCATACAGTACAGTATCATACAGTCACATGCACTATCATTGTGCCTTCCCTGTAATCATCCAATGTTCTCCATGTCAGCTGTATCTGTTGCCCCAAAGTTTAGCTACAACATCCAGTAGAATATGTCATTGGCCGTCATCTTTGAAACAGATTTTGCAGTAACAGGAAATTCACTGTAGGATCCAATCAACGTTACTTAGAATTAATTATTGATGACATATTTAAAATGGTGAGATTCTGTAGATAACAAGCTTAGCTACATTATGCACAGACCTCCATGAATAAATAATACAGTATAACAAATGTATTGAGATCCAAATTGAAATCCTCTGTGAGTTCCTGATCTCATTACGCTCAGGCCGATTATGGATTATTAATTTATAGATAATATTTTTTAAAAAGCGTCGGTGCTCGTAAACAATTCACCAACTTTCGTTAAGCTGACGTGCAGATCGTGCATCAGTGTGATGAATTACAAATCTGAAGCTGGAAATATAATTATAGGGTCTAGAAAGGACCATCTGTCATGTGATTGTGGTGATGAGTATCAAAGATGACAGCAGAGACCAGGAGAAAAAAAAGGGGGGAAATTAAATCTTGGAATGAAATCAGTCTCTCGCTACGAACACTGGAATCTTGTTAAAAATACAACAATATTATCTGCACAGATTACAATAATACTGTCACAATTATGGGAGGATGTGAACGAGACTTGAACATCAAAGGCTTTTTGCTCAAAATCCCACTGGGGCCAATTAGGAGCATCCTGAAAAGTCACTTAACTCAAAATAATGAAAATAAGCAGTTAACCCAAATATCTAAAGAAGGCTCTCCAAGCACTGACAACAGCTCTATTACCCCTGTTTTACCAATAAACAGTCTGTTTTCTTTTTAATTACTATTCTCTGCAGAAATAAAAGCTTTTGTGTGTTCTAGAAATCTGCAATGATTCAAATTCCTTGGTATTTTTGGAAACACTCTTAGATTTCTGAAGAATTTCTCATGCTCTATCCACCATGAGCCAGATATTTAGCATGTTGTGGACACCAGAGTTTATGCTCGCCGTTGTGCTGTGACCAACAAACTGGTCACAGTGATGACACAGCATGAAGACCTAGGAGTGAATGTTGCTTGAACAGCAAAAATCATTTGACAAACAGTTTATTTATAGATGCTGACTACTCAATAGGTGTGAAATGTATCATGGAAGTCCAAACTGAGAAGCAGGGAGGAAAGAGTTTGACGTGCCGGTAGAAGATTTTATATGGTAATTATATGATTGGCATCACTCTGTCACTAACCTGACTTACATTTTCACACATTTTCATTCTAAAACATAGTTACATAGTACTATACTGCACAAAACAACATACTCAGCTGTCCTGACATATGGTGTGTGTGTGTGTGTGTGTGCCATGGGAGCTGCGCGACAAAAAATACCTGAGCAGCAATTAAAACGACAACAAACGAGAGTTTTAGATCATTTCTTTAAGGATTATCAAGTGCATCCTGATGTAAAGTAATGGCACTGATAAGCTACATAATTCAATAGACCACTTTGTGTGTCCACCCTTATCAGAGCTGCTTGAGCCATCACTTCCAGTCACTCCTGTAAAGATGCAATTAATTCCAAAGCAGTAGCGTGAAATTAATTTATTGCTTGTAATTAGTTTTCGGCATACTGTGAAAACAATCTCTCCAGATAGGGTGTTTTCACCCTCCACCAGAGAGTCTGAGGACACTTGGCTCCATCTGAGTTCAATATGGAGTGGTGCCTTCAGCTGCCAACAGCGTGGAGCACAGAAACTTCTTAACCCCCTGTTGACTTTGGCCTCAGGATTTATAGTTTTAAATGGCACGTGACATTTTAGTCGCTATAAATGTACACGACAAAGTAATCTCTTCATGTTGCGTCTTGGGCAACACAAACCAGGTCATGTATATATGGAAGGTTAGTTTGCGAGTAATTTAATCACTGAATGTGTGTGTTTCTGCATGCAACAGGCCTCATTCAAATGATTGAGATGTATTCATGAAAGCGGCTGCAATTATGTATTGTTTAAAATGATTCTCGTGTCACTTATCCGATATGGTTCATTTGCACTTTCCTCATGGCAGGATGTTATAAATACAAGCTGTCGTTACTGCCAGAGACACTAGGTGTCACACTTACCTCTTATCTGAGTTTAACACCGGCTGCAGAGGTGGCAGGGAGGGAATATTAATAGAAGGCGGCTGATTTTAGTCAAGACACTTTCCCTGTCTGTCACATGTGTAACCAAACACCTGAAATCACTTCAATTAAGCTGTGAAGTCACGACAGCCCAGTTAAAGTGAAGTGATGTGACAATTTGTGGCAGGAGCCTCATCATGCTCTGAAGTGGAATATGCCAGACTGTAAAGTCATCACGTGCTCTTAGTCACCTCCGCTGATATTTGGTGTCACTTATTTAACAAGATCAGGCTTCTCATTGCACCTCCATGCTCATTATAACTAAAGTGAGACTGGCCACCACCTCTCTAAGACGGCGTAATGATAGTGTATTTAAAACTCACACTTTTAATGATTCAAATATTTAACCGTCTCGAAAGGATTATTATATTTTACGCTTCACCACTATTAAAGTTAAAAGAAGGATTATGTTATGTTTTTGTCATTTAATAGGAACAGTGTTTTATTTACAGTACCCAAACATAAGATAACAAAAAGAAGAATACCGTGAACATTATATGGTATTTCTGGTAACTATATAAACTATTATTAAAGATAGAATGTAATTAAGGGAAAAAAGTTTGTGTGGTTGTACTGTCATCATAACACCTAATCTTAAAGTACCATTTGGCACAATGTACTGTGCCTTCAAACTTTTTGTGCAAGAGCTTAAATGACTTGTTACATTGTTTGTTCGAGGTATTGTGCTTCTTCCTGGAGTTTGCCGTCCATATCTTTCACACTCAATTGAAATGTTCGGCTTACATATTAATTAGATGAATCTGTTTAGCAGCGGAAAGCCTGAGTGAGACATCTGGGTCTTAATTAGTCAAAAGGATTCAAGTGATAAACAGTCTAAAGAATATGTGTAGAAATACTAAATTAACTCATGCAATTAAATCCGTGATTATTAACAGTAGAATACCTATGAACAGTGTAAATATTCATTTGTAATATATTTCCTATTTCCCTGATATTTGTTTTGTGAGATGCAGTTTTTCTTTTCATGATTTTTAATCCGATTATCTGCTTTCTAAATTCATTTTTGCCCCACACATCATTATCTCATAGATCAGAGATATCATTGTTTCTCCAAAAGGCTAATGGAGTGGACTGATCCTGAAGCATTGTCATTGCAGTGGACACAAAAACATTGATGCACATGGTAAAAGCATATACGCCGAAATGAGAGGATAAACTTAGTAGTAAATTGTTTTGAAATTGCTATGACATGTTGTTTTTGTGTTGACCTCTTGTACTTTTGTGGTTGCTTTTTGTTCTTCATTTTCTCTGTGGGCATTAATGGCAAAACATATAGGAAAGCAACAAACACGGCAAGATGAAAGCTTGACTTTCATCTTACTTCTCTTAATGAGAATGTGACATCAGAGGTCCAAGCTGCTGCATTCACCGTCAAGTGTCCACCACAGTAACAGCCGGGGTGAAGGAAAAGCCTCAGATTCATTACTGTATCAAATGAATGGCTGAAGTTGACAACCACAGAGGCCATTCATCTCCACAGTCACACCTCTGAACCATATCAAAAGACTGTTTAGATGTGTGGTCGAGATATCTGCTTGTGTTTGTCTCTACCGAACAGAATTTCTGAAGTGCAATAAACTAGAGGTCAGAGGGCAGCAGCCAACATAGCACACGCTAAAATCATAAAGCACGGCTCCTGTTCATTACTGATCCTCCAGCTGAGGCTTACGTGATCACACTTAGGCTTTGAACAATGTTCTGAGAGAAATTCACAGCTTGTCTTGGTGTTGCTGGTGTGAGGTTGAAATCACTTCTGCAATTACCGCATGTCAAAGTACAGCACAGCGTAATCTGTTTAATGAATACACTCATATAAAACAAATAGCAAAAAAAAAGAAACAGCCGCAAACAACAAGATTACAGACAATCTCAAAAGAGCATTGTTGGTGGCAGAAAGCCTTCAGAGAAGAAAGGACGTTTGTTACAAGAGTTTCCGTCTGACTAAGAGTCTCAGTGTGACGTTGTTGTTCGTCAGAAGTGCCACACATTAGCACAGTGGCCTCGTTACATTTATCTGACGGATACACAAAAAAGGGGACCTGACAAAGTGTTTTCCTTTGTAGTTACCATAATCAAAGTGAGCCCTCTGCAAAAATCTTACTGTCATGTTTCACCAACTGCAAAAATTTAACAGCCGAACTGCTAGGATTTAACAGCTGAACACGCAAGGATCAGCAGAGTGCGAGTTGCCTGAGTAGAAAGAAAGAGATAGACGGGGTTAGACAGGCTGAGGAGGAGGAGGAGGAGGAGGGGGGAGGGGAGTAAACAGGTAGATTAAGAGCGTAAAGAAGAGAGGCAGAGTGCCTGACATACACACGCAAAGAAGTGAGACAATTTTCATGTGGGAGTTTGTGAGTTGATTTCGGGGACTGATGTTGGGCATTAAGTCGGCGCAAAGGCAGAGGCTCACTCTGGCTCTCAGTGTGTAACCCCTGCAGTGAAGATCTATAAGGCTGATCAGACCACCGGCTGTGTGAGCGGCCGCTTTTCCCTCACTGCCAGTCTCTTGGCTGGATGCAGAGAGAGAGAGACTTCAGCAGACTACAAAACGCAGTCTCACACAGGGGTTATGCCCTGATAACCACACAGTCTTAGTGAGGAATTTAATTGGCCCACTGCACATTTGACTTCAGGGAATGTTTTGACACTGTAGGTGTCAAAACAAGATGAGCTAAAGGTTGAAGCTGTAGATACAAAGCGTGCAACCAAATCTCAGCCCCCTCAGTCCTCTGAGCTCAATGGCCATAACAAGAAATTTGCATATTGATGAGGATACTTGGAAAGTTTTTAAGCCATGAGTAAACATTCAAATTCAAAATAAAAAAAAATGAGGATTATTGAACTAAATGTAAACTTTTTTTTATGGAAACATTTTCTGCTGTATTTTTGGACAAATATGTGCTTATTTCATATATTCAACAAATAACATGGCATAGCTGTATATCAGTCAGAATATGTATCACCAAGTGCGACAACATACATAAACAAATACACATTCTGCATGTATAAGAGGGCACATAAAAATACGACTTCATTATCTTTGAATAAATATATCCACGGTGGTAGCAAAAAATTCAACACTGCACAGCAGCAAATCTCTTACTAAGTCCTTTGACCACTTTGTTGTTTATTTATACCAAAGTCTGGAGAAGTTAAACCACACCGACACTCCTTACATGTTGATCCCTTTCATGTTCTAAGACTGAGCTCAAAAGACATTTTTTTTATATCCAGCAACACTGATGCTAAGGGAATACAATTTATTGATTTGCTGTCAGGCTTGGATCAACACAGTCCTATCAGGAGGCTCCGTACATAACAACATAGCCAGTGGACGGCGAGCAGGGCACAAATACACCAGCAATGATGATATGTGCCGTGGAACACAGGGGTTGACCCGATATCTCATGCAGCTGGCTCAACAGAAGTTGCATCACACAAATCTGCCGCGCTCCGTTGAGTTCACTTGGCTTACATTCCCAGACGATTGGCAGCCAAGTGATAGACCTGATTTAACTCAGATAATCAATACAAAAAATTAATCAGAGCAGCCCACTGATCTATCTTGTGTTGAAAAGTGTAGCATCCGCCAACAAAATTCAATTGGTTAGCATTTTATACAATCTTACAATTCCTGCCGTGTTCAGGTTGTGTTTGTGAACATCTCCATCACACTGAAATGCCAAAACAGCAGGAACAATCTAAAATCTTAAATCTCTTCGTCTTCTTAATCATTCAGTCAGAGAAAAGGCTGCAGATTAAGAAATCTTAACAGGCATTCACACCAAAATTGGTATTGTGTTAATAGTTCCACATTTTGGGAAATATGCTCATTCCCTATCTGATGGAGAACTAGATGAGAAGATTGATACCACGCTCATATTTGACTGTCAAATATGAAGCTACAGCCAGCAGCCAGTTAGCTTAGCCTAGCACAAAGACTGGAAATAGGTGTTCACAGCTAGCGTGGCTATGTCCAATGGTAACATCTTTCTACCAGCATCTATACAGCTTAATAATGAACAAATTGCATCTTGGTTGTTTAATCTGTACTGAAATCAAAGTGTACAGATGACATTTTGCATGGGATTATGTGCCAGACTGTTTCTTGACAGTAACTTCCTCGAGTCTCTGCGGGATGCCTGGCAACAGCATAAAGCCGAGAAATAGTCATAACCCCCCATAAAACCACAAGTGGTCATTTTTACACTTTAGTTTGGGTGCAGATTAAACAAACAAGATATAGTGTGTTTATTAGTGAAGTGTTGCAGGTGGATTTTGTAACCCTGTTCTTGTCTTCGTGCTAAGCTAAGCTAACCAGCTGCAGGCTGTAGCCTTATATTTAATTGACCGGTATGAGAGTGGTATCGATCTTCTCATCTAACTTTCTGACAGAAAGGGAATAAGCATATTTTCCAAAATGACAAACTATTCCTTTAAAAAAGACCGGAAGGTACATGCTTCGGTGTGGGCATTAATCTGTGGGTACTGGTAAGAAGATAAATTACAAAATGTCATTGGTTTTCATTGAAATGAACGAGAAGGATGCGCGTTTGTCGCAGTGCTATTGTCAGTCTGAACACGGCCTTATGCACTGTCACAATGTTGCCCTAATGTTTCAGTTTAACACCTGCTCACAACACACCCCTCATTCAGCAAACAGGCAACCTTGACCTGTTTGCATTACATGCAGGACCACCTGTTCCCCTGCTGTTCCCCTGCTCGCTGTGTGCAATAGCCTGTCAGTGACGAACGTCACGCTAGGCCTTTACCTTTAAATAAAGGCGAGATTCCTTTTTTTCCCCCTCTGGTCTTCTACCCACCAAAACCACCTCTTCTTCATCTCTCATTGATTGCCACCCCAACATCCCAGAAATCCCTCCATCTGTTGTGAGTGGCAGGTATAGGAATGACGGAGGAGGATGAATCGATGCAAGTACATTTGGCAGTCATTCCTTTCCTCTAACCTTTCATCCTCTCCACCAAGAGGTCAAATCAAAGCCCCAACATCCACGATACCAACGATGTGGAATGAATTGTTGCGTGTGTTTTTTTTCTAAAATCCACTCAATAGCGTGAAATGTGTCTAGACAATATAGAGGACCTCTGTATGTGGCTGTACATTTTTTGCTAATGTGACTACTGTAATATTAATGTTTAACATTATCTTTTATTTTATTAATTGCCATGTATTTCCTGTCACACAATTAATCGTCTGGGTAAAATTGTACACTTTTAAACATTTATATTCAATCTTGGCCACGACTCATTTAATATGTGCATAGTGATGAACTGGTATTGACTGGACGAGCCCCCCCATACATCCTTGCAAATACAGGTCTCAAAGAATGACACCTGGGGGAGTTTGACCTTTCGAGGGTCACTGTCCAGCACGATGAATCCCTCTAAGATCAAATGAATGTATTACCAGGTGCCTGTGATTAATTACTAACAGGGCCTACAGCAAATTGCTGCCACAGATGACAGCTCGTGTGATAACATTTCTTATCAGTGACCTCCATCACCCCTTCCATAACTCACATAGATCACACAGCCCTGATTTAGACCTTCTTTCATGCAAGGTATCAATGGAGCCATTGTTGCTAAATGATTGATTCCTTGAGAAGAATTGCAACCTTTATTTTCAGTGCATATTAAACAGAGTCCAAATTGTCCTTTAAATGTAATGTTATATATTTATGTATCAATATTATGTTTAAACCTAACATGATGTTTTCACACATCATTACTTAAAATGGAAGATATTTCAAGTCCTAATAGCTAAACATGCTAACTAGGTATTTTCTTGTGCATTTTAAAACAACCCTTGAGGGTTTTACTGATGTGCTGCAGCAGTATGGTCAAGTTTAGTTTTATGATTATGGCTGAGAAAATTGCCATAATGTTTAAAGGAAAACAACATTACTACGGCAGTGTTGAAGTCAGATATGACTGACATATAAGTCATGTCAAGTCTGAGCTCAACGCTTAACTTTTAGCTGCACTATAAGGGTGTCGCCTTACTTCCTACTTTGGCACTGAATGTAAATATAAGTCGTTTTAAACCATATGGTCATATTTCTGGTGAGGACAGTCTCAAATATTCTCCATTTCTCGTGTTTAGCTTGACATCTGTAGTATCTCCAGACAGATCTTTGCGAGAATTTAAAATGATGCTCTGTGGGTTTGAGCAAAGCTTGTCCACACAACATGAATTTAGAATGACAGAGCCACCGGCAGGTCAGCGGACTTGAAGAGTATGCGACAGTGTAACCAACAAAACATGTCCACCAAAATCCATAGTGTGCAAATGAGTCAATAGATCACTTTGAAGCTAATAATGCCTGTCGACACTGAAACTAAACACAGCTCAAATACATTATGTAGATCTAATTCAGTGGTGAAAACTATCTAAAAATATATAAAAGATCATTTTTTCAGTCGTCGTCTTGATCAAAGTTGGGCTAACCAACGAGGTAAAGCTTGTTTATCATCAACATTACAGCGGAAACTGCTCCTGTTAAAACAGCTCGAGGGTTATAAAACACACGCAACATTACATGTATTCCCAGTTGCGGACACTCACAGTATATTTATGAGTTAAAACATTTTCCATTAATAACCTGGTGACTAATGACCAAGGTTGTTGCCAGCAGAGAATAGGTAAAGCCTTGTGTAGCTCCGCTGCTTTCAGCCCTCAGATAGCACACAAGTGTGTTCCCACTCTTTGCTTTACACCTATGTTATATACCTGAACCAATATCTCATTGTATTTAAGGAGAAGAGCAAATTATGTGGAACCTTTCTCTGGATAGTCAGACTTGAAAATGTTGCTCATCTAAAAAACACAAGACAGCCTTAATTATTCATCTGAATAATTATTTTATAACTTGCCATTATCAAACCAAGTGAAGAGGCGCTAATGTGATCTTATATACAATTCCATGAAATAGTAAATGGATTATTAAGGCAGCATGCTAGCCTAAATGCATCTCTTTAGAGCTTTAGAAGTGATATTTGTGTCTCTCTGGAATTATACAGCTAATGCATTCGTCCCTCGGCGACAGCAGCATAGGCACACAGTGACTCAGTCCATAGGCAGCAAGTAGCCATAACAAAAGAGAATAGGGCAGATGAAGGTTGCATGTAATTACACCTACCCTCAGGCTTAATTAGGTCACCCTTAAGTGAGTATTGTGTGATAGTGTGCATGTGTGTTCGTCCGTGAGTGAATGTGTGTGTGACTATCTCCAAACAGAGGTTCACGTCCATGAGTCACAAGATCAGGATGAATATACAGTAGGCTGCTGGAAAGTGCCTCTCTGCTCAGCTGAGAGCAATTTGGTACAACATACTTACGCAGTGAGTGTGTTTTCATGCGCACTCCTGGTTATGAGTCGAATCCAGTTTTTCATCTTTTTTTGGGGGGCTGTGACGCTTTACATGGAACAAAGGGGTTATTGATGTGCCCTTATACACGATTATCCAGGTTTTTGATCATTGTTTGTTGTCTGCGCAGGCGTGTCTTTGACTCCTCGACATCACAGTCAGTCATTTTTATAGGCCCACTGATTACATTATCTCAGCAGCTGGGCATGAAACCATTGTAGTTTATGGCCTCCAAGACGCTGCTGCATTGTAATGCGGCGTTGTGGACTTTTTCCATCTTATCGCTAGTAATGGAAGTTGAGCGCTTATCGTCATATTTGTTTGTTTTTCCGACCAACTCCTGTGTGACTCTGGTTGAAGAACAGTCCGTGCAGATAACACACAGTGATCAGATTCCTGGATAAAAGCTTGTTTCTGGAAGTGCTTATCCAGATTCCTATAACCAGTATATGTTTTCCCTCTGGGTGTACTGCACACACATTAGTACTGCAGTTGTGGCACCATTTTCATTTAGAAAAGTAATCTGTAAAAAGTATCTATAGTTTCCAACACTATGTTTTTGTTCCACTAAACTTTATAGTCTTACATGTTGGGCAGACTAAAACTTCCCACCCAAGTACTTGGGATTCAGTTGTATTGACTCTTTTCAGATACTGTCATCACAGAGGAATGGTTGGAGCTATTCATTTAATCATACTGAAATTATTCCAAGGTGACATTACTGCCTGCATTCCACATGTTATGCTGTTTTTTCTTCCACTGCTTCCATTTTTCATTGTCATTTTAAACTGTCAACCTTTTGTCCTGCGCTCTCTCTCTCTCTTGCTGTGCCCTTGATATAAGTACCCACTGCTTCTGTCTGAGCACCACTATTACCATGCGTGGCTGTTTGCTGAAAAAAAAAAATAAAAGAGAGAGAGGGAGAGAGAAAAGCTAATGATGTTGGCTTGAGCACAGAGCTAATTAAAATTCTATAAATATGGTGGAGGTAGGTGGCGTGATGGATGTAGTGTGTCAGAAGTCCGGTGAGCAGGGAGGTGCGTGGAGATGTCCGGGCGATCAATACTAGCAGTAGCATAGTGAATGCATGACACTGCATATGCATTTAATGAACCAACAGTTTTATCTGTTAATTACACACCAGGACACACACCTTAGCATTCCTCACACTGTGTTAAACCTTCCTGGCTGTCCAGATAATGGCCGGCTATTTCACACAACAAATCTGCAAACGGTGGGCACATTCCTCTATTTTTACCCGCTCACTTTATCTCTCCCTCTCCTGCCTGTGCTTTCATTTATTGCAGGTAATTCTCCATGCAACACACTCTCTACGCTATATCGGGAAATGTAATGCATTTCTTCTTTTGTCCCTTGACCACCTAGTTTAGAGAAGCGTCTGCATTCGTTCTGCAAACATTGTATCTCAGAAAAAAGCCAGCGGTTTCTCAATGCCCTGGGAATATTGGGCAGGCAGGCAGAGGGGGTACGGGTTAATTGGCGTAACAGGGCAATGTTGGTAAATCAAGAAATAAAACTCTCATGTTAAAGCTTACACAGAAATAATATTCAGCAACTGAAGCAAAACCCAGACCCAATTTATTGTCCAAAGTCTGTTGGGAGTTACTTACGTAACACTGAAACAAAGCCATATTTCAATGCCTCTCTTCGCCCGTCTAAACCGAGATCACAATGAGATGATTTCTGGTAGTGGAGCAGTAAAATATCTATCCATCAATGCTTATATTACACCAGAGTAATTCTTCTTTTCAGAGAACTTTGTGCCACTTCAGCTTATGGCTTAAAAAAAAATTCTATAGAGGAAGCTGTGGCATAATCCCGTATTACAGGAGAAATCCTTCTGTGAGGGTGAATTATTTTTGAGGTTAAGCTGTGAATATTATCTCACACAAAGTCGTTTGTTGTGGGGTGAAGAGGTAATATTGGATCCAGAGAGTTATATAATTTACTGTGAAATATGAATAACAAATAGAGGTGAATAGTAGACAATATGAGACATTAACCTTATTCATTAGCTGCCACTCAAGGGTCTAACGCCAACCTCATTTTCAGCACTAAAGTTACCATAGATACCTAAAAAGATATTTGAGATGTTTTTTTCCCCCCCTCTCTAGTCACTTAACTTTTACAGTGCTTTCCATACATATCATGTCTTTATAAAGTTTGTTGTTGGCTCTATACTGCAGCACACTGGATTTAGAATGATGAAATTAAAAAGAGGTTAAAATGATGACTGTCATCTTAAATTTGAGCATGTTTACATCCATATCCAATTAATCATGAAGGCATTTTAGCCCTTTTTTATACACACAACCTATGTTAATAACCTCACAGTTATTGCTTCATTTGAAATCCAGTGTACTGGAGTGGAGCACAATGAAAAACACACGACTGTCAACTGCACTGTAAGTTATTCATGATATACTGTTTATTTACACACACGTACCTGCAAAAAATACTGGATAAGTTCAGGTTTCTTAGGATGGCAGAGGTAAAGCAGAGAGCACAGGGACGCTGGGACGGTGACTCAGCTGTGAGCTGTGAAAGCCTCGGCTGCAGTCAAAGAGCAGGGGGGACCGGTGATACGTTACTTTTCTTACTGCAATTCTTTCAACATATCTGCCTCGTCTCTCTGGCTTACATTATCAGAGGAGTATCTTGACAGCTGCCAGAATTCCCTCATGTATGGTATGAAAGCTTTTTTTTTTTACAACAGCACATGTGCTGTAGGCTGCAGCAGAATCCTAATAAGACTAGATAAAGACATTTTTCATTTATCACTGAATCTTAGTTGGTATGCTGGGACTCGTCCGCCATAATCCTGAATAGGGATAAGCAGATAAAATGAATGAATGCTGTTTTTTTCTCTCACCATTTTTCGGAAACACACACACACAGTGTAATATAAATTGGATTACTGTAATGTGTTTAATGGTGGAAAGTGTGTATTTTAACAAAATCAGCACTTTTTGGGCGAAATTTAATTCTATTAAATAATCTATTTCACTGTCTTATATCTTCAGTAGCCTTTAGTAATGGAAAAGTTTGTTCAGGACTCTCTCGGAGACTTTCCAAATCAACTCTCCCTGTGTCTCTCTTTCTCTTCCTCTTTCTCTCACACACAGCGCTGTGACCTCTGGGCCATTAGGTCGGCCTCTTGAAGCTGCCTCCAAAGCTCTAACCAGCTCTTTTCCCGTAAGTGCAGTGTCTGTTTATTTTTAACTCCAGCAGCTGCATCTTGTCTTTTCTTTCTTTTTTTTCTTCGAAACTCAGACATATGTTCAGATGGAGGAGGCAAAGATAACATTCCTCAGCTTAATACACTCCTCCCCCAAAAGAGCAAGAAAAAAAAAGAAGCCTGTCAAATATAACAGCCTTGTGTTTGTGTGTGGTACTGGTGGTGGTGGTGGTGGTGCAGGTTAGGTCTGCAAAACAATAGCCTAGGGATGAAAAATGTATTTTATAAATAAACTTTATTCTTTCTGACACAGATGAACTGTCCTGCTAGCATTATGAGTTCAACGTATTTTTATGTAATTCAACAGTTTTGTTATTTTTTTATGTTTAAGGCATTATAGGTTGTATATATAGGCTGTGGTTTACATAAAGTTATAAAAAATAATGAATGCCTTTTTCATTACCTCATCGTGGCACTGTGACTCATACTTCATAAGGGAAGTGTTGCTGCATGTCACAATGTGTCTACAACATTGTTATCGGGTTGTAAGAATATCATAAAGTAGTAAACCAGTAAAGAAGCGACCAGTTGAACTGGCAGAGTCATCTCGCCCTGCCTGTGGAGAATCAGTCTGCCGACTCGGTAGAGAGGAAAGAGGGAGGATCGGTTGGCTGATGGTTTAGCTGGAGGCAGGACAATACTGCTCTGGTTGGCAGGTCATTTTGCAAAGAGGCAGGGCGATACTTTTGGCTTGCAGGGTGATTCTACCTGGTAGGCAGGTTCGACAACAAGAAGCAAGGCCATATTTCTACCATGGTGGTGGATTCTGCCTGCTTGGAAAGTTGTTTTTCCAGCGGCAGGGAATGTTTCTGCCAGGCAAGGCAACTCTGCCTGGTCAGCAGGTCGTTCTTCCAGAGGCAGAGCAAAGCCGATTCTTTTATGATTCTTGCTGAAATTCCATTTCTAAAAAAGGGCTTGGACACAAAAGGGGTTCTAGTTTTGACACTTACTGTAGCTGTCTTGACATCATGTTCCTGCCTCATAAGGCATCTTGCTTAAAATGGTGGTCAGTGGAGTTGATAATGGACAGCACACGACCTGCAGAAATAAGACAGCCACAGGCAATTACGAGAGGCGTCAAAGAAGGCTTACTGCTCTCCATTATGTGTGTGAGTGTGGTCCAAATTAAAATCTAATTTAAGGTAACACCAAGATAAAAAAAAGTGTGTTTCATTTCTTCAATTTGCACAACTATTCCATTCCATTAGACATGTAATTTCTGCTCATCAGACACTGGGTGAAATTGGTGCCCCAAAGGAGAGCTTTTTCCATTTAAAGTAATTAGTCCTGGAGAACAGGGATGAGCAGGCATGCATGCATGTGTGCATTTTTGTACATGTGGGCAAGTGGGGGGAGATAAGGAGAGAAAGAGAGAAGGAAAGGAGCAGGGAGATTGCGATAAGGAGGCACTAATTATTTATTGAGTTTTGAGGTATTGATTCTAGTGTATCATCTTTATAAATGTTGGACAAAATCTCTTGACGATTAATTCAACCTTTTCTATTCAAATTTTATTTAGCTTACCAGATGAACAAACCAATGCAAAACCTATATACGTTTTCTTCTCTTTGTCAGGTTTGTGCTCCACACGTGTGGCTCTGCACCTCTCATCTCGCCATTTTTAATCTCTCACAGTTGACACTAACAAAGCCTTCAGATGATACTGTACTGTCAGTCTCCCCATAGACACACAGAGAAAAGGCACTGGATTGAAGAACCAAAGAGGTCAGATCCTGCTGAAATGACCTGACTGCTGCCTACTCACTTACAAAGCTTATTAGTCTGACTCACCATGTGGATGACCACGCTCATGCCCATTTACCAGTACCCAGAGGCTATCAAGGCAGGGTGACCATGGTGGGTGGTGAGCTGAGTTCCTTCTTTGTACTCAACCCAGCAGCCCTGACTCTGATTGGAATGATTGTGCCCTAGCCTGTGTGAAGTTTCACTGATCAAGCCTTGTGACTCATGGACTAAACAGGAAGAAACAAGTTAAAACTATAGTTTAAAGCTCATTGCAGAACTAATAGTCTGGCAAAAGAAAACCAGAGGCCACCAAACTGCACAACAATAAAGAGTGTGCTTAAAATAGAAAGATGAGCACAAACTCATCTATAGAGCTGCAGAATTGCCACCAGTGTGATCCCAAAAACGGAGGGCTCCTCTGCGGAGCACAAGAAGTGGGTAGCCACGCACAAATATCCACATATACCAATTTGGCTGCTGCACACGGACATACAGGAAAATAATAGATGAGATTGTTTTTCCCAAGAATAGATTAGAAGAAATGTTGATAACATGTTCGGAGCTACTGTTTTCTTTTTCCCCTGTGGTAGTGAGGTCTGTGGAAGCTTATCCTAGTGCAACTACTTAAAGTTTTTGCATCATGATATCAACACAAAGTCCTCTGACCTGACATTCAGGGCAGAACCAGGCAGGTTAGAAGAGAAGAGCCTTCAAGTTCGGGGCTTTCAAAACTAGAATTATTTTAATCTAAAATACTTTTTAACTGGGTAAACCAATGTCAACAGCATTAGTGTCTATTACATTTCTATTATCAAAGTGCCTATTCTAAATTATTGGTTATTGTGGATCTGGAAACTGAATTTGTAGTTTTAACTGAGGTGGACAGCAGCAACCCTTTTATTGTGTAGTCTGCTGGAAATTCTTAAAAAGGGAGCTGAGAAACTGTCTGTCCATCTGCAAACCAGCATGGTTACACCGAGCTAAATCGCCTCCAACTTTCTGGCCAGTTTACAATGCAGAATAGCTCTCGACTAAGAGCATTTTGCTCTATTCATACTGTGGACAGCAATTTCAAATGTTCTGATACATATCAAGGCTACACAATATAAAAGAAAAAGATTCCCACACAGTCCTTGATTCAAAAAGTAAAAAACAGCATTCTGTCACATATTAAGATCTTTTTTTTCTCTTGAAGGTGTTTTTTCTTCTTTGGCAAAAAAATCTTTGAGATTTTTTTTTTTATCCCTGTTTGCCGTGTCCAATCCCCTGTGCACAGCAATAGTTGTCACTGCTGCTGGGCAGAGCTACAGGCAGACATGTGCCACCTCCGTGACACATGGAGTTGCCAACCGCCTCCTTTCACCTGCCAGCGATGAGCTTCACCAGGAGGGCATAACACATGAGAAGTTCACGCTATCTCCCACGGTTCGACTCCCCGCTGTGCAGGCACCCGGACCAAGTGCAGCAAAGAAGCTCACCTGCAAACACTGTCAAATGTTTCCGTCGGAACGCACAAGAAGATGGAGGTACCGCCAGCAGGAACCATGTCGTTTTAATTCAAGTGCTCAAGCAGTCAAATATTCCCGCTCAGTAAGACAAAATGGTATTAGCAACTATAATATTCCAAACACATGGTCATAATTACCAACATCTACATGTCTGATACATAAAGCCACACTTCATAATTGGGATGAACTTGAATAAATAATCTAGTAACGAACACATCATCGGTTAATTCAAGACCGGAGCGTAGGAGTGGTGTGCTACCTGGGATTGATGCACCGGAAAACAAGAAACATGGTCACTCTGTGTAGCACTGATCACTCAACTCCCATGTTAAGGAAAGCAGAGAGCGGGACGGCCAGGCACAGAGAGCAATGTGCTCAAATAACACACCCTGTCAGCGCAGGCCGCCCTGCCACTTTGATTAAACTATGTACATCAACAGGCCTGCACCCCAGAGGCCCCGGGTAACAGAAGGGCATGGCTCGATGGAGTGAGTTAAGGGTGTACACTGCTGCCTTTTACCATTACTTCTCACTGCAGGTTTGTGTCAGAAAAAAAAAAAACACAGACAGGCACAAGTGGTAAGATCTCAAGTGTAATTCTGTGGCGTCAGAGCTGTGAGAGAGTACCAGCTGGTCTGTGAATGTTTTAGACCCACTGCGCTGCTGATGAATCTCTGCTCAGCTGTCTTACTAGGGAGTGTTTTATCTACCATGCCACACCTGCGGAACAAGATATGCTCAAAAATCCATCTCCTTCTTACCCATGTTGATGTTAAACAGTGCTCCCTGTAGAATCCCACATGATGCCTGAACCAGGCTGGGAGGCCTGACCCAGATATGGCATCCCGGCGTCACACACAGCAGCCAGCTATATCTGTAAAGCTCGACATCTGTCTCACGCTTGCACACAGTTCTTTCTTTTTCCTGTTTCTCCTTCCCACCACCCTCCACCCCCTGTTCCCTTAAAAAAGTGTAGAGCCACAGAAAAAGGCTCTCCAGGGGAATAAGAATGAGAAGCTAGCTCAAAGAGTTAGTGCGTCTGAAGAAAAATGTGCAAGCGTGCACTAAACAGTGAGGCAGAGATATTGCTCCAGTTGTTCAGCAAATTTGTTTTTTACAGTATATAATTACGGTAATTATAGTAATGTTCTGGAAAACCATTGGGAGAATAATAGTGTTCATTTACATCAATGGCAATGCTTTAAAGAGTTGAAGTCTCCTAGGTAAAAATTAGCAGCTCTAGTGTTCCTCTTTAAAAGCAATAAACAGCTCCAGTAGTTCCTCTCAACATTTCAAAAGGTCTTCTGCAGACTGCACACCGTTTACATGAAATTAAATAAAAATGGAAAATGATATATCCACAAAATGTCCCTCAATTTCTCTCTGAAAGTGCCACCTTTGGGTCTGTGATCTCAACTGACATACCGCTGAGATTTTCTTGTCAAGCTAGTTCAGCGATGAATGACCTTCACCAGAACTGCACTACCAGAACCTTTTCTGTCCTCGTGACCGACTCCACAGTGAAAGAAGGAGAAAGAAACTGTGAAGTAAGTGCCGGTAAATCCAGCCAGGCCACTCAGAATGAGAAATGCTATGCGCAAGAACGGGATAATTTATCAGCATTAAGTCAAATAAGGAAGACATAGAGAGAAGTGGTGGTAGTGGAGGGTTGGGGTGGGGGTGGGCGGGGGGTTGAGTACACATCAGTAGGACAGCAGCATTTAAAAAGAGACATCAGTAGATAATGACTTCATCCCCCTTCATCTTCACTAAGTGTACGGCGGCTTGTGGTACCCCAACGGGCTCTACAGATGCTTCAAAAAAAGACAACGGAAAAAAATGACGGTACATTGAAGTATGATGGACTTTAGTGGCAAACACATGCTTCTTTAAGTCCCTCCCTGCTCTTTTAATTTTATCAAATGGCCTGTATTTAGAAAATGAGATTAAATTCAAGCAATCAAAATAGCAAAGAGGATTTATAATGTCATGCTTACACAGATTTATTGCTCTTTCTGTCTCTCTTATGCATACAGACACAGATAGATACAAATGCATGCTTATTGCCTCTCTCTCTCACACACACACACACACACGCACGCACACACTTTATCACTGATAGCGGCCGTGACAGATTCGTCAGTGGGTGGTGGGCGTGGGTGAGTAGATGTTGTGTGTGTGGGTGGACATGATTTAGTACACACTGAAGCTTACCGCAGTGAGACATGATGGCACTGCTGGAGGTTCAAAAATGTCTACGTCTAGTTAAAGTCAGCATTAGATTATAGCTCCTCATCCTCGACTAGTCTTTATTCTTGCTTTTGGAATGCTGTTATTTTGTACCTTGAAACTCTTCATAACTTCTTGTACTCTTGAATATTTCTAAAAGGGTTTTTTAATACAAAAGAAAAAATGCAGACATTCTTCATAACAGCTGAAATTATTATTTCTTTCCTTAGTTTCCTGAGCTGCTGTTACAGAGGTTGTTATATTGATGTTCTTTTGTGTTAATGTCAGCTTTTCTGTGATCAAGACAAGAAAAACTCTCCACGTTTTCCATCAGGCCAAAATAGCAAAAAATTGTTCTCAGACAATATCCCATAATCTATATGGTAGACAACAATCCATAAATTTTGGATTGTGAGGTGTAATGAACAACACAGCCTCTAGGGGTCACTAACAGGGCTTCAGTTACAGTTATAATCATTACCAGCTGTGACAGCAAGTGGCTGGTATTGTTTTCGCCTTGTGAGTCTGTGTGTGTGTCCTGCAGACACCTACTGTAGCAGGAACCACCACAGAAGCGGTTTTGAGTACTTTGCCAGGTGTTTATGTCAATGATTTTGTCAATGCGATATGCGATAGCGTCACAACTGTGCAAGAGGCAGTCACGAAACTTTACAGACGTGTAGTTGACATCAAGATGGGTGCGGTCCAAGCAAGTGCACTGAAACTGTAACATGAATATGCATTATTTTTTAGTCCATTTTTATTCTTTATTTAATTTTCCTCAAATGTTTAAAATCATTTCTACGCCCTATGTCAAGCACTTTTGTTTGACAGGTGTTATATCAATACATTTGCCTTGCCTTGCCAGTAAATAGAACTACTGTAAGAAATTATTGCATGTATAATATAATAGTGACCTTTTGTTCACCATTCATAATGTTAATACTAAATGGAATTTCCTATAACTTAGCATAATGTCCATCATGGAATAAATAATAAAAAAAGTAAAATCACAAAACAAAAATCACCAGAATTGGAATTACAAGGTTTTCATATGAGCAGCAATATGTATTGCTGTGCTTTGATTAAAGGTCAACTCTCTCCTTTGTGCCCGTGATAGAGTTTGCTCTTGGCTCCAGCTGGGGTTCCTGACACCATCACACCACGGTTTATTCCCCTGCTCAGAGGACAATCATCTTTCAACCCTGTGGTGCTCCTCGTAGTGAGGACACGGAGAATAAATCACCGCTGCCCAGCCCAGGGACATGGGAAGGCTGTTAACAAGTTCAAGAGGGGCCTGAGGTGCTGTCCAGAGAGCGAGTCAAGGGTCAAAGCTTCACTGCCGGGTTAGTAGGTCAACTGCTGACCAGGTAGACTGGTATTTGCATGTGCACTGGCCAACTCGATGCATCACGCAATCAAAAGTACCATGTGAAAGTAAAAGTACTGTGACATTAGAGCTTATGGAGGTCCAGTCAAATCAGCAATTAAAACGGCAAATATTTGCAGTGAAAGTAATTAATTGGAATGAAATCACAGTGATCAGCGGATCAGTAAATCACACACTTTTTGCCATTGACAGTGCAGATTATTTTTTAGAGAACAGAAACAAGAAAAACGGAGGAAAACTACTGCAGTGTATTAGCTCTGTTGCACCATCCACTTTTATTCAACCCTTCGTTGTTGGAGGATAAACTGCTCCACAGAACAGGAATGGTTTGCAGACAGTTACCAGGCAGGAGGTGATAGTACTAATATGTCTTAGAAGAAACCGTGTGAACTCATTGTCCTATTAGCGACTGAGGTGTCTGTTGTTGAAAAGACCAAACAAGATTTCCATTTACAACTATAGCCTTACTAGCCTATCTCTTACTTTTTGAAAAATACTAATTTAATGAAAATACACACAAACATATTCATGTATATTTTCATTTTTCAAAACAGGAGAAAAATTGTGACGTGATAAAAATAACTGCTTAGAGAGGGAATTTAATGGTTTTGAGTGGAATAGAAATAAGTTCCTGCATGATGAGCGCTTGCCTGTACTTTGGGTTAGTCAGTGTTTTATTTCTTTGTTAGGAGACGCACTTTGTGTTGCCTCATTCAGCTTCTTCAAATTACTGTAAAATTACGAACAGCAATAATACAAAAGCGATGTTATGGCTTTATTTTGAAAAATATGAATATGTGGATTAGTGCTTCCAGTTCCATTTGACCATTACATTCTGCCTTTAGACAATAGCTTAAAAGCTTTTACAGATAACAGCACATTTTCTCAGATATTCCGATGATAGCAATTACCAAGGCAGTTTCTATAAAAAAAGCTGCACTCTTCATTTGCAGTCTGAATAATTTTCAGCCACCATGCAGTTACAGTGCAAACACTGCTCAGTCATTTGTTATTAAAGCAAAGAGAAAGCCATGCAAAACTTTCTCAGCCAAAGAAGTTCTTTCAATCACAGATCTCTAATGAAAGTGTTTGAAAACTAATTCCCAGTCTGCACTGAGACATGCATCTTTCCTCTTGTCTAATACCCGGATTAACATTTTTTAGACACGGCATTTTTTTCCCCGCCTTATCAGCAGAAGACAGTAGGAGATGATTACATGCCATAGCACTCCATTGCCTGTACAAAACACTTCTTCAGTTACTTCAATCAATATCAGTTATGTTGAGATGGATAAACAATTTGCCTGTTTAGAAAATAGGAAGAGCTTCATGGGTGTCACAGCAGGTGGATACTTAATTCATTGCAAACTGTTAATGAAAACACAGTGGCATGTTTTAAAATCAATTTCAAACTAGTCTGTAGGGGTTTTTGAGGCACCCAGACATTTACTGCAATACATTATACTGAATATCTACGACTATACTCTCTCTCTCTCTATATATATATATATATATATATAAATCTATGAATATCTATGTAGAAAGATACAGAAATCCACAGAATGACTTGTTTGAGTAAACAATATTAAAAGAATGTAATTAATTGAAACCTATCCGGACATATCTGCTCTTTCTCCTACTTAACCTTTGACCTGCTGTCTCTCTGGTATTCATTCCTCTACCTCAGGAGCCCTCACTAACTCTTCTGATTCTGAACACTTGTTGTCTGATCCCGCTAATACATTCAGACTTAAGCATAGGACTTTTTGATTAGTAGTGACCTTATTAATTCATGATCAATTTGTTATCTGGCAGTGTGTCTGAACCTGCCAAGCCAACTCAATATCACCTTTACTCAACAAATAATAATAAAAAAAAGGATGTCAATGCAGATAAACTTCTTACTTGAAACTTGGTCAAAAACACATTCTTATCACCTGAATATGAGGCACACTAATGAATAGTGACGCTAACACTAAATTTTTAATAGATTATTTATGTTTTTTTCACTTGTGACATTGGTGTGCAACTGAGTGTCATATTGTTTTGTGAACACCTTCTTCCTAGTCATTTCCTTTGTAAACATGCATGAGGTGTTTCTTTTTGGTGTTAATTGTTGGTATGGTATTGTATTATTGTATTACCCACCTTTGTCTACAAAACAGCCTGAATTCTTCTGAGCATGGATTTCACGAGATGCTGTAAACATCCAAAGGTTCTCTATTGGCTTGAGATTGGGGGCCATGGGAGTAAGTAAAAGTCACTGCCACTGCCGTCACTGCTGTCACTGGACCTAAGTTTAAATGATGCCCTTTTTTTCACGCCATATCACATAATCCTAACATAGTATCCATTTGACAAAAGGTAGACTAAACCACGGGAAGATCCACTCCGTCAAATGATGCTCAATTGGTATAGCCTGGTTCCAGACCTTTTGAATCGCGCCTGCACCTTCAATTTGGTTAGTAATTCCAAGAGGTATGTTGTTATCGACCAATTAGAGCTTTGTAGGCAGAATAAAGAATGGGGACTATTATCTTCCTATGGCTAGCTAGCTAGCTAGCTACATGGCCACAAACGGATGGATGAAATCCACACAGCTGTACAGATTGTTGTAAATTGACGTACAGAAATTACATCTCCTAAATTGGCCTTTTTCTTTTTAATCTTTGTGAAAAATGTTAACTGCTAATGCCACAGCATTTTCCTTGCTTCTCACTGATGGGTTAGAGCAAAACATAACAAAATACACCCTCTTTCCCAACAAGAAATCAGCTAACATGCACAACGTATCGGGCTGAATGAATTAAGTGAAACGAAATGGCAATTAAGTCTAATTATCAGGCCGCAGTTTGTACTGTGGTGAGTATGTAGCAAGATAACATTCTGGTATGGTTTTTCCCCCTTCTAGGTGCACGGTGTACAAAGCTCCTCTGAACATCACTGCTGTATTAAGCTGCTGTCTGCTGTTTACTTGTGGCCTGCATTTAGCTTGAATGGCTCTCCTCCGACTTCTCTTACAACAAAGCAGGACTGGAACCAACTGGATGTTTTTTAATGTCTCTCTCTCTGTAAACTCTAGAAGCGTAATGCATGAAAATCCCAAGGGTGCTTGTGGTCACAGGGTTTCTGAGATGCTGGAGGCATATCAGGCACTTGACAACACACCAAGTTCAAATCGCTTACAGTAGATCACATCTTACCCATTTTAACATTTAGTCAAGCGGTAAATTAACTGGCCAAACCTGTCTGCATGCTTTATACTTGTAATTTATTTATAAGGAACTGACTGACTTTAGGAGTGAGCTGTTTGTGTTGAAAAGGACACTAAAAACAAATGGTTGCCTCCTACAACCTTCATCACTTCAAGTCATTTTCATTGCTTGGGACAAATTACCTCCTTTCAAAGCTCCGCGAACACAAACATTTTCAATTGCCCATCATGATGCATTTAACATCCCATGTTTTGTCCTTGGATATGCTTATTTTCTGAAATACATAAATGATGTATTGAATTTGCTGTGAGACTGAATGTGAATATGGAATGTGAATATGAAATGTGATCAAATTGCAATCAAGTACAACCCTTGCCGGGACAGAGAGACACAGACACAGAGAGACCATCTTCATTCAGAGTAGGTTACAAATTATTCAACGGTTTTCAGAGAATACTAAATAGGAGCAGGGCATCTGTGGGTACCCAACATAAAAGCAGGAACACCTTATCCCACCAAATCATACATGTTTCATCAAGCAGTTCTCCACAGAAGAGTCCTTCAAACCCAAATGCTTCATGAAATTCTTATTTACATTGCCAGATAATGTGCAAGTGGTTGTGCATCACAACCCTTTTTTCTAATAACACAATGTTGGCATACGTTTATATGACTTAAAAATTTGTTTCTTTAAAATTGAACCTAGAAGCAGGCGCCCAGCAAGATTAATGTGAATTTAATCGACAGGTGACAAGTGCAGAATCACCAAGTGAGTGTAGTCTCTGCCTCCGTAAACTGCAGTACTACGTTTAGAAATTCTCAACAGCTTGTGAAGATATTCAAGATCTCTGAAAGTCTGAGCAGCAATGCAGCCATGACGAAGACGTGGAAAGCAGAAACAGACAGCCAAACCCCCTTCAGTCCAAGAACACATGCAGCCTTGGTATGGCAAAGCTATTAACATAAACATTGATAATGACTTCTCACTGAGAAACAGGGGCCCACAACATGTTTTCCACAATAGCTACACCATCCAATTATCCACAGATGTTAACTTCACAGAATGCTGGTTCACCACATCTGTTTGTTGGTGGGAGATCTCATTATAACAAGCCTGTTTTAAACCCCAGCATCAAGCACCGCTTGGCACATTTTATTGCAGCGTGTTGAGCATTTACAACAAACATTCCTGACTGCTGTAAAAGTTTGCATGTTATACTTGATGACTTCCAACAGTCAGTAAAATTCTCCTCATCGCTGCCGATTACAGACGACAGCTTCCATGTCGACCTTTAATCCACGCTGTACCGCTCAAATAGTCGCAATCATTCTTTTTCCTAAACCTTGTATTTCAATTCATTAAATAAATTCTTTTTGTGAAAGCATATGAGGCAGAAAAGATGACAAGCTGGACAGTATGGCAGTTTTGCTTGATAAATGACAAACAATTACTCAATTACCAAAATTGCTGCAAATTCATTTTCTGTTGATTGATATTACCCAACCAATCTTTTCAGCTCTAGGATAAACTAATTTCCATTAAATGAAAGAGTCTTTAGTACAACTACGCTACTGCATTCTGGTATGTGAGAAACTGCAACTTGTTTTTAAATCTCTTATAATTGAAAATGTGCAGAGGTTCTTCAAAGTCAGTCACGCGTACGGTCATATGGAACAGTGAACCAGAACAATGAGATTGAAGCGGTTAAAAGCTGCAGGTAGCTGCGAATCATTGTGGTTTATTACAACAAGTATGGTAGGTCAAAGTTGAACCAGGGAGCTGGTCTGTAAACTGTGATGGATGTTTATAACATATAAGTTTTGGTAATAATTCTGATGGCCGCCTTCGTTGTCTCTTCCAAATAAATTTGGCTGCCCTGGGGATTCATTTAAAACATCTGTATTCTGTCTTCATCTTTTAACGATGTCGCCACATTTGCGGATCTCGGCAATTGTTATTATTATCAACAGGAATCATGACCAAAACTCTGAAAATTAGACCCATGTTGTAATAAACTGTAATCATCCTTTAATGGTCTGTGGAGTCACCTGTTCTAGTATTCCTCTCTTCTTTTGATTCAACAATATAGAGCTTTAACTGGTTTTCAGGAAAACCCAAAAGCAAGTTTCACAATGTGGAATGTCTCATTGGATCATTCTCTGCTTCCTTTAACAGAGTCACTCCTTTCAGAGGAAGACTGGGTTGCCTATCCCCTGTGGAGAAACATCCAAACACCATCTTTGAAAATATACCTCTCACCCAAATTACCAAAATTGCAAAGTAGACATTTCCACACGTCAAGGACACAGTTGGAGCATGCGTGTGAAACCTCTTTTATTTCGTTATATCATCAGGACATGTGATGTCAAGCGGAGATCCCACGCTGATAATATAATTGTCTCCTTGTATGGCAGAAGCGAAAGCACGACACCGTGCTCCCCATGAGAAAGATGAGGGAATCAAAAAGGAGTAGAAAAACCTTGTTGACGCACACATGTGCATACATTTGTGACAAGCTACAGTGTTAGCAAGTAATTACTTTGCATCTACAACAAAAAGGAAGCAAGGAGTAAACCGTGGAATAAGAGTTTGAACGTTGTAGTCATTTACTCCAAAACAGTTCAGATACTTGTAATGTCTGTGTCATTTTAAGAGAGTGAAGGTGCTACGAACAGGACCTTGGAGATGCCACGCTGCATTTTACACTTTTGAGTCCAAACTGTGGCCCCTCAGGTTCACAGCATAAATCACTGTTGAGTCGGAGGTTTGTGATGAATTTACATACACTGTTTGCAAACGGTGCCCTCCATAAGGATCTTGTAGGAGATGGAGGCAGCGAAAACACGACCTTTAAAAGCTGCTTTGTTGAGCAATCCATTCTTGCACACACTGCAGTACCCAGTCTCTGTGTCCCCTGTAGAATTAGGTTGATTGAGCATGGCCTGAATTGGATCAACGATATTTTGCATGCTGGAGCCCAGGGCCCGTTAAATCGCCTGGGCCACGGGGCGGCCAAATACTTTGCTATTTAGTTGACGGGACCCGTTCCAATCCAAAGCCTGGGAGAGTTATAAACCCATGGGTCTCTGTGACTGACTGCTGTCATACTGCACTACTCATTTCAGGTATGCTGTTTAGTCACACTTGAAAACTCAATCTAGACCTACACATATGTACCACACTCAGCATATTGTCATTGTGTAATATTATTGTGACGAAAATTGCTGTTTGCTGTGACCATCAAGACACCCAAAAAAACTTGCGTCTTAATTCATTTTTATTGAAAATATTAAAGTCATTTCTTGGCCATCTGTCAAGTAAATAGTTCCACAAATAAAGCTTGCCATAAAAGCAAAATTATCTAGATTTTGTGTGTGTTCATGAGATATAAGAAATTACTCCTCTCATTAGTATTGGACATCCACGGGGCAGGTGTAGATGGACAGCGGTGGCGTAGGAAAATCCCTCAGCCTAACCACCCTCAAGAGTTACATTACATGAAAGAGAGCCATATTTACAATCTTACTTGGTGCCACACTAACAACTGTCTGCGCCGATAAAAAAAAAGACTCTTACCCTCCCTAAATGTAACCGCTGTAGAAGCTATTAGTATCAATCAGATCTCAGTGGAGATCGCCATTTGAGAGAAAATGAGGCTCAAATCAGCTCTGCAAAATAAAATTGATGTGGAATATTAAGATTTATCGCTGCTCTTCAACACCACCACCACACACACACACACACACACACACACACACACACACACACACACCCACTCCTCCTTCTTTCCGTCACCTTCTTGTTACTCTCCCTCTCTTCTCCCACTCCCTATCCAGTGTGCTAGGCCTGGATTGGGCAGACAGTTGCACAGCTGGGGGCTAATGCAGAGAGGGATGGCTGATGATCCAGGCTGCAGATGGAGATGTGCCATGGGAGATTAATCCCCAGCACAGTCAGAGGCCTCCTGAGATTTTAATTATGCCCCAAAAAGGAGAGAAACACGAAAGAAAAAAAAAGTGAGAAATGCTGTCGCATTAATAATGTATAAGCAACAACAGAGCAGTGTTTTTTATTTCAGCTGAGGGGCTGTCATTTCCCAACTGCATGGGACTTCTGTCAGACCTGTCCTCACTATGAGGGTTGACTGGTGGAGGACTATGGTGTAATGGTGGCATTAGTGTTGGGAGAGGGAGGTGAGAGCAGAACATCACAGGAGAAAGTGATTTGGTGTATCAGGAAGAAATGGCTGCACATGGCCATCTCTTCTTTTGCAGGTTAACAGACAATATTACCACCGTCTCCCAACGAGTCTGGGTCTGTCTGGGTTCCTAAAAAAATGACTCTTCCCATTTTATAACCTGCTGACAGTAGAGACAGACAATTACGTAACATGATATACGGAAGACTGCAAGAGGTTTTGAAAGAGATTAATGTTGACCGTGTTTGAACCCCCACTTTGTTGCGTGTATCTGTTGGATCGGCAGAGAACTGCGGAGCCCTCAGGCAGGTGTGTAGGCTACTTGTTTAGTTCACTTGTGATTTATTATGGTAGACAAAACATTCGCAAGAAAAGTTGTTTGGAGGGAAAAGAAATGACAAATATGCTGTAATGACGTTTTGCAAACATCTGAACGTAATGAAATGGTAAACATCTGTACGTAATGGTGCATAAAATAATTTGCAATGCAAAATTTCATGTTACGACTGTATGTAAGTGGCTAATTGTATTCAAACGAATTGTTTCTACGATATGCTATCTGATTACATTTTATTAAAATTGTATGCAAAATTATTTAAATTGGAAAACACCATATGCAGCACATCTTATCCACTTACATGCTGGTTGTGAAAGTATATTGCATCTCCATGAGGGATAAATGCATGAATAAGTGTTATTTTTACTCCAGTAATTTGTAATATTGAAAAGAGGCTTTCAAGTACAAATGAGCTCATTTGTTTTCCTGCTGAAAAGTCACTCAATCTGATGCTTGCAGAAATAATCTTAGCATGCCTCTAGTCTTTGTGAAGCTGTTTGAACCTATTTAGTTGTATCTGTTTGGTCAATTACCGATAACAATTATCTTTATTGTGTTAATAAACCATCACAATTCAGTCAATATGTATCGGAGATATTCCTCATTGTACAGTATGTGGGTTGACTACTTAACAGCCTTCTGCATGATTTATTCCAAAAGGGCAATCATGGCAGTAATGGTTCAATGGACTGAAGACAAATAGACAAATAATGAGACAAAGAAATCAATAAATAAGAAATGGGCATGAAATGAGCACATATACACATAATTACGGACACACACTCACACACACAAAAACACAGACAAGGACCGGATAAAGAAAATGAGGAGTTTAGAGTTTGGAGTTGGCAGACTGCCCTGTCCTGTATTCAGCAGTGTGACGCGCAAACTTACAAAGAGAGACAAAAAGAAGCCGTTTAGTGTCTCTGACTCATGCAATTACACATCCCTGCCTAATGGGGGCCTCCATTATTCGACATGAAAAGAAGAGTGAGACATCAGGACCGGTGTTGGCTTTTGAGATACCATGTGAACAAGTCATCCCCACCGTCATCCTCTCAACAAAAGGAGATGTTTGTTCAAGTTCAGTCACAGTTTCACCAGGAAACCTGAAAGTAAAGATGGGTTGTCTTGAGTGGGAAAAAAAAACACAGTTTGACACACACAAAAAATGTAAATGTAAATTAGGTTTTGAATGTGCTGAGGTTAAAATGGCAGAGAGAGAATAAGAAATTGTAATGTCCCTGTGTTTTATCTCATGCTTGTGAAAAAGAGATTGATTTCAAAATATCAAGCATATGATCATACAATAACAGGAAGCAGAAAAATCTGGCTTATTTTTAATTTTCTTATTTGATGCAATGGAGCAAAATTGACTTAAGTGTACAGCGGCTTATCAGTCTCTAATATAGGTAATTTCAGCTTGTTAGCACGAGTGAGCAGCATCAGACATTGTGAAACTGTGAATGTGTGAAAAAGGAATGAAACACCAATTAAAGTTTTAATGAACATAATATGGAGCTTAGGTCTACTAAGAAAAAAAAATTGTCACATTTTTGACACTGCAACAGAGTGGCCTGGTTAGTTTGCATAAAGGTATCAAGGCAAAGCAGCAGGAAGCACATCTTTGTCCCTCTTCCCTTGCCAATCCCTCTGATGTTACATGTAAAGGTAGTGGCTATTAATTTGACCGGTCGGGATGTTAAAAGGGCAGACTGGTTAAAGTGAGACTCCAGAATTTAAATTGGATGAGGGGATAGGATCAGGAGCAAACCGATTGGTTGGAGAGATAAAGTAAAGGACCACTAGATTGTACAGAATGAGGAGTCTGCAGTTCAGACTGATGGAGGTGATGGAGTGCTGTGCTGTGTGTGTGATGGGGGTGGATATGTCACCTGCCCTGGCTTCACTCTCCACAGGGAGAAAAAACCCTTTACTATGATCGATCCCCCCCCCTCCGTCTCCTAAGGAAGGGTGCTGAGGGAGGTGGTAAACAAAGATGCAGTTGCTACTTAAACACATTGCCAGCTGAGGGCCGCTGCTTAGCACTTTGTTGTGTAAAAGATACATTTAGCACTAGGACACCAACG